>NC_050604.1:22035555-22635555 GCF_013368585.1 Megalops cyprinoides
TGGTTTTAATGAATTGTTAAAAATAACTACTTGCAATGTTGTTTGTTTCTCCAAGACAGATACATTTCTATTGAAATGGGGCAGACAACACTTACTAGCCACAAAATATGAATGGTGTGGCTAAAAAAAGAGACCATACATAAATAATTTTTTACATCTGTGCAATCATGATACAGTTCATATGAATGCATCATTTGATTTTGAATCCAATAACCGTCTGCTTTAGGCCTGAATGGTCCTGACGGTATTAGGTTTGACCATAAAGCCAGCAAATTCCGATTCACAGTGGAAATATGCACTTGAGAGTATTTTTAATGTTGAAAACCATCAACAATGACCTTTTATTAACATTCATAATCTAGGTTTTTTTAATCAAATCCAAACCACACATCCTATTAGGACTGATCCCATCCAGCACTGTGAATTGTGTATTTTGTAATTATTTGCCTTCTCCCCTGGCGATTCAGGTTCATATCGTCAAGGGGGAAAAAAAATTCCACTTCAGCATTTACTTAGCAGAAGCCCTTATCCAGGGCAACCTACACCACTTACAACTTTACATATTTATCTGTTTATACCGCTGGGTATTTCAGGCAGCACTCTTTGGACTCAATACCTTGTTCAGGGGTACAATGGCAGCACTCCCACCAGGGAATCAATCCTGCAACCTATAGATTACAAGCCCATTTCCTTTTTCACTACGCCGTACTGCCGCTACAGAGTGATCCATTCTCACGCTAGACGAGCCCACCAGTGTGACGACATAATGATTCAATCCATGTTCACCAAACCCCCAGTGATGAAAAATACTGTCAATGTGTACTGTACTATTTAAATATCTAAATAACCCTTAATGAGGTGAACATCAGCTAGGACTACTATAAGCTCGAAATGATATTTTTGACTATTATCCATTTTTTTTTGTTTTTGCATTACATTTTCATTCTACTGTACTGAAAAAATATTTCCCACAGCATGCATGCCACACATACAAAAGATTAAAAATGTATTGAAAATGTATTTAATATGCATACTTAACAGATATATCAATCTCTTCACCAACCAGACAGCATGTATCATTGTGCTTAGAAGAACATCCATGCCCTTCAATATCAGAGATTCCAAATACTCAGGCGTTGAAGTGAATTATCTGTTCTTCAAATTAAACTCGTAACAAGACAATGCAAATGTTCAACTAATTAAAAATGTTCTATTATTATGAACTATTATGTTCATATGTTCATGTGAAATTAGCTGTATAAAACAATGTTTTTCAAAGCTTGATTTTTTTCCCCCTAAAATAACGATATTATGACTACCAGTAATAATAATACAGTTAGACTAATGACAGGGAGAAACACACTAGACCGTTGGAAATTAAATTCGGTAGTATTTTCAATACTGCCAAAGTATATTTGTCTCTGGTGACCTTAGTAACACAGACAAATGTGATTTAACAATTTCCTAATATGCACCTTGTTCATTATTAGGCTTAATAGTGACTTTCAGCCTTTTAAACCAATTTCATGACAACTTTTAAGAGGACGCTAATTTAAACTGAAGTCAATAACACTTGTTTCCTACTCTTAACAAAAGAAAACAATCCTTTTTGAAAACCCATTTAAAAGCCCCATGTTTTTCCCCCCTTTATTACCATGGGAGAAATTGTCTTAAGACTTTTAATTGGATTCAAGAAGCCGTTTCTTAATTGACTTTTCTATCTTTTCCAATATAAGTGTACAACTTTATGTGTTCACCACATCACAAATTGAACCCAGGAGGTCAGAGTTGGTTCTCTTGACGGGACTCACTGGGAACTATTGCTCGCTAAAAATTCAATTTAGATTTGGAGATTGACTGCCTAATTCCAACGTACCTATAATGGGTTTCTACTGTTCTTTTAATTAAGTTTTCACATTAATGTACTGGATACTCTTTTAAAGCTTTGCATTTCCCTTGTGGTAAACATTTGAGGTAGGGAAGAAGAAATTAAAATTTCTCTCGCTGATTGACTAAGTGAAACATCCCCTTGGAGGTGTACCTGACAGTCCAAACTAAAAAAAAACCCCATTCAGTGTCAAGCTAGTGGGGGTGAAATTAGCCATCAGAGAGTGTTTTCATTTTTTAATGATTCACTGATTCTAACCAATCATAGAACAGACGATTTTATCACTTCCCATCAACCGGCGATGTTGAAATTAGCTCAGATTATCAGTTTGATATTTCAGATGGTCTGAGGGAAATAACACAGACATGTTGCTATATATTTGCTCCTGCTACCTAGTGACATTTCACATTATCATGCCATAGATTTTGAAGTATTAAAAGGGCAATGATAAGCTCTTTTTGTTCTCGGGAAGACTTTTGCGAGTGTTTGTTGTGTCTACTGGGCAAGCCTGACATTCTGAACTTTTATAGTGATCATGATTGGAGTACAGCACACGCATGCGATAGCGAAAATGGTGACGGTGATAACAAAGTAGTTGGATCGCATTTTATAGTGCCTTTCAAAGGCCTTTACAGTGAAGGGGGGGGGAGGTTGCTCTCCTCAACAATGTGTAGCACCCACCTAAGTGATACCCCTTGGCCACTTTGTGCAAAAACACAAAAGGTAAAGTATGGAAAAAAAATCCTAATAGTCATGTACGTATGGAATCCACAACAACAACACAATATGTGACAAGCGGTTTAAGCTAGAAATATCAAGCTGGAAACTAACTGCGTCTGGTGCTTGGCTGTTCTCCTTCAGGATTGCACCTAATGACATCACCTTGGGGTCAGGCAGGGGGAGATTTCATTCGCTCCAAGCAGCGCAGTCCCGTTTGACCTCTCCTTCCCGGCTTACTTGATGTTTTCAGTCGGGTATTGATTTCAGATTGTGGATTTTTTTGCTGTGCTGTGTGTCCCCTTTTGCTCCACCATTGGGCAGACTTCTGTCAGCAGCGGTTTCTGGGTGTCACATTTTATGCCGTTTAACCCCAATATAACCCACACTCCATTTCATACTGTGCGCTGCGATTCACACAGCATACAGCTTTCACTCTCAGTCTGCCGTCCAACCAATCAAATGATGGGTTAGGTGTTAACGAAAGGTAAAATAGGTAAAAAAAAAAAAAAAGGAAAAAAAACTCCCATGCTTTTTGTCCTTTTACTGATAAATTATATATAAACCAGAGCATTATTTCTTTGAAACAACCAGTTACATAATGTAATCTCATTCCTTAAAGTTATTCAAAACCTAGACTATGCAGGTGGGGGAAAAAAGCAAAAAATAAGAAAGATGAGCTACTGCATTTGAGTTAGTCATTGTACAGGCTGCACTTTCTTTTCTCAAAGTAGCACAATTCCAAGATAAATGTAGCCCTGACAATAAGATGTTTAAATATGGTCACTGTTATGGTTAAATAATGTGTAAATGTGGTAACCTTCTTTTAACAAATGATTGGCTGGTGAGGCCTCACGAGACGCGCTTGGCAAACAATTTAGCATTCCTTACTACATAAGGACATTTTTAAGCACTATGTGAAAGAATAAATGTCCTTTTATTAGATTATTTAGAAGCTCAGCACAAAGTGCGATAGCGATCGTATCTTGTTTCATCACAAACACATTTCAAATATAACTTGTTCAGCTCCTCCGTGTCCACTCAATCATTGTGCTGACAAACACTAGGGGCACATCAAACCGCGAGATCCTGCCAAGTAATAATCCACTTAGGGGTGTGTCAAACTCCACCAAAATAAGATCAGACACATCTGTACATCAGTTAATATGGCAAGGCTTCACTTCATTAGTCTCTTAGGGAGTATAAGAACCTGCCAGAAAAAAAAAAAGTGATGTCAAGAATTATTGGTATCCATGGCCCGCTGCTAATGGTGAAATCAAACGATATATAATTTTATAATTCAGTTTAATAATCAACAGCAGCGAACCTTAAAATCTCTTTATGGAATTAAAAACTCAAGGGAGTGGATTATCACAAGGTGAATGCCTTAGCCCGGAGTATCTTTACATACATCGTGCTTACTATTACCCTAATGACCAGTCATTAATATCCTGTTTACCTGCTAGAGAAGGACTTGATTTCCTTTACCATATATATGCACCTTCTACGTTAGGAAAAGAATGGGGCCAATGGCATTGGCTGTAAGCGGCCAACAGAGGCAACCTACTCCTTGATCACAGCTGTCCGGGTTCTGTGAAACACGCCCTAATTGTAATGAAAGGAGGGTTAGCTTGACCACACTCAGCCCGGAAGAGATAAGTGATTTATAATAAAAAGTAACAAAGGCTGACTGTGGCAGTAAAACAAAGCCATCTCACTCCCAGATAGTCACACCTGTTTCCATTTGTTTTATAAGGTTTCTGTCATTTCTCAAATGTCAGAGAGGAGCATAAACCCCTACCGATCCCGCAGTTACGCCTATGTGTGCTAATCGGAGACGGCTCATATACCGCTCTACTGAGTTTTATAAGGTTACAACGGTGTCTGGTATTGGGAGACCTAATTATTAGACTTGATAGATATGACTTGACGGTATAGCACTTGAAGGCGCACGGGTGTCGTTTGCTTCCATTGTTACCGGCTGCTGCAACAGCTGAATTTCGCACAACGGCACGAAACGCAAAGATCCAGTCGTTGTTCACTTCAGTCAGGGGTGATTTTTTACGACTGCCAGACATAATTGTTTTGGGTGTCATTTATCGCCGTGTTAAGCCTAGAGAGGAACACAAGAGCTGTCATCATTAAATGGTAATCAGGACTGCCTTTTTGGACATTATTGCTTATTCTTCATCTTTGGGCAAAAGTTTCTCTTTTACACGCTACATGTTCATGGGGGACAATGATGGATTGGCAGACAACGGAGCATCGTTCTATGTTTTATATAACTGAAGCCTGTCAACGCAATGACAAATTGCAGCAGGAGCAGGTGGAAGTGTGGCAGTTGCCAGCGAATAGCTGAGTGCCGATCAGCGCGGACCCCCTTCAGGAAGAGACTACATCAGCAACCTTAAAAATCCCAGCAGTGTGCAGAATTCCACTTTCGGAGCACCCATCACTCAAACGGCACTGAGAGTGGTCAACTTTTTGTCTTAGCTGATACCCTGCCACCCGATAAATGTGTAAGGCCAGATACTGCTTGGGCTACCAATTAGCATAGTGTTTATGGGAGGTAATTGATGTCAAGTATATTGTACACGTTCATGATACACATCTACTGATATGCAAACTAACAGGGAAACTGTGAAAGCAGGGTAAATGAACAAAGATGTGTCATATATGAAACATACTGTATATTACATGTAACATCACATCATGGTTTGGTCTTTCATCTTGGTTTACCTTATGCAGCGAGCCAAAATGTATATACCATGGGCCACTCACTACTCTACACTGCTGACTGATATTGAAAAAGAGGAGGTATCCAGCTAAATCATTTTAGTGTATTGGGTAATTGTTAGTGGTTATTGATAAGTTGGTTACCGAGTTATTGGATTATTGATTATTGGCGATTTGAAGTGGATGACATGGTTTTTGCACTGTGGTAATCCTTTATCAACTCAGAGAACAGTGAAACAGATGTACCTACTAACACTTCCTGGGTGAGTGTGTGTACTTAATATGAACAATCCAATTAAAACGTACCAGATAATGTAAAAAAGTTTAGCTTTCTATTTAATAAGTTAGAAGGTGTGCCTGCTTTCAAGTTGGCTTCAAAGTAGATAGGTATCATAATACCTAAAATTGTAATGCTTTGAGGAAAGTTGGGCCTGATAATTAACCCAAACTATTTAAAATGTTATTGCTTATAAGGGATGGGGAAATTACCACTGGAAATCATAATTAAAAGATTTAAAAGATGAGAATACATAATTACATTTTTGAGGAAACTGTTGCTTATCAAAGTAAGTTCTGATTTTTATATCTGTTTTGCTGTCAGGCAACAATTTGGACAAACTTTCATATGATGCCTTCTGACTCCTCACTGTTACTTTATGGAAGACTTTCGGATGTTGTGTTCTAAATGTTCTAAGTAGGTTCTAAAATCTGACAGTTATGTTCTAACTCCTTACTGTAATATTCTAGCTCCTTACTGATACATTCCAGCTCCATAACTGTTATGTTCCAACCGCATGCTATTATGTTCTAAGTCTTGACCATTGTGTTCTATTTGCTCACTATAATTTCTTCACAGCTGGGACAAACCCAGCTTTCATTAGCTGCCATGGCTGCCTGTATGCAGTTAACTCTCAAAACCTGGCTGTGATGTTCAGCTGATGGATTAAGGAGGCATCACTCGAAAATATTTGACCAATCCAGTCCAGGGCAAGCTGCTGTTTAGGAGTCAGATTTTGGCTGGCTGTGCACTCGTGCCCTCATTGATACATGGCTTCCAGCGCGCCCAAATAGAGAGCAGATTCCTGCCTAGCCGGTTTCAGCCAGTGTGAAATTACCTTCCAGCTTGTGAGAAATAAAAGAACAAACCTAATCAACGAGGAAGGTGGGGTACTTCCTCTCAAACATGTCAGCATATTCCACTGCCGTTCATACGTGACGCGCATTCATCACAACCCCGCACAGGAAGCCGGTGTAGGAGCGAGACGGGGTAAGAACCCTGCTATCTGTCACGCGGCTGATCAGAGAGACCGCGTGGCTGATGTTCTGAGAGACCGCTTTTCATTGCTTAGCCAACAGAGATGCTGTAGGTGTAGGGTGTACACAAGCACTCCCCGCACTCTGTCAAACATCGTTCGTGGAAGTAATTGGTTGATTCAGACACATACATATCGAGTCCCACGGCAGCTGGGGAAGGGGAATAGCTGAGTTCTAGAGACCGTTGAAAGAGGCGTGGAACCTCAGATGGCTTCAGACACACTGGCGGGGGGGATGGGGGTGGTTGTGGGGGGGGGTTAGCGCGCTTCAACTGCACGCACACACACACGCATTTGTTCAGCTTGTTGGGTAACGCCCGAGTTCACGCCAGCTCACGGTTACGGCGTATGCGTAGGAGTCATTAAGCATCTCTGCACACATATTTAACGTCGGGCGGAAAGGCAGCCTCATGCAGGTATATAGCTCGGCGGTCCATTCACTCCCAGGATGGGCGGATTCTCCACACAGAGCGCCGGCTTACCACATTAGCATGAACACTAAATATTCCCTCCGTGATACAATCAAAGGCCTTCCATCGCGATTACAGGTATATTACCTTACTTCACAGGCACCCTTTTCTTATCTACACAGCCCAGACAGCAAGTTGGAGGGGTTGGGGAGGGGCAAGGCTCCAGTCTGCAGGCTGTACAAAGGCTTCTCCATGCACTCTCTTGTGCGTGAGATAGAAAGGCAAACCTCGAGTCAGGTGTGTGAAGTACCGGCTTTGAACACGCTGATATTTACGGAGTGCTTTTCCTTCTTGAATGCACGCTGCCAAATACGGGTTCGTTTAAACGTTTCTGGAAAGACATACGAGCATACAGTAGAGAACTTTGCAGGCTCGTTTATAACCGTGGTCTTATAAGATCACAGATGACGTTGACGGTGAAAATTATTTATTTATTTTCCCCAGCAGTGCCAGGCACAACTATCTAAGGTATATATGGTATGCCATTCAGAACTCAAAGCCAATTTAGACAGCCAATATGTTTTCATGCAATGCAGTTGTTCTGGAAAGGAAAAATACATTTCAGTAGAACACTGTGACTCCCCTTCACTTCCTCTCAACATACTGTCATGGTTTAAGTGCGACTATGCCAAACGTGCAATTTGCAATTTGCAAAACTTGCTATAATGATTTGCACGTATATATTCATGATGCTACTTCATATTTCTGAGGTAAAATGGAACACTTTGGCAAGAATATTATCTGGCAAAGACTTGGGTGATGGGAACAGTACAGGCCAGGTTGGCCCATTTTTCCTGCAGACATACACTAGGTCTGCATTTTTAACAACCCAGGATCTCATATTAGTCTTAATTTATTATTTAACCAAAGTCTGCTTCATTTGATAAGGCATTTAGCAAGGTATTTGTACTTAATTTCAATCACTGCAAATCCATTTTAATTAAAAATTTTCATGGTAAACTACTCAACCTTTACTTCTACTTATGATTTGAAATAATTAAGTCAGTGATTAATATGACTTAATATTTTCTTCTAAAGTTGACCTCTTTGCAGTTTCCAAAATGCTGCATCTCCTAATTGATAACAAAAGTCGTTAATGAGGACATTGGGAAAGTGTTACGGTAATTGCTTTTTCTTTGTGGAGTTTTTTAATTAGGGGGCAGCGTATTACTATAAATTACTTTTATAACAAAAGTAATGTGGGTGGTAATTAAGAAACAATTTAATAATGCACTATAAATTGGCCCTTTGCTTTCAAGTATCTTTTACAACATAGTCAAGGATGTACATTTAGCAGCAGAATATTAGCTGTATATTTTAAGGCTGAGAGGAAAAAAAGAACAAATTGGTTATCGTTACTGCTTAAGGTGGCCAGTTTTCAATTTCCATCCACCAGTGGGAGAGGAAGTGGAAGAGTAAGATATTTTGGGAGCTCAAGCTCTAGGTGTTCCTTCCTGAGAGGCACCACAGCTGGTAGGCACTGTGTCATATTCTAGAAATGCCCCGATTCTCAGATCAAAAGGACACACTAAAATGCGCCCCCTCTCTCTCTGGATTACTCTTCCTTCCAGGAGGACTGAGCCCGCCATTTTAAGAGCATTTGAGCTACCCAAAGTATGATTTGTTTTTTTCAGAGCCTCTCAAACACACCCATTGACATGCATTGCTTTTCCGGATGCAAACATAAAATTAAACACATCCTCTATTCCAGCTATCTGGCAAGATATTGAAGGAGAGAACCCATCAACATATTCTATACCCTAACGCCACAGGGTGTCCAACAGAGACCAGGGCACCAATCACATACAAGCACTTTATTGAAATTCCAGAATTTTCCAATCACTCATTTCAAATATATCTATTTGTCCACTCATTTGCCTTTCGAGAGCTATCAACACAAGATGGTTTAGCTGCAATACGTTCAGCTGGCTCACAAAAACACAGATTATCTATTTGATGTCGCTTCTTTGCATGTATAACAATATGACTGTATAATGAATTGAAATGTATTTGAATATATACAGTATATATTTATATAATGAATATATATGTATAAATAAAACTATTTTTCCTCCCAAGGAAAGTATTTTACGCACACAAATATATATGTATAGGTAACCTTTCATAATCTATATTACTGTGCACCACCATGTACTGAAATTCAAGGAATATATTTTGAGTATGTTATAATATACAAAATACATTACAAAACATATCAATCTCTATCACTTTCTTATATGGTACTGATTTGAATATATTGGGTACTGTACTGTAATACTGCATATAGTGTAATATATTTCATTCCACCTATAAATCTGCATATATTAATGTGATAATTTATATGTGTCATACAATACATGCTATATATTACTTTGACATAAAATTGAAACATCATGTAGAGTACTTATTCTGATGGTTCATTTTTTGTATACTACACTGAAATATATTATAAACTACGGTTTATACTTTCTGAGGGGAAGTTTCTCTTTTGCAAGAGGCAGATCTAACTAAAATTATCTTTGGCTGCCTCATTTGACAGCGCATTATTGACTGGAATTATTTCCAATACACTGCACGAAATTCAACACTTGACTTAGTCTGAGATATCACCATTACAATGTTACTAGTATGATAATGCTATAAAACACTACATATATGAAGCACTGATTAAAGAGATATTAATAATTAGCATCTCTACGGTACTTTTGTAGAAATATTACTCTTGTAATTCCCACAAATTGGTTTTATGTTTTGTGAAGTGTAAAGATGGCTGGTCCCTCCGTAAACTGATTTTGAAGAGTATTTTGGAAGAGACCTTTCAACATTGTCAGACTTGCTACATGCGGAAAGAGTTGAAACCACTATGTGTGTACAAAATAATAATAATAATTAATACTTTTTTTAATTTGTGGCACAACATCAGAAAGAAAGCTAACAACACTGCACCCGCTAATATTCTTCTACATCATCATTGAACCGTGAAGTACGTACCTTCAGTGTTCAGTCTCCATTTTTTGACCAAAAAATGGTTCCCCCCTCACGTCCGCCATTTTGTGAGAAGGAAACACTACGAGAATCACAGCCAGCAAGCATTACGTAGATCCCAGAGGGTTTGACATGTACATGAAGGGCGCTACCGAGCTGAACCAAACCGGACCTTTCTAAATCCAACCTTCAACTGGTAGGGTTACACAGGCCGGCTATAAGGGATATCAGAGTTAGTTAATACGATGCTGTGTGCCATCTCTGTGTGTCCTGTAAGATCATTAGCCGGTTCACTGTCGAACCCTTAACCTCTGCCATACACACTCGGTCTTTTGATCCCCTGCTCACCCCCACCATGTTGGCCGGCACTTAATCCCCACACCCTGGGTGACCGGCTGGGCCCCCCCCCCCCCCGTCATGCCTTTCACCAGGTGAATGACAACATGAATTACTGTACACTGTCCATCTTTCAGGGCGTTGGGAGGGGGGGGGGGGGACTGGAGCGGCGTTCTGCCGCAGAGGGACCTGTGAGAAAGCAGCGTGGTGCAACAAAGCCGAGACGCTGCGGAGACGCGCACGGCACTGTGAGCTGGAAGGGACCCGCTACGTGAGGGGAATGCCGCATCAATGCAATTAGCACGGGGCCGCTCCAAATGGATTAGTTTGAGGGTCTGTAATTTGATAAATACGTAAGCAAGTGCAACCGCAGCACTGCGCGGGGTGGGGAGGGGGGAAGCCACTCGAGTGCTAGACATACAGACGCGTCGGGGTACGGCTTTGTGTTAATAATGACGTGACATTAACAGCGAATCCACATAATTTGGGGGATTTTTTAGATACTTGTCATGATGACACACGCTGTAACATGTATTTATTGTGTGAATGAGTACGTGAATGCATGAAAAAGGAAACAGAATGAAGGGAATGGACTACTGGACGACAGAAGTACTGACTGGATCCAATTGATCAGTCGTTCAATCAAACAACAACGTAGTTTTTTTTTAAGCACAGCTCCTGGCCCACTTCGGAGCACGGAACCGTGTGAATGACAGATGTGTTAGGGTGGGGGGCTTTACTGAATCGGAGCATGCTGATTGGTTGAGAGTGTAGGTCTGCTCGTGAGTGTTCCACATGATGCCTAAGCCTGTTTCTTCCATTGTGTTTTCACAGCTCTGATGACGGCCTGGAGATGAAAATGTCTGTCAGTGCCTTTTGAACACTACGCACTTCTCTTTTTGTGGACCCTTGTGGTCTTTTTTTGCTGCTGCTTGCGTGATGTGAAATATAAATATTTTGTAGATTTTCACACAGAAGCCTAACAGGTCTTATTTCTGCGTGCCTGTGGTAAGGAAACTACATTGATAATCCACACACCTCCTGCATTTACTGTTGAAAACACAAGTTTCAAAGACACAGTAAGTCTCACATGTCAATCTTCAATATTTTCCATTATTGATGGAATGGCATAAGCACCAAATCTGGATGATCTCAAAGACTGCTATCATCATTACAATGATGTAAATTCTTAAACTCACAGTGTTGAATGAATGTATGAATGCTTGATTCATCAATCAATCACTCAATCATTCATTCAATTAATTAATAATATTGAAAAAATAATGAAATATGATTTGTAATAACAAAGATGGTGGTTATTTTCAGACAAAGGTCAATGTCACTGATGGAGATCAGAGCTAACATTCAGCAAATACACCATAAGAGAAACATATACTGTAACAACAACAATAACAACAACATACTGTAAGCACGGCATACAAAACAACATACCTTAAAATTCTGAAAAACTGAGAATGTACACTGAAGGTAAATGATACAGTGACTCACATTTATGGATTTTTCATGGTTGTCCTGAAGACACAGGAATCTATAAATAAAACAAAACAGTCAATTTAAAACTGTGTAGTGATGTCACTGAAAGATGAAAGGCTTTCAGAAGGTCTCAGTTTACATTTTTATCTGTTACATCAGAAGATGCGTGTACGGTTTCGCATGTCAGTTTTCCTGAAATACGTGAATCAATAGTTCAGACAAGAAAAAAGTAACTAAAAATAAATTTTGTTTGAAATTTAGGGAAAAAACGTTTGAGAAATCTCACTAGATTAAATTCATCAGAAAAAAAAATTGATTCATGCATATGGAGACTCCAACCTCTTCACCATCTGAAGGACGTGATGCAATTCATATTTCATCAATTAAAAATATGGGAAGCTATTCCACACAAATGTCTAATTCATATGCAAAATGTCAGCCAAAGTACTGCTTATCATTAGCAGTCTAATTGCACACAATCAACTCTGCTTTAAGTCAAATGGCTTTTCAATGGCCCACTTGTTTCACAAAAGAAGTGGCTCTTGAGCCCCATCTACTGGATGCATAGAGGAACACCCTCAAATAACATGCTGGAAGGCTATTTCCTTAGTGGACGCAAGTACACACAAGGAGAAATAATGGAAGAATAATAACATAACAGGTTTTATGAGATAAAATAAACCTTTTAAAAGCATTGTCCTGTAACAGTGATGCCATTCCACTAAAACTTCTCACCAAAATTTCTACTAGTTTTTATATATTTTTTGCATTATATATTTGATAGGTGCACAGCCTTAACAGTGATTTAAATACCACGCAATTTTACATACCATCCATTCATACAACTGGATATCACTAAGATTAAGAACACTCAAACTCAAGGGAACAAGAACAGTGCCCCGCTTTGAACCTGCACCCTTCTGGTTCCAAGCCCTGCTCCTTCAAGGCTCAGCCACACTGCCACCCATTATGGTGAAATTATGTTTGGTGGAACAAAGCCCATACCGAGTTTATAACCATCAGGCCTCATGCCAGTACATAAATCTGCCGTAGAGAGCACAACGTTGTTTGGGTTAATGTCCCGGGAGATGACTTTCATAAACCCTCTCTCTTCAAAGAGGACATTTCTCAATAAACTAGAACAACACAGCATGAATTTTCACTCAGTCAAGCCTACCTATGCTGCATGAGCCGTGAAGATGCAGCTGTTATATACACTGACAGACACACACACGCACACACTCACACGCGCATGCAGACACTCACATGAGCACACACACACACATGCATACGCATACGCACACACACAGACAGACAGACACACATACACACACACACGCACACACTCACACGCGCATGCAGACACTCACATGAGCACACACATACACCTGCATACGCATACGCATTCGCACACACACAGACAGACAGACAGACAGACAAACAGACACACACACACACACACACACACACACACACGCACACGCACACACTCAAACGCGCATGCAGACACTCACCTGAGCACACACATACACATGCATACGCATACGCACACACACAGACAGACACACACACACTCATGCGCACACACTCACGCCACACACACACATACACACACACACACACACACACACACACAGAGCACAGGGAGGAAGTTGATGTCTTTTTCTAAATTCACTGATATTCACAATATTTAAAATAATGCCAAAACACTCACACAGCATTTCAACCTCTGTGCAAAATGGATGAGGACAGGGATTAGGCTTGCTTTAGCTGATCCCAGATCAGTTCTCGGAAGCATGATCCACCCTGCAAAGTCTCACGATGTCAGAAAATACATATGCATTGAAACAACTTTAAAAACTGCAATGGAGAGGTAAACAAAGCTCCTCCACCTCTACGGTTTCCTCTTGTCTCCTGGACAAAGCATTATGCAGCAAACTGCTCAAAAGGGCTGAGTTCACATTTTTAATGCTAAAGCAAATAGTTTCATCTGCTGAAAATGGCCCATGCTCCCTGTGAGTGTGAGTGCTGGAAGGATGGGGGGGTGGATGGGGGGGGTGGCAGATTCATCTCGGGGGGGAGCGTGATATGCCAAGGGGGCTCCTTTACCTTTGGACTGGTGGAAACTCATCTCTGTCACCAGCCTAAAAAAAAAACAAAAGAAAGATGAGAGAATAATGTCCCTCTTGGGCAGCAGTAGTTTGAAAATCACTATGCAAAGCGGAGTCCGGGATTCACCCGGGTGTGAACGGCGCGCCAGGTGAGGGTTGAGGAGCCGCCGGGACAAGGACTCCCCCCGTGGGATCCCCCTGGCAGCAGGGCTGGCAGGGTTTTGAGGAGCGGAGATGGCCCCGCAGGTTACGAGCCGTGAAGATGGGAGCAGTCAGACACGGCCCCAAACTCAGACATCCCTCCTCTGGAGACTCCGAAAAAACCTTGCTGTCAGGTGACCCGTGGAGTAGGCAGGCCAGAGGGAGCTTCCCAGCATCCCGCGCTCCCATCCGGGCTAACGATGACGACTACAACCCCCCCCCCCCCCCCGACACACACCCCTCCCCCCGCAAACCCTGTGCTTCCTCTCACACTGATCCAGAATGGGGGAATTAGTGCTTCACAGCTGCCGCAGTGTGTGTGGGTGCGAGACAAAGCCCAGGACAACCCTGTAACTGTGTAACAAGAGTGTTTTAAGCTGTGCTGCAGAAAGCAGGTAACAAAAAACGTGAAGCATTCCTGAACTCCGCTGCCCGCTGTTAAATAACTAGGACTGTCAGAGAGGAAGGCTTCAGAGGGGAGCAATGAGGTGAAATTAAAAACACGGAAAAGTCCATCAGCAGCACAAACTGCAGATGGGCAGGGGTGATTACTGTGACCTTGCCGCGTTTTAAAGTCTCATCCGGGACACGGCTGCCAAAGCCGTCACAGCAGCGACGCGTACATCCCAATTCAAAACTTCATCATCTCCTTTCCGGTAAAGGGGCCGCTGCTCGCCTGTTCGCAACCATATTAAATTTGGAATGCCTTTTTAATTAGATTCGAGAGGCCTCTCGAGAAGTATTCATCATAAAATTGTGGTGGGCTAAACCGAATGAAATCAGCCAGACACAATATGTATTGTTTAATTAAGTGCAACAACAACAACAGCAGCAGCAGCAAACAGCAACAACCTCAAAAATAAACCAAACGCGCGCACTTCATAAAGGCGGTGGGCTCCAGACAATTGCATGCACCCGGGACCACGCACCACATTATGCTCTTAGCCTGTGCATGTACACAGCAGCAGCAAGCAGACAGAGGGACTAAAATGAAACCAGTTGCATGGTATGCAATAAAATGTGTGATTATAGCATACGCGGTTATAGGAGACCAGCTGTGTGAGTTGCATTTCCCCCCCCCCTTCCTCCTCCAATGACAAAAACACTTGGCAGAATTGGGTTCACACAGCCCTAAAGACATCAGGGCCTGATGCTGTGAGGCTTAAGGCCTACATCTGGAGCCGGTCCACTTTATCTGTTGAGTGACACGGATTTATGGGCGTGAGGGGTATTCTGGGTCAGCAGCCGCTATCTGGTGTGGAGAGGAGGGTGGGGGGGATGTCTCTGGAAGGAAAAAAAAATGACTGTCTGCACAAACACCCAAAGTTTCTAACCTTTTATTTTAGGGAGACTTAAATGGCCAATTTCATGGGCTAACCCGGGCCTAGTGGAGTGTGACCAGGGGACAGAATCTAGGGGAGAGGAAGACACTCGTGAGAATCTGTGGGGGGACAAAGGGGATGGCAATCCAGGTGTTATATAATATATTTTAAGTATATATAAACATATTTTAGGTAATATACTAACCAATTTATACATTTATACATACATATTAATTTATAGTAGTATACTGCACAGTATTGACAATTATTGAAAATGTACTCCTTATGCTTTGAATATTTCATATATAAATGTTGGATTAATTATACATGATTGGATTAATTCATATTTTCAAATTTTTTTCAAATGAAACATGGGCTGGCAGGAAAGGCAAAAACCTCCTTGGCAGGAAGAAACTATTAGCAAACGTACGTTTAAACAGACCTAAAGGACAAAGGGAGAAAACTGCAGTCAACCTGTGGAAACAAATTTCACGCATAACCATATAAGCTGAACAGTCATGATTAAAAACTCCACATACTGTACAGCACATTAAGAAATGAACACAGCTGGCTGAAACGGCTGCCTTATAACAAGCGTGATCGTACACAATATTGGTATATATTTCACATTGAAAAGTTATAAATTCGTGTCCAATCTGAGACACTTTTTTTCTTATTACTGGCATTCTCAAGGGATAGTTGACCTTTGCCCTTCTATTGAAACTGTCACCTGGCCTATGACGTCACAATCGGAATGTAAAGGACACCGCAGAGGCAGAGAAAGAGCACATTGGACAGGGGAGCTTGATGTGCAATGACTGTAATACCTTTAATACACATAATATTGTCCACGGAATGTCAAGTGTGCTCACGTGCGAGTATGAACTTTCTCGCAGCTCATGCCAATGCAGAGATTTTTTTTAAAGGTCTGCCTCTCTGACGACAAGCTTTGATGACGAGGGGCATGCCACAAAAAAACAAAAAAAATTCAAATTCCAGCATTGTCTCTCCTGCATATTTCAATTTATTACACACCTGTTAGAGCTCTGTCTCCACTGAAATACTTTATTTGCCTATTAATTACTCAAGCAATTTGAGTTCGGCTGCCTGCTGTTTCATCATTTTAGTGATGAAGACAAACTGTTGACTTGTTTCTTGTCACTTTGAAATTGAATCCAATAAAACCTGCAGACAATTACTTCCATGTCGGTTAGGAGAGGACGCTCTGTTGCCTTATTAACGCTTACCCTGGCCTGTAATTGCACATTGTGTGTTCAACACTTCCCTTTCCATCCTTATGACCTGAGTAGACAATGCAAATAAATTCCACCATGATGACTGACAGCGACTGCTTATGAACTGCTTAGTCACATGGTCGAGCTTTACCCGAGTTATTAACTGATGTCTTTGAAACAGTTTGAGAGCCACATCAAAAGATGCTCTCTGAGTTGACTTCACTTTGCCTCCTGCTGGGAACACACAATGCGGTCATAATGAGGTGTCACTTCTCCCTCCCCATCATGTTTTGAATGTGATTATGATAAGCATGGTGACTTGGTATATGGATTATGAACCACCTCCCATTTAAATTGCATAACATGTTTGTCTGTTCTTTCTCTGCTGACTGGGTCAGCGCTCCTTGTGCATCAGTCTTTCTGAACACTTCATTAAACTGTGCGGCGAAATTACAGGTAGAGCCACTACAGAATTATGCACAGTTAAACAACTTGAGTCACAAAGAAAGGTTTTGATAACAAATAAGCTTTATTACATTGGTTAACTAACTACTACATTTTTTTTCAACTTTGAGACATCCATAATTATTGCAAGAAAGATATATGAGGATGAGACACTGGTTTATTTGTGATTAACCAGTATTGTAAGATCAGGGTACATGGCAGTTGGCACCAGTGGTTGACAATTCTAACATTTAAGATGAAGACCAATATAGTAATGTGTCCAGTATGTTAAGTTCATAGCTGTAGTTAACAGGAATATGTTACATGTATTGCTTTCATTGCATGATTAGGAGTGTGCAAGTGCACAGAGACTTTTTTATGATGCTATCACACAAGACAGATCACAGTAAAAAGAAAACCAGTAACTGGCACTTGAATCTGTAAAAGCTGTGGACAACAGCACAAAGCACAACACTGGATATTAGGAACCCTTTGAATCATCGGTGGGACACCGCTGTTGCAATCTCGATTACTCAGGTGCAAGATCAGTCACATCTATAATGATAACACAAGTAATAATAACAATAATAGAAGACATTACAGAATGAGTACCGTCGCTAAGCGCTGTAATTAGGATGCGTGCTAAACAAATGTATTGCACACTAAAGTAGTTAGAGCTACTGATCTTCAGCCAATAGGATGCCGCGCTAATGATGTCTTCACTTGCACAGCAAATGGGTCTGCTCTCCAAACTCACTTAAGATTCTTGTTTACAATGTTCACATACTCCAAAGGCACACACAGCATAATCCCCCAGCACTTATGTAGTTCTAATATACTGTGGGCATTTTGGATTTATTGTAAATGCTCTATAAATTATTAATAAACGAAGAGCCGTGCACGAACAATTTAGCCCACCAGATGATGGAATTAAGATGTGCTGAGCATCGGTGTCTCTGTTAAACTGTGAGATTAATATTTCATTTGTCTATGGAGACCATGATTTACTACCTAGACCTGAAATGCACAAACGGTTCTAATATATGATTGCTGTACTGTGTCTAATGTTATATACTTGTTTTCACGGTGGATTCGGAGCATTACTAATGTAATGTCCTGTTGTTCATACTTCCACACACCTACATACATTTTCACTAACTGGTCTCTCAGTTCATCACAACCTTTTCATATATGAACAGGTTTGCTAATTAGACTATTTTTTTGAAAGACGACAATTATAATTGATGAATTCATTTTTGAAACATGCTGTTTCCAGAGACTGGAGGCGGAATATATTTATTTGTGCCTTCATCAAAAAAAACAAAAAAAGAATATGAAATATGAAACCACATACATGCATGCATAGAAATTTTGTTCAGCAGACAACGCACTTGATAGATGGTATGCCAACCATGAAGGACACTCACAGCAACCTGAATACAAAGTTATTTTCCACACATTCTTACAGTGAGTCAGTCTGTTTTGTTTTTTTAAACTCCTTTATTTATCTATGCAGACATCCGGGGCGGTGTGGGGATGATCAGTGTGTACACCTCTGGAGTCAGAGCTGTGAGTGTGAGAGAGGCGCGAATGGGCAGCCGAGCGTGCGCTAAAGTCACCTTCAAGGGCCCGGCGCGGAGGCGTGCTTCACCCGGGTGTTTCCGGCAGGCGCCCGGTTCGGCAGAGGCCATCGGGGACCGGGAGGACAGGAGCAGCCCCTGGGAAGGGGACATGCCGGGCGTGCCGGGTGGGGTTCCTCAGTGTCACAGCACAACGCTGACTCACACGCTTGAGTCACAAACGTAGTGGTACACCTCAAACGAAGCGCTATGGTGCAAACATAGCTCTACACCACAAATGCAGGGTAATACTACAAGTGCAGCACTGTACATCAAACACAGCCCTTTATGAAAAAAGCAGTGCTATACTACAAATGCATCTTTATACCACAAAACAGCACTATACCACAGGTACAGCACCATACACCGAAAGCAGCCTTTTGCCTCAGATGTAGCTGTACACGGATCTGTAGCGCTACACTACAACCACAGCAGTATACCACAAACACAGTGCTATCAGTCAAATGCAGCCTTTGTACCGTACTAAATGTCTAAAAAATGCAATGCTGCAATAGTGTGGGAATGAGTAGAAAATGACATCAAGTATCTGTCACGGTTGGTGTAACGTTTATTAAGTGCATCGTCTGCTGAACACGATGGGTGTGCATTCTGTGGTTTTATATTTCTCCTTTTTAATGATCCAGTCACAAAAAAAAGATTTGTAATTCAGGACTCCCTGGAAACAACATAATTCACAGATTAAACGGACAAACGATCGGCGTTTTAAAACGCGGAGTGTCCTTGTGTTCTCACCGCGCTCAGTGTAGACAGATCCCACGATTAAGGTCTGCCGCCGACGATATCACTTTGTCTGGCATCTTGTCATGTTAAAGGTTATCGCGCCTCAATATGGGCACCCTACGTGTTTACTGATAAGCATCAGTGATAGATTGTCAACATTTGTGTGTGTGTGGGTGTGTTTGTGTGTGGTGACAGGATGATTATGATAAGGCAGACAAAGGAAAATATCTTCCAGATTCCAGAATGGTGGAGGGTTCCAGATTCCTGGAATTTGGGTCTCTTCATTCAGTGTGCTTTTGAAAGCCATTCATTCACGGTGTCCTGCTGACTTTACAGTATCATTTAAAGGGATTCCTTAAAAAGAACTGATCATGTTGCCACTCATTCTGAAGACCCGTCACCTCTCCTGATCAGAGGTGCTCTTGGAGTGCGAACGGCTTTTGCACTGCGCACGCTGGCATGGCAGATCTGACCTTTATCTGACCACACTCCACTGTGACACATCCCTGCATCAGGACTTCTGAGACCGCAAACCAATCAATCAAAAAAAAAAAAGAAAAAAAGCCAGGGGCGGAAGGAAGATGCCCAGGTGAGAAGTCAAAACGAGGTTTGCGGTGCACTGACAGCACGCCGACCGCGCAATAAAGGTCTAAAAGAATAATGTTCCACTCCGGTACCGCTGGAGTCCTTGGAGTGCCGGGGAAACGCATTTGCAGGGTCATCTGCCACAGGTACGGATGAGCTCTCCCTGCCGCGTGAGGTAAATAACCCATTTCCAGTGTCAATCTGGGGAGCCAAATGGAAATCCATTGTGGAGACCTTTCCATTTAGGAATGTCTTCCTACCCGGGGTGTGAGATGGCTGGGAAGGGCGTTGATCGTGGCGATCTCTCAGCTGTCCAAAACAGTGGGCCGTCCCGCCACTCCGGCGCGGGCTTGACGGACGCGGGCGGGTGGAGGCCGCTCGGCGGGCACCTAATGGACCGTGAACCGCCTGACCAAAGCATAGCGCCTCGTATTAGATATGACAGGGTTCCGAGGGCCTCACTTAACGACTGAGCAGCGGTGCACGACCATCACTTCCATCTGCTCGTGGCGCGATGGCAGGTACTTCTTGCGGATATCTCCGGAATAAAGATGCTGGAAATGCACGGCTCTGTGTCGGGTGTGAAGGAAGGAGCAATCGGTCTGCCTGATTGTCTTGTTCCGTGTTTGCTGCAGAAACACCGGCCAAGTTCATCTCCACACCAGTGCTGTTACTGATCGATAAGCCAGGAAAATCGTCACAGCGTCCCCAGAAACGGGCGGAGCTACTTGCAGCTGCATCGTCGTAATAGGAGAAAGGAGAGATGAAGATGATTGATCCCAGAAGAGTTTGCTCTCCTGTGTCTTCAGTATTTTTAGAAATGTGCTTGCAGTCCACAGGCAAATTATCTTTCATTTGGCTGTGAAACAAAATACATTAGCAAACGCTGGTTATCGTCTTCTATGATACAGACTGTCATCAAGAATGACATCAGAACCGGGCAAATCTAGGCACTGCCATACCTCATTGTTATGATTTACACTAATGCAGTGTCTAGTGCTTTTGATGTCCTCCTTTTCTAGTGAAGCTGTGATACAAAAACTGTTCAAATGAATTAGCCGGCTAATTAGCAGGTGACAATGCATTATCAACACTTTTAGTTTAAGTTCTCTTAAAAAAAAAAAATCAGTAAATATTCAACCTACATTTTCATCATTTACAAGTTGCTCCAACAAGAAGAGAAATTCTGTGTAATTGCAGGGCAGATGACGTATTTATCTCTTCTTGTTCACATAATGTTTCATTGTTAACAAGTCCAGATTTGTCTGCAGCAAAAAAATATTTTTACTCTGTGATAATCACATCTGATTAAAGGTGAAAATATGTACATGTAGTTTGCATTTAATCTTATTCATATATAATATCTTCTGAAGATTAATGATGCATGATGAGTAACGCTGATATGATGAAAAAAATCATCATTATTTAAAAAAAATTATTTTAAAAATTACAAACTCTCACCACTTTCAAAGAAATGTTCAACACAGTATTCCTTTCCTCCCACCAACAAAAAACCTGAACAACGGTGCCTCATGTCTGAATCCCATCCCAGCTATAATATTCCACCATTCAGGTTAACTGTGTGTGTGTGTGTGTGTGTGTGCATGAGTGCATGTGTGCGTGTGTGTGTGTGTGTGTGTGTGTGTGTGCATGAGTGCATGTGTGTGTGTGCTTGTGTGCGTGTGTGTGTGTGTACGCGTGTGTGTGTGCGTGCATGTGTGCGTGTGTTTGTGTGTGCGTGTGTGCATGAGTGCATGTGTGCGTGTGTGTGTGTGTGTGTGTTTGTGTGCGTGTGTGCGTGTGTGAGCGTGTGTGCGTGTGCGTGCGTGTGTGTACGTGCGTGTGTGTGTGTGCTTGTGTGCGTGTGTGTGTGTGTACGCGTGTGTGTGTGCGTGCGTGTGTGTGTGCGTGCGTGTTTGTGTGCGTGCGTGCATGCGTGCTTGCGTGCATGCGTGCTTGTGTGCATGCGTGCGTGCGTGTGTGCGTGCGTGTATGTGTGTGTGTGTGTGTGTGCGTGTGTGCGTGTGTGCATGAGTGCATGTGTGCGTGTGTGTGTGTGTGTGTGTGTGTGTGTGCGTGTGTGTGCGTGCGTGCGTGTGTGTTTGTGTGCGTGCGTGCATGCGTGCTTGTGTGCGTGCGTGCGTGCGTGTGTGTATGTGTGTGTGTGTGTGTGCGTGTGTGCGTGTGTGCATGAGTGCGTGTGTGCGTGTGTGTGTGTGTGTGTGTGTGTGCGTGTGTGTGTGCGTGTGTGTGTGTGTGTGCGTGTGTGTGTGTCTGTGTGTGTGTGTGTGTGCGTGTGTGCGTGTGTGTGTGTGTGTGTGTGTGTGTATGTGCGTATGTGTGTGTGTGCGTGCGTGCACGTCTGCACGTTTGACAAAGCACCAGTGCATTCAGTTTACTGTACAATTGAATTAGTCACATTCCCCATCTTCACTGCTTTTATCAAGGCAAAAGCACAGAAAGAGTATCCGGGCCTCTCCGGGGCCTATACAAATTTAATTCCCATGTAATACACAATAAATAACCGTCCCTAAACCCAGCTCACACTGCCACAAAGTGGCCCTTCGGTCTGAAAAGAAACGCATCAGACAAATGCGTGCTACCATCGCTGACCTGCAGCACCGCACACGAGCGATCGGCCGGCTGACTTCAGAGGACAAAGCAGAGAGCAGTCAGGCAGGCCTGGGAAGACGCATGCTCGTCCTAACCTCGGATGACAGGGAGGGAAATTAACCAGTCAAATCGAGGAAACCAGAACACGGCCTGCTTTCAAGTGCTGAGGAATTCGAGGAGCAGCCAGAAGGTCAAATACTGCACAGAGAGGGATTAACAAAGAAACAGAGCAAGGGGAGAGCAGTCAGCCTAGATATTGCTTGCCTGTCCTCATTTGGTGACACTGGCCCAAGATAACAGTTCTGGTGACATGATGGGCCCTGCGATACTGGAATGATTGCAATAAGCAAGAGTGATACTGATGACAATAACGATTGTGAATAAAACCATGGTTGCAAATGGAAAAAAAAAATCTCTAATGCTAAAACGAATAAGTGGATGATTCACTTAATTATACTGGCTGCAGTAACCAAAATTAAGCTTGAGTTTTTTTTTTCCAGTTTTTTTTTTCCCCAGAGCTTCCTGTAGTGATGAGCTTGGTGAGTCATGTTTTGACCCAACCTCCACTCAAATCTGAATAATTTCACTCATACCTGGGAAAAAAGAAACAAACCTGATTTAACACATCTCAAAATATCACCCAAGCCCAAAATTACAAAATACACATTCAAAAGAACATATACAAAATCATACTTTTACCAAGAACAAACCATGTGATCAAATCATGTATGGTAGTTCCAGAAACCCAAAAATAATGTTTTAGCTTTACAATTAAAAAAAAACATGAAAATGTGTTTAATTCATACACATGGGTCCTCTATTTATAATCAGAAAAAAATATATTCACTGAAATAATAGAAGATGAGCATTCTATAAAATGATATTTTGTGTTCCCTGGTTCTCAACAGATTACAGTGTTTTTTTAAGAGGAAAATGATCCATGGGAATTTATGGTTTTCATCACAGTCTCTCCTTCTATTGCAGACATATGTGCTCTGAAGATAGCCGATGCCCCTAAGCACTGGTCCAGAATCAGTTGTCTTTTTAGCTCATTACGGACAAGATTATGATTTGGGGAGGGAGAGCGGATTCTCGGCCGGTGTGACTGGGACTGCAGATAAGATGGTAGCACTGTAAACCAGCCAGCTACATCCGTGCTGTAGGACACAGAAGATGCATCCCTTCCTTTCATGCGAGGGAGCACCGTGGCGCGTATGAACCTATCTGAGCCTGTGTGTCTGTGTGAGCCTGGATTTCCTGTAGCCAGATCTGTCCAGCTTTCAAAACACTAACCCGCCTGCTTCATCTAATGTACATGTGTATTATTTTTGACCGAAACCTGCCCAACCCGACCCACGGGTTCAGAGTTGACTCATGCACGACTAACCATTTGAGTTATTCAGAAGAGAGCTGTTCACTGCTCTGTAATAGCATCAGACTGAGAGACTTACCCAGCTTTCACGTCTGTGGTTCTGTTTTTATTGTCTTTATTTCCGGCAAAATGATCTTACCTCAGAAAACAGTGCAGTTGCCATTTCATATATATGCAAGCAAATGCTCTCACACAGATGAAATCCCCCCATTATAAGCCGGTACACAAACTAAAATAAGACAAGTCAGGCTGGAGGCTAATTTCCTATTTCTCTGTGTGAAGTTATCCAGCCCAAAGCTGAGTAAATAACTGTCAACATCAGAGTAGAGCACTTTTTTTTCTCCTTTTTTTTTTCTTTTCCTTTCAGCCTACGGTAACACGCTGCCGAGGGACCAGCTCCAGCCCAAGAGTATTTGACAGCATTCCCAGGCAAGCCATGTGGCTGTCAGATCCAGCGGCCACAGCAGCCAGGGGTAATGGAGCAACTCTGAATGAATGCTTTAAGTACAACTTATATCCACTCCTCCAAGCAATGTTTCACAGAGAATGGTACCGGAGTGTCACCTCCTGACTGGACGCCTGGTTTATGGACCCTCCCATGAGGACCTCCTTTTTGCCCATGCTGTCAAGACAACACAGGATCTATGGGCACATAACTCATACCGAGCAAGTTCCCCGTGACTAGCTGGAAAAGTTCCCAAACTTTAGGACTTTTTGACTTTTCTCTTGGCCTCAGACGGCTCAGAGGAGACGCCGGTCATTTCCAGCAAGGGAGCTGAGTCAAACACTGTCAGGTGCTGCAGGAGTAGCTTATGCCCCTTCGTATTTATCTATTTATTTATTTTTGACCGGTCACAATGTTATGATGAAGTTACTGCAATTCCCATGTCCAAAGCAACATCTCCACACCGTCAGATGTCCGATGTCCTCTCTGCTCACAAAGACACAAGCTCTCCCTTTCACTGCGCTGGATCAAACGCATGCTGATCCCCCTAAGGGCCGATTCTATGACATCGGGGTCCAGTGTGTCCAGTGTTTTTGAAAAGCTCTCCAAACAGTTAGCAGAGTACAATGGATAGGGAGTCGCTGCATCATTCTTTCATCAACCATATCTAAAGTGATGCGTGGATAATGGCACAGAAGGAAGGGCTCCTATTTTCATCTTATAACGTTGGTCTTTTCTCAGTTACGTTAATTGGTTCTCATTTTGTTAACTGAAGCTTTGTAACATCTCTGATACTAGATACAAATGTGTACGGTTGGTATTTTAATTTCTCTCGTATGATAATTTTATTATGATTATATTTTCCATCTAAACACATTTTTAGATGCACGCGCACACACACACACACACACACACACACATCAAATGTGACTGAAACTGTACGTTCAGCAGCATATAAACTACATTGGAAGCTGACATTGCATCACTTTTCCCTTGATGTCTATGGTGATGATGTGAAAATTAATCGCTAGCACACAATGCCCAGAGTTGAGCAGGACTCCCAGTAGGACACATATGTCGAGGCATTAACACATAGCTGGGTGTGTACAACACCCTGTCAGCTGGCTTTTCCCTCTGTCCAGCATTCTTTATAACATCAGCACGTTTCACTGGCCGAATGTCGTTACAGAACTGACCACAGTCACAACCTCACATATACTGAAATCAAAAACCCAATGTACAGATATGGATCCCACTATACACAGCAACAACAACAGCAACAACAACACAGAACATATAATAAATAATAACAATAACAATAATAATAATAACTTAAATAAATGTATTATTATTATTATTATTATTATTTATTATATGTTCTGTGTTCTACATGGTGTCCATTCAAACACTTTCTCTAGTTTTTATTTCCTCAAATACTGAGGATTTGTTAACAGAAAATTAAATTCAAGTACTATTGAGATATATTTGCTAAATGGCAATCGCAGGGTAAAATATTGATTTTTTTTTTTCTTTTTAGAAAATGACTCTAGGTGCCCTTGAAATCCAATAGCACTAAAATCATTATCTGTTGGAAAGAAAACTAATGTTATCTGCTGTAATAATGGTGGTCCATCTCAATCCCCCATGTCAATATTACTCTGACCAGTAAAAAAAAAATCAGGATTAACCTCTTGCCCC
Source organism: Megalops cyprinoides (assembly GCF_013368585.1). Classification (NCBI taxonomy): domain Eukaryota; kingdom Metazoa; phylum Chordata; class Actinopteri; order Elopiformes; family Megalopidae; genus Megalops; species Megalops cyprinoides. The sequence continues at coordinate 22,061,881 of NC_050604.1, forward strand.
CACACCCGCCCCCCTTCCCCCACCTGATAGAGCTGGTCGGTCTTCAGAGTCAGCAGTGGAGTGTCAGTCCGGTGTGAGACGGCCAATCAGATTCCTCCCACAGGAAAGGGCTGCAGAAGACTTAAACCTGCTTAAAGGCCTTTGCCGGCACCTCCTCTGCAACTGGGGGCTCAGGGCTGTCTTACTTATAATGAACATAAGACAAATAAGTGAGCCTTGCGCTGTGATTCTGGATCGCCCTGACGCAGCCGGAACGCCATCGACATTCTTCACCACGCAGCAAGTGCGGTGCGATTCCGCTTCCCTCCAGTAGAGGGGGTTGCTGTCTGTGAAGAGCCGCGCTCACACACAGGCTGCGGTGTTTGTCCCCCCCGCGCTATTAATGCTCCCCCCCCCCCCCCCCCGCTGCTGCCCTCCATAGGTAATCACAAAATATTGCAGGGATCATGAGGATTTCTCTAGGGTTTGCTTTGAAATTGTTTTTTTTAGTGTTTTTGGTGTCTGGTTGTCTCTTTTGTTCAGTGTGGTTGTCTTACCAGCGTGGTGGTGAGTTAACTACTGTATGGTCACCTGCTGTTGTGTGTAGTCTTAATAATACATTATCTGCACATCAAGAAATATTACAGGCGCTTAATTTCATCTCCGATTCCTGTCCTGTCCAAGCCAATTTGCCAATAAAATTTCAGTCGCTAATATAGTTTGCTAATCTAATCTGAGGGTATTAAGGTCATACGGAGATATGCATATATATAGGCCTTCACTTTTTTATATATCACATTTAACAGGAGTAAAAGGAAATTGGAACCTGCCTCTTGTGCCAGAACTTCAAACTTCAATATGAGTAGACATATGACAGAAAGTTTGAGCACCACATATCTGCACCTGATACTGATATAGTCTTTCAAGCCTGAATGACTGAAAGCACATTATCTCGGTCTGGTTGTGTTTTTCCTCTTCTGCTGAAGTCTTCAAAGCCTATTGTTACTGGTTTGATGGTTAGTGTACCGGAGACACCTGTTGTTCTCGCTGGGTTTTCTGTTCGTGCCCAGACTTCATGAAGTGGACATGTTGGGGATGAGGGTGATAGGAAGATGTGTGGATCAACTTGTGGCAACTTGGTACTCAAAGGCCACACCCAGCATAATTGCTACCAGCCATGCTAATCCACGCACACTACTCACGAATGTATTTTATCCCTGTACGTTCATGCACCGTTAAAAAGTGTGAGCTGCTTCTGATGGCTTTTGGCCCCTGGCCATGTTCAACCATATATGTCTGCATAACTGTTCATTGCACTGTTTAAATCAGAGTCAAATTTGTCAGATTGTGTTGATAATGTCTACACCTTCAGTCCTGCGTGTCAAAAGCACTCTACGTCACTCATCCCATATTCGGCACACATCAGGAAAATCCGCACTCATCGTAGCTTTCAGTCTTCAAATTTGACTCGTTTATTATTCATAGTGGGTGGGGCCACACCTGGCCACACCCAGTGTGGTACATGCTACTGTTATATATTTGTGTTCATGATGTAATATTCTTGAGAACATTCTTATGGAAATTGTTTAGCATTCACAGACACATCACATTTCTCAAACTTTTTTTCAATATACTCCCTATTGACAAAGTTCAAAGTCAGCTGCTACTTGGCCTGAAAGACTTGTGGTTGCCTGCCACCTCGGAAAATATTACTGAAGGAAAAAAAGGGAATTTTAAATTAAATACTGATAACATGATTATGCAAATGCAGCTTGATGGAACGACTGATGCAGTGATTAACTGCACCGAATTCAAAAGCTTCACAGATATTTCCTATGTTATTAACCCCCAATTAGAGATGAGTAATTAATTATCCGTATAAAATGCATTTTGGGGCATGTGCCAGATGGTCTCTAGATAAACAGTTTAGGTGCACTGCCAAGTTTATCTAACGTGGTGGGTAGCAAGGATAATTTCTGATTCCATACACTTTTATATTATTTCACTGACGGAATTCATTCCCTCCTTCAATTCATGCCACTACAATGACAAGAACCAGGAACAATGAAAACAAGCCTTGGACAAAGCCATTGCTTTGCAATGACTGGGGAGTAGTACTCAATCTCTGTGAGAGCATAACCGGCGCTTATCATCTGTTAAACAGAAATGACCATAGGTAAGAATCTATAAAAGTTGGTCTGGGGTGGGAAGTTCCTGTCCCACAGAGTTACCTTTCAGGTGATTTATGTACGCCTGGAAAAGCAAATGAGGTGAGTCTCTGTCATTCCAATGACTTTAGTTACAAAGCTATGGGATGCATTACAAGACCCTGCAACCCCCCAGGTCAGCAGTGGTCTATTACCTTCTGATGGGCCATTCTTCAGTAAGAGTGTAGCATACTCACCTTCAATAAATCTACAGTACCAGTCGAAAGTTTGGGTACACCTGAGTAAGATAATGGGAAACATGCATTCAAAGACATGTTTCTTAGGCAAATATAAATAGTTACGTTGATGCCTATGCATGAATTTCTTTCCAAAAAAAATCTTTAATTTAAAAAAAAAAAATCTGTTTTGTTATTTTGAAGAATCTTAAATATAAGATTTGTTTTGATATGTTTATAAGACTTTTTTTGGTCACTGCATAATACCATTTGTGTTATTTCATAGTTTTTGGCTTTACTGTTATTATAAAATGTAGAAACTAGTAAACAAAATAATGAAAGGAAAGTGTGTCCAAACTTTCGACTGGCACTGAACATCAATAAATGTATTTTCTCAACTTTTGTCTGCTCTGAAAATTTCCACACTGAAAAACCACTGAAAGAACTTGAAACAACCACGGTTTACAGTGTAACAGGGATGGGCTCACCATTCTTTAAAGCATCACCATTACACAACTATATCACTATTACACTCACATTTGTGCATGTGACCACAAAGGCATATATGTACCATACAAGCCAATGATAACATACAACATAAACCTATTCCAAGGTCTGGTCCAACATATTTGATGATTTTGGCAAAAACTCTGTGGCTTTCTCTTACTTTCATAAGATTCCTTCTGGTGTCAGTATGTCTCCCGCTGAGCTTAAACTCCCTCTGAAGCAAAGCTGGGGCATTTATCTTTAAGCAAGAATGTAACCCCAAAAGACAGGGCTTGGGAATGAAGTCGGCCTCAACTTCATGAGACTCAGGAGTAACTTGAAGTTCCTGCCAATCGCGTGGAGGTGAGTTCATTTCATTTAGACCCAACGGAAGTTTTCGCAGCACTTGTGTTGCCTGGCCCACACATCATAGTACTGCTCGCAGCTATCTCCATCGATTCATTTGTACGTGCCCAAAAGTCCCCTTACAGCAAACAACAGCAACACCAAAAAGTTTTTAAAAAATTAGCTGAGCATATTTTTGGTATGAAGAGTGTTGCTGTTTGTTTACATATTAAAGAGAAATATTGCAGTGGATAGGACTTCAGGGTCTGATAAAACTGACATATTAGTTCTCTCAATATGTGAAACAAGCTGCCAGGAATTTTAAACCGGCTATCCTAGCAATGAATTTAAACATAAACAATTTTTTTTGTAGCATTGTGCATCATATCCAACCAATTACATGATCTGGTGGGAGTGAATACAAGAGGTTTCATGAAGCTGCACTCCTGCACCCCCTCGGCTATAACAACATAGCAAGGGCAGTGGAGTATACTTGCAGCAGCATGTTGCTCCTGTAATCATTAGGCTCTGTAAAGAGCCAGCTCCTGTTAATACCGAGGTCATTATCTCCTTGACCTTTTTTTATAGCGGGTCATTTGTGGGAAAACAAGAAGATATTAACTTGGAATTCATTTCAGAATGAAGGGACCGGGGCGGAAGTGCAGCACAATGGTAAGGAGCAGGGCTTGTAACTGAAAGGTTGCGGGTTCTATTCCCTGCTGGGTCACTGCTGTTGTACCCTTGGGCAAGGTACCTGACCCAGAGTTACCCCAGTGAATATCCAACCGCATAAATGGATAAAATGTCTACATTGTAACCTATGTAAGTCAATCTGGATAAGAGCATCTCCTAAATGACAATAATATAGTGTAATGTAATAATGTAAAAAAAGACTGCTCTCCCTTGACACGATGAATCCTGACAAACTCTGACAGAAGCATTTTACTTTCTTTTCCAAAAATCTTCCCCATCATCCTTTTGTTAAAAACACAACAATTCACCACAGCACAAAGGCTGCAAGGCACTTCCTGTTCCTGTATGACCACAGCCTGCAGACCAGTTCCTGTTCATGAAATTATAATGGCAATATAAATTTACTTAACTTGCCACCTGATAACACAAGCAGACATGAACAACATTGAGTTAAAGTAAGCAAGTGAACAAGGACACTAGAGCAACCTGTTACATAATACAATTAAAGTACATAGCATTAATTGTAACTTATGTAACTTATGTACTCTACGTATCTGTATTTATCCACTGCTTGCAGTTATAAAATGAATGTAAATTACAAGCGTGAACGCCAATGGTTTCAGATCCAGTGAAACCAAAGACACAGTAATTACATTTAAGGTTACCACAGAAGTCCTTCTTTTTAATCCGGTGTTCTTCGTTATTGTGCAGTAAGCCTGTTGGAAACATTTCAATGCAGACATCATTAATTGCATTACTTTCCTTGGGATGAGTGCTATTTCTGATTTTTTCCTGTAATTGTCAGTGGACGAAAACCTAATCCTTTTTTTTTTTTCCTCCTCGTGGCAGGGAGGCCTTACTCCAGCACAGGCTGTCCCCCATGAACCCTCCTCACTAATTGGCTGCAGCTGCCCAAGCATATTTCCGAATTAGCTACTCATCGCCGTTCTGTCGGATCAAGGCGAGTGGTAATGATTAGCTTAAACGAGTAAGAAACAAATCTCTCACTTCTTTTGAATGAATATTAGGTTCTCACACAGTCATCAACACGGAGTACAGTAAGTGCCTGAGCGCAAGCAAATTAATTAAAGTAATTAAACGCGGCTGGTCGAGGGCCGACAAGAAATACACATTATGAATTAACTGTCCGAACGGCCTTGAATGTGTTATGAGGACCATCGGCGCAATAGCGTCGGGGTCATATTGATTAATTACAGGGCCGGCTCTAACGCTGGAAACATCCACTGATCATCACGCCGTCCATGTTATGCGTTCTGCTGAACCTGTGATCAAAGTAAAACTTTCGCATGGTCGCAATCAACGCAGCCAAGAGGCTCACAAGTGGAGCTTACCGCAACCCCCGTAACATTTTAACCTAAATTAAATCAATTCATTACTGCAGAATGGATTCCTCAGGTCTTCTAATCTGATCGCATTGACATGATGATGTTTAGCAGTGAGGCCCGGGTTTGTCAGGTTATTGTCACTCATTGTAAATATGTCAGGGCTTTATACAACATGATATTTGACAGTCATATTGACAGTCCCAGACTCTCTCACATGCTGTTGGACACATTCTTTATATATAAAATCACTGCCCTAAAACTGGATGTACAGCCTTTTTCCCTCCAAATACCCACATATATATGAAGTATGTTCAGAGGCAGGGTAACAATGATACAGGTGCAAGCACTCAGCAGGAGTGGGCCGCACCAAAACCATTACTTCAAGAAAGGGGCAGTTTTTCCCCCTTTCTTTCCCTGACTTTAGGGATTCAGCAATTAGCCATGCCCCGCTCGACTCACCACAAAGCCTCCTACCTCCCCTGGGCGGGGCATGTGTACTCCGCGCCCCTTCCCACTGCCACTCCTATGGCTAATTTACACACCGCTCACACAGCGTGCCACAGGAGGGCTATAGCAAGCTGGAGCAACGGCATACAGGCCGATCGCAATGGACCAGTGCCGGTGAAGTCAGCAGGGGGCGCTGACACAGCTTCCAGCCGAGGAACCCTTGGCGGACCCCTGTCAGGACGAAGCCAGCTGTGCCCTGGCACTGTGGACTCCCGGTCGCAGTCAGCTAACGGCACCGCCCGGACTCAGAGGGCAGCGTCTGGGCTGTGTGGCACAGCTGGTGCTCGGGCCCGACGCCTGCACTGACGCAGCCGCTCAGGAGCCTATCAGTGCTACACAATGCCGAATACGGAGCTGTTCTTTATGACCCGATGAAATATGTGCAATCGGACTGATATACAGCTTTGCAGGAGTAGCTCCTCTCCTCGATTTTAGCATGCACTCAGAGAGGTTTTGGACCTTTTTTGGTCCCCCCCCCCCCCCGCCCCAGCGCTGGGAGGAACTGCCTCTTAAGGGTCAGAGCTATAATGTTACCCAGCATCTTTCAGCACAGACCAAAAACACACCCATTCAAACTTTCCCTTGGTGTTTGTACATTTTATATATGGCCTATGGCCTACCACCAAGAATCTGATCACTCTGCATTTAAGGCTTGATGCCTCTTTACTGAGATTCTGGCTGCTCTGTGCCTGTTACTGTTACCCTTTTGCTCTAATGTGCTCAGAGTATCATGCCGTAATGGCCCTGTAAGCCAGCTTTTGGCCTTGGTAAGACCATCTGCCAGATAAATTATTCTGCTCTACTAATTAGATCAATCATACCATTTAACGCAGGAAAAAGTAAGACATTGTTAAAGGGCCAAACAAAACATAAAAAGGAAAGTAACTGTATTTTTGGGTAAGGGAAATCTGAGGAACGCCATTAAAACCGATGCCCCCCCCCCCCCCCCCCCCCCAAGGGGGTGGGGGCCTGATAATGCCTCAGGAAATCAAACTGCACACCTAGTATCATGTCCTATAAGAAAACTGATTTATTCAAACCACCTGTCTGCTAAGGTCTCTGTATCCCCAAAATCACTGTTCAAATTAAGGACATTTTTCACAGATCATTCAGAACCTTGGCTAGTCAGTACAATCCACACTGGAACTCACACTGTGATAATTAACTACTGTTCATTGAGTTATATAATACTGTATAGCCTTATTTTTAGATTTGAAAAAGAAAGAATAATAAGGACCAAACCGCACAGTGTTTCGGGACAAAAACATATGAATTCTTTTAGAAGGTATTTCACTGCTAAAAAGAAAATTCTATGAGATAGCATCAGAATGCTTTGTTGCTTTTTCTATGACGTTCCCCCACACCAGTCAAATGTCAAGGTACAGATGAGAACGTTATTATTATAAAATTCAATGTGTAGAGAATCTTTCATGGAAAACTGACAGGCGCTTAAAAGCCCTATTAACAGAGAATTCTCTTGACAACATTCACTAAAGTATATTAATATCAATGCTGACTGATGAATACAATGAAGGTGGCCATTACTGAGGGGAAAAAAAAATATCCACTTCACATTCTCATTTAAGAGATACATCATTGTTTTATAGGGTAAACAAGGATACCTTTTATATTACAGTAAATTTTCTTATAAAGATTCAAGAGGGGACACTTAAAGCTGTATGAAAATCACTTAATTTTTATATTTTGAACTGTGATATTGCGGCTGTCATTATGGTTTACGGGTCAATTTCTGGCACCATCTGCACACAGGGCATTGAAACAGCTTGTAGCTTGTTCTCATTAACACCTTTAATAATTTAAAGTATTTGACTGGCTGAAAGCAGAAAGCAGATGTAATTGTTATCTAAAATCCAATGCAAAATAACGGGCCCGACCGCAGGAAACTAAACGCTAATTAATATTGTGGATATATAACGACCTGTAAAAAGCTCAGGGGGCAACTCAACCTAGTATGCAGATATTTGGCATTAATGTTACACAAAACATTCCAAGGCAAGGCAAGTGATTATTTGTTTGTTTTTTATTTTTTTATCACTACTCAGAGTGAGTATCTCCTGTTAGTGTCACTAAAAGCGACCCTTCTAGAAATTCTATGCCAAATGGAGTGAGTGCCTCTCCAGCCTCCTTTTCTTTAACCACACAAAATATTTCATCATCCTCCTGAAACACAGGAGGCAGCTTTTATATGTGCTGGGAGAGCAGCTCTTGCTTAAATGTGTTACTTAAAGTTAAGGACAAAATCGCAAAGTGAGAGGACAGTGAAGGAGTTTACAGCAGGGATGGCAGAGTCTGGCTTCACGACACCAATCATGGGTAGAGTTACTTTGTGCCGCAATTTGCTGCAATTTCAAATGAACCAATCAGCATTCTTCATAGCAAAAGACGGTGATTTGTTCAAATCACTGAGTCACAGCACCCAACAGCTCCACCCGCTTCAGGGGTTCACAAACCCTTGCTCTTCAATCACTAGTTTACAGTTCAGCCGTGTGGAGGCTTAACTCGAGCCGGTGGTCAGTGGAACTTCGTTCCCAGCACCTGAGCGGTGTGAGAGAGCAGATAATGATGTACCCTGAGGCTATGAGCTTGAGCCCAAGGAAGAACCAAGTAGCAGTTTTGTTGCACTGCGCTTGTTATATAACCTTCCTGTCTAAGGTCGGAAATCACCGGGCAGCACACCTCGGTGATTGCCCATCCGGCCCTTGTTTCATGTCGGCTGAGGGGGAATGGACATGATACAATCAATCCGATGGCACTGCAGTATCGTTACAATAATGCTCACTCCCCAAGCCTCCCCATTACTCCAAAACAGGCCCCGGGACAGCCATGGACGCAACCATTTAAACTGAGAGGCTGGAAGAGGAGAGGCCCAGATGAACGACGGGAGCTGTCCGAAGTGAAAAGCAGGGGTGAGCGTGAAGGTGTCTCACTGTTTGGGGATGGTCACTGATCTGAGGTGGAATAACAGCACAGCTCATTACGGGCCGGCTGAAAGCCCCTTGTACCGTATCGATTTTAAAATCAATTTCCGCTGCATGAGCAATTCCCCTTCGTTTGTATTCATTCAGCTTTTTCCAGCACATGATAAAAGTTCAATGCAAAATCGAAAACTGTACATGTTAGGCTTTGGGAAAGACACGTACACGTGCACATGCATGCACACACACGCACACGCACACACACACACACACACACCTCGTGTTATGTATTGTATTGTATCAGGTTTATTGTAGCATAGCTTAGTCATATCAAAAGCAGTAAGTTACTCCACAGCTGCTGTTAAAATATCATGAAGATATTTTATTCATTGTCTTTGCCTTTCAATCTAACCTCAATTTGTCCTCAACATTGAAGAACAGACCTAAGAAAGATTTAGGCTTTTTTCCAATGTCTCCTAGCAGCTGTTGTTCATTATAGTGACTGCTAGCTCATACAATAATGGAAAATAAAATGTATCCACCACAAAAATGTGTTACTCAAAACAAAAAAAGAGGGCTTTTCAAGTTATATGATTGCAACATTCATATTGTAACACCATACACACTTACAAGTGGACAGCTTTCTTATATTGAAAGGCTTCTTGGGTTAGATGTTTCTGCCTGAAGCCATTTTAAGAACCTTGGAAACAAACATACATTTATGTGCGTCGGTGGGAAGGCTGCTAATTAGATGTCTCCTACGATAAACCATCCTTTCTCCTTAATTCCTCTGGCTCATTGGAGCCGCTGCATTATTTACAGTAATACGGGAGACTGGATAAAGTGCACCACATAAGACTTCAGGGAGATTTGAAAGGCCTTATTGTTCAATCTGGAGACGTAAGGCAGCTAAAGTACACCTAAAACATAAATTCCGTAACCAGGATATAACCGTATACCAGAGGCTGAGTGAAAGCGGTCTAGAAATATGTGATGCTAAAATTTACATTTAAGTGCATTTGTGACACCTGCCCGTCAATCACTGCGGATGTATCTTGAAACTTGATTGGAGGTGATCTACGTATTATTGTGACTATAATAAAAAAAAATACAAAATGGTAAAACAAAGGAAGACCACTTAATATGCAGATCAGAATAAAATCTACAAGTGTATTTGGCACATTTAATTTCCCTGTCTATTGCCATTTACACTGATGAGAGATCAGCGTTTTTTTTTTTTCTTTTTTCACCCCACAGGCACTGAGAAAGACTCTCAGAGGTCGATACCCAGGAGTCAAACATTATCACGGCGAGACATCACAGATTGCAATCATCTCCAAAATGAAGGGGGACGCGTAAGCACATTTTGCATTTTAAAAGAGGCAGCTGAGATGTCTCCTTTTGTTTTCGACTCTGTCCCTCTCTGCCAGCCGTGACAATGCGCAACACGGGACGGCATTGTGTCCCCGTCGAGTTTTTCGGGCGGGGAACACAGATGTCAGAAAGCGCCCTCGCTTTGTGGCTTTTCCTCGCCCGTGCTCACACCAGCGTGATTGTTTTAATTACCCCCGCATCGTCGTCTTCTTGTCTTTGCTGTGCAGGAGAATACACACTCTTGGGAAATTATCCTAAATCTAAAGGTTAATGCCTCAACTGTGGTTCCAGTGGCATTTGACTGAGATTAAAGAAAAGGTCTGTTGTTGTTAGAGCGTATTTATAGTTAAACTTGATTTAATGCGACTGGTGTTAAATAATGGCATGCTACTTAAGTATGAAACTAAAGTATAATAATAATCACACATTACTTTTGACCCAGAGAGACAGTATGATGTCTGAAAGCAAAAATAACATATTGTGAAATTTCTTTTCTTTCAATGTTTCCTGTGCAGTTCAGATGGCTCCAGAAACATTAAAAAAAAACTATGGACATTATGACATAAGCTGACATGAGTTTACTGAAGTAACATGCAGCTTTTGCTAAAACACACACATTTTCCCTCAACTTCACTTTAATCACCTCCTGTTTACACAGGGTTAAACTGGTTTGTGGTGATGAAATTGTTGTCCTGAACAGTAAGTCCGGCATTGGCCGTTTACAGCATAAAGCTGCTAAAAGGTGGATAACACAGCTCACCGAAAATGGCAACCTAGGAAACGCTTTCCAGGAAAGCAGAGAGCACTGCAGTATACACATCTGCCCTAACCATACAGCAGACCTTTCAAAGAGTAAAGACACATTTCTTAAGAGCAGGGGAGGATGCTCCACAGTTTCTGGACACTGAGATGTCCTGGCTCAGCGTCCCGGCGTAATGACCTGCAATGCTCAGAGCCATCTGCATTCAGGAAACCGCAGGCCTCGTGCCCTGATATCCACACCACAAACTCATCACAGATGGAATGCACAAACTCTGTAGGGGCTGCCATAATCACGCTGCAATTTCCATAGAAATGCAAAAGTAATACCACATAGGCCACCCTTAATGACGGCATCAAAAACACATCTAAGGGATACGTCTCGGAATGGAATTATTGTTATGTGGCATAATGTCCTTTCTGCTACGGGGGAAACTTTTTTCATGCAAAAAAAATATATTATTCATTGCAGCGCCACACAGATCTCTCTGTAAAAACAGAAAAAAAGGAGGAAAAGAAGGCATGATATCTGCAAAGTGTGCAGAATGAAAATAGTAAGGGGAACGGAGTCACAGTCATATTCTAAATCAGGCCTAATCAACATATCGGGGAGGGAGTGAGAATTATTCATTCACGCGGAAAATGAAATGTTGCTCCTACAGGTACGCCAAGATCCCAGCGAGTCATCGGTACACCTCGCACTGTCTGCCGCCAGCCAGGTGGAACTCAGAAATTAGAGGATGAACTTTGGATGGTTCGGCCGCTATTTGGGGGTGGAGAAAAAAAAACATCCATAAATAAATGATTGTTGTTTGAAAATTTGCTGATAGATCTCCTTAAGCCTACGCTGCTTCCATCTATTATACATGCTAGCTGGATTGTTCACCATCAATATTTCAACTGGTAAATGTATTGGTCAATAAACCAAGGTCAGGAAAACCCTGAATGCAAAAATAACGGTATATTCCTCAAAAGTTATAATAATACTGTAATATAGCTATCTAATACGTTCTTCCAGGATCAAATCTGGCAAAGTTTTGTTGTGTTTCTGAAAGGACAAAACAAAAAATCAGTCATTTAATTAAATTTGAATGAATTTATGTTTGTGCAAACAGTGTCTGAGCTTGAAATTTAGTTTTCTGGATAGAAAAGAAACTCAGGGAAAATATGTAAATGAATGCATAAAGAATCAAGCGAGTAAATGGCACTTTCGAGCCTATATTACTGTTGGTTGGTACGTCCAACCAACAAGCAGTAGAACCCAAGGTATCTTTAAGTCAATGACAGTAGAGACCATTTACACTACGTGTAGGAATGACAACCATAGAAATATAATCTCGGTTTGCGTTTTGATGGAGTACAGCCTGCATACTTACTGATAATCATCGCTATTCATGCCGCTTTACACCCAACTAAAAGATAGATATTTACAAGCAGCGCGTAATCAACCACACGCTAATAAATGTCACTTCAGCCGCACCTTCAGGAGCTCAATGAGATCAAAAGATCAATACAAGGCAGCATGAAGTCACCTGGGGGGGGGGGGGGGGGGGGGGGGGGTATACACAACGGCCTGTCCTAAATTCCGGAGCACCGTTATTTCAAAACCACAATTAGACTGACCTGTTTGTCAAGCCGAGCAAGCAGCGGCGTACGACAGCACAGCCATTTATTTCCACCGACTCAGCCGGACGCACTAACACCGCGGCCTTAAACAGCAGCCCACTCATGCACCTGCCTTTTTTTTTTTTTTAACGTGAACTTTCACCTCACCCCCGCTGTAGATAGTCTAAGCAAAGCTCTGTCACACACAGGCCCCGACATCATAATAGTGTTTACATCTGTGCTCCCGGGGTCTGCTCTCGGCACTTTGTTAGGATAATATGCAATCAGGAGGGGCAAAAAGTCTGAACGCCATAAATGGGTCATCATTAGAGGCACATCAGAGCCCGTAGCGGCCGCGCTGGTGGAATGCTAATACTGCTGCCGCTTGTACGCCTGAACACCCACCTCTCTCCCCCCCCCCCCCCCCCCCCACCCCCACAGCTCATCATGTGACAGCTCCTAGTCCGGCACCAGGTGGGGGTCGCAGGGGTCAGAATCATTTTTGTTTAAGAAACTGCATTAGCGGGAGAGGTTGCTTTTTCTCATTACCCTCCTCTTCTCCCTCCAGACCTCTGATGGAGCCGTGCTCATCCCATCTAATTTTCCGCCGCTCCGGAGGTGGTCACCGCGGAAAAAATAAAAAAAAACGACCGAGAGAGATACAATGGAGGTAAATAGGGAAATAATTTAAGTTTCCCCACCAAGAAGCATCTGGGTCCACTGTAGGAAAGGACCCCAGAGACGCGGTGCGCCCTCGCAAGATGAATCGGCTCGCTCCGTTAAACCCAGCTACATTAGCAGGGCCGAAAGGCGGCGCAACGCCTAATAACCACACGCAAAAACACAAACGCCGGCCTTGCCACTGCAGCAGGAAACAAACCGAGCCGCCCCTTGTGTGGCCGCTGGCTGCATTCCCTCCAAAGCCTACAACAGGCCCGTTTTCCTATCAAGTCGGAGCACTGCTGGGCCAAGGTCTTTCTGTCTGACATTGCCACCAGGCTGTAGTGTTATGTCCAAAAAAAAGAAAAAAATTCCAGAGCACCTCCCAGCCACTGTGCTTTAACTTAAGCAAGTGCAACTTTTTTGATAAGTAAGTAAACAGCTCACAGTTTTAAAATGGAGCCATGTGGAAAAAGGTAGATGTTTTATAAATGTGATTTTATTAAAAAATATATATATATATTTTTTTTTTGATGTCTCATTCCACAAATCTGCAGCCCGGCTTTCATCACACATCAAAGCAGTGCCAGGAGTCATTAAATTACAACGTTATATGGGCTGATTTAATTTTTGCCACCACTTTCATTAAAATGCTAATGGAGGTTGTAATTAATAAATTAGGCTATGAACGTCAATGGGAATGAATGACAAAATAATAATTAAGCATATACAGAGCAATAACAGCAGGCCTAAATCTCCCCTAAAAACTCTTCAAAAGCTCATACTTACAATTAAAATACATCTTTGAAATAAGCTTTCATACAAACAATCATACAAAAATTGCGCGTCGTCAGTTTATTAAGTTACTGTATGCAGAGCATATCCTGAGTTTGCTTACGTACAGGCACAGAAATCCTTTCAAACTCTCCATGAAATCACCAGCAGGCCTGGGAAAGAGGGACATCATTAATCTCTTGCAATTTCCATGGCGTCCACCTGACCAAAATGTGATTGAAATGCTTGAGGTAAATGTGAAAAGCCCTGAGACCCACCTTCAATTAAAAGCAACAGGAAGGAAAGGAAAAAAAAATCTCACACACACACACACACACACACACACACAAATCACAAGCTGACACCTTATGGCACCCAATGAATCTGATCACAGAGTAAAATGAAGAATCAGCTGAAATTTCGCATGCTTAGCTCAGGTTCACACACACACACACAGTCTCTACTGTGGCTGAGGGAGGCCGGTGCTGTCAGTAAAGACATTTATGAATATAATATTTTATGAAACCCCTACATGATGTCCACACATGTGTTGTTTTGCCAGTGTTGTGTATCAAACAGAGGCTTTTTTGTTGGACAGACATGATATCAGTAAATTGTTATTCACAACTACAGACTGCAAGCACTGCGGTCAGATGAAATAGAGGCCTTGTCCCCGAGTTGCAGTTCAAGCTCTCTCATGTTTAACTGACAGCACTGATAAAGCTGATACTTTTAATGTTGCACGAGGTCATGTTAGGTCCTGGACCACCTGGCCTCCTTGTAGAAAACTGCAGTGGTAATAAATACATTAAACACTTCATAATGCATTGACACTAAAAGGAAGGGATACTCATCTCATTATTTTTTTTGTAGATCAAACATGAAAATAACTGCATTGATTATTTCAGAGATATTCTGCAATGCAAACAGAGTATTCACATCCTATGGTAGAGGCAGGAGTGTTACCTGAACTTTCTGAATTTGTTTCCAAAGACATTTGGCAGATACTTACGGAACATTTAATTAATAGCTGATGTGTCCATTTGCTCTCTCAGACAATCATTAATTACTTCCGATTAGCATGTTATAATGGATGTATTTCCTGAGCCTACTAGTACCAGCCCTTTAATACAAAGTATACCCTAGATGTACTCCATTTATATAGAGCATATTTGATTGGTCATTATTTCTTACTTTAGTTTTGATATGCTGAAACGAGTCCCCTTCTTTTCTCAAATCTACAAAAGAAGATACACTTCTGTTGCCATTTTCATGAACCTCAAGTAAACCAATTGTACATTGGTGAATTGAATTTTAGATTTATCAGTCCAGTAAGCACATAAGGGCCATGATACAAGAAGCCACAGTACCTGCTGCCTGTAGGACATTTTTGTCACTCAGTGATGAATACACCTCTCTTGAGGATTTGATAGCAGGCTTAAATCCTTCAGCGGCCCAAACGGCACTCTTCTTAAAAGTCTTATTTCATGCACAACATTAGGGGCTGCGAGGGAAAAAGACACACTGTAATAGTATATTCCTACTGCCTAGACACAGTCCCGGGCAATAACAGCTGACGGGAAAGATGTTCCTTTCAGCTGAATGGATGATCCACTCAGATGTGCTTGTGCTGTCCTATCTGCTGAAACACACTGACATACAAGTGCCAAGTACACACACACATACACACACGCACAAGTGCAGACACCATATATATTGATATATTTTATTAAAAAAATATCAATAGATAGGTAGAACAAAGACACTATGTATGATGGACGAACAAAGACGTCTCCCCATATTTGTAGGGGTGAGCTATGAGTCATAGCTCTGTCACAGTGGTTAGCTCATGTGAGAGGCTGGGCAAATAAATACACAAACAAATGATTCAACATCTGGACAATTTCTTCCCTGGCCAAGGACTGCTGCTGTTTTTACTCAAGAAACATAAGACATAAAGACATAACTGTGTATGGAAAATATTTCAGTGATTGGTCCATATACTGTATATGAAGTATATTTGTGAATGCACCCGTGTGGCAAAAAAACAAACAACAACCAAAACCTTTTATAACCATAACTGCATAAAAGAGTCATAAACACAGTAATAAATGCAGCGATACTGGACTGACAGCTTTGCATATTATTTGATCACTCAGTGATATAAATACAACCTGATAATCCTTTCTGGATCCATAATTGCCATCAGTATAGTTATGGCTGTAAATGTACGTTAGAGCATCATTACTCTGGTGGGGAGGCCCATCATGGACTGAAGGGCAAGTATGCCTGACGCGATATTCTGATTCAGGCTAAAAGCAAAGTGGTTTAAATGGACCCCTTTAGTGTCTGTATCAAAAGCTGTGAAGAAGCCCATTCTGTCTTCTTTTTTGTCTCTAGTGCTCGGATTGTACACTCCGGTCTTTAATGACATGAGAGAGTTACATGTAGGTACAATAAAATAGGCCATTATGGAATTGCCAACATCTATTCATTCCCGCAACATGGTGTGCAATTAGTCTAAATCTGAGAACAGGTCATCTTTAATCAATTACAATGTGGTGCTGATTTAAGTTAGGTATTTTAAGAAAACTGACACTGTCCATTTGTTAGGAAACTCCCCTGTCCATACACCAGCATAAATCTTAGATATAGAATGATAAAACTCGACAAACTCTCTAAATTCATTTTTTCCATGTGAAAAAAGTAGAAAGGCAAAGGCCCATTAGACTGTAAAACATTGGAGACAGGCAGTCTGTAGTAATGCATTATAGATAGCCTTGTTATAAGTAGCGGATGGGCACCTCAATTAGAAGTGGAAAAGAATATCCCATGGTGATGTTCAATAAAAATCTCCCATTGAATGTTACATCATACAATAAGCATTTCCTTTTAAACAAAATAAATCCCTGCTCAATATATGTGGACACAGAGTAAGAAATCTATGAACAGGATCAATAATTTAATACTTTTTTTCCCCCACACCAATGCAAGTTCAGATGTATTATGTTACTGTTGTAAATTATTTAATCCGCTGAAGAGATATGCTATAAAATTAAATGAAATGCAGGTGTGCATTGAGCCAATAGTGGGCACGTCAGTGCTGGAGAACACAGTGGATCCTGCTAATGGTCTAAAAAGAAGGGGAGTTTTAACAGATTGAACGTCGATTTTTTTCAGAGCAGATATTTCTGCCATGACTACAGTGTCTGGAGGTAGAAGAGTTGACTTTTCTCTAAAACAGGATTTTCTGTAGTTACCAAGTTGCCAAGTTGCCATGCCTGTGGGTAGTGCAGTTTAGACAAAAGAAGTTTTCTATGATCTTGTTTGGATATAACGAGCACTTACATCAAAAATATCTGGCTGGGGCCACTGACTTGGTATGTGCAACTGTACGCTTTGTATACAGGATTCAATTTGAAATGCTTACTGTCCTCTTCCAATGAGTTCATAGAAACTGTAAGATAATATCCTGACTGACTTCAGGAATACTATTTTTTGTTGTCATTTTGTTTGTTTAAATATCTATTTACATTTTGTCTAATTAATTTTGTGTACATATAACAACCTTGTTTTAAAATATAGGTCCAGAACATTCATATGTATTTAAAGAGAGAGACAAGCCAATCAAAATGAGATATTTCAGTTTGTACTTCCTGCCCCTCCCAATGAATGTACATTACAGACATGCTGGGTGCACGGTCAAACTAATAATTGTGGTTAAAAACACTACTTTTTCTTTTATCTTTTATTATATTCTATTATATTTTTTCCTTGTTTATATACTTGAAAAGACTCTTTATCTGACACGAGACTGACCATTTAATTTTAACATAATGATGAAAGAAAGGATTTTCTAAAGTTATCCCTCTCTGGTGGAGTTACAAGTATTAGCTGGTTTTCTAAAATTTCAACTGCTCTCTCGCTCTCTCTCTCTCTCTCACACACACACACACACACACACAATGGGAACAAGCATACATTCTTTCCATACATTTCACCCTAAAATATAATTTGTATGAATTTTCAGCATATTATATTACATATCATCATATCCCCCTAATACAGCATAAATGACAATCAGTCCCATTTGGAATTTTGAAGAAAAAAAAACAGTATAACCAGATTCAAGCAAGCTAAAGGGCAATTCCAACACCTCACCAATTACCGCCTTAAAAGAGGCTTGCTGTGTGTGGTCGACTTCAAAGGAAAATAGCCATGCGCAAGTCAGGGAGCAGAAGAGGCAAGAATCGAGAAAGAGGGTTTTTCAAGGATTACGCAGTAAGCAGTGGATCAGGAGAGTGGAGGAGGAGCAGGGCAGGAGAAAAGTGTAGTCAAAGATCAAACAGCTGATGGCAGAGTCCCTGACTTCACAGGTCAGGCACCGGACTGCGATTTGCCTTTGCGTGTTCCAGAACAAAAAAGGGGCATTGGTGTCTCTACATCACTTCACACTAAAACGTGAAAAAATGCTTAAATAAAGGAAATATGCGCTGGGGTATTTGATGTCAGGGTAAATACACCTCTGAAGTTTCGAGTTTGATCAATCGAATAGAAAAACCATGTACAGATCTTTTTCATCGTGACGGAGGTTCAAAGTACACAGCCTTACTAGACAGAAAGCTCACCGAACAAGAGAATGTGTTGGCTGAAGCCTTCATATATCTCAGGTTCAGCTTTCTGTTCAAGCAACACAGCTGTTACATGTTAAGATGACATCCAAATGGGGACCTTAGAACCTACTGGCTGATGCAAAAGAGAAGATTCAGTAAATGGAATTCAATAAACCCCTTGTGCGCAACAACCTTGCTGAGCATATGCCACAATCAAATCCCAAGGATATTTATTTAAGTTGATACTATTCATCATTAACGCAGAAAATAGGCATATAGGATGCCAAAGGCTTTTGACATACTAGCTCCAGGGCCTCACTCAATGCAAGACATGCACCTGTACAATTACATCTCGGTTGTATAAACCATATCTAAGGTGGGCTGATTTAATAACGTGATTGCATTGTAACTTGCACTGAGTAAATGTTGTGTAATTACACATTGCCATATAATTTTGTGTGATTACATAAAAGGGTCAAGGTTGGTCTGCGGTAGGTATAAAGCTGAGATTTACCAATAAGGAGGTTGGAGGTGAGGTTAGGAGGAGGGGTTTGGCTTTGAGGTGTCTTCTTCAATTACATTTCTGTCAAGCCTCTGTTACAATATACCAATAGGTAGATGCATGGAGACACAGTAGCTGCAATGTAAGTGTATAGTTACATTATCCACTCAATATGAACCTTATTTCATATTTGCTTTTGAAGCAGCACGTAGGCCGTCATGGGTCTTCAAAGAGTGAAGTTTGCACAGACTGCATGAGAGGGACAACAAATTATCTTTAAGCAGCGTGACTTGTGCTTTCTGACCATGTAGAACATCGCAGAGCGCCAATCTGACAGCAGCTCAATCTGCAGTACGCCGACGTAAAACCAGGAGAAAACGGGAGGCGTAATAACAAAGCTTTGCGGTTCAGCTCGGTTTGCACAGGTAACTACGCATTTTAAACAGGCATAACAGGATGACGCCCCTTGTGGTTTTTTTTCCTATTCGAAGCTTCCCCTGACGCCCCGTTTCCCTTTGACTCCTCAGCAGCTGCAACGTGACGCATCAGACTGACACCTAAACGTGCTATACCTGGTTCTGCCTCGAGAGCTCTTGCTTCCTTTTTCTGTCTCCGTTTATGTTCAGCATAACAGCACGCCACTGCGTCTGCAACCTTTACAATTGTCCAGGAGTTGGTTATTGGTTATTGGTTATGTGATTATTTAATTGTTTTCTGGAAAGATTCTGCGCTAAGTGCTGTAGGACAATATGCTCGTAACTGGCACTTCACAAAATGAAGACCGGCAGTTTATCTGATAAACCGATAAATCGATTGGGATGTCCAATGATGCATAACCCTCAAAGGTATAGCAAACAGCATTAAACTACTGCATTCCTATCTGAAAGCGTAACTGGTTTCTGTTTTGAGTTTGGCTCGCGTGTGAATTCAGAGACGCAGGTACGAAACAGACGCTGGAGATTTAACACTGGTGCCTACTGATAAACATATTGTATGTTTGGACGATGCTGAAATTTCTGCCGCACGGGCATGCCACATTCCCTGAACCCCGAAGATGACAGGTCTGAACTGTGCACAAAGTCCAGTAAGAGATGCGGCAGGGTGATTGCGCCAGTGTTGTAGAGCCAGTCAAGCGCGTATGGGATTATGTGGACAGAGAATGTAAGGGCTGCCACATCCTCTTATGGGCTGTTGACCCGAGCAGTCTGCCAGTGTCCGCAAGGCTGCATCTTCTCAGCGGAGTTGTGCCGGACTGACAGGAGGAATATGCTGTTTCAGTGTTTGCACAAAACAAAAGTACTTCCATGAACCGGCTGCAAGCAGCGACAGCCGACACTGAGGATATTGGTATTTTTTTTCGGGTACATTAAAGAAAATTTTTTAATTTCAAATTTGCATTTCAGAATCAGTTCAACATTGTATCTCCTGATAACGCCTTAAGTAAGATTACTGTAGTTCTTCATTCAATGTTGTTAATTGATCTAAGAATTATAACCATGCGATCTACAAGTTATTATTACTTTTACATAGTGCAATTTTAAGTCTATGCACATATGTGCATACTGTAATTAAAAATAAAACAAAAAAATTAACCCGTGTCTCCAGCACAGGCCCTGGTTTTTGAACAACATTCAGCCAAAAAAAAAAAAAAAAAAAAAACACACTGAAAAACTGGAGAGAGAGTATTATCGGCCCTCTCTTGGTGCCATCCGGCACACTTGATGAGATCCCTTCATCTACGGTCAGGAGAAATCCTTAATGATCAGTCTCAGTTGTGCTTTTGACATTTTTACCCTCCACTTGCTAACTTGCACTTCAAGGCTAAAGTAACCAGATTAAAGCAATAACCTGCTAAGCATGGCTGCAGGCAACGTCCCCGACTGACACAAATCGTGTTACTCCGGACACACTTTATGCTTTCAAACATAAAAGATACCGGCTCACTGAGGCAGTGTTTTTCAAGCCTTTGAAGAAAGAGCTAAGATGACATTTTAAAATAATTATTCTCAATATTTCAAACATGATTTTATTGGCCGAAGATACGCCGTTTGGGTTTTTTGGTATTATAAACATTGCCGATTGAGGGCCCACTGTCACATCAATCTTTCGCTCGATATAAGAAGCATCACTCACCGATGTGATTGCTGTCAATAGCAGCATGGATTGAATTAAATTGACTGCACAGTAAGAGCCCATACTCCATATTGCTCCACATAAAAGATTAATGGCAGAAACATGAAAATGGTTTGAATATGGTGTGGGGATGAAACTTTGAAGGGTTTGCTGTAAATGGGAATATACACTACCACTGTACTCTATATACTATATACCCAAGGTTAGGCAGGGTGTTGAAATATAAAACTGCAGCACAAAAAATTAAATATAAATTGAACAGGACATCCCATCTACTCATTAGGAATGTCTGACATACTGCCTGTTTGCTGCATCAAAGACTGACTTGTCAGATAACTTTTTATGTCGGGTAGAGATTTTGCCCAGTGACCGCGGCTTGGCCTTCTGAGATCAATCAGCATGGTGCTAATTCAAAACAGCCTTCCGAGCAAACATAGCTGAGAAAAGCTGGATAATTGCAGAGGAGTCATGATCAGGAAGCGCTTCACAAAGGTGACAGCCGAGACAGGTTCAACTCCAGCTCGCCCGGAGGGGTCCCAGCTGGAGTGGCACAAAGTGACAATTATCACATTGGGTGCGTTTACCATCCGCTGTTTGGTTATGCGGGTTAATTGTCTGCGAGCGTCTCGGAGCGCTGATCCTCGCCAATTGACTTTTGTCACTTTCATCGGCTCCTGCCGTTTTGTTTTTGCATCAATAAATCATCTTTTCGGCAAGATTCACTGAACTTCGAAAGCAAAAAAAAAAAAAAAAAAAAAAAGACCCAAAAAAAAAAAAAACTTTTGAATGTATTATCCAATACTGTCTCTGGCTCATCTTGGAGAGCCTGAATTGTTATTAGTCAAATACTGACTGCCCGTGCTCAACCAATAGGACTCTCCGCCGCCTTAAACCTGAACCTGGACCTGAACTGCATTGGGTTTCCTACCCGCACTGTGACCCAGGCTTGGAGAACGGTGTCAGGAGCGGGCGGAATGAATCCCCGCGGCTCTCGCCTCCCCGCGCCGCCTTCATTTTATGTGCCAGTCGGTTGGGTCCCCGGTCACTCGCCGTGTTTACTGTGCCATCGGCGTCGGATATTCCACCTGCTGCTGCATATGGCCTGCGTGCCCACAAGAGCTTACAGCGTCCCAGGGAGGGGGGAAGGAAAATAAAAAAAAAACGTGAACGGCACATGGCAGGAGAATGCATGCGATTAGCGGCAGAATGTTCGTACTTCATCACCATGGTACAAACAACAGGGTCAGAGTTGTGGGACGCGCTGTATAGAGACTGAATGCTTAATATTCAAAGGGGGAACATTCAAAGAGGAAAGGGCATGATGTAAGATTTTCATAAACTGCCTACAGTTATATAGAACCTGGATGTCTTTATGAAAAGCAATGCTTCATACCCTGTGGGTTTTGTTCTTATGCATACACGATGCTAGTGTGAAGACATATCACCATATATAGACATATTTTTATGGTTCCCACAGAAAAAAAATGTACAGAACAATAGGTACCCTGAAATATTACTTTTGATGGCAACAACTTTGATATAATAGGCCAATTAAAACTGGGTCAGGGTGGGAACATTATTGAAGCTTTCAGTGTCAGGAGAGAAATTAAACATGACTCGATATTTTGTGCAAAACACTGAAAGCCACACCACAAAGGCTGAGGTTGTGATTTTTATGGTTCTATTGACCGGTGCTGAGAGTTGCGCTTTTATATTGCACTGGACTTGCGGAAAAGACCATGGGAGTCGTAACTATCGGAATAGAGGAGAAATATGAAATATGGCATTGTTAAATGTTGTACAGGCAATCTGCTAGTTTATCTGCTCTTACATTATTTACAGTCTCACAGCTGTATGGAAAAACAAGAAGACCAACACTCTGAGTCCAAGCAAGAACAAGTCAGAAGAAGAAGTGATAAATACTTCCACATTGAACATGTCAGGCATCTGAAATCTTTGGGTGTTGTCTTTTTCTTATAAAGTATTTCTGGAAATTTATGGAAATACTGGCGGGTGGCAGTGTAGCATAGTGGTAAGGAGCAGAGCTTGTAACCAGAAGGTTACCAGTTTGATTCCCCACTGGGGCACTGCTGCTGTTCCCTTGGGCGAGGTACTTAACCCAGATTTGCCTCAGTAAACATCCAGCTGCATAAATGGATAAAACCAAAACCTGTGTAAGTCAATCTGGATAGGAGTAATTTCATGTAAATTGTAACTGCTAGACCAAATGATGCTTAACTGCACTGCACCACGTCTGTGACACAGAGAGGACCAAGAGAGCACACTGCTGTAGAAGCTGCTCAGAAACGGATAAGTAAATGGAAACACTCTGGGTGCTAACTCGCACAGAAGACAGGTTGTCTGCTCCCGCTTTCTATGTTCGGTTCAGCCCAAAATGACTCGGAGTACCTTATCACTGGATGTGAGGTCATAACGACCGCTCAACACTCTGTCAAGACTCCTCCCGTGATAGGATGACTGAGCACTTACACGCTGAAATACGACACCAAATTTAGGGGGAAGAACGTGGTAGCATGGGGACTCTTTTTTTTTTTGCTTGTAGCAGCCAATAAGACAGACAGCGGGCAAAACGTGAACTTCCACACGCTTCTGTCAGTTCTCTCCACAAGCCAATTGAACCATGAGGGCCTCTGTTCAGGAGAGCGTGAAATTATGAAACATGACAGCGGAGACACAAAACATTCTCGTCTTTTCACAGAGCCGCTCCGGGGGCCAGAGCCGGGGCCCTCCGCTGCAGAGCGCGCCGGAGAAAAGCCTGCCAGTTTCCGACACACAAGCGCGTCAAATCATTACACCTCCGCAGAATCTGCTGTGCTGTTGATGTAGCATGTGTACAGCCGTATTCGCAATGAAAAAAATGTATTTGAGGGTAACTGACAACTGCTTGCAGTCACCCCGGCATACTGCGATTTATCCTTGAGTGTCAGGTTTTTTTTGTGGTTGCTGTACATGTTATGTAAGAAGATTTAATAATAAAAAAAAAAATTGACCTTGCTGAGAATTGGTATTCAACATTAAGGACAGATCATACACCCAAACCTTATGTGGCGTGACAGCTGTGTCCGACTGATTACACACTTTTTTTTTAAGATAACTGTTGTAAACCACAGACTCCAGCACAATAAGCAGAGACACACTGCCGACTGCGTCTCTGTAGAATTCAGTGTGTGATTATGGGCAGGTAATATTATTCAAAGCTCAAAGCCCATTGACTGAGTATGCATTTCAGATGAAGTGATATTGATACTGACTTTCCAGCATCATTTCCTCTTGCTCAACCTTGAGAAGCCTTTTCATGATCTATTTAGGGGAAAACATCCAGTAATAATCTAACAGGACGTGGCCCCCAAAACATTATGCAGAAGGGAGAGAAAAGGTAACAATGAATATGCAGAGCATTCCAACTGCTGTCCTTTAAAAAAATAATTTTTTTTCCAGATATTTCAGCGACAACAAAACAGACCCTTCAGGAATTCATTTTGGACGTGCTCCGGTCACAGTGAAGGGTACAGAATAATGCCACGCTTCCTGTTGAGAGAAGAGTGCCATTTTTTTTTTACTTGCAGATTATTTCTACATTACAGATAACCAAATACAGCAAGGTACTTGTGCTCATCCAACAGAAGTGATGTAGAGTGTCATGAGTGCATTTTACAAGCCTTAACACAGAAGGAAGAAACATGGTATGGGCATTCACATCTTGAAGTCAATCTGTTTCGATTCTTTCGTTTATCTCTTCAGAAAGGCATCATCCAGAATATTAAAGGGCTCTGTTTTCCTCCACGAGTTTAGTTTGCATGTTTATGGAAATATTGCCGGTTTTATTTTTCATTACCGCTATTAGCATGCAGGCCGAGACCCAGCTTAGAGCACAGATGGATACGATTCCCACAACCTGCTGCTGCAAAAGGAGCATCGATCACGTTTTTGTGGGACCGCTCTCTCTCTCTGACGGCGAGAATCATTTCATCTCCAAGACACCCAGAGGCCTATTCTAATCAATGATTACCAACTGTTCGCACCATTACCGGGTTATTTTCAAAAATGTCACGCAAAAAACATGTTTGGCCTCTGCACCCTCCGCTTCTGACGAGACAGACATTACAGGTAAACTGCTGAAGGTGGGAGGGCATTAATTAATCTTGTGTCACATGTTCTTGCGTGTGTTGTGCAATGTTGAGCAGAGGCAGGAGGCGTTTTTTTTTTTTAAATGTTTGCGACTAAAACCACATAAGAAGACCGTCACCATTAGATGGGGCAAATATTCCACAGATACCAATGAACTGGGAAATCCACAAATACCGTGATCCGACATGAATGTCAGGGCTCCGCCCTCCTAGCTGTGGTGTTTTTGTTTTTCCCTGTCCATGTGCTTTTTGTTTTTCCTTGTGTTCCAGCCCCGCCCCGCTCCCCGCCTGGTCCCCGCCCACCTGATTGCCCCATTACCTTCACCTGCCTGCCTGCTCACCTGCATCCCATCTCCTCATCAGCCCAACCCTATTTCTACCCTGCTTGTTCCTGTCTTGTTTGCCAGTTCGTCTCAGCGTTGTCGTACCTGTTTCGTTCCCGCAGTTTTTTGGATGTCTGATTTCTCCGTGTTTGACTCTGCCTGCCCTTCGTCTTTGTTTTCTGCCTGCCGTTTTGTCCCGTTGCCTGATCGTTTGCCTGCCCGGTTCCTGACCCTGCCTGCTTCTGTTACCGACCCTGCTTTTGCCCACGGACTGCCTTCCAGTTTTCGACCCTGCCTGCTATTGCTTTGCAACTTGCCTGACGTCATAAATAAACCTGCCTGGAACCTGAAGCTCTCTTGGTCTGCGACTGAGTCCTTGCCTGAGCCCTTACAATGAAAGACTAATACATGAAATTGGTTGTTCCTGACATAAAGCAATCACATTTTTAGTTTAAATCCATGTAATAATACAAATAAAAATTATACAAAATAAGTAGTGAATATGTATATTCATGCAATAACACCATGCACATGTGATGTGGAAATTAACTGTGAGCAGGTATGGATTGGAGGGGTGCTCTGTGGCTGTAGGAACAGTGAGGCCAGAAACCGGAAATGCCACCTGACATGAATCGCAAATCAGCCAATGGGGAAGTGTTTCCTGTGCATCATGAAGAAGGTGAGGACGAAGAAGAGAGATGCGACAAAGACCACCTGAAAAACACTGTAACATTATATTCCATGAAACTAAAATGGATACAAAGTATATACTGTCGAATGGCCAATTATCCACCTCTTTTCTTCCCTTCACCCCGTTCCATTATCAGTAAGTCCTACCGTGGAGGTACCAACCAAGTCTACTTCCACCCTTGATTAATAAGAGAGTGTCTATTCACAGTGCTATGCACAGTGCTACGATCCCCGGCCACACTAAACAGTATTCCTGATCTTCAGTCTACAATGGCTCTTTGTAACACAGATTTCAACATACCAAAAAGATAGAATGAATGAAAAAACCACACAATCATTCTTTTGAAAGAGCAGAAATAGAACTAATTGAATCTGATATTACATAATATATATATTTTATTTAAGAGTTTTAATTAACACGGGGGATTTATTATTTAAATATATGCAAGGCAGATGGATCTAAAAAAAGAAAAAAAAAATGTATATGAGCCACTGAAATCCGAAGAGATGAGGACAGGCAAATCATTTTAGCCTAAAATATCCCACATTGTGTAGCACTCATTGTGCTCATTCAAAAAATATACGCATTGCAAGTGAGGTCATGTAGCGTATGAGAAAATACTGATACACATATGAAGTAAAATATATTTAGCATGTGCTGCTGAAAAAGAACTGATACAATTGTTACAGAATTTGTGTAATAACTTCTCATCTATATACAGTACAGCAGATACGGTATAGCACGGTCCTCCTACAGTCTTACAGGTTTGGTTCATTCAATTCAGTGGGTCTCCTTACTTCCTCATTCTCTCAGTTTTTTGTCTGTCTGCCTCACAGCAAGCAAATGAACTCAAGACAGAGACCGTGCCTACAATAGTTCTAACACAGGACTCTGAAACATTAATCCTACCCGCCTCGGTGGGCACAAATGAAGGGGCAATAGCCGGACTCCTTCAGAGTCCGGCGAACACCTGAGAATGACCTGACGGATGCACAACTGGTGAAGAACGACCTGTCCGATATACAAAAGGTGAAATACTGTAGGCGCGAGCTTGGAGCACCTCAGGAGCAGAAGAATGCACACAGCTATCTCTTGTCTTGTGCCCGAGTGTTACTCAAACCTTAACAAGGGAAAGTCTAGCGCGGGCCTGTTTGCTGATGTTAACAGGGAGTTTGAGTAATTTCTCCTGCTCTTGTTCACCTGACAGACATTTATCTCAGATTGTGAATCCCAGCCAAAATAAGCAAATCGCATTAATCTAAATGTATAAAAAAAAAGGCAGAGTCATTCAATTGACCTTTATTGCTAACAATGGAACAAACAAATGTTGAAACCCGTATCGAGGCCATCAGTCTAGGGACAAGCTGCATAATGGATCTTTTCGAACAGGCTTTCCTGCAGAGAGCTACGCCTCAAGTATCTTATCATGCAGCGCGTACGGTTTGACATAAGGCCAATCTCCAGGACCCCTGTGATTCTCACAATTAACATTTTATTTGATTAATGATTGCACCACTTTGGGAGGATAGTTTGATAGATCACTGCGGAGAGTTTAAATTTACAGCGTCACAGTGGACACTGCCTGACTCAGAAGCACTTTTGGGAAGTAGCAAAGCACAGAAATGCAGACAGAAAGAGGAAAGTAAAGGGAGAGAGTGAGAGGGAGGAGAGATGGAGGGTGAGAGAGAGAGAGAGAGAAAGTGAGAGAGAGGAGGGACGGAGGGAGAGAGAGAGAGAGAGAGAGAGAGAGAGAGAGAGAGAGAGAGAGAGAGAGAGAGCACATACCATTCTATAAAAATATTAGTTCATACAGACCGACCAAAGAATGAAAAACAGAGAGCACTTCATTTAAGCGGTCTTATGACACAGCATTACATAACATAACAGCGTAGCATTATGTGAAACTACCTGGCGACATGCATATTGCAATTAAGTGACATTAATGCAAATACACAAGAAGAATGCATGAATGTTCATAAACACTCTTATTCCAATGTATCTAACCCATCTCAATGGACGGTGTAGGGTTATGATGGATAACATGCTCTGTGGCCTTTGATGTCAGTAGTAATACTCTAAGTGAGTATGACTGTTCATTAATGACCACATGCTGTTAAGTACTCTTGGGAATGATGCTCAATGGTTATGAATGAGATTATGCAGTTACACATACTGCTTAGTAGAACACTATGCATGTTTACTGTATATAGCAACCTCTAAAATAAGATGGTACCAAAAAATCCATCCATTGGTTTTGCTGACTTGCTCTGTCTGGGAAAAAGTAGAGTTAAGCTTATCAAGGGAGTTTGGGTCAAAACAGTGGTAACACCTATTAAGTGAGAACTGTGAGGATCCATACAAAGGGGATTATCACTGCATATAAATAGGAGCTCATTATCCAAAGCGAAAGAGATTTATTTAGTTAGAATATGTGTGAATGTAATTTACGAAATATGAAGCTGTGACACTTAATATCACACTGCATCGTCAGTTAAACAGACAACAGTACACAATAATGAAGATTGCAAAATATTGTGCACCTTGAAAATGAAAGTTAACATACAGTATCCATGTCTCCTCAGGAATAGATGTTTAAATATACATTGTGCTCTTTTATGTCAATAAAACTTCTCATGTAAAAAGTTATGAGTGTGATGCCTCTGTCCACAGGAACCCTGTTGTATCCATCTGACAACATTTCCGTATGAAAATAATTTGGTCAAGGTCAGGGTCTGAGACCAGTTCTCACAGTAAGGCATCATTGGTTATGTTTGTTAAAAGCAAAATGAGTCTTCAGTAATCACACATGTGGCATCAAGCCACACTAATTAGATTTTTCTTAAACTGACACAACCTAAACACTGTCTCAGTCACAGGTACTACAACACATCCAATAGGATGACTAGCTTCCAAAACCATCCATTTTGAATTAGGCCATTACTATTGTTACTATAAACTGGAAATTATACAAAAGTTAATCGAAAGGACTGAAACCTTAGTTAGCGAGGGGCAGACAGCTAAAGCTAGGGGCAGTATTGACCGAGGAGCTGTGATCACTCATTGTGATGCTACTTTCCGCCTGTCAGCGGTGCCTCAAAACCTAAGCTAAGCTGGCGTAAATAGGAATTTATCAAGGAAATGTAAAGTCTGAGAGGATTACAGCTTTTTTCTTTTGTTTTAATAGAAATGGATTGTGGTGTTATTTAAGCCTATAAACAGGAGTGCATAGATCAAACAAATCTCAGAAATTACATTCCTAAAAGGACATCTGAACTATTTTATTTTATATATAATGTTGAGGAGGAGGACAGACAAGGATTCCAGCTTTCATCTGTAAATACTGGGTTTAAGGTTGTCTGCTTTCTGATGTTCACAAAATGCGCACCCTAATGTGAATCAGTGCATAACATTCAAACGACGAGTGGGCAAAAATCCATCAACCAGTGTTTGTCTGCATGTGAGAGCATTTCATGTAGCATATTAACACCAGCTCTGTGACAGCTTGTAATTGTATTCTGTAATTGAACAATGCTGTAAAACAATTTCGAAGCCATGCTACAGGAGCTAGTCACAGTAATCAACTACTTGCCATGAATTCAAAGGGCTAATAATTAGACGTCAGCATTGCAGAGACAGACATTCCACTGACACTGCGTTCCAGCAGGAACACAAATCAAAGAATGGTCATTAAAGGGAGGAAAAGGAGCTGCACTGCAATGCAGCCATTCTGTCATATTGCAATATTCAGTAATTCATTTCAGTTAATTCATGGATCAAACATGCATTTGGCAGCCATTTATTGGGCGAAAGTAATGTTAGCATGCAAACACATTGGGTGTTTGCATGCAAATACATTGGGAGTTAGAAAAAGAACACCTATGAACTACACAATGCATGTTACAATATAAATCCCATTTGTGGATGTTTGAACTCGAGCAAGGCCTTTTTACTGTATCATGGAGAATATTCATTACTGGAGGATGTGAGCTGTCTGTGTCTGTGTCTTACCAGCAGCAATCAGTCCGGTTATGCGCATGCCTCTTTTGTAATATTACAGTGATTAGCTACATATAGCAAATTAGATATTTCCAGCTATGCGATTCCTGCCTTATAGGTAAACGGCATTGAAAGCTAACCATTCCTCCTACACTGCCTCCATCTGCAGCCAGCTGATCCTGGTGCAAGCTTCATCTGTCTGCGCACACTAGCTGTGCCGGTCCAAGACGTGCACCGGTTACCAAGAACCTTTCAAGAGCCTCTTTTGTGTGCTGCAAGTCTTGCTCTCTCCTCTACCTTCTGATTCACCTGAAGTGGGTCAACTGCTAGCTAGCTTAATCAGCTTCATACTGAAACTGTATTTCTCTATGTAAGCTGATGTGTGCTTGTGGGTAAACATGTGCTGTTCACTGCATTTCTTTTTCATTAAAAAAAAAAAGAATCCTTTGACTCAAATTGTGAAATTGTCTATATCCACCCCTGCTGATGACATCATATGTGAGGATTCTTTATCATATTTTAATAAGGACCTCTTTTAAGGACAAATAATGGAAAAATTCATACCTCCCGATTCAATTGCACACCATTTATGGTGAACAGCACTTCATTAAGAAAAGAACAATTCATAGAGATGCTGGAAATGGGCTTCAAATTTACCAAGCTAGTGGGCCAGGGCAAATCTCTTTTTTATTGTCAAGCCCTGATGGTGTACAATTACTTTGGAAAAAAAAAAAAAAAGCAGAGAAACTTTGTTAAAATCTGTTAAAGATATCCGTTAAAGTCCTGTTAAAGTCATTTTTCTCACATATTTTTGTTATCCAGTCTGATGGAGTTGGTTATCTTGTAGTCCTGTCTTCCAGCATAATACATCTGATGAGCATAATCATGCCATACACACACACACGCACATGTGCACGCACACACACACACACACACACACACACACACACACACACACATACATACACGCACACGCACGCACACACACATCATGTCAGACGTGTATGATATTTCATATCCTACATGAACTCCCCCTAATTATATTACATTATCCATACTACATTAGATGTGCACCGCCAGCAAAAAAGCAAACCGTTTGATGCACAGGTAGGGAAAAGTGTTTGTTTGATTTCAAACCTGTTTTGACATGACAGCCAATGGGCTCCGTAGCAGAGAGATGCGAGTCTGTTATTGCAGCCAAATGCATGATAATCGACCGGAGCACATGTAATTACCCTTTTCGAATGAAAGATTGGTCTGCATTTATTAATTAAGCATAAACGTGGACGCCGGGAGGCTGCCGAGCATGTTAAACAGCGAAACGCTGCTGCTTTTGATGGCTCCCATCATTTGCCTGACATTGGAGTTTATTCCACAGAAGCTACAATTGCTCTGTCATTATAATGAACTCATCACAGATGCACGGAGGCCTCTGCAGCGTTCATTAAGAGAATGAGATACACAGAAACGGAGATTAATAGTCTGCATTTTATTTTTACTTATCTTTTGCAAGTGGGGGAGCAATGCGATATTAAAACACAAGTTTGTCACTTTCTTATTTTTGCATGTAGTTATTCTATTTAAGGCTTCGTGTGCTTGGCAGAGAGCCCTATCCAGGACAATATGGCTTTGTTAAACTGCGGATATGCACAGCTGAAAATATGCTGAAGAAATTCGGAAAGCATGGCTCGATAACTAATGTGCTATGCACTGTCAGCAGTGGTAAATGGTATCTCACCAAGTTCAATCATAAAAATTGGCATGGATGACAGTACTAAAGCCATACTACACTGTCATAACTCTCCTGTGTGAATAGGCTGCAAGTTAAAGTGGTAGATTTGTGCCTGTATTTGTCCTGGTCTCTGCCTTGTCCAAACAATCTGACAGAGAATGCTTTTTGACACAGGCTGTTGATGTGAGAAGTCCTCGGGGGGGAAAGTAACTATTAAGATGCAGACAGGTTAAGAGAAATTGCAGAGAAGCCTGGGACTATTGCAGGAAATAAATAAAGCGAGAGAGGCAAATACTTCAGAAGTCATTTCCACAACGTGTCACTACCTGAGACGGAACTGACTGAACACCCAACTGCACAGTGAACAGGCATGATGCACAGGTTAAGGTCCAGAGGATTATTACTTATTAAGCAGCACAGAATCCATCCTTTTTAAGTGACTCTTGCGCGTGGTGTATTTTTAGCAGTTTTATCGGAAGACTCTGTGCTGCGATTGATTCAAACTACAAATTAACCATCGAGAAAAGAATCCTTTCAGCACTGCTCTACATCACTGCCCAAACACTGCCGCCTAAAATAACAGAGTAGTCAGAGAACTGCGGACAATGATAAGCCAACACCTTTGAGAATGTTTTTAAGGTGTAAGGAGACCAAGTGCACTTGTGAAAACACAAGTGTCTAAAAAAAATGTCTTACACTGTGCGCCTCCTTCCAAGATAGTATGCAAGACATCCACAAGAGACTGGCACCTATTTAAAGACACACTTCTTTTGCAGCAGGGTTTTCAAGTCATGTGACCCTTGGGGTCATACAGAACATCTAACAAGTTTACCTTCCCTGTGAGTCTGTGCTATTATCTACATCCTCTACGGCTGCCAATACCGCGGGGTGTAAACAGATGGGCATGATCATATGCGGAGTCATAGCGCAAGATTAATTGCAAAATTGCAGATCTGAGCTATTTTGTGCTTGGTTGAGCATTATTTCATAACAGCATTTGACTGGTCAGTCCAGACATTTCAGATATCTCCTGTTTGACATTTTGTAAGCGTAAGAGCATAGCACCATGTAAATCACTATTTGTAAAATATGAACTCTGAGTATCTATTGTGGTCTATAGCAGGCCCATTAACCCCGAATGCAAAGCCGAATTTGAAAGGCTTCCGCTGTTGCTGTTGGTATAACCTCTCTGCACTAAAGTGAATCCTCTTCACAGAACCCAGTATAAAGACTTGCTTTTTTATATATTTTGGGCCTGACTGAAAATCATTCTTAAACTTCATTGGGGAACTCATTTGTCCAGGATGGCCAGACAAGGATGGAATTATATGGCTGTGCTGGTTTACAAGCTAGCTGTCATTCTGCACAACTTCTTAATGAATCCCTACTCGGCTTCTAGAGTTAGTGTGTAACAGTAACAGAAGGCATTCATAGACAATGGACACTGGAACATAACTGACGAATAACATGTGTAAGGAGATTACCGGAACATATTATTGATTAGATTATTTCAGCAGCTATATTCTTTTTTTCTTAATACTTCTTCCTATTTTTCACCCAATTTGGAGTCACTAATTGTGCTGCTACAGGCTCACTTCTTAGCACCCCTCAATGCTCACACAGGACTGCTGAAGCAAGACAAACGTCTACAATACAATCGCACACAGTTAGCGGCTGTTTTTCACACTACTAAGTCCACAGTCCTACAATGCACCACAAAGTGGAGAAAAGCACATCTCCGCTGATGTCATCCAGGTCACTTTCAGGCGCCTGATGAGGGTGCTACAGTGGCAAGGTGAGCAGACACTGGCTGATGAAAACCAGCCTATTACATCACCACTACAGTCATTATCAGTGAATGACACAGCTCAGGCTCGAACCCGGAACCCTGCACAGAGCTAGGGCCTAAACTGACTGAGCCGCATGGGAGCTTACTGGATCTATTCATCAACACTCTTTTTTATGATGTAGTCTGTCAGTACATTTATTGCCAACTCAAAATGGGAAAGGATTTTTCCTTGTAACATGTGCTTGGTGTGTTATTTCAAAGAATAAAAACATAAAAAAAAATCATTTATTATTAGCACCCCAAACCTAGGTGCTACTAAATAATCATAATAACCATAAATCATGAAAGCATTTTTTTTTTAAAACGAAATGACTACCTTTCCGAGATAACTTTAGGACTTTCCATGGAAAAGAACTAGATGAAAAAAACACAGCTTAAGGGAGTCAGAAGGCAGGCTTTATGGTAAGATAAGATGGAAGCAAGGCGCATTTGTTTTTATAACACTGTTTTGGGAAAAGGTGTTAGGGACAGAGAGTCAGTGTTTATAAAAAATAAGAACAAAAACTCGAGAGAAGCAACATTTTCAGAAGTAAAATTCATTTCAGAGTTTGTTTTGTACAGCTGTGTGTGGTTTTAGTCTTACCCCAATAATTCAGCCTCCCCAACAGAGCATCATCTCCGCAGAAGTTCAGCTCCCAAAAGCAACTTCTGCCCTTACAGTATCACAAGTATAAATAGTGTTCTTGGTCTCATGCCCCATAGCCAACAGCAAAAACTCAAGGGGGTTTTCTTTCACTCACGATGCAGACCGCACCTAAAATAAATTCATTCAGTTGTTGCTCCTATTACCATCTCTGATTCTGGTAGGAGGAATATTGCTGTATGAGCCAGATATTTGTAAAGGTATCCATCACTTCAGAAGACAAAAATCATTTTGACACATTACCCTGAGAACCTGCCATGCTCACAGCACGGGTTACTTATATTATCCTGCTGGTAGGCGTGGGGGCATGTCCAACATCCTGATATGTCTGCTAATACAGACGGGTGCTTATGCTGGACCAACCTTCGCACATTTGACGTGAACATTGCACCGAATAACATCATCCTCCTAAAGCAACTATTTTTTGTAAATCACTTTTTTCCCCCAAACAGGATGTTCAGGACTCAGAGTTTAATGCCACTGTTTAACAGTGAATGTCATTATAAAATGTTTAATAAAGCACCAGAATGTGAATGAAGCAAATTAATGTGGGATATGTAAATTTTCAATTTTTGGGCAACACGGGGACTTCAGACCTATGCCACTACAACACACATATACACACACATACACAAAAAATGTAAGCCTGATCTGTCTTGAAAGGCTTTTGAGTTCAAACACTTAAGTTTGCGATGTTTAATAAGTCGGGGCATTTAATGATACCCCAAAGTGGCAACAGCTCTGCTTTTGGGTCTGGCTGGCTGGAGGGAGGCATCAGCAGGATATCATTAATTGCTCCTCTTTGGAAGCATTAAGATGCAAAGGCAGCCTTTCGCGTTCAATAGAATAAGCTCAGAGAGCTCTTGTGTCATCAGCCAGGAATGGAGCTTCATGGAGAAATAATGAAACAGCTTCTCCAGAGGGATGGTGCTGGAATATCAATACATCTTCACCTTTTTTTTTCTGGCAATGCATCACAATCAGTGATTTAGAGGTTTTTCACCCCCATTTTATGTTTTTTTTTTTCCTCGTCTGTCCTGCAGCAGCTTAGCACCGGTGTGTTCATTTTTTTGTTTGTTTGTTTTTTTTTGGAGTTTTATTTTATTATTAGATTTTAGCATTTAGCAGTTGAATGGATTTTTAAAAACAGTTTGTTCTGCTGTGTATCTGCAGTAACCTTTTGAAGAAGAAAACAACAACAAACAGCAAAAAAAAAAAGCCCCCCCCAAAAAAATCGACGGGAAGCCTTTATTGTTTCCCCACGAGTGGTGAATTATGAGGATTCAGCAAATACTCTATTTACATAGCTACCGCGGCTCTTACAAAACACACTGAATGATGAGGATACTAAAAAAGCTCATGTAATTGGAATTATTCTAGTTATTAGTCTTTCAGGGAATTATCTTTTTTCCCCCTCTTTTTCTTTCAGGGAATAAGCTCCCGTTAGCAGGGGGTTCATCTGTGCTACAACAGATACCAGACAAAGCTCCCGAGCGCATTATCCGGATAGACTGGCCTTGAGTCTGTCTGTTTTTTTACATTTTATTTCTGGATTTTCAGTGTCACTGCCTGCAGTGTACCTTCTTCCCTTTCACCACTTCTCAAGCCCTCTACTTTCCCACAGAAAACCTGACTTCACTTCCCTTCCCCGCATACTGCACAAAGGTTTGTTTTTGAATATTAAATATCAAAACAGAATGCACAGGTGTTTGAACAGAGGTGTCACATTTCATACCTAGATATGAAGGAACAGTTCGGGTGTAATGTGCACCTGACAGATCTATTTACAGCAAACAAGAACAGCAAAATGTTGTGAAATACATGCAATATATACATATAGGAAAAATATGTATTCAGTGCATAAGAGCTGCTTAAAGAGTTGCTTCAAAACTCCTCAGGCCCACATATTGCCAGATAAATGATGAAACAATTTAATATCTGACAACAAAATTATTTAATGCACAAGAGTGATAAACATACAGCAATAAGCCTCCCACTGTTATCCTACGATACAGACAATGTTATTTCTCAAAACCAACTGTGGGCATTCAAGGTGAGAACACATTAGTTTCAGGTATTTTTCAATGGCCTGCCCAGGACACAAGGTCAGTTTTGTTCGCTTGTTACTTTACAGCTCAAGATAAGGAGGTAATAATGTGGTAACACTGCAAAGTTAACTTTAAAGCAATAACCTGAGCTTCCCCTCAGGGTGTGTGAGACTCATTAGACACAAAGAAAGATCATTACATTACACTGCACTACATTTGTTTAACAGATACTCTTATGCACAGCGATTTACACGGCTTACGATATTTACATGTTATCCATTTATACTGTGGGATATTTACTGAGGCAATTATGGTTAAGTTTACGTTTTATTAAGGACAAGTAACCTGCCCAGGGGTATAACGGCGGTGGCCTATGCGGAAATCAAAGCAGCAACCTTAAGGTTACGAAACCTGCCCCTATCTACCACATTACACTGCCACCAAAAGTAACGGCTGCCCTGAAAAATTAAGTGGTACCACAGCTGTGAAAGAAAAAGCTCTGCCGTATTTTTCACGCCGTTGTTAAAAATGCAAGAACTGACAGCTTGTTTCTTCCCTGCAGTCGTGCTGGAAAAGACGCGAGACCACCGGCCCCGGTGCGAGGGAGTCGGAACGCTCAGGCGGAACACTGCTGTTGTCCCCTTGAGCAAGGTGCTTCACCTCCTCTGCTAAATACCGCGCCGTGGCCCCTGCACTGCTTTAAATAGGCGAACCTGCTCTGCGTTACATATCAGATGATAAATTCCACGCATATGATCGTAGATTACTCACTAAATAATAATCTCTGCCCATCAGTCTAATGAATAGCCTGTGCGCGATCAGCAGGCAGGAGTAATTGTATGTTGCAGTTTTAGCCCTCTTACTTAATTACACTGCAGTTTTGCCTCATTTTATCTTACAGATACCTTTGGTTCCTTTTGTCAATCAAGCTGTTGAATGTGAGCTTACATCACCTCCAGGCAGTGAACTCAGGGGGCAAATATGAAAGTAAATGCTAGGTGTAGGTCTTCCAAAACAAAGTAAAAAGAATAAAACAAGGCCAAGGTATGAGAGTGAGCACAAGTGTGTGTGTGTGTGTGTGTGTGTGTGTGCGCGCGTGTGTGTGTATGTGTATATATGTGTGTTTGTGCATGTGTGTATGTGTGCATGTGTGCATGTGTGTGTATGTGTATGTGTATGTGTGTGTGTAGGTGTGTGTGTGTCTGTGTGTATGTGTATGTGTGTGTGTGTGTAGGTGTGTGTGTGTGCGCGTATGTGTGTCTGTGTGTATGTGTGTGTGTGTGTGTGTGTGTGTAGGTGTGTGTGTGTGTGTGTGTGTGTGTGTGTGTGCGTGCGCGTATGTGTGTGTGTGTGTGTGTGTGTGTGTGTGTGTGTGTGTGTGTGTGCACGTATGTGTGTATGTGTGTGTATGTGTGTGTGTGTGTGTGTCCAAAGAACTGAGTGTCCCTGCTCTTTTCATTATCTCTGTGCTGTCACACTTGGTGGACTCCTATAGAATGAGTGCCCTCTATTGTCCTGCTCTTTAACCTCCATTTGCCCAGATCACGGAGTCAGGAACATAAAATTCCACCAGACCTGCAGGCAAGATATTCCTCACGCTGAGCCTGTCCCAGAGGCAGGAACACTCAGGGCCAGAGGGGAAATTCACCCAGGAAATCGAGATGGTGAGGACCGAAAGAACAAGGACCAAATATAAATTTGTATCTATAACTGATGCAAATGCAAATGCAAACTAGACCACTTTGTTCCACTAGAGGAAAGGAGACGCTACTCATCTCTTTCTATCAGATTGCTTGTTTTTTTTTTATCAAATAGGATCGGGGCACACCATAGTTGCATTTGTGGCTATACCACTACACACCAGCTACTCTCTCTACCAGTGGCAGGATCGAAAATATGACTTTGAATGCAGTTCACCCCACACCTCACTGCTTTTCCTCTTTGCATTAAACCATGCAGATAATCTTAACAGAGTTCAGAGTTGAGAAATTTGGCTAGTATGGTAGCTGGTAGCTAAATTTGTTATGCTTTGAGCGAATTCATGTACTTGCTCCAGTAAAGTCTCTCACCAAAACACTTTCAAAAGAGCAAAAGCAGCAAGATATTCAGAATCACAAAGCAAATATTCCCTAAAAGGCAATAAAGCAATAAAGCACTTCACAGGTGTCTTCCACAACAGTTACTGTTGTCAAAACTTGAGCAAAGTTACACACAATAAGTTGACCGCATTACCTCACCCTAACCGAAGCAGCAACACTCCAAAGCAACACTACTCAGTGCTTCCTTAACGCATTCGCGAAACTACAGTCAGTGCCATCTTATTAACCATCTGCAGGGAGTGTGGTCTCTAAAACTTTATGGGTCACGACCAAACGTCAAATGCACGGGAAAGCGGTGATCCAGCGCAAATTGTGTTGTCAGCAGCATGCTTCGGTAAATACACTGCAAAAATGTCCCCACAGGTTCGGTGCATGGAAAAAGAACTACTCTAAAAAAAAAAATCTAAGTAAGACAATACAAACTGATGTGCTCTTACTTCTTCTTACGTTCACTTCTGCCAAGTTTAACGGTTAAAAAGGATTTTGTGCCATGAACTGGATTATAATGAAGCAGGGACCAGCTACAGTGTCACAGAAGATGTCCTTTTCCATGTTGATGTATAGAATATGGATGGTAGCCATTTAATTTACGCAGCTAAATATTTACTGGAGCAATGTCATTTATGCACGTATCTATGCACTACCCACTATGCCACACTGCAAAGGCATGGCAATACAATCAGTCAAGCTTTTACATATCAACAAAGCAGGGGGTGGAGCATGAAGCCAGCTTTAAGCACAGGAGAATGTCACTGTCCTTCATCGGGAAACTCCTGCACGGGGCTACCTCTGGAGAAAGTTAAAAGATAGGCACAGTTGAGATCACATATACCCCAGGGACCAACCTGGGATTTGAACCTTAGACCTCCTAGTTACAAGTCCAGCTCCTCAAATATTAGCCTATAGCACCCTGCTAAATCATTATTTTACAGCCATAACTATTGGAAATAAATCAGCAATTTCTGTGAGAAAAAAGTGGCAACCTATGCATCCACCCAGTATGGCGCAGTTTGTGTTTTGTCGCCTGCCAATTTACTTCCAAGCCAACATTAATCAGCCTCACGGACCAACTGATGGACCCACCGTAAACTGCGAGCTGGAACGCAGTTGTGACAGGTCAGATGTTTATTTGTTCTGTGGTACAGGTACTAACACCTACAGCGGGGGGGGGGGGGGGGGATCTGTGATTACCCACATCTGTGATTACAGAAATGAGCCA
The DNA here is from genome assembly GCF_013368585.1 of Megalops cyprinoides. Classification (NCBI taxonomy): domain Eukaryota; kingdom Metazoa; phylum Chordata; class Actinopteri; order Elopiformes; family Megalopidae; genus Megalops; species Megalops cyprinoides. The sequence goes on from NC_050604.1 coordinate 22,101,724, forward strand.
CCAGAGGGCGTGTTACTTAGAGATGTTTCACAGAGCAGTAGCATTCAAATCCGCTATGTTTTTTTATGCCGTGCTGTCAGTTACTATTAAGTGACGAGAAGCAGGCAATACTATTGTGAAAATAATGTATTGAACTAACGGTGCAATGCAATAAATTCGTATATTTTGAAATAAATGAGGACAGAGGCCTATTGCAGCTACAAAAAAAAAAAAAAAAAGATTTTGGACACTGAAGGCATTCATCAATGGTACTTTATGAACTGAAATTTGAAACTTAATTACATGCAGGAGGTCTGCAATAGAAACAGTGTCAGAGGAGTAAGTGAGTGGCTTTCAAATTACAGATTCATTTTTTAATTGAATTAATTTATCTATCAAGTTGTTAAGCTGCTTATTCAGATAACAAAAAGTATCACAGTTTGCTGTACAGGAGCCAAAGCAAACGGGTGATGCTGGAGCCACAGCCTTTAACTTGTTATAATTTGCTAGTAAACCAATTGCTTATTTGGCCTAGTTAGCTAGCTAAAAAACTTGAATATCTGTTATGTATTTGCTGTTTATTCATGTAGACTATTTTTCATTATTATAATAACGTTGCATTATATTGTATTATACCAGCACAGTAGAACATCTTGAATGTTCTCGGCTATCACGAATGAACGCTTACAGCCAAGGTTTGGTTTGGAAGCTACAAAGCCACAGAGTCGCAGCCCATATCCCTTGGGGAGGGGAGACTCAGTGATCTGAGTCACAGCGGGGTGCTGCAAGGCTGATCTCACAGACAAATCGCTCTGAATACCTGGCCTAATGCACCATGGCCAATCTGTAGAATGGAAGGTTTTTAAGGCTGGAACAACATGCCTTTCTGTGTTATCAGTGTATTATCAAAGGTTATCGATAAACTGGTCATAAGTGGCCATGGTCGAGCTTCTGGGTATTTTCCTGGCTGTTGTATCAAATGACATTGAATGTATACATTGTGACTACAATTACATATACATTCCCCATTCTTTGTTAAATGAAGTTTAGGTTTTAACAGTGATCCAGAACAGCGCTGGCACAATTTACCAAGCTTAATATTCAATCACACCAATAAGCAAACTGCAAACTTTTTTCTTTCAAATGTCTAATATATCTGCTTGCCAATGTATGCATTTTTCAGTTTTTAGCATTTAAAGGAAAGCCCACTAGAAAAGACCTCTAAGGAGAGATGCTCAGTTTCTTAGCTGTATCTCTGTGGATTGTTTTAAAAACACTGTTGTAAGTCTCAAGAAGGCTGTGTTTTTTTTTTTGTTTTATCGGAAAATTTCTTGTTGTTGCCATTTCAACTGGCATCCAGGCACTTAGCTGCTTCACAACTTCTTTCCTCAAAACTTTTACATTAGGTGCTGCAGTAATTAATGCGAGGTGTAAGATTCACTGTATTCAGCAGTTCCGAACACTCCTTTTTTGCCCTCTGTCGCACTTCCACGCATCACTGCAAGTGGAGCACTTTCTTAAAAGCAGAATTTTTAAACAGAGTTAGCGTAGGATTTGATTCCATCCTTGTGGCTTTTATCACTCTGTGCGGTCAATTCTTGTATCGGCAACACTCATAAAAGGAGTGAACGGCGATTCAAAAGCCCCCTTGATTTGGTAGTGGTCCACAAACTGCCAATGTCAAACGAAGCTGTAACCGCCGCATTCCCAGGATGCCGGCATGTTTCTGAATGCTTAAGGATACTCTTACTCAGGCTCGGTCTGTAAAAAGGTCAAGGCAGCAGAGCTATAAACCAGGCAGAGCTTAAATTCAGCTGCACACACTGTGATGAGTAAGAAGGAATGTGAGGGCTGATGCAAAAAAAAAAAAAAATATTCAGGAGGTAGGAAATACTGCTGCGCACATTTACTTATCAAATATGAAATATAATTAATAATTATGTCATTGGGTACTCTGTCCCAGGGCTTTACCCCAAACCAAACTTTACCTGTGTTTCAGTTCACTTATGATAGGCATGATTGGCAGATTGTTACTTGAGATCAGAATCATACACCCCACTATGTTTTAGGGCAGATCCAAGGGTTGGACTGAGAGGCTAGGTAGTGATCAAAGAGCTACGGTTGTAGATAAATGGTTCTGGCCTTTCTGTGGAAAAAAGTTACATGGGGACAGGTGGGGCAGCACAGAAGACACCGTGGAGAAAAACAGAATCACACTGTATTATTATTATAATGATCATTTTTAAACCCTGTGAAAATGGTCCCTTGGTAAGTAAGGCATGCAAGGCACTGTGTCCAGTCTGCAGAATGGGAGGGCATCGTCTCACGATAAGGACCCAGAGCCCCCAGGGATAGGAGTGATACATACTCAGAGCTCACCGAGGCCACCAACGTCTTTTAAAATTTAATCATAATTTTAAACAAAAATAATGAAAAGGTTGAGTTTTATTACAATTTTGATCACTGTGCACTGCACCCTGTCTGCCTGGCAAGCATAACCTGAATTGTAAAATGTAAATGAAGTGCGACCATCTTACACACGCACATATGCACACAGGCACACACGCACACACGCACACATGCAACCCTGCAATATACCCAAGCACGCTCTCACATGGAAGCAGGCTTAGCGAATTAATCTGTACAAATGGATAGAGTCTCGAAGGAAGAAAGAGTCTAATAATGTACAGTAATTCACTTCTCTTATCACTTCATCTCTTTCAATGGACCCCAAAAAAAAGACTGAATTGCTGAGATCTGGCCTGCCATACAAAACATCCTGGCATTTTAAGCAGGTGCCACATATGAATGTGACTTGGAGAAGGATGAATGAGGAGAAATGATGGTGTTAATGTGTGCAATACTCTAATTACAACACTCAAAAAGTAGTGCTAGTGCAATTTTGGCCCTATGAGCACACCACCCATATGAAAGTTGAATATACTGTAATATACTGAGAAATATATTGTTCTGCCCAAGAATATGCTGCAAATACATGTAATATATATATTAATGTAATATATATTAATGTAAAACAGAAATATACTGTAATATATGAAAATGGCAATAATTTACATATATTAATATATTTACTGAGGTGAAAAATATATATTCTCTAAAATATATTCTCAGTATATATTTTTTTTATGTGGGCAAAGGTAATGGAAGTGTAATTATATTAACTGCATTCAAAATCTAACAGCCAGAAACTAAACACACATTTAGACCTCCCAAAAGAAAGTAGTGCACTACCTCAAATGTATTACATACAATGATGAACATGTAATCATGTTTGCTAACACAGTTAAATCTAATGCAGCAACACATAATCAGATAATTTGATATTGTGCAAACCAGACTGGGCATCACATCCATGGAATGAATGTTTTTTTTTTGCCTGTTAAATTGTTAACAGATCAGATCACTTTCAGAGTTCACTCATCTGAAAAAATCAGTAGTAAGTACAAGCATGTATCAATTATATGGCACTTGAAAAGAAGCAATTACCTTCAGTAATGGAATGTGTGGAATGCATTACCACATGCAAGTGTTGTCGATTTATTTAGTTTTCTTTATCATTTTTTCTGTTTATCTTTTATTCATTTTAGTCTTTATAGCAAGATAGGCTACTGCTACTTCATTCACATTAAAAAAAAAAAAAAGGCAGAATTCCACCATCTCCTGCTCCATCGACAGAGTGGCTCCTAAGCTATGCGCAAAGGAATATATAATGACGGCACAAACAGCACAAGAAGCTCACAAGCAGTGCATCAGAGTTTAAGGGGACCTGATAGTGGGCGCATGTGCATGCAAAGCTGGTTTCATTGTGCGATAAACTGTACAATATCACCAGGCCACGAAGATTGTGGAGCCAGTGATATGCAAGGTCATTTCCTGTTGCCATCATCAATAACTCTCCATTTTATGGCTACCTGCTTCCTATACAAGACACATAATCAACACGCCCTCATGCGTCAAACTTTTAATTGCTTGCTCTCTGATACTTTTTATCATAGGATGTTGAAACAAACGATTATTTCATAAAGGAAGGTATACAGTCGAGAGAGATAGGCAGGCAGGCAGGCAGACAGACAGACAGACAGACAGACACACACACACACACACACACACACACATACATGCACAAATGTACTAGTATCCAGTATTTGATCATCAGCGATAAGGTGGCAAAGAAAGTTTTTTTCTTGATCTGACTTTATGTTTTTTCTTTAAATGCAGTATTCTGTTTAATCATGTGTTCTAAAAAGTTCCTAGCCAAAAAAAAAAAAAACTGGAAATAAGAAAATCAGAAACCATGAATTATCAATAAGTATGCATCCGCTACCTACACAGAGCACCCAGGAGCTGTGCAATCTAGGAGTAGAGAACTACGGTTTATGAGCAGGGAAAAGGAAGGGGGGGTTGCAGTCAGCAAGCTGTTCAGCTGTGGCAGGCAGTGTGAAACTGCGGTCACTCCGTGGCTTAATGTGTAGGAGGCTCAGACAGATGTGGATCAGGCCTGCTGCGTGCAGGGGCTGAACCACAGAAGACATCCCTCTGACTGCTGACATAAGCTTATTAGCCGGAGAGATGGTGGGCTGTCCAGCAAGGTAGTGTTTGTACGCATACCCTCCAACTGCACATTCATAAGAAATATAGGACTAAATCTGTGCAGGCTCTGACTGATTCACAATGATTCACAAATGGATAAAAAAATAATACAATATATACATACATACAGTGACTTTTTGCTACATTGTTGTCAGGAGAAACCCTGGTAGTTAATGAATGCTGACCTGATTGATTTATTTCTGGTAAAATGTTGTTTTCAAAAGTACACAAACAAAGCCATGATGGTGCAAAAGAACCAAAAGTACCTAAACAAATATCTGTGTTTTGTTTTCGGTAAAGAATGGATGTGGTTTGATTTGTTTTGTTCTTTCCATAACAGACATAACCTTCTTCTGGAGATCTACAGTATGAGGCATTATGCAATCTCCAAAAATCTTCTAGTGCAGACACAGCAAGTTCTTTTCTTTACAAAGATGAAATGTATGCATTATTTTCTTATACCATTCTTTTCAGATACTCTCTGCTGATCTCAACCTATATTTCTCCCACTTCTCTTTCCTTCACTCTCTTGTGTCCTAATTTATATATAAAAAATGACACTATCACACCAACATCAAGGCTGCAACAAGCAACCGCTGCAAACGTTTTTCTCCACTCTTTCAGCTCTGTTAAATTCACCTCCTCCTCCTCTTTCCCCGTCTGTTTTCAGTGCCGAGTATTTTGTGTTCCTCACCTTAAATTGTCCAGATTCCTAAAATCCACCGGATGGGGTCTCCCACCATTTGCTGCACTTGCTCCACTCCCAGACGCTGACATCCGTTCTCGCTTCCAATTACATAAACCAACCAAATGTCCACAGGGTTCGTATTCCCTCCCAACCTCCACGCTATAACCCCTGACATCTTCCTCTTCTCATTGTCCCTCCTCTCCTCTGCTCTCTCCCCTTGCTGGCTTCGTCCCTTCAACCTTCAAAGCCTCCACCATTCCCCCTCCTGCACCACTCCTCCAGCCTATACCTGCTCAGGATTACTGCTGTTTCCCGTCTTCCTAATCCTGTCCAAGCTCAACGTGCAGGCTTTTCCAAGAAAAACTGTCTTCTTCAGTGCTGCAGAGCAATCTTGTGGAACCCAGCGAGACTAGCCTCTAAGCTGACCCCACCATGGATATGGCCCTTGTGAATTCAGTGCCCTGTGTTTGAAACAGGCAGCCTATGGGCAGCCCTCCTTTCTGGAGGTCATGGCCCATCAGTGACTGAAGGCATGAGGGACTATCTGAGCATCACCATTGGAGTTTGGGGAACTGGGGGCTTCACCCTAAACTGTTGTTCCTCCCCCCAAAGAGAAATGTAGCAGGTCCCAGGTCTCCATGGGTGCACCCCAAGGGCCAACCCTTAGCCAGCTACCATTTTCCTTTCACATAAGGGTCCCTGTGGCCGCTCAGAGATAAATTTCTCTGTCCTGTCGATAATGCTAAAAACCTTTTACTTTTTTTCCTCCTTCTGCATTCTGCATTTTTCTTCATGTGCATGCCTACTCATTATCCACTCGCTGACAGCTGCTGACCAGCTGTAGCTCAAGTTCTCCAAGTCAGACATTTCGTACTCCTTGCCACTCCAGAACACACTTGAAAAAAGCACTTGAAATCTCTCAGAGCATTGTTGAGCTGATCAGGGACTGCCAGCTCTACCCAACATCTGAAGAATCCACTTGTGTCTCACCATCTCATCCACGCCGAACGATGTCCACAAAATCATGATCACTGCTGCCCCCTGCTGGCAGATCTCCTCCAATACTACCCAACCACCTTAAATCCATCCATCCTGTACCCATCCATACTCATGTTAATGTTCTCCTCCTCACTTTTTCCTGTGCCACTCCATACCTTTACCTTTCCCACAGTCTACCAATATGAGCTGATGCTATCTAAATCAATATGTGTGACAAGACAGAGAAATAATTCATAACAATGAACAATATGGTATGCAGTACATCAGTCCAGGGACAGCAACACTGGATTGATTTATATCAAACATGGTAAAGACAGCTTCATTAATCACAGGGGATTCACCCAAAGGTCACAGCCTGCAACATATGCCACATCAAATAACACCGTAATTACAGATTAGTTTGATTGTTTAGTGTGCAGGCAGTAGTTGTGGGTGGGTTATTCTTACAACTTTAAGAATGGAATGTTAACTTCTTGTAATGTATTTTTTCAATAAAAAACACACACAAACAGACACACAGACACAGACAAACACACACACACACACCCGCATGCCCACATAAGCATATTGATCTAAGGTGCTAACAATAAACATGTGTATGCATGACTCTAACATTTAGATCTTGTCATCATTTATTTCTTTAATCTAATTGTAGCTGTCAGGAAACTGTCTGTTTAAGAAGAGATTATGTACGCTGTCCCTGCTAACTCTGCAGGGGAAAATAACTGATTGAATTATCATTCTGCACTTCCAAAGAGCCTGACAGCTAAGCATATTTTGTGAATGCTGATGTTTATTTTAAACACACACTCGAACACCAATATACATACTGTGTGTGTGCGTGTGAGAGTGTGTGTGTGTGTGTGTGTGTGTGTGTGCGCGTGCATGTGGGAGGCAGAATGATGCTTTTGTTTACTGAATAGATGGCCAGAGAAGCCTCTTTACATTGGCTAGGGTTATCCTTTCATTCGCACACCTGTGGGTGGTGTGCATTCAAATAAATTAGTCTTTACCACACTGAACATCAGTTGTAGCTCATAAGTTTTTAATATATATTTTTTAAAACACACAATACCTCTCTGTAGCCAAAATAATATATATATATATTTTTAAAAAGTATTCTTTTACATATCTATGGCCTAAAAGTTAGGAAAACTGCACCCCTTTCCTTTATATGGATATTGAGACGCTGGACTGTATTTCAAGGGAACCTTTTGCAGATAAAGGTGCCGATTATGTATTCAGCTGCCTGCACACTGATCAAACAGTCTGCTTCCCCGTCTGCCCACACTCCACAGCCCCCTCGAAGCAGAAGGGGTGGACATAATGCAAACAAATCAATTTTGTCATGATGGGATAAAGATATGGCTTCAACCAGCATCCGAGGCGGTGGATATTGCCCGACGCAGGAAATCCATCTAATTGCACTGTTGTGTCCGAATCAGATTGCATGGTTTTTCGCCTGTGGTCTAAATTAAAATGACAGGGATTGCGGCCCTCCCTTCATTTCGCATGTGCTCTTGTTCAGTAAAGTAGGTCTGGGCTGCGGGAGTGGTATTTCTGAGTGCGCAGTCTATTTATTTATTTTTTTTTAGGGTTTGTGATAAAACACTGTCAAAAGCGATGACAGGAATAAATTGTTGACACTCTATCCAGGTAGAGCTCTTATAACCATGACAAAGGACTTTTTTCATTAATATGATTTCAGTGAACATACAGAAACAGTCAAACTTTCATATTTAGATTATTAACATAAAGCAGTGGATGCAGCTACAAAGACAATGTATTAAATAACAATAAAAATAAAAATCTTCCTCATACTGTGGATGTGAACAACATTAGATGCAATTTAAATGCATAGCCTACCTTAGTTAATATGAATCTGGAGGTACTGCAGTATTGCCAGATGTTGAGGTAATATTCTGCAGAATTGAATGTCAGAAAATATAGCAGAAGTAAAAGAAGTCATGCATTTATGCAGGAAACTCAAATGAAACTTTACCCATTGCATTGCATTTAGGGATACTCACACCAGTACCAATATGCCGATATTGGCTTGACCTAATTAGTTTGAACTATGCTGACCAATCATCACAGTTGACAACTGTAAAGAAGGTCAGAAAACCAGTATGGCTGAGGAGAAAGGCATGACTCTCAACAGGATGCTCCTCACCCTAAATATATGTCCTTGCTACAAAGGATATATTTCACTGTTGGTAAATCATACAATACAAAATCAAAACATCCCAAATATATGTGAAATAAAAAGTATAAAGCACAAAGTTACAAAATAAGCATTGCTACTTGTTTACAGTGTTAAATTTACAGTATATTCATACATTTTGTACACAAAAATGTCAATATTATGCTGAGAGAAAAAGCATCAGGAAGTCAGCAAATACTAGCCATACTGTGTTAAGCTGCACTGTGGAAAAACAAACACATCTGTCTCAATGATCATAAGCACATCAACAAAAAGTTTAGATGAACTGAGCAGATGATGCCCAGTGTTCATATATATTCCTTTCATATTTCAGGGAACGCTACAAGATTTCACTACCACCATCAGTTTAAGACACAGAGCAGCCATATAGAAAAAAATAGTGCCAGGCAAATATATCAAACAAAGCTAAGCAAAATCTTGGTACTGTCTTGTGACATTGTTCGCAACCCTGTCCCGCATGTGTGTCACTGTGGCCATGGGAGTCAACTCCCTGCCGTGCAAATCCAGTTTGAGGGCAGCCGGATCAGACCGGAAGGGGCTCTGTTGCTAACTGGATTAGCGACAAACTTGTAACTGGTCTGACATTGCATGGAATGGTAAGGATGAACTTGACTTGCAGGCTTAGGAAGTGTAAAGATTATGCAGCGTCCATTCCCCGGAATTTCTGCAGAGCTCACAGCCGAGAATAGTCATGGTCCTTTTTATGTTCTACAGCCATAATACCTTTAGTTACACCTTCAATACACACCTTAATGTGACACAGTCCCAAGATACAATGCTATGTCTCTATCCATCACGAATCAAATGGAACTCTTTCTTCCTTTCCCCCTTCCTTTGTGTGATGTCACAGAAGGCAGCCTGGTATTGTGAAATGGAATACGCTTCGATGCAGGCCGGATTGCTTACGACGTGACTGCAGACACTTCTTATTTTCAGCATCTGAGACTCCTGAGGTCATCATTTCATCTCAGTTAAACTAAGGGGGAGGAGACTCCGCATTTGGATAATAAACTCCAACACACTGCGGCGAGGACTGAAATGAGGTACTGGAATAAGCCATCACAAAGCAACATGGGGTGCAGTTTTACACCAGAGCTCAATGCTTCCCGTAGCTTCATGGGTCATCTGCCTTATTTCTAATTAACATACCAAGCATCACACCCTGCAAATACAGAAACGGGGAAAAAAAACAAATTGGTTTTGATGGGAGTGATGTCTTTGTAGCTCTCTGGTTCTGAGGGTCACTGGTCAACTAGCAAGGGACGTACCATACCAATAGTGTACACGAAAAACTATAAAATAGCCTACTGTTGATATAATGAAATCTTTTGATCTGAACACGATTGTCTGGATTTCTATCTCAGAAAGCTACATGATGTGGCATCATAATGTTTATTTGCTTCACAGATGCCCTAATCCAGGGCGAGCCGGAGAGCATACAAATGCAGGTTTCACATTTCTACAACTGCCTTTTTATTGGAGCAACTGAGGTAAAGTCCCTCGTTCCAAGGTACAAGACAAGTGTTTTTTAAAATGTATTTAAATTGCACTCCATTAATTTAGCACAGTAGCACAAACATATCTTGTCATACACCCTCCTCAGCACACAACAGGAGAGACATAGGCATGGGTGATAAAAGATAAACAGCTTCAGACACTTGATTAGGGTCTCACAATTTCAGTAACTATCAGCCAATGGAAATAAACTAAATGTCCAATTTACTGTTCATCCATTCTCATACAACTAGGTAATGTCTGGAAGTCAACAAGAGTTGGACAAAAACTTTAACAAATGTACAACAACAACATAAAATGAATACAAAAAAGGGCATGGCTAATGGTTATAAAATCGTGTGAACCTCCAGTATTTGCTGTTTCGCTAAACGAATGCAAGCTTTGTCATTAAAACAACTATTAAAATGTCAAAGGGGGAGGGCAGTTCAACAGCTTCGTATTGGCACTTCATACGGGGAACCTAATTACGGGAATTGAACCTGTTTTGTTTTTCACACCACAAGCATCACACCTACGTTTGAAACATCATCATCAGGCTGAATCCAGCTCTTTGAATACTACAGCGTGCAACTGCTACTGGCAACACATCCAATGAATAATTATCTGCTGTTGCGCGGTGATTAATACTGTATTTCATCTCAGTGCCATGAAAGCTGTGATGGCATTTGATCGTTTGATTGATTCGATCAGTCAACATTTGACCGATTAATACACCCCGCCATCTACTTTATACAAAAGAAATGGGAGACAGCGGGTAAAGGCACTACCTGCAAACTCTGCTAGGGGACAACTTTGTCAATAACAGGATCACGCTGTGTGTCACTGAACAGAATGGAATGGCTTGGTGCATATGGAGAATAATCTTCCAAACAATATGGGCCTGGCTGACCGAACTACTGCGTGCAGAATGATATCCCATCTCTGCTGGGGAAAATTGGATCCACCAAATATGAAATCTGTAAAACACATTCCTCGGATTTGTTTGACCAAACGAATTAGCCCCCACGCCGCACTACAGACAACAAGTAGGACCTACTAAATTAGTGTTATTGGGTCCGAAAATGCGGATCCTGCGATATGAGCTTGGATCATATTACATCACAGACTTAAGGGGCAATTCAATCAAAAAGCTTGAGCTTTTTCATTTGTTTGCTTTTTTTCTACATAGCTTTCTCAAATATAGTTCTGAGATCTCCATTCTTAAGCATGGGAGGAGACCTCCTTGCTGAATTTACAGGGCACCTGCTTGTTAGGCAGTTTCAGTGTCCCAGATTTGTAACAAAATATAACACAGCAATTACTTATAACATTAAAGAAAATGTGGTAGAATGTTATGATAATGTACGAATGCTGGAGGATATTCCTAAAATATCTTCACATATTCATTTTTACCGCAAATAAACTCATGTTCTCTATGCTCTGCAAATTATGCATCAGATACTGGGCATATATTGTACGTACCAATAAATCTAGCATCCAGGACAACCTAGCAATACCTTCACAGCCTAAGTGCCTAAGCACTGTGACCTGAAGAACAACAATATTCGTCATCACTTTCAAGTAAAAATGTAATAAGATTCATATGAAAAAATTCAAATAAATGTCGTACAATGATATCACACAACATGCATCAAATAGATAATTCCAGATGGTTGTTGTTATTAAGCAAACGTGCAACTTTTTGTTATAGGATTGATTTATCTGATGCATATACAACAAATAAACCATTTTCTGTTGTTTTTTGTTCGTTTGTCGTGTGTTTGTTGAGCTTTTTTTATCGCCGTCGTGTTTTCTTTGTTTTGAGCTGGTCAGCCGAATCAGCTGCCATTTGGAGCCGGGATTTAATAACGCTAACAAAGGCATGCTGGGAGCTGCAGACTGACCCATGGGAACAGACACACACACACTGACTGACACTGAGAAAGAGAAAAACAAACCGCTGGGACAGCGGCACACCAGCTGTGCTGGCGATTTGCATCGCGTTTATGGCGCAAGAGGAAACACAAAGGTAAGCACCTCTCCGGGGAGCCGCTTTGTTCAGGTCGGTCCACACTGGGTCCGTTATGACACTGTTTTGTGCACAGTTACGCTCGTGGATCGAGAGATGCCACGCAGCAGCGCAGCGTATGCCGGGTCCAAAAATGAGAAGTTGAAACTGTAGGGCGATGCTAAGCGTGTGCGATACGCCGATGGGAATGAGGAGACACGTTGCCTCACAAGGCTGAAGAGGCTGGAGTCACATCAGCCGACTGACTCGTGGCCCGGCTCTGTCAGATGGTCGGTACAAGAAAAGAATGATTATGGAGTGTTCCTCTTCTGTGAAAACTGCCTGACAGCCTCAAAGCAGCAGGCTGACTTGTGGTTAAGAAATCGTAGTAACCTGCATTAAAGCAGGAACTCTGTCCCTTCACTCTCCTTAATGAAATGTATTACTGGCTTAAAAATGTAAGTGATGTTAATCCGCTAAATGTGACTGCAAGTGTCAAGGCTCCAAATTCTGTCTATAAAGGAGAATGGACAAGAGGGACCTGACATCGGGCACATGCATCAGGGACAGATTTCAATGAGCTTTAAGGAACATTTCAATCTACCTACCACGAAGATTTAAGTCACACTAACACCTAAGAAGAAATAACATGTTTAATGTTTAAGGCTGTATATTTCAAATTATTGTATCTGCATTGTTTCTTTTTCATTGTCTTCAGCCTAAAAATAATCAACATAAATATGTAAAAAAAAAAAAAAAACAGCATACTGCATTAATGCAATGGGCAGCCAATGATTTTGGATGACATTTTTAACAATTTTAACAAATAAGTACTGACTTACTCATATGATTAGGCACTTATGATACATTAACTGACAAAGATCCCTAGGGATTGATGTTGTCTGCGTTATTTGTGCATGCAAATAAACCCAATTGGGAGCATCAGAGTAGAGTGCGGACCCTATTCCTTACTAAATTAATTTTCAAACCCACTGCCAAACCAAAGGAGGTTAGCTCACTGCCAAAACCAAAGAGGGTTTGCATTTTATTAAATGAATGAGTTGTTGCTATCAATGTTTCTATAAACTATAGCTGCCACTTTACAGGAGCTTTTTTTTGGGGGGGGGTGGGGGGGGTGGGAGGGGGCCGTATATGTGTATGGCTGTGTACCCCAGATGAACAGACATGCCAGCACATCCCATGACGTCCTGTTGGGTTCATGTCAGGTGAACAGGGTGGTCAGTCCATCACCCATCCCACACATAGGCACTGTTCAATGAGAAGGAACTGCAGCAAATGCATACAATACGGGGCCTTGCGTCAGTGCTGGGCCAAGTAAGGCGCGAGAAGACTGCCTCAACAGCACTGTATGGACAAGGAGCCATCAAAAGACTACATGGTCTACATCAACACTACACAGCTACCCTTGCTATCGCACCTCCGTCACAGCGCTGGTCTACCTGTTTAAAGGAACAGGGACAGCAGCTCCCCCTGTGTCTGCAGTGTGGTCTCCACCTAGAGTCAGGTCCGACCATACGCAACTATGACCTTTCCCCCCGAGCACAAAAACACCACTTGGGCAGACCCTGCTGCAATGGCAGGTTGCCCAGGGGTGGTGTGTCGCCCTCTGCTGGCTATAGTGCTGTGCTCGCACTCTCTGGTCTGGGAGTGTTGCTAGCCTGATTTGACACTGTTGCTCATTCCACTTGAGTGGCTCCACTTCTGTTCCGTTAGTGCTGGAAGTCGCTCTGGATAAGAGCGCCTGCTAAATGAATGTAATATAATGTAATGTATTCAAGCAACAAGCCAACCTGAGTATGCACAGTAGGCTCTGATGCCTTCAATCTGAAGCCGACATCTTTGGCCACAGAGATATCCAGGTGTCTCCACATCGCTCTGGGACACAGAAAGCGCCGACTGTAGATACGCCTAAATGGCACATGCAGATCTTATCCAGGGGGGTGGTGACATGTGGCTGGATCTGCCGGCGCTGGGCAGGAGATGAACCTGTCTGTACACCAGGTGACTGCAGATGTGATGTTGTCGAGCTTCTGGCGACTGTGGACATTGATTTCCCCGCCTCCCATATTTGAATGTGGCATCATCTTGGTGTCATTCATGTCAGTTTGAATCAGTCATAATCAGCTCATGTTTTGCCCAAATTTTAGAACTCACGGTCACAAATGCAGAATCCCTGCCACATCCAGAATCTATATATGGAGTGTTTCAAACATACAGATGACTGATACAAGTTTTGAAAATTTGGTTAAACTGAATAGTTTTTAGCAATAATCTCTGAATATATAATGTCTCCTGATGGAGAAATACTGGATCTAAAATTATCTGTTGTATTTTTATGTGTCTATAGTAAATACTGATACCATAAAAACACACAAATGGAACAACTTTGTATTTTTCCTGTATTATAATGCCAATTGGCATCACTTCGACTGTAATCACCAAAGACAAGCCATTTAAAAACTGTAAATAAACCAGTGTATAGTTTATTGTGCATGAACGCAGCACACGTGGAATCCATGAAAATAACAGCGAAGCCGCCAGAAGAATAAACTTTATCTATTTGTCTCCGTAGTTTCATTATCTGTGTATCATTTCGACTGGCTCTGCTGGGCACGAGGCTTTCTGTGTGGCAGGCAGTAGAACCGCTCCTGACATCAAGGCCCCATGATAGCCGGGCGCTCTGCGCGAAGCCCTCACTCAAAAAACAAGCTCCAGCTTTCAGGGTATTACTGCCGTTTCCGAGCAGGACTGGTCAGAAATGTTACTGAGTAAGGAAGAAAAACAGCCGAACACCAGGAACTCAGACAAGCACTCACGCAAAGATAGAGGCTGGCACACTCGATGTGCACACATAACAGCAAAGTGCTGATGCAGGAATATCTCCACAAATTGGTACCCAAATATATACGGCAACCTCTCCGAGGACTACATGCACTTGGAGCCATTTCAGTTTTTAAAGATAATACTGTAATTTCTTCCTTTTGACCTTTCGCATTGCACATATTCAGTAATGTATTCAGTGTATTCAATAAGGTGAGGGACTATGATCATTGCATTTTGTTTTTTTTTTTTTTACACTGTCATTAACTACTCTGGCATGTCACTTTTACTGCTGCGGATAATATCAAGCTCAAATTAATGGAATCTGAAATCAATTGTGAGAAGCACCAGGGTGATGATGCTGCGTTTAGCCGAGTGTTAAAACACTACAGCCTTACGAGTGGGAATTCAGGCTCAACAGTGATCAATAAAAGAACACTGCAATGTTTTAACAAGCGCTTGGTTGGTTCAACAAGAGGAGAAAACCCAGTAAAAGTGTTTTGTTGGATGTAGGATTAGTTTCAAGGAGAAGGAGAAGGGGTTTGACTCACAAAAACCACCACCAGAGTGTACAGTAACATTCATACATAAGTGTACAATATGTAACAAGGAATACACATTGCAACATACAGTATATAAATAACATATTTCATTGTTATTCAAACATTGGATGTACATATAATTGATGGATTCATTGACAGATTTCCATATTTGCAGTATATTTTAACATATGATGGAATATATTCTACATTACATTTTATATTTTTTACACAATACCTTAGTGTATTGAGTGAGTGAGTGAGTGCACCCCTTTATTAATTTTACATCATCTCACAATGCATTATCTTCTTTAATAAACTGTGAAAAGTACAGAATCATATTATATCAGTAATCCTATATAATCTCATGGAACCCAATGACATGTGTGAAACACGTTTGGTATATAAAAAGGTAAATACAGGAAAGTGGGTTTGTAACTATGCCATTAGGAGGGGAAATTATGAGAAAATATCATACCAAGCCACAAATATTTACTGCTTGACTGTTTCCACATTATTCCAAAAACTATTCTAAAAAAATTCTCAAAACATCAGATGAAGCTGGCCTACTTCGAAAGCCCTGCCTGTTTAGAAATTCAGGCTACCACATGCTTAATTCCCTTTTTTTAAAATGCTTTGTCATCATGCAGTTTCTGTTTCTGCGTTGGCTAGATCTTCATGTATAGTTGATATAACCTACGTTTCCCCTCCGCTTGCCGTTGAGAACAATCATTCTCTATGTACCAGGCACATCATTCTTCATGAACTGGTCAGTGATGAATTATAGAAATCCCTTCACCTGCCAAGGTTGGTTTCTCAGAGCCGGCATTGTCTTGTATGTACGGTGTGCTAGTACATTTGACTAAAGAAAAAAGTGATTAAATTGGACCTCTGGTGACACTCGAGCAGAGCTGAGAGGTCCCATTACAGTCCCTTTTAACAAGTCTTTCAAAGTTATCCGTTCAAGACCGTCAAGACTGGTATCGACCGGCCTCATTGTTAATACCACAGTTGGAAACTCTGGCAAAGACACACTCTTTAAGCAGACAATATTATCTGGCTATTCTCCCCATATTGTTGCGTGGGGCTTTGTTGTTGGCGAAAGAGCTGATAAGTGAGAGCCGTATCAGAGGGATGTGTTTGTTATGTTGATATTGACTCTGCACAGCCACGACGCTGCGCATCTCTCTCCCTGCTCTCTATAAATAGCACAGTGGCGAATACCTTGAGAACACAGTAACCCGCATTCGTTCAGCCCCACTGTTGATCCAGTTATGTAATTAATTCATCAGATGGAGGGGAGAAAGCAAAGGCATCTCCCAACATGTCAGGGCCAGGGATGACACATGGGTAACTCTTAGCGGTAGTCCATTTCCTTCTTTGGGTTCTGGTAGGGGTCCTCTTTGATTTTATTGTTTTATGAACACGGCAGAATGGAGGTATTTATAGTTTACATTTATATATTACATAGTTTAGTTTTTTATGCACACACACATGCATATATATTCATTTGCAGTATATAAAACTGTAATAGTGCTAATAAATGTCTTGCTGTATGCACATACACTATTGCATCATCGATCATTGCATCACTGCACTGATCAATACAGTTGCATGGGTACAGATGCACAGATCTGCATGTCTTTTGATCATAAAATGAAAAATCTCAGTTTGCACATCTCTACTCTCTCCATAACAAGAGTTTGTGTTGAGTTCAGCTGATGACTGTAGTTACAGTTACCCACCATGAGTGAAGAGCATGCACTGTGTGCATTAAGCAGAGTAAAGCAAGGAACAGTGCTGTACTTGCTCTTGATGGGTGGGAATAGTAAAGCCCAGAAGACACTGTTTGCCCTTTCGTTTTCCCCAATTATAAGTTAAATGTTAATTCATTAATAAAGGATGCTGAAGGCCGTGGGCAGCTTTTTGACAACAACATAAAAAAGAAACAAATACAGAAAAAACACGAAAATAAGAAGGTGATGCACCACCGCACAAAATGTAAAATTATTGTGAAATGCTGCCCTGCCTTCAACACCCTTTGCAAATGAATTAACATCTTTTTGGCATTTTTTTTTTTTTTTTTTTTGCATTTTGTTTTTGTGTCCCAGGGCCACCGTAATTTTGTCCCACATGCTTGCGTATTGAATCGAGATTACAAGTCTGTTTATTAAGGACGAAAAGGAGTCAAAGCCAAGGTTTGCAACAAGACGTTTCTGTTGCCTTTGTTTTCTGCACTGTACAACTCGGTTCTCAAAACCTGGACATGTCCTACACCTGGCACCCAGTGCCCCGCTAAATGAGTGGCTTCCAAACGAAATTTGGCACAGTGTAAAACTGAGTTTTCTGGTCATTGGTCGGTACCCTTGAGTACAGTTGTGCTATGCAAATGAATGCTGCGCTGATGGATCATGCAACATGTACCAAATGACACAATGATATATGATAGCTAGTGTTTCTGTAACACTTTAAATCATTATTTGGCTTTTTATGTGCAACAGTATGATGCCCTTAACTATACTCTTAACATTATTTTAACCCATAATTGTTAGGAATTATATACGCTTCTAAACAACTGCTGTATATTTGCTTTTGAATTTATATAACATCTGACTCCAATTTACTACGTTGTACCTTTGCTGCGCTCACCACTTCTGGGATATGCGTGTAATGCACCTTGCTTGTATCTTGCCATGATGACCTTTCCAAGTAGTTCTGGAAACAAGCATCTGGTTAATAACTAAATGTATCTATAAAGAAGACATAAAGTAAAAGATTTTGAGCTGGGTCCATGGGGGTGGACCCATGTGTGCTTGGGGAGGCCCACAGATGCCACCATTTCTTTAGTTTATGAACACAAGTAGTAATAACTATTACACAGCCAGGTTTTTATGAGCAAGTATGTGAATTCTGAATGACTAGTTTTTTTGTTTCCCTTTTTAATAATTTGGGCGGTAGTTAAAATGATTGATCAAATTACAAGCTCAAAATACACTTTAGTCAGTCACAGAAAAACATTTTTAATGAACATTAATTCATTTGCTACTACAGATGTCAAAACACTGAATTCCCCTAAAATATTCTCCAACCCAGAAGTGCCTTCACGGTCTGAGGAAACCACATCAATGAAACGATCCCTTGACGGGTTATCAAGTTCAGTATTCCAGAATTAAATTAATTCTTAAATATTTTTTTTTTCAGTGACCTTTTGAGGCTATTTAAATCAGGATTTAGGATGTATTCAAGCAGATCCTTTGTGTCAACCAAAATATAAGAAACAGAGAAAAATGCACGGGGAATTATTGAAGTAGAAAGGTCATAGCACAGCAAACAATGAACTGTCAATATCTGCCTCCCTTTTTCTTAAGATTATCAGTAAATGAATTCACTTTTATTACTACTACTCTATGCTAATCATGTAAAATAATACAGTGCAGGTAAGTAAAATGATAATGCTGAATGTGCCAGGGGAATTTTTCCCATCTGAAAATAAAGGGTGCGATCGTACTGTCTCACCAAGAAAAATCTCTTCCTGACGTTTTGCAGCTGGGCATGTATGGGCTGTTTTCCGAGTACACAACAGTCAACAGTCAGGAACAACTCATGACCGTGCTGAACGGGGTTCAACCCTCTTCCAGACCACTGCTGTGACTTACATAAATAGTAAATCTGTTGGAGAATTATTGCTTCACATCTCTATGGTATATAGAAAAGGATCACAGGGCACTATACCTTTGCCCACCCAAGCATTGTGCCATGCAACATTATGCCTTAATCCAGTGTGCGAAATACCTGGTGGCAATCGGTGGGTCCTCCCTACCCATACCTACCAACATTTAGGTTTCAAAATACAGGAGGCTTTTTTGGTGGGGGGGGGGGGGGGGGGGGGGGTTGTGGATAGTAAATAAATAATTTTATGTAGTGTGTGGATAGTGTGTGTAGATTGTGTTTCATAAACGATCTGGTAACTTGGGTAACGTCAGACAAACATACAAAACTTATGGATCCGTGTATGACAATTATTCATAATAAAGTTTGCCATGCAAATTACGGGAGTTTCCCGGGAGAAACAACAAAATGGGAGGGCACTGGGGGATGGCCTTGAAATATTTTTCATACAAAGTGGGATGTAATGTCAGCCCTATGTTGGAGACAATGCAGAAATTTGCCGTGATTTCAAAACCGGATTACTCGACAACACTTTGAGAAACAACTAGTACCATCGGAAAGTTCTGCTTTTTATTTTGATACGCAGTGAATCGATATTGTGAAGCTATAGGGATTTTGTGACTTATTCAACTGAGAAGCAGGAGGGTGAAAATGGGTGAAGAAATTAGTAAAGATATTACTTTGCAGAAGTTTGATCTGTCTTCATTACATGATTGCTTTGGTATGTACAAATATGTTACTACCATAACATTGCTCTCTTTCTTGTGATATGTGTTCTGTATCTATGCAATGACGAGTTCATGAGTAATTCAAACAAGAGTAATGGGTGTGGAGATGGACGCATAGCTGTATTTAGATTGTAACTATAAATTTGATGTAAATTCAAAATAATTTTTCTCGCCAACACTTCGTCGCGTAGACAAGCAACTAGCATCATTAGCGATGAATCCTTTGTGAGCGATTCAGCCGAGAAGAAGGGATGTGAATTTGGATGCAGGCTGCATCTGTCGGGCTTTAAGGGTTAAGAGACAAGGGTTCTCGGACCCCCTGAAACCCCCCGTATTTCGCACGCTGCCTTGATCCATTCAACATTGCAAGAGTGCTTTCTCCACCACACACAACACACAACACACAGCCCTTGTGCTTCATATGACAGGAAAATAATAATGGTATTCTGTCACCTGCATTAATAGGAAATGGCATGAAGTTAACAGAATAATAAAAAATAAAATAAAATACTTTAACTTTCAAGTGTATGTTGTATATGGTATATATATATATATATATATATATATATATATATATTACACACACACACACACACACGCAAACTGAGGAATATTTCTTCTGTTCCTTTTTAATTCTAAATTTAACTTTACAAGTGTCCTGATTTCTTAGTTTCATGCAAACAACCTGAAATAATGGCAAAACACTTTAAGTGAAAATAGCTTTTATAGCTTATATTATTAGGCAATTCTCCTCAAAAAAAGGTTAGCTAAAAACAGAACAAGAAACTCTAGCTCCGGCTTTGAGCTCAGGTGAATTTGATCAGCGAACCCACTTCATATTGTAAAGTCTATCCATCATACCAAATGCATTACACCGGTTTTATCCGATTTCCAATTAACAAGGGGGAGAATGACTATAATGCCTCATTTGCAGTCTTCCAACATTGAGCACCTGCGGTGTTGGGTTTCAGGTTCAGGCTGAGATGCAATAACTACTGAGATGAACCCCCGAACCACAAGGGCTGACAGGATGTTCATAAAAGGGGTCTCCAGTGTACCATTCCACATCCCCTTTTTTACAAATAGCTGCAGGAAAAGTAGGCATTTACGGGCCATGTAATCCAAGGGGGTCATCGCCATTTTCCAAAGTGGACGCTAACGATTCGGCGATGTGGTGAATCCTCCCCCCCCAACGAGTCACGCTGCTTCCTGCAGCCCCGCCCTTTTCAACAACAGCGTTGGGCTCGACACCGAAGCACTCCGCCCGTAACACCCCCCACCCCCGTGTCGAGCTGACATCATTTACATGGAAACAGTTACGGACATTCATCACATGATAATGCGCCTGCTCTTGCAGTTCTATTGCATAATGCCTCTTTAATGAGCCTCAAAATACAATATGTTTTGATTTATTGCTATCCGGCTGAAAAATTATACAAAAAGGGGGGAAAGGACCATCAGCAGGCATTAGCATTTACGGCGCATTACTCGAAGAAAAAAACAACCTTAATAAGCACTTTACTTTTGGAACTAACGCTGTTAGAGACATAGATGGGGGTCATGTAAGTTGATACCCAAGAATAAATGGCTGCTCTCAGGGTTGTGGAAATTTTGCAAATGGAATTATATACAGATTTAAAAACAATTTATCACAGGCGGTAATGTCACTAATTGAAGTATTATCTTCCACAATATTCATAACGTGTAATGGCACGTACGCTGTTTTAGACGTTTCCCTCCACTGCAGAGGTGGTGGGAAGAAGCCTTAATCCTTCTAATGTACAAAGCCACACACTTCCACTTTTAAGTTTTATCTTTTTTTAAAGTCTAATCTTTTTCTTTTTTTTTCTTATGGAAGCAATGACTGAGCATCTGTCTAATAATAAACAAATTACATTCCAGCTGGCTTGCTAAATGTGGTAGCTTTAATGGATTAACTCCCATTTAAAGGAACTGTACACGTACCATGATAAACATACAAGGGAAAAATATTAGAAATAAAATAAACGCAAATGTCAGAAAAGGTTTCTGCATAATTCTGTTTTTTGAGCAGTCTGTGTAATGCCATGTAATGAACAAACTGTAATTGCATGCACTTTCACCTGTTTGCATGAGTGATCTACACACTACTTAAAGTTATAACTTTAAAGTTATACAACACTGACTGAGGACCATGCATAACATCAAAATGGACATTTTTGAGAATGTATCTCCAAAGCAAGATTCGCAAAGTGTAAAAAATACATTTCACCCCATGCACCTCATTTGTTATTTATTGGTCTACTCCCTTAAGTCTTCACTGTAATAAATGAAGTATCAGAATTTTTCCTATGATCATAATGACCATGGGAAACATATCTGACATTTTATCAATGATTGGTGGGTAATTTTAAAGTTTTATTTTTAAATGACATAAATACATGTAAGGCACTGAATCGGCCTGCTCAACAGTGATGCCAAGGCGGCTGCAGTCGTTGTTTTACCTGAATCCATTCGCCCAAAGACAGCAAGATGGTGAACTCACAACTGAGAATAAAGGGTTATCATATTCCCATCCATCATCAGATCTGGTTCCTACAATTTCAACAGGTAACATTGTTGTCAGTCGGCTCTGTTCTTCATTAGGTTTGCACCCAAACAGCTGCCAAATGGGCACAGTTTTCGGGGTTTTTTGGTGGGAGATCCATCCCTTCACCCAGTCTCAATTCAGTCTATGCCGCTTTTATCTAATCGAGGTCACGTTCAACCACCCAACACTTTCCGCACTCTCTCCCTCTGTTATGACAGCGCAGTAAGCAATTACTATGTCATTTAAGCCCCCTTCCCTCTCACATGTGGCGATAAACACCGGCATTTCCACGTGCTTCGCTCACCCCCTCAGCCTGAATGCAGGGCCAGAAAACATGAGCTGCGTTCAGCCTACAGCGCCGGAAAATACAGAAATCAAAACAATGTTCTTTTCACAACTAGCTCAGCTGCGCCTCATACCTCGTACGCTGTGACAGCAGATCGCCGTTCGCTGTGATAAACAAACACATACTCAAGTAAGCGCTCGGTACAGCGCCACGTTTATGAAACCCATACCGGGGACATGCTCAAACGCGTTACTACTGGCTATCACACCAACCCTGTTAATAGCACCAAGTGGACTGCACAGGCAGCGAAACAAGGACGAATACAAGAATGGCTGCGGGTATCCTCCAAAGGTGCATACGCATTCAGAACACGGTGCAGGTCAGGAGGCTAAAGAGAGGCACATCCAGCCCAAATGGACTTTCAGAGCATAGCCCTGTGAGACGTGTTCAGACTTCATTCGACGAATACAGAGTACAGACCCTCAGCAAATCCGCTATTGGTGGTTTTGAATATCCGCTGTAGGAAGGACTGCCTGTTAGGGCCTTTAATCTCTGCACCCCATGATGACAGTACAGTATCGGCATAATGCAGTTGCAAAGTACCGCATAAACATTCCACAATGGCATGTGTTTATTGCATTATTGCATAAGTAGACATATGAACATCTTCTTTATTGCGCCATGACTGCTGCAATGAAATGGCTTTTTGGCACTGAGAGCGAAACCCCGTTTGCACACAAATCTCCATCATCGGCAAAGTATTCACAGATCTGCTCACTGAGTATCACTTTAACATGAGTCATTAAGGCCGAAGCTCATCATCTTGTGAAGCAGGGAAAATGTTATTATGAAGAGCGTGACATTTTTGTATGATGGACCAGTGGCTTGTTGGTGCACGGTGACCAAGACCGCTCAATGTTTATAACAAAGTTAAAGCTTGTGGGAGAAAAACATTATATACTGTTGTTAATTTCTCTTTGCAGATACATCTTTATAATTGGTGCAGAAAAGTACTGAAGTATAAAGTGGATTTCACCTTTTGGGGGGGATCTCAAAAATGCACCCCTACAAGTTATGATGGTCTCCTGTATTCTTTTAACATTCTTCACATGAACTACTTACTTAATCAAAAAAACATCAAATATCCGCCACAGGCATACCTCAAACAAGCAGCAATATTTCTAGCAGAAAATGTCCATTTCTTTTATGATGGAAACATCAATACAAAGCAACAGGATGGGCTTATGTCAGAATGCATGTGTGTTTAGAATTATTTGCTGAATGCAGAATGCATATTTAGAAGTATAACTGATGTCAACTTGGTAAGAAAAAAAAAGAATGCTTTGGTAATCAGCTAATGTACTCACCTAATCACCAAAACATGAATAATTTTACTACCTGTGCTGGTTAAGACAATTTTTAATTAATAAATCTAGAAATAACAGACAACCAGATAACCAGTTTTAGAGGAAAGAACTGTGTTATTCATACTAATAAAATGCATCAATTCAATGCTTACTGACTCAACAGGAAAGAAAGGTTTCTTAACATGTCAATCACACAGCTAAAGAATGAAAAGCTAAACTTACACAAGTAATATAAATATGTAACACTTCGCCCTTAATGACGAAATGTACCTTTATTTTCTTTTCTATTTCTTTTTCCTCATAGTGACAAGCAAAAAAATATATTCTTTAAAACTGACTGATAAACCATTCACCAGCTACAATTTAGACATTCTTGGAGGTGACTGAAGTGATAATCCAATAATGAAATAATACATATATACTTAAAATAAATTTCATTTAAGTTGTGTGTGGGCGAATGTGTGTGTATAAACATATCTATGCAGATGAAGCTGCAAGCTGCAGTGTAGAGTGCACTGATATTCACAGCTAATATCACATTTTGTCTCGACAAGAACAGAAACAATCAACAGACTCATTTACATAAATATCGTATTCATATTTCTGGTCTATTATCACATGAGTCATTAAGGCCAGATCTTGTTTTTTTTGTAGATCAGGGAAAAAATTACTGTGAAAAGAGTGACATTTTTTTCTGATGGCCCAGTGAGATTTCCAGGCAAGATAAACCTTAGAGGAGCAAAACAAGGAACACATTTCTAATTAACACATGTATGCACTGGTATTTAGCTATTGTGGGACTAAAACCTTAACCCTGGCATATGACCTGTCTATTCTTTTACAGATCTGTCGATATGTGCTTGTATATTGAAAAAACAATACGTTGCTCTAAAAAGCAAGACAAATAACTATGCATTATTTGAGCCAACGGCAGCGGACAACCTGCAGGGATCAGCATATTGTTATCTTCAAAGAACATGGAGGCAAAAGGAAAATAAAGACTTTGGAATGACACGGGGGTCTTTGTGAATTATAACAGTGCTTCCTTCAGTATACCGTGCAGAAATAGATGCATTTATTCAAGGGCAAACCTGACAGAGATATTGAAAGCATCGTTAATACTGGAAAGCTTATATTTGTCAAAATCTATTTTAGGGAGGAATAATTGAAGCCTCTGCTTGATGTTGGCTACATTCATACACTTCCAGGCATATTTAGGTCACTATTGGCGGGAACATTCCAACAGCAATTATTCAGGCTTAATTTGGAGCTATGTGTTTATCAGGACAAAAATCGGCCAAGATTTGGTGCTTTTGAAGCAATTACAACTATTGTTACGTGTGACCGCCATGCATTTCCATTTCTGCCGTGTGCCTATCAGTTGCTCATCAATATTACTTTTTTTAAATGTAAGCAAGCTCAACACTACTGAATCCTGGGACTATAAAGAGGAGGCTTGCATAAACTATGCATGTAGGCACGTAAAAATGAACTAACAGCTAATCCATTTGACCTATTCCGAGAATGGCTCAGCACACATAAAAGCGAAGCATTGAAATAGATGAGACAGTTTTCCACTTAGTTTGCAGTCAGCCGGCAATGAAAATGCATAATAATAATTGATAACATTTTTGGGGGGCTGCTGCAGGGTGTCATTTGTGCCTATTTAAGCCGAGATGCCAGTGCAAATTCTGACAATCTACTAATGGATATTTTTCCCCAGAATATTAAAGCTATTAAGTCACATGCTGCTGTCGACAACTAAAATGTTTCCATACCGACAAGCAATATTTAACCTGGCTACTACAATGAATCTCCCATTTGTGCCAGCCTCATAAATACGGTTTACATTTAAAAAATGACCATAATTAGCTTTTTTTTTTTGATATATCACTAAAGGTTTAGAAAAGCAAAGACTTACATACAGACATTGATCCATCCTCTTCTGCTGAAGGCGCTATTGTTCAGGAACAGAGTGGCAAAACGGGTACAAAAACTATGGAAAAAACTTTGTAAACACAAAGAACCCTACTCAGTTTAAACAGAAATCAGACAACCCTTGATGATCTAATTTAAGGCAGTGCCACTTTTTGTTGTCATCCACACCAAATTCATTCTTTCCATTAATGTGACGAAATATAAAATTACTACTCAGCGAGAAAAATGAACCAACAAACCAAGAGGTAATGAATATGTCAGATTTATCCTAAGTGACTAGGAAATAAACCTCTCTTTAGCACTTGGCCGTGCCATCACTTTTTATATGAAAATGCGTTGATGCGCCACCTGGGAACAGCTGTTCATGGGAGTTTAGTGTGTAATGGCCGATTTGCTACGGCTACAGGAATTACTGCATGCTGGGAAGGTGCTCGGAGGAGGGAAGTGGTGGAAAGACGAGACGACACAATTAGCAACAGGGCAGACTGACAAGCCGCTGATGGTCTTTGCTCACCGCTCTAATTAATGACCGACTTCACTTTATAGTATCTGATCCAGCGAGCGGTCACGTTACCAAAGTGTAACAGAATACCATGGCTGTGCCTAATCGAATCAAACATTGTGCGTCGTGCGAGCTGATATCGTATAATGGCCCCGTGCTGTAAGATTCCCTGTTTCGCCTTCACATTACGTTGAGTGTCGGTGGATCGTTTTGATGTTTTTTGGTAAAGATTATTAGCTACAGAAGTGTGGAGGGGGAAAAAAAAATCAACGTAAGTTAAATATTTTATGACCGATGGCTGTAACCTCAAAAACCACGTTACGTGACCCAAAACAATGCCTTGAAAGGCACTATAAGTAATAGTAAGTGAAATTTAAGGAGATTTACTCAAAATTCTTTGGAGAAAATGAACTTTCTGGCAAATTCAGAACTTTGAACCATGATCGTTTTCACAACAAGGCTCATTTCTGATGGATGACTCCACGGAGCAGGCATGAACAGTCATGACCTTGGTTCACAGATTTAATAGAATTTAATAGAATGATTTGAGGTGAAATATATTAGGCTATTGTGTTTGAAGAATTCCTTTTAAGGTCACTATACAATGATGCTAACAGATGTTCCAGACAGCTATGAAAGAAGCACTGAGCATCTCAGTGGTTGGATCCACATTCATTAGTGAGAACACATAGCACTGGGTACACTTCCAATTCAGTTGTGTGGAGACAGCAGCCCCAGCAGCACAGCGGAAGGTATTTTGTACAGTTTTGTAATGTTCAACTGAAGGATTGCATTTAATTGTCCACTGTCCTTTTAAACCACTTAAAGCATCTCTGTGGTACAACACTGGGTGTAGCCACAGTGCCATGTGGTGCTGATTGGCTGAGGTACACACAAAAGGACTTTAAACTGGCCAGCTGCCATTTTATTTCCCTTTAAAGAGGAATGGAAATCAAAATAGAAAACGAGGAATTAACAGCACAAAGTAAAAGCAACCGTCCCAGGCAGCGGTGTCCATGTAGGTCTCTCAAAGCAAAGGCGAAAGAGGCTGTGGCCCTGTACCTGGCCAGAATAAGGGTCCTCAGTACCGATGAGCTTCATCTTTCAATGTATCTGTACCGACAGCGCCAGTCAAAAGTTTGGACACACCTGGTTAGGATAATGGGAAATATGCATTCAAAGACATCTAAAGATTTACGCTTAAATTCTTGAAATTTGTTTATTAGACAAATATAAATAAGGAAGGTGATGTCTATGTGTGAATTTCTCTCCAAAAAAAAATAAAATAAAATAAAATTTGACTACTTTGAAAAGTCTAAAAATATAAGACAGATTTGATTGGTTTAACACTTTTTGGTCACTGCATAATTCCATTTCATAGTACTGATGTCTTTACTATTATTCATAAAATAGTAAAAATAAAGAACAAAAGTTGTGTCCAAACTTTTGACTGGTACTGTATATGTCAGGCTAGATCGATCCAAAATCCTAATGGCTTCCAAGTCTTTGGGAATGCCAGCTGCACCCCTCTACTCTCACCTTTCCCCACCCGCAATCACAATCCCCGACACGAGGTTTTAATTTAAAGCTAAACCTTTTCATATTTCGCGATGCTATCTGCCCTTCAGAGCACTTTTAATATACTTTCATACCATCAAGATCAATATGCATCTACAATATTTTCAAAATTCAAAACAGTCTGTTGACCTCAATACTGTTCTGGCACAGACGCTTGACTTCACAATTTCCTGCCTGCCACATAAAATCAAAGTTTCCCCTGCATTACCTTCCAAATAATTTTATTCATAAGCACAATGTTGGACGAGTCACCACTTTCCAGGATCTATACAATAGCATTATGATTTCCCCATCTGTTGATGCCAGGTGAGGATCTGAGTGTGGACCATGCAAAATGTTTTTATTCCACCACAGAGATTTTCACAATAATGACTGTGTTAATTTCCAATTATAGTACCATAACATATAGAGCCAATTAATTTGATTAAAATCAAAATAAAATTAAAAAGTATCTATTTTGAGAAGGAAACAGGAAAAAAAAACAAGAAGATGTGAAAACAGGTTCTTTTTAGGAGCTGTGGCTACTTTTGATAATGTCCTTAGCACTGTCTTGCTGCCATGCAATGGTAAAACAAAGGTATACCAAATATAAGAGTGACTCAGTCAACCAATTAGCAACTAATTATGGGACAATACCAATTCTGGGGATGCCTAGTTACATCTTAAAAACAATAAAACAACATCTGGATTTCTTCAGTATAAAAAACAACAACAATAAAACCACAGCTAGGTTTGTTTGTATATGCCCTTGCATCATTCCTGTGTCAGTACCAGGAGTTCTAATTCAGTAGCCCTGAACAAACACTGCACAGAACTGACAGAAAGTGACTCCTAGATCCCCTTCAATAACTAGGTTGGGGAGGTGGGGGGGTGGGGGTGGGGAGCAAGGGGCAGGGATGGAGTTAGTGATTGCCCCAGCGTCTAGAAGAGGAAAAAGAAGAAAAAAAAACTGCTTGGTCAAAATGCGAGTGCACGATCTGAGGGGGAGAAAAACCGGCCTCTCGAGACACGGTGTTGAGACCATGAATCTGAACCAGAGCTACGGAGACTGCCAAAATCAATGCCTGGTTTCCATACTGCTAATCACAAAGTCAAACACGACAAGGCGTACGACTCCCTGTCACTCGTCTCTACGTGGAGTCCGCAACATGACAGGTCGGTCATACATACAACTGAATCAACTGTCATAAATAATGACCGCCGGCGACTCCAGACCTGTTGAGATCGTCTTGTCCGCGGTCTGCGTGTTTATGCCGGTTGCTTTGCAGGTATTCTTATCGTTTTTGTGCTGCGTGTTCCAAGGTTACGCCGTGAACTGAAATCAAATCAACCAACTGTTGCCATCAATATTGAACTACCCAGTCTTCAGCACTGCACTCCAATTCAGTCCTGCAAGACGTCGCCGTTCCATCTTATTTTCAGAGCTCCAAGGGAACGTGTCTTTTCCCACCTCATCACCAGTCCAAAAGCAAGTCCAATGTAAAGCCCTTTCAGAAAATTAGCGTGAAATGAAATTTTACATACCGCACAGTACCTGACTGATCAGGGTTGCTATGAATGAAGTGTGTAGCAGTCCTCTTGTAGATTCCTCAACCAATGTGTTACCAATTTTTGCTATTTCTTGGTTTGGAATGCTGATCATCCCTCGGTCTAGACACAGGATAGTAAACAATTAAGACATCAATCCATCCTGTTATCAGTTTTCACCAGCAAAGGGAATGAACAGTTACAAAGTGAAAGTATGTTTTGGGGGGTCTAAGAACCATGAATTTACAGGGGTAGAGGTTTGGGACAAATTGTATCCTGGGAGAGACTGAGTAGACCCCTAAAAGGCAATAGCAAGGGAAAAAAATGCCTGTTAAAATGCAGCTATTAATGTTGACAGGCCAGACATAAATCCGTGTTTTTAAATGACTAACTACAAATTGAAACACTTCCTTCATGTCATTTCCTTGCTATACTTTTAGGTTAAAAAATGTTAGATGATAAGGAAAAAGATGATAGGAAAAAAAAACTGCCATTTTATCTGTGGTACCATCACGGTATTTACCGGTCAGTTGTTCTCTGTCTCAGCCTCAAGTGTTAAAAAGTCATTTAGAATGTGATTGCCACAATAACTTCAACTGCTTTCCCCTCAGCACTCGAGTAGTGCTTGACAACACATGCAAACCAATGGCCCTCTCAGAGCATACAAATTCACCTTGGCACATAGCTGGATAGCTTTCTCATTTGAACCACTTCATTTAACATTATCTCTTGTCCCCTAAAAAAATCTTTGTTCCTGGCTGAACAATAGTAAGGGATGTGCTTTCTGCTTAAGACGCTGAATGTCCTTTGCTCTTATTGGATTTCTGAACTTGAAATTACAGTCAGTGTAACATTAGACAGTATCTTTCAGTACAATCACATTATCCTATGTATTTTTGTATCTTGTCTCATATTAAAAGTAGCCATACTGTTTCATGGGAACACAGCTCTGAATATATTATATTATTTATTGTATTATATTGTTTTCTCCCAAAAATATTGACCACTGTCATGATGCATGACAACCAAAGATATTTATTGAAGCTATTCAGGTTATGCATGTCACTCAAGGAGACAACCCCAAAGCAAGCTTCTTTTGTATGACCAATGCCCTAATCAGCATGCAACAGTACCAACCCAAAAGCCATGCGATCAGTCAGGATGATCACAGCATTTCACCTTTCCCATATGCGGATGACTTAGGGGATGGAGACTTAAGTCAAGTGTAACAATAAGAAAATTGAAGGAAAAGACATGGTGAGGTAGAAGAGAGAAGGAAGCATGTATGAAAAAACGACTGCTTTTAATTTTTTTATTTCCATTTCACCCATTTACATGGGCATGTGTTGGCACTATAGATACTGTTTAATGGCCTATAAATTCCCTATAAAGTCTGTTTATGCCCATATACTGGACATATATACAAATAGCTGCCAAAAAATGAGCCACAGGGGGCACGAACTGCACCTGAAAATGAAAAATATATATATCCCCAATCCTGATACACCTACAAGAATAATGCTCTGTTCTGACAATATCCTATTAGAAATTCAGGGAATGGTATGAAATACACAGTGCACTACAGTATTGATTTTTCTGTAGGCATGTCTGTCTCACGCAAGAATCTAGATGTTTTCAGGCCATTCTGATTGTGTACACACATCCGATGTTTCATCTGAAGGCCTTGGCTTGGTGAAGGTGTGACTACCTGTATCTGAAGGTTTTCTGCACACCATTCAGATTTGTTTTTTTTTATGTTTTGTTGTTATCGCTTGTGGTAACTTCATAAAACAGAGCCTCAAAACATAATATGACAAACAATATTCCGTAGCTTTCTTGCAAACAAGCCACTTATTATGCTTAAACTGCTGCTTCTTTCATAAGAAGGGTCTGAGATGTCCAGTGATGACACAGATTATCTCACCCGAGAAACAATGCTTGTTCAAAGGTATAAAAGGATAACCGTGTTGAGGAAAACCTCAACAAACAAGCATCCCCACACTTCATTGAAAGAAACTGTGGCTGAAATCAATCGAGCCAGGTTCAAATCAAATATGATAATTTACCTTTCAAGCCAACCTTTGATCGGCCTGATCTATGGCCTCATTAGCGGAATTGAAAAGAGAGTCCGAAACTTTCAGTCTACAAAGAAGCACGCTCCTGTCTGCAGCTGCTCCTGCCTCACACCGTTTTTCAACCCGGAGCCCTTCCTCTTCTGAGAGGAGGTAAAGTGCCCTTTGAAATCAAACAGGACCTCAAAAGACATCAGTCACCCTTTTCTAAAGATATTAAAGCCGTGTCACATTTACCCATGAGATTAGAGTTAGACCACATTCTGGAGGCAAGGCCGAAATACAGTATTGGCCTTCTCTCCTTTAGGATGTTACCAGAACCTTGTTTTTTTTTTCAGGCAGGGCTCTACATTCCTATGTCATCAAAGAGGAATAATAAAGAAATAAATCAATAAAAAATGAAATTCTTGTGGAGTTCAACAGGGCACTCTCTCTACCTCTCTCTCCATCACCATAAAGGTTATTTTTTAAATTTGTGCTATTTAGCCTTTATTCCGGCATCTGAAATGTCTCTACACTCAGTCATTTAAATCTAAAATCATTGCAAATCAATACATTTACACTCATCTACCTTCAACAAAGGTTAGCTATTCAACCCTTTCTTTCACAATAAAGTAACTCTATCTGAGGATTAATGATGGTATCATGAATGAACTCTTGAATCTGAAGTGTGTTTTACATGAATAGAACAAAGGGATAATAAGATTATACTCACGCCTGGTCATGGGCAAGATGATCAAAACCGCTTCAGTATTAAATATTGGGCATAAGCCTATGATTAAATAAGACTTTACAGTACAGTAAAGTAATTAACCATCTTTAATGTAAACAACCTGAATATTAGAAAATAACTTTCTTGTCCATTCTTAGAAATCATAATCCCCCTCATTACTTAATCCTGTTACACCCATAACGTGCACCACAGCATCTTAGATATGGTATGTGAGGTTGCCAGGTTGTACTGCAAGGGCTGGTTTCCAGTTTTCCAGGTAAAGCACTACTCATTGACTTACACGGTATCAAAAATAAAGCTTGTAAAAAAATTCTATTGTCACCTGGAGATTTTTTTGTAATAATACAATAGTGTTTTTTTTTTATTATTTTACAAAGAATGCTGCACACATGTATCGGAAGTTGTACTTTTTATTTTAAAATCATAGCAAAATAAGCCTCTTTGCCATTTAATAAGACTGGATATTATCATTATTTTTAAATGGTTATTACCATGTCAACGCTACACTGCTCATTATACAGGCTTAGAATATTTGGTCATGCTGTTACAGAGACCAGAATAAAGTAATATGGGCTGAAGTGTCACTAAAGACAAAAAAACCTGAAAATTAAACCATTTATTTGCGTGTTTTCAGATAGATATATACACATGCATGCACAGTATTTGCACAGTGTACTTGTATTAATAGCATTAACTATTTATGACATAACACTTTCAATTCAGTCCATCATGTTCCATCCACAATAAAGTGACTCACATTTATTACATATATTATAACCCCTTCAGGGAGACCCTCCCAAGATATGCAGATGCACAGTTACCCCAGTCTGGGCTGGTGAGACACCACGCACTAATATTACAAACCGACAGGGAAGTTGTCACTCAACTGGCCAAGAGAGAGAAAGAGGCCACGGTTCTCTTTAAATGAAGCCAATCTACAGTTTCCCCAAAATGCCATATTTTTTGAAATGTCCAGAGGAACTGAGCAGAGGTTGTAATGTTGCATTGCATACTGATAGCCACTCAAAGGGTAAAGGGTAACATTTTCTCCGAGAGTTCTGCTTTGAATCAGGGTACGGTGCATGCTACAGTGTGTACGAGCGTGAAGAGTCCAAGCGCGGCTCAAATCGGCTCTAAACACAGACATCCTGAGAATGGAAAATCCAGCCTCTTACATGCTGATTCAGTGAGATTCACTGTGTTACAGGATACATCTTATTCATGTCAGGACTGAATGAAAAGAGAACTAAAGAAAAGAATGGTCTGCCAAGCTGGTAGACATGAAGCCAAATTCACGTATTCATTATATATGTACCGTCAGATATTTTTTATATATATTTTTATATTTTTGCCAGTTGTATAATTAGACTCGCATGTACCATCATCAAGCATTGCTTCTCAAAAAAAAAAAATCATCAGAAGAAGGTATCTGTTTCAGCAATTATGACAATTCTGGGCTTTACCGAGTGGTAAAATCCATGGGTTAACACATTATATATGTATGGTTAATATATCTGAATTGCTTAGCTTGACTTGTGAGAACAGTGTGACTATGAGTTAATACGCAGGGATCAAGCGGATATCATTTTTCTACTGTAGAACCTGTGCCGATAATTACAAATCCTTCTTCAGCGCCCTTCACATAGAATAACAATGAGGTGCTGATGTGCAACTTGCAACCCCTTAAGCATCATTACCATAAAGTACGATTCATCGCAGGGCTTTACACAGTGCAAGGACACTTGGCGATGATGCAAAAGATTAAACTTTTCACTGCTCTCGTAACTTATCTCATTACAAAAAATACTTACAGGAAAAGGTGTAATGAAGCAAAGAAATTATTCATTTTGATAATATTCATGAAAGGGCACGGCAGTGATCAATTAGAGGGCATGACACCAAGGCAGCAAGAAACAAATACTCTTGCCGGGCGCCACATCTGCTCCAGGTTATTCGGACGTATTGGATTTACGTTGGGAGCGCGGCTTGGCTGAACTAAGTTTCACTTTGGAAAAGTCATTTAATGTTGATAAATATATTCAATAAAAAACAAATTACATCTGGGAAGCATTCTCTGGCGAATTGCTACCCTCATTTATCCTTAATTACAACAGCCCTCTCCTGGCCTGGACCGGGCGTTTCAGCTGTCTCTCCCTCTTATTGATCCTCTGATTGTATCGTTTGGCACCAAGATTCAGCCTCATAACGAATGTTTCAACTTCTATAAAGGTTATTATCTGTAATGAACCTCCCAACACCACGAAACCACATGGCGATGTCCACACAGCCTCTTGATTTATCCATAAATAGAAAAATAAATATATATATATATAAAAGTGATGTCTGTATTTAAGTTCAATAAAGCAGCTACTGCAAGTTACAGCTGAAGTTAGATGAAAATGTTAGTGTCATGGTGTAATTGCATTCCTTGGATACCACAAAAATAAATAAATATTGCTAAAATACTCCAAACTCAAACACATTTACCACACAGGACTATGTGATTTGAGAAAGCCTGAATTTAACTTAAAAAAAACTTTAGAAACAAATAATTCATGTGACATTGACCGAAAGAAGCCAGCCTGCCTAGCGCACAACCAAGCACCATGTGGCTGTTTGCCTCTAAGGGGCAATTAGTCAAAGGGCTATTTTCACAGAAAAGACATAACCATAACCATAACCAACAATGTGAAATAAACACATTCTTCACATCAAACATCATACTGTGGATTGGTTCAGCAAACCTATGACATCTCAAACTTTTTCCCCCATGTCCTCTCCTACCTCTACATAATTCAGGCCTGGGGATCACCCATGACAACCTACCATGAATAAGAAATACAGACATGTCAAAGTTGTGTCAATGCCTGTGACACACAGGTTCAATGCCAGAGAGCAATGCAGAGATAATATGAATTCCAGCAATACCTTTATGGATTCACATTAATGCCATATCAGTTTTAATGGATCACACCCATGATTTTTTTATGCACACTTTCATTCATTCCATGGGAAGCAATTAAAAGAATTTAAGAAAAAGTTGCATGTTCGAAAATAAATGATCTCCCAGGCTGGGACAATTTCGTGAGTATTTTGTTTATACTGTGTACAATAACGTATAGAGGGAGAGAAGTCATTAGTGTCGCTACTTGTGAGGATCCTTGCGGGAACAATCCATTGCATCTAATTAAAGTTCGAATCAATTCAGATGAGATAACTGGTATGAATTACCATTCAAGGTACTCTCACATGTTCAGAATGATGCACTTACAATATTTCTGTTACTATTTACTTGGACTGGGGTCTGCAAACATTGAGGTCGGTATGTTGACTAACTATACCACATGTTACCCTCAGCAAAACTAAAAAGTTTTTGCTTTGTTTGTTTTGATCCCAGAATTAACGTAATAACGCTCAAGACATCAGCGGTGTAGTTCACTTTCCCGGAAAAACACATGATATTTACAAGGAAAGTGTCAATTGACAACGCGTATAGCACATGCTGTACTCGTGAAAAAATTTCAGATACACAATATCCCCAGATACACTCTAATTCTGTCCGATTTCACAGAATTACATGTGCATTGTGTGATCATTGCAAAAACCAAGCAATTCTAGCGCCTGTAGCGTAATTAGTTTCATTCTTCATTCAGCTCAGGTGGGTCATTTCACCGCAAACCCACCCTCTATTTGATAGCGTATTTACTGTAAAGACGTGTGACATGCAACCTCCAGTTTAGTGTAATTCCCTACCTTCCAACATCACACACACACACACACACACACACACACACACCGAATTAGCAAACTTAAGATGTTAATGGTACAACATCAACAGGTTGAACATCACCGGTTATTATCCAGAACATGAACAACAGCATTTTACCAGTACTGACCGCATTGTTAATTCCTGATGCTTTCTAAAATGCTGCAGTCCTGGAAACGAACATAACAGCACATACACAATGGATTCAAATATCCGAATTTGTGTCTGCATAATGACTGGGCTACTAGGCTACTAATCTTCAGGACGCAACGGAAAAAAACAAACTCGCAATATTTGCACATGAAACGTTTATCGATATTTATACACGAGAGTAAATATGAATAATTATACGAACAGTCCTTATTAAACGCATATTCCTATTAAGAATACAGACATTCAGAAATAACATGCCACGAGTTGTGACACCACATAAGAAATGTCCAGGAAAAAGTTTGTTGAAGTTGCAAAGGGTAAATTAGGACCGATAACTGTGAACTTGGACGTATTTAGAACATAAACTAATCACGGTGAGACAATCTGTATTATTAATACGTAAAATGCATACCTGTGCGAAGCCCGGTCACTCCTTCCGCGGTGGCGCAGATGAGTGTTGTCGCGCAGTCACGGGAGGTACGTGTAGCGTTACTCTCAGGTAAAGTTGTATAGAGGAACGGTGGTCGATTCGACACGTTTAAACTGGAAGCGCAAACAGAGAGTGTACCGCGAAGTGAAATTGTCTGGGGGGGGGTCGGGGGGGCGGGCTGTCTCTCTCCCTCTGGGACGGAATCAGTCTAATGGCAGTCAGAATGACACTTCGGCGTGTATCTCTTCTAATCCCCCATGCGGAGCGTGACAGCGTCGCTGGGTGTCTGGCCACGCTCACTCATGGGCGTCCGGGAGAACCGGAGGAACTTGGGAGAAGTGATGGTAGAACAGGAGGCTTCCCGAGCCGTGGAGATTTGGATCGGCGCGACAGCTGCCGCCGTGGAGAGTGGGGATGTGGTTGAAATACAGTCTGAAGTCCGGCATCGAGGGGG
The DNA here is from genome assembly GCF_013368585.1 of Megalops cyprinoides. NCBI lineage: Eukaryota > Metazoa > Chordata > Actinopteri > Elopiformes > Megalopidae > Megalops > Megalops cyprinoides. The sequence goes on from NC_050604.1 coordinate 22,138,879, forward strand.
GGAAAGTGCAACCGCACGCCGCAGCTCAAGCGTTGTGGAGGGAAGCAGCGACTCTCCCTCTGTCTCTCCCTCTCTCTCACTCTGTCTCTCCCTCTCTCTCCCTCTCTCTCCCTCTCTCTCACTCTGTCTCTCTCTGTCTCTCTCTCTCGCTCGCTCTCTCTAGCGCATTTTAGATTTAACCCCTGCTGATCAGAAACACGCGTCTCGTGACAGATTAACCCGCCAAATTCCGTACTATCGTACAATGAGCTTTTCACTATTAAAGTCTTTCATTCCAATATCTAGATAAATGTGCTGTAACTATATGAGAATGTATTATTATTGTTATTATTATTATTATTATTATTATTATTATTATTATTAGTAGTAGTAGTATTAAGAGGAGGAGGAGAAGGTGGAGTAGTAGGTATTGTTGTTGATTGTTTTATGAGTAGATTTTGTAATATATGTTTGCACTTGCCATCTGTAGTCAATTTCAGAGCTAGTAGTTATTCTACAGTTTTCTTAACAATTCAGTCATATTTAAAGCTGGCTAAAGTATATTAATATTAAAGGTTTATGGTGTGTTTTATTCATAAATTACATACATATTGATTTTGGCATCATAGTTATTCCATTATTCAGCACAATTGACTAATTAATTGGTTAAATAATTCATCTGTGCCACCTGTGGGAAGATTCTCAGCATAAAATACACGCTTCTCCGCACATTGATCCAACATTAAGAAGAGAAGCACTACACTGACAGTTTATTAATATTTTAAAACTGGTCACATGTTTGTTAACATTTTAGCCTCTGCAGATGACCTCCTGGATAAACCTAGTGTCAGTATGGATACACATTGCTGACATTTACATCAGTTTATTTTTAGATGGTTTCCTTCCTCATTATCTGTATCTCATATCTCATGAGCTATGTATTCAAACGTTAAGCGATTGGAGTGATAATCGTATTGATGACTGTGTTCATTTGCAGTTAAACTATAACGCAGGTATATTATATGTGTTATATGTGTTCATCCCTTTTGTAAAAGGGTGTAAAAACTGATTGCTTAGCATTGTATTTCTTTCTAATAATTTGCATGGACTCACACGCCTCCTGAAATGTTGTCAAAACAATTAAATCTGAACAGTTCTTTGTGCAAAACTTAGCCATTTCACCCCTCAAGTGACATAGTGGTTGAACCACAGACAGAATCTTCCCATTGTTATGGTTTTTGTAATCTACCATGTGTAAACCACCTGCTATAATCTAAATTGTTGTTTCAAATTACCAGTTGGTGTAAAGAAACGTTTTAATCTGAAACAAAGCTCCCAAAGACTCAGTCATACTTTTGACAATGACAATTTGTGATTGGCCATTCTTAAATGGCAGTAATTGGACTGTGACATCAGTGTTACCTGTCTGCACTGATGTCATACTTCAATTCATATCATTTAAGAATCCATGAACATACACACATAAAATGCACATAAAATGAACAATAGGAGGGGAAAAAAAATCATAGAACACAATTTCTGAAAAAAAAATGTGACCCTGTTCTGCAGACACACACCATTGGTTAACATCTCTGTTGATTAGACAGGTGAGGCTCGCTAGCCAAATGCAGGTCTAATTAGACTCACCTTGACAATTACAATAATAGTTAACCTGTTGAAATGCATTTGATGGAATCATAAGATTACACTGCAGATGTATATAGATCTGAAGCAGTGATTTAGAAAATCATTAAGGATCCTCCACTGAACATTCAAACATTTAACAATGTAAAACATACATTACTAACACATTGTATTTGTTTCAGGGACTAGTCTAGGCTCTCCTTCAAAGTGATTATAGCATGACAGTGTTATAAATATATTTCTAAAAAAATGTTCACCGTCCAATTGTCATTGTGATTCTAACCATAACTACAAATTCTAAAGATGACTGTAAATTGTTGTGTTCATAGGGTGAGGATCAAATCCAAGCATTGATCAAAAAGCTAATCAAACATTTTGAGTTCACAACAGCAAGCGTCCCTTTCTGTGCTACCCAGGATGCACTTACTGTCAACTTCTTTTTTTAAATCAGTTTTTTTTTTTTTTACTGTCTCCTTAATTCAATTGTACAATTATTCTTACTATTATCTTTATTTTTGGTGCATTGCCTTTTATTATTTTAAAGACATTTATTTTGGTGTTTTTATAGGCAGACTGATGAGCCAGGATCCGCTGAATGGCTTGGTCTCATTGCTTAGAAATTCTTATTGCCTTAATGAGCTGAAGAGTTGAGTGTTTCAAATTAAACTGGGACAAGGCTGGGAGCTGCAGATACATACAACTGGCAATTATTTTGTTTTAACTGCTCCATAGTGAAGTGATGTCATTGTTGTCTCCCCCCCTGTATTATCTCCACCATGTATCCTACTGTGCTTATTAAAAATCTAATTGTTTATTACATGGGCATTGCTTTTTATGTTGCATTCTGGGAATACATGGCTTCATAAACTCTGTAGTAACAAGGAGGAGATGCGCAGAGTAATAACTCCGAACACCAGAGTCCGGCTCCGAAACCGCCATCAAGGGGCCCATCCTCGGCGCATTTCAAACAGAGAAAATAAAGTATTCTTTAGCTTTATTGAAATTCCCAATTCTTACCGCCCAAATAAGCATCGCTTACGACAGGAAAATCAACATCATTTCTACTTCAGCTGTCTGTGGACATGTGAGAGTTATTATCTCACACACTTAGAAAGACACTGCAATGGGTTTTTTTTATTTATTTTTATTTACTGGAGACGGCGTTTGTCTACAAAGACCCTTTGTTAGTTCTGCATGGTGGGGTTCCCTTAAACCTCACAGTTTCTATTTTTCCACAGCCTCTGTGTGACAAGGGTTACTGACAGGAACAGTTTATTGTTATTTTGATATTTTACTAAATAAGCAAGCTTAGAATATGGAACCAAAAACTATGGCAAAAATGCCAAGAAGACTGTAACCACACACATTCACGCATATACTATACAGTGAAAAGGTTTTTAAAATCTATCTATGGTGTTATACAAAATGTATATTATTAGCGACGGCACCAGATAGTTTCATTTTTTTGCTCGAACCCCAAACCTGCCAGGTGTAAAATCACTTTAACCAAGTTTCACATCAAAATTAACCAAAAGCAGTAAGGTGATAGACAGGTCAGTCAGAGCTCACTGAAATTTCCATGTCCACCATTATCTTACACAAAATAGAAGAGGAAGGTATAAACTTGGGTTTACACATTTTTTTCCTCAGTTGTCTAATGTTTTTGCCTGAGGGTTACATTAGTAGGCTGAGCTTCACTCCCTGTTTCTAAATGATTTATTGAACACCTGTGCTACGCGAATAAAAAAGTAGATTTTATTGATCCACGTGTGTCAGGCATAAATTGGATTTTTAACTGATATTGGTAAAATTATCCTTGATATACAAACATGCATTAACTGTAACACGAGCTGAAATGCTCTCTTGTATAGTTCCAAAGTTTGTGTTTCATTTTGGATCAGGTTTGTTCAAACCCACAGCAAGTGACAGCCAGGACAATGAGTGGCTATTTTCTTTGCATGATTGCATAACTGATTGCATAATATCTGCAAATTCATGTTGGGTTTAAAACTGCACTGGGATAATCATTTATTTAAAAAAATGTGTGCATCTCTGAGGGTCAGTTTTGCTCTCCTTGGGAAATGTCTGGAGAAAATATTCAGATGTGTGTACATGACATTTGTTTAACAAGAGATAATTAGAACTCAGAAAACTAGGTCACATTGAACTGAACTGCAATGCGCCTTTCCCTTAAGTTTCTTGAACTCTTTAAAGCAAGTGTTGTTGTAGCCTTTGTAGTTCTTACATAGCATCTCCTTGCTTTTTCAAACTCAGAATTTCATTGAAGAAACTAACCTGATGTTCAAACCCATCACTGAGGTAGATAAAAAGCACATTATAGATAGAGTGAACTTGTGCCAGAGTGACGTAATATTCTGTAATATAGCCAGAAGTGAGAAAAAGAATTGCCCTTCACCTAGCTGCTAACAGACTAGCTGAATGAACAGCTCCTCCAAAGTAGCAGCAGTACCTAATTTCACCACTAGATAGCAAATGCACTAGTGTAGTACAATCACTGCAGTACCTTTTTAAAATCTCAGTATTAAGAGCTGAAAAATATACAAACAAGAAAACATATTTATTAAAAAAAGGCAACGCTGTGTATTAAACCTCTGTTTGCCCTTCAGATTTTAGCAGGCCCCAGGTGGGGAACTACAGCCTCCAAAGCAAAGTCTGCAGCAGTAGGAGACAGTCTGGAAGCGAGAGAGCCCTCTCATCTCATGTCCTGGCCACCTGGGGGAGTCGGCCCACAGCTCTGAGCCACGGAGTACCTCTCCCGACCCTGGCGCTTTTCATCTGAGCGGATTACCGCAGGGAACCCTTGACATGTGATTAGGTGAACCGGTGCAAGAAGACTCACCCCTCCTAACCATGTCAAATTGGCCCTCCGTACACACCCCTGGACCACATCAAAAACCCGTCACATCCTGAAGGAGCCTGGCAAAAAAAAACAAAAAAAGAAAAAACCTTCACAGGAGTGGCCAATAAAAGAAACCCCCTGTCTGTGGACTACCCCTATCCGCTTTTTCAAAACAAAGTCACATGAGGGATTTTGTTGCATCTACCGTAATGGGTAATGGCACATAGTCTCTATGTACTGATAACCTGATGCTTGCAGGTGAAACCCTATTCCATAAATATTATGAACACACCATAGTGAATATACATTAACCAACAGTTGGATAGGATGAGGTTAACAACACGTAGTTGACATTTGCAATTATTCAAAATTACTTATAAGAGGAACAAGAAAAGTTTTGTGCAGTTTGATATAATGTTGTCAACAGATTTCCTTATTTCATCACTAAAGAACCCAATGCCACAAAGCCAGTTTCTTAACCAACTTCGAAGGTGATTCCATAAAAGATTCAGCAACCCACTGTACTGGTGTGACATTTTGTAAGTTTGTTGAAACTGTTAAAGTGAATATGTAGTGAAAAATGCCTTTGCATTATATAATGACAGAAGTAATTATTAAACTATGTCGAGAAAACAGGGTGCACGGTGGTCAGCAAATAGTCTGTGAGTATATGATCAGAGGTCGAGAACATTTTGAACACTTTTGGTTATGGCTAGAGCCAGATATCTCTTCTGGCCAAGTTGTTCAATTAGGATGTGCGCAAGCCTGGGGGTGTTGCCAGAGATGTTTATCTCGTCAAGGTCAGACGACAGCATCTATTTGCCTGATGATGCAAGAGGCTGCAGTGAGACCTGGGAGGATGGTCGTGGAGGACAATGAGAACCCCCCCGCCTGAAACGAAGGCCAAATGCATTGACCATCTTGGACACTCGACTGGAGAAAAAGCCACATAAATCCACAGGCATCAGTGAGTCTGCACTCAGTGTAAACAGAAGAAAACTCCAGGGATTAAGCGCCAAGGAACTGAGCAATCTGTTCTGTTCTGTTCAGAATTTTTTTTTTTGACATTTTAAATATCCAGAATTTACAGAAATATGTAAACTCATAATGCTTGCATCAACAAAACTCTGATCCATAAAATGTTCAATGATGTTGTGACCTTCAAACTCCACACTGTGAAATTCTTGAACTTTTTTTGTACAGTTTTAGTCCATTTGACTGCAGTGGTTTATACAGTGTCTATGTATGATCGATTTACATATAACTGAATGAATATTTTTTTTCTCTTGGGTATTGCTGAAGTTTACAGACGTACACACGTGCAGTCTGTAGCTTGTCCTCAACGTCTCTTTTGTTTTGCACACCATAGATACTGCGCATCTGCTTTACTTTATGAAAGACTACAAGACCTTCAACATTAAAACATAATTTGGACTGCAGCAGTGTGTATGAACAGCCTATGACATGCAGCTGATGCAGATTTATAACTGACATATCATTGTCTCAAGATGCATCGCTTTCGGAGCAGGCTTGGCATTGATGGATCAGGTGAGCTTTGAGCCACCAAGCGCACTGTTTAAAGCATTAGAGTAAAGACTGTCAACATGCCGCATTGATCCCACCATGACACGACAAAGTCCAGCGCAAGATTGATGGCACTGCATGCAATAGCTCTAGTCCATCTAATATTAGAAGAGGGCAGGGGGGCAATTTAAAACACCTCAACAACATGTCTGTAGACATTTCTGTAACTGAGAAAGAGTAAGGGGTTTAATTTAAACCTGCTTAGTAAACTAGTCTGTCCGCAGTATTAATGGCCCCAAAACTATTTATCTTCTACGGTGTGTCGAAATAACAAGTCACCGGGGCTTAGAGAAATTTACCAATAATGGTGGAGCAACAATCATGTTTTCACTCTCTGTACACTTTCTTAATTGAACATTTTCTGAAAAGGTGTCACGGTAGGTATTTATTAATGTATAGGGTAAACACTGGACAGATAAGTCTACTCATCAGTCAAATCAAAGAGGATAAAAAAAATCACTGGCTGAATAATTCAATGAATTCCTGACTACTGTTCCTACTATTGCTACTACTACTTCTAACACCAACAATAATTGGGTATCTGGAGTAAAATACCAATATAAACATTCAAAGGCCAAGTGCATGGGATATCCAGACAGGGCTGGTATAGGGTCCTCTTCTACCTCATGGGGGCGCTGTGGAGATAAATACAAATATTTAAATAGTTAAAAACTGGCATGAGCATGAACTGCAAAACTTAAAAAATGTCACTTTTGAAATGGACGATTTGTCTTTTCCTTAGAGTGAATCCTCTGTGATTACAGCTGTCCAAAATACAACATGTTTCCAGTGGCATGGAGTTTATTTCTTCCACTGAAGTATACTTTTACTGAAGACATAGAAATTCCATATTGCTACCAAAGGTCACACATGGCCGTTCTATGAAAAAGATCATTAGACTTTTTGGGAAAAAGAAAAAATCAATTTACATTTAGAAATGAATCCCAGGGAAAGTGTTTAGTTAGCCAAGGGATGAACAAGCCAGTAGGTCCATAAAATGAAGATGAAGTGAACATTATTCATCTACAGCAGCTAAGGTGGTATGTAGGTAGTATGTATAGTGCAAGCAGACTAAAACATAAAACATGCAATTGCAAAATGTGCAGACATAAATGAACTTTTTTTTAATAGGTTGCATTTTTTGTAATAGGTTGCATTTTTTTTCACATGCATAGGCTATCTACAATTAATTGGCAAATCTAACTGATTATATGAGATTCTGCAGCTATGTTATATGGTGGATATTGATCAAAAATGTACAGCAGACAATATGTCCCACAAAAACAATCAGCTATGATTATGATTTTTATTGTCTCTGCAGCTGAAAGTGGATCAGGCTATCAAAATAATTAATAAGGAATATGAAATCTTTTGCTGTAGGAAAGGTGCTGCAGTGTCTGTATGGTATGTGTATACAGACAGCCGTTTCAGGTAAAATAAAAAGCTTAAATATACAATATACATATATTTTTATCACAATGTGTAATTTTTTAAAATGCACACTGTGAAGACGTAATGCAGTGTCAGTGCTAAGTCAGGTGTCCCTGGACAATTCCACACTAAATGCTAGTCTTTCTTTATTAATGGCCTGCTGTCCTATCTCCAATCCTGCAGTCACGGCATGTCCCAGCCTCTCCTAATTGTTCTCAGATTCAATGTCATGCAGCGATAGCTTATTTAACAATCAATTCAATTATTCCAGTCAAACTGTGCCGTGCACCCCAACACGTTGGTGTGACTTTTTTTTTTTTTTTTCAAAAACGACAATTTCATTAAATATCTCTGCCAATCATAACTTTCACTACACTGAAGAATATAAGCGGTGTAAACCTCTGCATACTGTGTGATAACAACAGCTAAAACAAATAAACAGCCTCTGGAAAAATCTGCACTCTGCAGAGTAGGACTAAACTTGTTAACAGCAAGCCGTATAACTTTCTGGCAATGCTACCCATAATTATCTAACCAAACAATGTAAGGATATTTTCACATGATGATATTTTCTGTTAAGAAGTAGATAGGTGCAGATATGTTTGACCTGATTTGGAATATTTAGTTCCAGCAAAGGACCCAAACTAAATGATTTGTTATTGATAATTTATTCAATCTATCAACTAGCGATAAAATTTTATGACACAAGAGGTTGCACAGGATAATAAACATTTTTTCAAGGGGAATTGGACAGGCTTAACTTGAATTCTAGACTAGAGCTGACAACTGAAAATAGTGTTGGTTTATTACACTTCAAACATATGTTCAAACACACTTCAAAAATGTATTTTGAAATGTATTTTATGTTTCAATAAATAGTTATTAAAAATACATTTCCACATATTGACTACTGACATTGATTGTGTTTAAGTTCCGTAAGATTTGTGTGTAAAACTGGGATATTGTTTTACTAAGTGAATGTGCGTATAACATGAATGTGACATGCACTTTGCTCTATGCACCACTGCAAGCCTATGGCCAGTCATGTCAATCTTCCAACCGTCAGCATGGGGGATCAAAGTCTGCCTTCAGACCAGTCACTGTGCCTTCAGATTTAAACCTATTTACAGCATGACTCACATCACAGCCACAACTACACAAATGACCTTTCCGTCATACTGTCAGAGATGATTCATGCATTTTCCTGGTGTTCTTGAATGACCCCAAAACCAACACATTTCTTTGATACACAGTAGACTGTACTTATGTAACTGATGTAACCTTACACAGTTTAAGCTTGTTTTCATTGTCTTCAAGACCCTAAAATCTACTCTCAAGCAGAGGGTTTAAGAGAGAAATAAGGGCACTGGAATACACCCTGCATGTCAATGGCAGGTCGAGGTATTTTTTTTCTCTCTCTTCCTGAGATACAGGCCTGCAACCTGCCTGGCATTTTGATTCATACCTGTCGGTCTGAGATTCACTTTCCAATGCTGATGAAGACACAGTACATGCAAATGATGTCGAAAAGGAAATTGGTTCAGAGCGCACCGCCAAAAAACAACCTTGTTAGGACTGACAGCGCATTAGCTATGCCTCTGAAAAGTTTAAATAACCATGGTCTCATCTTGGGTCCTGGTTGGGTGAGCCAGGCCGACGTGTGTGGCTGTTTTTTGAGGACTTATTAATAGACCAATGAATCTGTTTGCTTGCTGTGAATTGCATATTTTTGCACTATGGGCTGGGACACATGAATTCATAAGATAAGTAAAGCTAATTTTGGTTACATAAGTTACTTTTAGGGATCACTTTTACACAGACAAGAGTGTATTATATAGAAGAGAGTGTCCAATGCAAATCATATTAAAGCAAAATTAAAACAAATCTGAAGTTAAAAAGGACAGTATAAACTGTTTCAGCTCAACAAAGCTATAACAACAAATAAAATTCTGAGAACTGGCTGAAAACACCTTGTTAAATAACTTGACTCTGAAATATTTCTTGTACAGAGCAGACAATGCCCTTTTCCTGATGTGCATGACAGTTTCTGTCTCACATAAAATATGCGCTTTTCATACTAATACTAACTCCCTGTACATGATAAATGCATTCCGTGCTCGCAACACAATTCAAGTTTGAAAGCACCATGAAAATCATTTTTCTTTCCCATTGTGTCTTATACATTGTGGATCTTACAAACAAGACTGCTACTGATTTGATATCTTCTTTTTATTTATATAGCATAACATTATCTTTATACTCACATCTATGGACTATACAAATTCTTATACATAACATCACATGAAAAAACCAAGATTGTTGTCCACCTGTATCACTGATTAGGAACTCACCTACCAGAACAGAACTTTGGGAAATGCATTTACTATACTGTTATCTGTAGTATACTATTTCTATATTTAATGTATATGTGTTGGTATCTCCTTTAATGACACTAAATAAATGCCATCTCATATGCCACAGGGATACAGAGCTTGCATGGGGTTTAATTATTTGCAAGATGAAAATCATCAAAAAAACCCAGGCATGTCATTGTATAATAACTGAAAATGATGGTACACAGTGATTATGGATATTAAGTTGAATGCCTATTGTCCTTAAGCATAGTTGAGCCCCACCATGAATTGAAAAACTACTTGAGGAGCTGAAGTCATAGTTACCAGATACATTCTGTACCTATTAATAAATAAAACCCAGGGAAAATATTTATCCAGACAAACAAAGGGCTTTTTATGAATCAGCCATATAAGACTGGTGACTCTATCTGCACTCTATGCACCCAAACACACATCTCTGAGTACCTTTCAACTCATGTCCACAAAACTTGAAAGGATTTTAAAGCTGAACCCACAGATACATGTTAAATGATAACCATAAAACAAACAACATTCATTTTGCAGAGCTCGTGCCACATGAACTGCTGAAGGAACAATGCCTCCTCTGTGCTCCGCTTCCGTGAGTTACATGACATGAGGGATAATTCTTGACAAGGTTTCAACCAGGGAAAGACAGCACAACGCCGGGGTGGCGATCCAGGATTCATACGCTTGACTCACCGTTTTGATCAGCTTACAAAAATCCCCTCTTGTTTTGTACAGATAACTCATATACCTCATTTATACATTTTTTCCCTTCTGTTTCTGTTTTAAAGCCTACCTTTGAGAGACATGTTTGATTTGTTTGCCAGTTTATTGAAATATGGTCCTAAGCATAGGCAGCTATTGGGAGGTCAGTGTCTTAAGCAAGCAAGATTGAGAAAGCATTTACACAAACAGGATGTGTATTTTCAACTTAATGCAAAGCTGACTTTAATTCAATCTTGAATCATAATGGTGGAGGTGGTTCTATGTACAAAATACAGAACCTGAGGAATGTGTTTTTTAGGATATTTTGAGCATAAATCAGCTTAGTAATGGCTTTGACATTCTGAGTGGTTGGAACACACAGCCAATTAAACTAAACCACTTTTTAAAAAATCATAATTCATACAAACCTCTGCAAGAGAAACTGTGAATAAATTCAAAACTCCAGTTATGAAGCACACACTGTATATTGAAAAATATTGCTGTGAAACAATTACCAGTTCTTTTTTTTTCCCCCAGACAACAGCCATGGGTGTTATTTATAAGAATGCATTTCAACTGGAGACACTCCAATCCCTGAAATGGACTGCAACTGGAAACAGGAAAAAGGGGAAAGGATTGTTGTTTTTTTTTGTATGTCCTGTCCAGGTCCCGCATTCAGAGACATGTGACTGAATAGAGAATAGGCAGCAGGCAGGTCTAATGAATCAGATTCGTACATGCCAAGCAGCCAAAGGCGTGGATCTGCACCAGCATATCCCAACGCCGGTGCTGGAGTATTGCTGTGCATGCCGGTTTCTGCTCCAGCTGAGCTCTTAATTAATTAGGTTTGATTGAGCTGTTAATTGAGTTCTGATCTGGATTTAAATCTCTTAAGAATTGGCTGCTTGAAGTACTTAAGAAATGTATGGAAATGTACTAGTGCTCATAAAACAAAAAAAAAAAAAGATGGAAGGATTCATGTTATTGCGGTAATATCTGCTCTTTAAATTCAAGGCAGTTGTCTCAAGTGTCACAGCTGCTATAAGTTTAATTAATAGTTTTATGAATCATTCTTGGCCTTGCATTAATTCATTAGAGGAGAGACATGATTGTTCTTGACAGCCAATCAAAAAGCAAAGATCTTCTGTGGATAGTCAGTCAATTCAAAAAAGAGCACTCGGTGAGAAGAGGCGTAGCATAAGATGTAACATGAATACCTACAGGTGTTCTCAGAAAAAAATGGACAAAAATTACATATAAAATGTACACTATAAAAAATACAAGAATTTTTGTTGAGATCTGTGAATTCTTAGTGACTCAACAGCAATACATGCATATTATTACTATTATTATTATTAGTTAGTGTGTATGTGTGTGTGTGTGTGTGTGTGTGTGTGTGTGTGTGAGTGGACTGAAGAATATTTAATGAAAGAAAAAAATGTAAATCCAAAATGAAGAAATCAATAATTAAAATAAGCAAACTCGTGTTTTTATTTTCAGATCACCCTGTTACTGAAAAGAAACAATAAATAAGTAAATAATAGGATTTCTATGTTTAACACACTTCAAATTAATTCAGACACTGAATTCCAGATAATCAGTTCCAGGTCCCCCCATTGTCACTTCGAGCGTTGGCACCTTAGTAAAGTAAGGCATTTGGCACCATGCTTGTTTGTGGCCTCTCATTATTTAAAATGTAAAATCAAGTTTGCTGCTCTTCTGTGCCAGTGATACACTTCAGCCACATAGACTTATTAATCCCTTTAATTCAGAGTTTACCGTCTCCATCTGCTCCGAAATTCTCCATTACCTGTCGTGGCTCCGCGCCAGCTGTATTATTGATGAAACGCTTTGGCCAGGTAGTTTGTTTCAGGTGCCAGAGTCTACTCAAACAAGGAACATTTACTGAGAGATTTGGTTGAGAGAAAACACACATACCGTTAAAATGTTTTTTTGCCACATGTAAAACAAACAGATGACAATGTCACATAACCAATACTAAATGTCTGTTCTACGTGCTGTGTATATATGTTGTATATCTGTGAAACACATTTTATATTATTGTCCTCAGTAATGCGGAAAGTGTCAGAGCCTGTGAAAAAAAAATTCTGAGCACTACAAAAATATAACGATTGAATATATTAAAATGTTCTTTTTCTGACTACACAGTCTATCTTGTGACTGTGTCCTTTCTTAAGAACAGCACACACTGTCTGTTTCAAGCACATCTCAGTTTGGTGACCAATATTACAGCTATTGTTACACACCTTCATTCTTTCCATCCCGCATTTCTTAATGTATTTTCCTTACAGTCATTTGCTAATCAAATTCAAGAGCAATTTATTGAGTGTGTCAACTGGCTCAAACACCTGTCCCTGTATGGATCAGCACCCTTCCTTAAAACACCATACCTACATTTTGTTGGTTACAGTGATTCATGTCACTTTACAGTGTCATATTCAAATTTGTTAGTTATTTAGTTTCTTTTTAGTGATACAGTCATCAGAAATTGTAAAGCTACATAAACACATAAAACACATTTAAGGCACAACAAATTATTTTCAATGACCTGAAAAAAAATATTAAAATATTTCAAAACAAGAACCTGACCCTAACTGTATCATTTCTATTGTAATATAGCAAATATACTGTAAATTCAGAATATAAGCACTGTTCATCTCTGCTGTATAACATTAACTGATGAAAGTCCTCTGAATGAGACTTTAGTAAAATAATATGATTTGCTAAACCTCAGCATGCACACAGTTTGAGCTGGCCTGCTTGTTCTCCTTTCTCAGAACAGAAATTAAACTGTGGCTGTTGTATAAAATAGGAAAACACTCTGATGCGGTGAATGAAATGGAGTCACAGCTTAGCAACACCCAATGTGCCATTCCCCCTAAAGGACCAAATGGGATTGTGTTTTGGATGAGTAAAATGGCCAGTCAGGTGTGAGGGCAATGGGCGGGGCAGGTGGACACAGTGATAAGGGGACAGGAGTGACAAGGTTGGGAGGAGCAAGAAGGAAGAAAAAATAATATGCAGGTTCTCCTGTCTATCGGACTGCAGATTCTACCCGTCTACTAAAGAGGAGTGAGGAGCGCTGGGATGGACATAAGAAGTAAAGAGTGAAGTTGGGAGTGGCGCTGAGAAGACTACAGAGACAACACTGAGAGGGCCAATATGGGCGTGTCATTCTCACCCAAAACTGAGTGCCTTTGAACTGCAGCTGACCTGCTGTCCTGGGAGGAAGGGATGTGACTGAATGTAATGAGGAAAGTGAAAACACCATGAGCAAAACTGGTACATGGTAAACATCAAAACAGTTTCCAAAACGGCCAAGGGAATTACTGTAAAACACTGGAAGATGAATTTGATCTGGTTCCTAAAAAGGCCAGTAGTTATTAACTTTAACAAACTGATAGGGAGGCATTAATACCTACATCTGCTCCTGGAAGATATTAGCATGCAATAATTCAGCGCGATATTTCAACTGATTGATGGTAACTATATGCTGTTTTGATAAATGAATATCAAACCACAGTGCATATCGGTGACCCAGATCAGAGGTTATAATTCAAAACCTGGGCAATATATCAGAATGAAATGGAAAGGTCAGGTTTTATTGGAATCTGTCAAAGGTTGAGATTGATAAGAACAATACTTGTCTAATTCCATCTGTATTTTGCAATATCCCAGCAATATAATTGTAGTCACTCCTCTACCCAATTCCTAAATGTTTGCAGTTTTGGCAAAGCTGTACAATATTGTGCTAATGCATTACTGAGATGAGCACATCTCAGTATAAATAAACTAGTGAAGAGAGTTCATTTTGATGGAAAAAATGCACTAAAATGTCTTTAACAACCTGCTTTCCTTGAAGGCCTCCCAGCTGAGCTTTAACTAGAATGAGGAGCCATACTGACACATGAGTTGGCTGTGTACCCGTTAAAACTACACAACTCTCCCCAAAAGCATTGTAATCCCTGAAACATCAATTGATAATGTTGATGAATAATTTCCCATGTACAACATAATCAATATTGCACATGATATGGAGATGTGGCAGCAATTGATGAAATCACCGAAATGAATATACAAATAATAAAGAGCTGGAAATGGTTTACGACATATGCAGTTAATTTTGAAATTCATTGAAAATATATTCCCACATGGCATTTTCATTGATTTTTACACATAATTTAAATTTACAGTATGTTTAATAGTGTTTAAATGTACAGTATGTAAATATAGCGTTTTTCTACACTACGTAAATTATAGCATTCTTCTACACTACGATCAATGTCTTGTTTGCTCCTCTTTTAATTTGCTTTGCCATCTATACTTGCATGCTTGTTTGTCGATGTGGAGCACTGTCTGCACTGAGCTCTGTGTTCACAGTGTAATACGAGCCACCAAAACTCTCCCCATGCACTGTTCCCAGAACAGTCCAGTGAGCACAGTCGTGTGTGTGTGTGAGGTCATGCTGCTTACCAATAGCAATCCAGTACCTCATGCTATAGTCGCACTGTCCTTACAACACCTTGGTCAACAAACTTTAACCAAACGACAAACTCGGTGTAACACAGAGCAACTTTGCTATTATGAGTCCTCAAGTAATTAGGAACTCAAGGGTAGTTTTACCCATCTGCGTGGGGGGAAAAAAGAGCAATTTTGAAGATGAATGACAAAAGAACAACTGAGATGATTTTGCTTGATATTTTAGGCCTCATTATGGTTGAATGCTCTCCAATAAGCAAAACCGATCCTCGAGAGAAGTGGAGAGCATCACGCATTGTATTTGTGAGAGCAAATGTGAATGAATTTAATGGGTTATCATTCGGCGCGTTGACGGTGTTTTGTAACAGGCAGAAAACATGTATACAAGCCCCAAACTATCTGTACTTCACTGCTGCCATTACAGTTGCCATAATCGGTTGGTCATCTTTCACAGATATGATTTCGTAAAGTGCCGCTGCTATTACTAAGATGGGTGGATAGGTTACATCATAAGAGCAAAGAGAAACAAAGCATTGTGATTTAAATGGCCCAGGCACTGTGACACACACACACACATCACAGAATGATGTGTTTTACAGATAACAGCTGTAACAACAAGTGGCTGCATGCACTGGTCTTGGTAAAAAATTTTGCAGTTACCCAGAGCGCCGAGCCAACACTCCAGCTATAGATGCATTATTAAACATCACTGGATGCATAATTCAATTATTCATCCATACACTTTTAGACAGATTCGCTTTGTTACATTTTATAAAAAGCAGGTAGGCCCTCTTTAAGGGGATATACTGTAGGAGCATAACAGACTCAGAACAGCATATTAGAGCTAAGAGGTGGAAGGGGATGTCCAGCGGTGAGGAGAGTTGAATTTTGTATTGTTTATTGTTTAGGTGTAGCCTTCATTCTCCTGTGACTTATTTTGCTCAGTTAGTCTGTTGTATCCTTGATCTAGCATTCGTATTAAGATGAGATAAAGTATGTGGGGGTGCAGTGCAGAATGATAGCAGTTGTATTTATTATTATTTATTATAATTTTTGGCATAGTAGTTTTAGCCCTCCAAGCTGTAACCTGCATGACAGCATTAAACAACACTGTTTAATTCATTTTACTTAACCGGACTGGGTTATTTTTCATCATAAATGGACTTGTATCTCATGATATTTTTGTGGCTCTGAGCCAAGAGGACATAATGCTCTAGAATTACCATACAATAATTGTGGATGTTTAAGGCTATACGTTATTTATTATTTATTGCAATCCATTATATAATGTTGGTTTATGAGGCTGAATATACTATACCCAAAGGTATAGCAGCACAGGACCACCCAGGGACTGAACCTGCAAACTTTGGGTTGCAAGCTTAACACATTATCTATGAATCCTAGACCAATGACAAACAGAAGAAAATCTTAGATGCTCAATCAGTTATGGGAAATTGATTCTTTCAGTGGTCCAGATGGTCACATGTTAAGATTTGTTTTTAACTATTTCCAAGTTAAATCTATAATTAGATGACGGACTTAACCGTGTTTGCTTGTTCACAGTGTAAAATAATTCAGATATTTCTCACGGAGCTTCCTCTTCCATTTAAGACATGCACTGTAATACTGAAACTATGAGGCACATTGTATGATCAGTGGTTCTTTGTGGGTGGTGGTGGCAGCCATTTTGAAAAAGTAAGCAAAAGTCAGCAAAAGAGTTTCTGAACTTTTTCTTTTGACTTTCAAATGATTATTTTTGTGTCTGAAAACTACAGCTGTTCACAGCATCACATTTTCTACAAGGGTGACATTGTTTGCAAAAGAACGTCATATTAATATGAAAGGAGAAAAGAAAGTGTTTAAAAAGATTTTAAAAAAAAAGGCATATGGGCCAAATTAGGTGACACAAACGTAAGATTAAGAACAACTGCCGACCCTCAGAAGAGTGGAAGCCTTCTCCTGGAGATAGCGCCCAAAAACCAGGTCTGTGAAGTCACAGGCAATCCTTTCGGAGGCTCTGGCATATGGCTCTCATTGATCCCTGGCTAAATTGCTGATTCGCCTGCACCAGGGTGCACAGATGAGAAAGGTAATTTGGCAGAGATGGTAGATTATGCAGATTATCCGTATAAACAGGCAGCCCGCATGCCGCCGCGCGACTCGAATAGCAATTATTGCCGCGCGGAGTGTGACTCCGTGCGGCAACTCGAGTTGAAATCTCAGCCCGCGCCTCGTCTCTACCCGCTGGTAAGAGCCGCGAGATCAAGGATGAGCTTCCAGCCGCTGTGCACATGGTAATTCACATGATTAAATGTCCAACAGGAACATAAGGGGGATGACAAAGTGTGCATTCTGAGAGAGAAATGGAGGTAAAGACAGTGGGTTCATGCAAATGTGGGGCATTTGTATTCATTAGCTGGCAACCAGAGAGTGGAGATGGCCCCGCTGAGGATTTTTGACGAGCAAGCGATTTTTGAGACGTTCAGCACCTCTGGGATGAAGATTTGGAAAAATGGCGGTGATGTCCTCACTGAACGCTTTTCTTTTTAAAAGTGTATCTCATCTCCTTGTGCAATTATGAACCACGCAGGGGTTCAGAGGAGGCAAATGGGTGCCCTTAATTGGGCGGCGTTGGGCTTAGATTGTACTCGTTATAGTAACAATGTGGTAAATTAGTGCTGATAACAAACAAAATCACACGAGGCAGTTGGCCAAATTAGAGATTCAGTCCTACCACATATCAAGCCAAACCGCGCTCTTTAAAACCCACTCCTACCACGCAAAAAATGTGCAGGCTATGTAAAAAGCTGTCACTGGAGTAAATGGGCAATTGGATTAAGAGAGGAAATTTTGAAAGTAAGAAATGGGAGTGGAATATTTTATAACAAAATGCAAAACACTTCTGTCATCCCATTCACCCCAGATAATGGGTACCTGCCTGTTTTGCTGTAAGCTAACAAATAATAGCCCCCTTTCCACCTTGTATCCGGGCCCATGGGGACCAACTCTCTTCCAGTGGAGGTGCGGGAAGTGGTATAATTCCGCCGTGTGAATTTGTCATAGAGTGCATGCCTTGGAATCCACAAGCCTTTGTTAATGAGAGAGTGCAATACTCACTGTAATTTAAGCAACACATCAACATAAGAATATTGCTCCCGGTAAAACACAAGCTTGCCTGAGGCTGCAACAATGGATACCTTAGAAGGCAACACTTGCTCAACATATAAAAAAAAAAAAAAAAAAAAAAAACCCTCAATTCCTGTTACGGCAGGTCTTGCCAGGAAGAACTCTTAAATAAATACTTAACCATTTTAAACTCCTTGCAAAATAAATTATTTACAGGAGGAATACTCAAGCATTGTGTTATTAAAAAAACACATTATATTGCTTAAATTTTTAACAAGTTTTATTTAAGCAATAATTGTCATTATAGTCATCATGATAGGATGTTATAACAGTAATGTGGAAAAATGGCATTATTTTGTTTGTAAGAACATTCAGCAACAATGTCTGGATAAAGCAAATTTTATTGGTAAAAGCAATTTACCTTTACTAATAGAGCAAAAGCCCCCAAGTGTTGCCCAACTTCAGATTTTATGTGTGGCCCATGCACCTCAATGAGCCAGGTAGTCTGACACATTTTCCAAGAATGACATCCCAAATTTTGCCCCAGTGATACAGGACTATGGGAGGTTGACCTACATATCATGTACAATCATTAAATCATATATGACAAGTGATTTTCACCCATTGCTCCCATAACGTTGCATACACATTAGCCAATGCATGGGTAATATGGGAAAATACGTAACAATAAAATACTAAAAAAGCTGCCTTTGATCTTGTTTTTTGCATAAATCACACCTTAACCATGGAAGTATTAATAATTTTATGTTTCCTAGAATATTTTATTTTGAATAACTTGAATAACTTAGTTGTATTGAATTGCATCACATCAAACATATGTATTTCTGTCTGTAGTCTGCCTTAAAATGAAATTTTCATCTGCTGATTTTACATATATGTATGTCCCCTAATGATCGTTCTTTTTTCCTAGCTGCGATGTATTTCAGGGTACAGAGCTAAGGCCACCACAACACACAACTGACCACCACATCAGTTACAATCAAGGAGGTGTTGAGTCCGTTCTGTGAGCTTGTGTACCTCTATGTGTAATGCCTTACCTCTTAGGAATTATAGTAATAATAAAACATGGCACTTCAAAAGGAACTTTTTAGGAGAGCAGCTACGGCTAATTGGTCAGTAATGCGATACAGAGGAATGCCAGATGACTGCAAGCTACGTGGGCCATTACCTTGAATGGTGTTTAGTTACTCACATTATTTCAAGGCGAGCTTGTTGTTTTGTCTTCTTGGTTTGCCGGGAGACGGAGCGCTGTTGAGGCCTCACAGGAACAATATCACTGAGACGATTGGAGGCAACCACAAAGGTTTGATTCAGATATTATTAATGCGTTTTTATTGATCACACCAGAGGCTATATCTAAGCAAAGGTACGCTGCTGCCTCCAGCAATTCCTCAGGGCCATATGTTATGCTGTTTGACCACATCATGTTTTCGGTTTCCTTGTTGGGTGTGGGGTGGGGGTTATCTGAACCTTCTCAAGATGGAAGCATATAAGGACTATTCTCCAGCAAAAGTCATACGCTTATACATAATTTAAAAAGCAGGCAGACTTCTGTGGTAGCAAAATCTCAAATCTTTGTGGCCAGAAGTGAACTCTGAGCTGAAGGCCAAGTATGCTGTTCAGGATACAAATATCATTCAATAATAACAAAAAACAATCAATAAAGAAACAAAATCAAAATTTGACAATTTTTGCCACCCCATTTTATACTGAGAATTCTGGATTTATAGATCAGGCAAATGTCAGACAAATCTCCAACAGCTACCAGGTTGCAGGGGTCAGTGCATTCTGTTAAATTATTTAAAAGTACAACTACATAATCTGGAATCTGAAATTATCAAAAGGGAACTTTGAGTTCTGCTTGGAAATCAATGGGAACTTAAAGAAAAGACGCAGGAAACAGTGGTCTGTAATTATTTTGTTTTTTAAAATGAAATTATTGTTAAAATCCATGCATTAGCATTTTGATCCAATTGAAGTGTTACAATATATTTTAGACTGCCAGACAGCATTGTACTGGAATTATTCAGCCATGAGGAAATAACAGTAGATGAGTTTCTTTGCATTTTTGAAATATTAAAAAAATACCTTACGTCTGGAGCCAATGTGAACATATTTTGAACTTGAGAGGAAAATCAGACAAATCAAAATTGACTATTAAAATATAATGTCTTGTTTCCCTGAGTTGAAGGAAAGCTATCCACATGTAGGGCAAACTGCTACCTTATTACAGCAACACCTAGTACCCAGAATCTGACTTTCTTTTCGGTCTGAAATTACCAGCCCAAAAATTTCTGTCATCCAGCTTTGTGACACAAAGGAATGCCATAACGCCATTAGCTGGTTGGTCTTCCCCTTTACAATGCTGTTAATTTGACAATTAAAAACGTAATAATTCTTACACACCCTCAACAACGTTTAAAAAAATAATGTTGGCGATACTGTGAAAATATCTTTCAATATCTACAGTTTTATTGCCACTTTCTTGTAAAAATACTATGCATTCTCCTATCTGAATGCCTACTGATTCATCTATTTCCCTGGCCATTAGTATTTTTGAATTAAAAGAAATTACACACCAGTCCTATAATTGGCTATCAGTATTTCCATGGGAACGACTGCTCCGAGTTTTCCAAATGGACCTAGTCAGCTTCTCCTCTTGCCCGGGGCCTAATAATAAGGATTATATTGTGCTCTCTTTGGGTTGTCCCCAGCAACTTTCTACTGTGCTACTATACGCAGAGAGTCACATTATGCTGGTCATTTAGACTCTGTGGGTAGACTTGCGGTGGCCTTTGTTGATTTTTATTTGTGACACATTCAAGATCAACTTTGGCAGTCTCGCCTTTCCCGAACCCTCACAGCTGTGACACCTGCACTGAAGTTGTCTGCAGTCTCAAACCATAGTCGTCAATCTACCCGCGGAGACTCTCTGGCGGTTGACACTGTCAGGATGGCTCCTCCGACCGACTCCGTGGGCTTTCCGCCGCGGCCCTGACAGCTCAAACCGTGGCCGTTGTATCCTCTGAGCACCAAAGTCCTCCAGCTATAGATGTCACCTCCGGTGCACGATATGCAGGGAGACCTCCAGGTATTGTCACCATCCTTCCTCTCTCACCCCTGCTGGTCTCATTTCCCCCCCCCCTCGCCTTCACTCCGTCCCCCCCCTTTTCTCTCGACTGGCTCTGTCACTCTCTCGGCGTTTCATTGCTCGTGTTCTGATGTGGAATCCTGACAGCTGCGGAGCGCCAGCTCGAAAATTGGGGGACGTGCATTCATTGAGGGCCACACCGCCCCTCGGCGCACCAGCTAACTACCCAGCTCCGAATAAGGGGAAAGTGCCCTCAGAGGCAAATATACACGGTGTGTATGGTTTAATTATGGCTGACATCTTTCCAAAGTTTTCACAATTCTTCGCTAACTATCATCTCTCTCCCTCTCACTCCACGGGAATGTTGCTACAAGTGATTCCTTATTGCAGGCTTGATTCACTCAGATTTGCTCATAAGTCGGAGGAAATGTAATTACGTGAAGTGCATTTGAAATATTTTTTTTTATTGGAAATGTGGAAGAAAATTTCCTCCACGATATTAATTTGGTCAAATTGTTGGAGCTGTGACAGCTGTGAAAACGAGGGAATATTAAATGGTGTGTGCATCATATAAATCTATTTATTTTTGTTTGACGTAGCTGAATAACTGAGCACAATCATCGTACATGTGTAATCATTTAACTTGTGACTCATTGGGAGAAAAAAAAAAATGAAATCAAGTTGTAAAAAATGGGAAAACAATATTTTGTGCTGGGTCATTTGATTCAAGCTATTTCAAATCCATGCACACACGCCAATTCATAGAGGCATTGTTTATTTTTTTCCCCCAACTGGCATGGAAGTATCGAAAAGCCTTAAAATAGACGAGTGCTCTGACTGCAGTTGAAGAAACACCCAAACATCAAGGCGTCCCCGTCCCACATCCTCAATCTGGAGGACGTCGTAGCCGCGGAAACTACGGACAAAGCAGCCGCGCCGGCTGGCTTCCCCGAAATATCTCTCCCTCTGTTCTTATTTTCCTCCCAGTCTTCTCCTCTCCTTTCCGCCCTCCTTTCACTCGAACCGTCATCCCTCTCTTATCTGCTCTCGACGAGAGCTCCAAGCAGGACAATGCTCAATCATCTGTCAGCTTGCCCGCCTCCATCTGACCACTCTTATTGTCTTTGCCTTTCCTTTGGTTGCCTTGTTCAAGGCCAAGGGCCTGCTTCACTCATCCTCTTCCTCCTGATCCTGGTTCATTTCCCCCCCGTGTACCAATCTTGAGCTAGTACACAGCCAAACATATCTTCTTTACTGTAATACACTCCCCAAACAACCGCACTCCTGGCGGCGCCCACGCGTCCGATATAAGGCCTGTCTGACCAATATGAGCGTTTTCTGCTTGCCTTTGGATTGAATGTATTCCGTTGCAACCCTTTTTTTCAATAGGGGAAAAAGAAGATTTACTTACTTCTTAACATATTTTCAGACAATTATTATTAGGGAATACTTGTTTTGCTAATCTTATGTCTCATAACTGAAAGGTAATTTAACCAGGTTCTTGGTGCTTATAAATGTTTAAAAAAAAACAAAGAAAATATATTATATTTTTAAGGGGAGAGTTTTAAATACTAGAAAAAGACAAAGACAGAAAAATTTAAATCTGTAAATTTAAATATGTTGACTCATTTTAACTGCTGGTGGATTGAGAATATAGATAAAGTGGAGAAAACTAATTTGCGAAATTGTAGAGGTATTATATACCCTCAGATCCATTGGTCATACAGTCTTTTTTTCTTGAATCAGTCAAATATAATTTGCATACACGAATTGTTATTTTTTTGGCCAGCATCACCAGGATATCACATCGTTGTTCTTATTTAAGTCATTTGAATAATTTAAATAGAAATAGCAAAACAAGACCTCAAAACACTGAGTGGCATTTCACTTCTGTGAATGCAGGAAAACTGAAATGTTCTGTAAATGAATTTTCTTCTCACTGTCTTCCATTTTACTGGGTCTGATCAAAGCAGCATGCCTGAGAGATAAATCCCTCAGAGGAAGAGGACCCTGCCACTGGCCTTTGCTAGTTCATACATTCATCATAATGAAGACACTTCATTTTTATTTCTGTCTATTGATCGTCTCCCACCTGGGGTACACTCCACGAGTACAGCATCCAGCCTATTGATTGGTTTTAATCATTCATTACATTACAAAACAGCTGTTTCATCCCATAACATTTTAGCCAAATCGATACAAATAATTTCAGATTGCCTGTCCCACAACACATGTTGGTAGATCCATTTTAATGCTGTTATCTGATTCCAGATTCTAGATTCTACTGTAACTCCTGGGAGTTACATCATATTAGAGCTTTGAAAAGAAATCAGAGTGGAATAAGCCCAAGAGATTAAAGCAAAATGAATCAGAACTAAGGGGAGACCACAGAATGGGGGTCTGGGGCATGTCTTTCTTTGGTGTTAGAGAATATGATCTTGAAATATCCCCTGTGTGGCTGTGGTCCATTTACAGTTAATCAACATCGAACACATGTTTATATGTAAATCATATGGTGTCCAATATTGGTTTCCTTGTGAGTTTATATCCCAGGTGACTGCATTTATACCAATGGGAAAGTGAGAAAGATGGTGTTTCTATCAAGAAGAATCTTTAGCAATGATACAAAAGTCAGAGCATACCAACAGCAAGGCTTAGAGATGCTCACCCATTTTCAAGAAGGATGCTCTCATAAAATGACAAAAATACTCAATAGGGGTTTGTCACTTCCTGCTTAAAATAAGTACATGCTCAAAAAGGGAGACTATAATTCAAAGATTGATATTTTAATTCAACAGAGAAGCTGTAGATGTCATGTTGCAGTAATGTGCACACATGCAAGGGAACCCATTTTGTAAGTCTCACTTGTTTACATGAAAAGAAAGTGTTTGCCTTGTGATATGACCATTCTTCTCAAAAGATCATCCATAGGAATCTATAAATCTGTATCTTGCATTGCATCTCTTAAGGTGTTAAGCCTGTACTGAATGAAAATATCTATGGACTAAAACTGAAATTTGCATGAAGCCATATCTCCCCAACTCTTCTATTTCAGTCCATTTTAAATGAACATTTTACAGAAAGATGCAAAAAAGGTCAAGGAGTTAGTGGACATTATTCTTGTCCATCAGGAAAATTAATAGTCTGCATTTTTAAAGCTGTTTCAGAAATGAATGAGTTTATACCACTTGAGCTCAGTTTAATCTGTGCAAACACACACAAGTTTGGCATGATGAAACTATAAAGGCACCTGGACCTCATTTTGCCATATGAGCTCCGCAGTTATTTCTGAATATGACAGATGATATTTAAAACAGTTAGGGGGGCATTTCTCAGAGTCTGATTAGCTCAAATTAAGGACTAAATGATACATCTGGCTAATCAGCCTGTCCAAATGAGTGATCTGGTTTTGGGTCTGGCCTAATCAGTGCCTGGAAATGACCCCTCTTTAAGACATGGCCTTTCACATGCTTATTCATTGCCGGTAAAAAGCCATAACTTGACATTTGATTTCTGCTCTGTCTCCATAACTCAAAAGCCAGCCTCTGCACAGAGGCACAAAGCGGAAATTGCAGACCAGCAGCTTCTTGTGCAAAGTGAAAATTAACTGAAACACAGAAGGGAGTCAGACCAAGATTGTTTCTTTTTTTTCCCCCTTTAACTTCTCAGAGTTTCAGATGAGATAAATAAACTGTAAATATATAAGCTGACATGAGAATGTCACACTTTGCTGATGGGAAAAAAAAGAGCTCAGCCTGACAGTAGGACCTGGCCGAGATGCTTGCTTTCGGCACCTAATTAAAACCCCCCAGCTAACAGAGCTGAATATATTTTAAGCTTCAGTGAAAAAGGGAGGAATAGGATTTGCATTGCTTTGTGCAGGTGCATCCTTTTGAATTGTCAAAAAACAATAATTTTTTTTATTGACTTGTCAACCAATCAGGTGCTAAATACTCCAGGCCCTTTGAAGGGACTGCCAACAGCTGCCCAGCTTTGCAGTAACTCCCCTTTGCTTTTTTTCCCCCACCAAGAGGTGGAAAGCATCTTTGTTCCCATGTCAAATGAACCTCCACCTGCCCGCATACCATGAACCCTGTGTTATTAGGCACTGCTGGTAACATCGAGGAGAGTTGTGACTTAAGAACCGTCCTTAGGGATAGCAGCAGTTGTCCTTAAAATCAGACCCATGATGGAGTGCAACCCTTCTTCCACATTTAGCTTAAATGGCAATCATTCCTTTACTTAGGTCTGCTGTGTAATTTAACCTCTGTTGCAGTGCATGAAAAGAAACAGGAACTATATTAAAGCATAAAAAAATAAGCATACAAGTCTATTATTGCCACTTCCAATAGAAACACACATACATACACACACGCACACACACTAAAACAATACACTAGGATGATAGTTTGGTCTGTATGTACATATCGTACAGCATGCCAATACAAATGAAAATGTTCATTCTAATATGTAAAGCCTGTTTACTTGAAAGATTTGCTTGAGATAAACTAAAATTTCCCCAGTCCATGAAAAATAAACAAAACAAAATACTAATACAAATGTGCTATACTCCACTGAACAATTGAGGCACAGAATATACTGGAACAATTCAACTGACAAAATGTATCTTATTAAAATGAGAAAAAATAAATAAAAAAACAAAACAAAAAACTTGTACTAATGCTCTCTCCAAAAATAAATGGTATTTTAAGCCACATTCATGAGGGAAATTGCTTTTTTTAAAATTCATTTTAGGCTGGCTTGGCAGCTTCTGTGATGATAGAAAAGACAAATGGCTCTCAGAGCTATTGGATTTGGAATCCAGATTATTCCCTTAATGCAATTTGCCTATAAAAGAAACAAACATAATCATTATAAATGAATAAATTACCTCATCTGAAGATGTTCATTAATTTAGAAATGAGCAGATATTGGGCTGTCTAGAGCTTGGTTCATCCAGCATGCAAAAAAAAGGCAACACAATATTTTATACCTGATATCACAATATGTGAATTAGTATGCTTGTGAATTCTACAACTACTACTGCTACCACCACTACTACTACTAATAATAATAACATACCCAATTACATGTTATTTTTCCAGTTTCTAGTTAAATGTTTTAAATAGCTGTACATGGATTAGGCTTCTGATTAGGCTTGATGTTGCAGAAAAACAACAGATCAGGGATGTTAAACTAAAGTTTGGACTGTGAGAGTATCCACTGGAGTATCTCTGGCACCGACAGACAAGAATAGCCTGCTGCTAGAGTGAATTAAGGGTGGTACGCTGAAGTTTGGACTGTAAGAGTATCCGCTACTGTCCCTGGCATGGAACAGCAAAAGAAGCCTGCTGTTTCGGTGGATCAACGGAGGCAGTTTCAGCGCGCACGCTACACGCTCCGTCTCCCCTTCAATGCAGCCTGACTCGCTGAGGAGAATCTAACGGTAACAAAATGCTGTGTTTTTATTAAATGCTACTGAAGACACTGCCCTCTAGTGAGAGGCCGCTTTTTTATTTTTTATTATTTTTTTCCCCCACATTTTACAGTTTATTCCTCTCATTAGGTGACAAGGCATTAAACATCAATGACCGAACCCGCTCATGCAGGGAGATGGCGGGCTGCGCAATCATTACGGGCGCTTACAGTAAATGCTGGAATCGTTCCCGTAACAAGCTCGTTTTTTTATTACACTCAAGGTGACAAAGCTCACTGTGGCTCCCTCCCCTCTTAATTGCTTGAGGTTGATTTAGCTGGTTTATACATCACAGCAATATGGGAGTAATGGTGTTGTTAGATTTGAGACTACAGGAGGCATCTACCTTCATATTAATAAATACATTGAACACATACATACTATTATAAATGAAAAATGCTGGTTACCATTATAATCAGTATATGCATTGTGGAAATTGTATTGCACGAATACAATTTATGTAGCAAAATATATGAATTAGGATCAGCATCAGTGACACTCTGAACACTGGCGACATTAGCAGACTAGCCACTGCCACGCAAAGGTTTCTCACACGAGAAACAGCAGACTTACGTGCTCTATCATTTCAAGACATTAATATGTTTGTTTGTTTGTTTTAACTGCTGAGGCAAAAAAGAAGCGCTGCCTCCAGCAGAACAGTTAGGAGATCTGGAGACGTCCTCTACTCCTTGCGAGTAAGGTGTCCCCACAGGCTTGCTTTCCCGACCATCTGGACCATGAAGAGCAGAGGAGAAGCTGGGGGGGTGGGCGAGACACCGGGTTGCCATGCAAGCGGGGCTGAGTGGGGAACCAGATGAAGGGGGGGTTGGGAGGGGTGGGTCTTTCAACGCTCAACCAACTCAAAGGTGGAAAACAATGGAAGCAAAGCACGCTCAGGGGAACCGGCTCTGACGGAACGTTAACCACAAAGCCGAACCGCCACTGCGGGCTTTTTTTCTGCTCTCTACACCCCATAAGCTAAAAAACCCAGCCTGGGAGAGCCTGAACGCGGGGCCCAGCGTCCTGCTCCTGCAATCTTACAAGTTCCACGCAAACCCGTGACAAGCGGCTCTGGAAGCCTTCAATCTATATTTAGACGAGACACACACAGGCTGGAGTCTAGAAATCCCAGTCTGACAACAGGAGGGCTTTGCAGAACCTGTTCGACAAGACAAGAGTGCGAAGTAAATTGGTCTTTATGGAATTTTTTCCCTCCTCATCGTCACCTCGGCATATGAATTATGAAGCCAGACAAAAGGACAGCGCTACCGAGAGAAAAAAAGGGAAACAGATGCAAATGCATGAAGGGAAAGCTTTCGTGGAAAACAATGGTGTATCAGAAATGGAACACACACAACAAATCAGTCATGTGGATAAACAGCTGCACTCCAATATAGAACATGTAATAAATGAGCCAATTGTCACACAAGAAACCTGTATAATGTTTTTTTTCATATATTTTTCAAAGCATGAAGAAATCACTTGAAAACACTGACTCATACCTCTTTGAGTACCCATGCATAATTATTGAGAGATAAAGGAAAACAGGAAATATTGTATAAATAATCAGGCTTTGCATTAAAAACAAAGCACCTTCCAATTCATGCTGCATAATAACCGAGATAACCATATTTAAAGTCCCTTTGGAAATATGAACTCGCTCTGAACTGAACACAACAAAGGTTCTACAAGGTAATTCTGCAGTTGAAGCAGTAACCACCATCCCTTCCCTTTTTATGTAAGGGGACATCGGGAGGAAAGCCCTCATTGCTACTTCCATTGTAATTTCATAAAAGGCGTTTTTTGGCTGACCTGAGTTCCCTCCTTAAACATCGGGGTCTTGTTACCGGAGGGGACGCGTGAAAATGAAAGCAAAGTGCACCTCACAGTGGCTCGCATTTTGGAGCAGCAGCACAACGAGCCAGGCCAAGCTGATGTAACGACACGTTTAAAGGCTGTCTCTGGAACTTCCCTCTGGCTACAACCCCACAAGAAAGTCACAAGAAAACTACTGGCATGCGGCCCCCAGATAATGTGTCTTTATGGCCAGAAATTAATAAACAATAATGACAGTAATGATAAAAATTGTATGCTGGCTACCTTCTACAGAACAGTGTCATCACCTTTGTGACCTGAACTCTCAAACTCTCATCACAAGTAAACAGCACGGTGGACTTCCTCCACATCTATGTAAATACAGTGCCTCACAAACACTCCCTATTCTCATCCTGCAGTTCGGACGGAGCACAGCACCCTTAATGTGCTTTTCCAGTACAATGTGCAAACAAAAACACAGCTAAAGAAACCAGTGTAATCTGAGTGCTTCGTTCAACTGTATTCGGCGTCACTGTATGAGCCATAATAATATGATTCCCTGCCCGCTCCACCTGTGTCTCCATTGTGACACAATGGCTAGACCTGTCGCCACAGTTGTCCAAACTGGTCCAAATCTTAACCCCCCCACCCCCCCAACTCCCCATCATAACAGACCGAAAACTCTCCGCAGGCTCCATTGTTTGTATGGCTGCCAAGGAATACCCACAACACCAATTATTTGAGCTTGAGTTGGCTGGAGCAAATCTGTTTTGCCACAAAACAAGTGACCTTTGTAACTGGCCAGGAATCCACAAACTCTCGACTGCAGACGACAGCTATCTAAAATTGCCCCTTCTAAGACTAAACAGAGATGACACACTTAACATTTTTTCCTTACCGTTTGTTAATATAAATTATTTTATACCACTGGCTATTCATTATAACAGCTAAATGCTGGTAATACATTAATCTGAAACCTTTTTTTTTTTCACAAGACACTCTTTCAAACTAACAAAGCGACATACTCAAACAAAGGATATGAAAGAGGTTTTTCGTTCAGAGTTGCATGAAAAGTAGAATTCCCCTTCAACACAGGCCACCCAACTCCCCCCCCCCGTCCCCAACAAACCGAACACCCCTCACCCCTTCCATACAGAAGACAATAAGCTGGGAGCACTGAGAAATAGAAGCTACATGGTGCTAACTTGGGAGCATGACAGCAGTTTAGTGTACTGCTTATATCACTCGACTTACTAGCAGAAGGTTGCAGGCTCTAGTCCCTAAATGACCTCTGCTGTTGCATCCCATTGTCCTGATGGGATTTTGCCACTGTGCCATATGACTGGGGTCACTGCGCTGTGTTTTTTTTCCCTTTCCCTTTCCCTTTCCCTTTGTCATACTGGGAGGTTGAAGTCCTAAATTAAACCTTCATACATCTATGAGAATGGTTGAAAATTTTGAATAATAAGTGGAAGGGCGTGGCGTTTGGAGTAAGACTGAGAATAAAATACGCAGATGGATGAGTTACGTTAGCACGTATAAGTCGTATGAGTATACAACTTGAGTAATGTTAGTTTTGATTTTCAGCACAGGAAAGTTCTTCCTCACTCTGATTCGTGACAGCTCTGTGGATGCAGCTCCTCCTAAAACACCTTTGGAAAAAGTCAATACATATACAAGATGAAAACAACTGAGAAAATCTGAATTATGTTTTATTTGCGTTATTTCTCAATCGATTAATGCTGTTCCTCTTGACAGAGCTAAAATCTGATACGCACATCTGAGCCAATCAATGATGCCTGCATGTTTTCTGCAAAAAGGATTAAAAAAAAAACGCACAAAACTGTTTACATTTACAGGTTTTTCTTTGGCTCATTTTAATGCTTTTTGGTGTCTAGACCACATTGATCACGCAATGAGATAAGAGTGGAAACCATGGGCCTATTAACTGTGAGAAGTGCTGAACTTTAGCGTAGAGTCCTGAAGGATCCGCTCGATACAGGCGCCCTCAGCATTGTGAGCTCGAGGTTTGAAAGTGAGGGACTTGCTGGGAGCTGGATTGTTTACGCCGATATCTGTGTGCACGTTCATGTGGCAACAGACCCCATCCCGAGCAAATGGGATTACCAAATAATGTGGAAGAGAGTAACTTTTTCCATAAAGTATGGAAAATACTTTTATAAGACTGAGCCAACATCACTGAAAAAGATTTTTTCATACGCACATTAAAATGGATAAGCTACAGTTTTGACATAAACTGATAAAATTTGATATATATTTTTTTTAATGGTGCAGTCCAAACTCCGAAGGAGCTTACAAAAATAAAAAAGGAAAAAAGGGAAGAATAAAAAGTCTTTGCATTCACATTCTAACATTCACCCTTGACTATAGATTTTACCAAAAAAAAAAAAAAAAAAAAAAAATTAGAATGCATGCCATTGAGCATCTTTTAGAAAGCTTAAAGTGTGAACATGTCAGCCAGGGATGAATGCCCCTGGGCATTAATGTGCACAGGTATGAAATGCGAACAACCGTCTGACCTGATATTTTCTTTTGGCACTCCCGAGTCAGAGAGATTTTAAATTAAATCCACTCACTGATGCATATCTTCTGTCAGTCGCCTCGGCGGTGGAGTTAAATGGTTTAAACATTACTGTACTCCTCCTCTGTGTTGCCAATAAAACATGAAGGATGGGAAGTCACAAAACTACCAATGGAGCGCTTTAGATCATGGAATCTCCATCACCCTCCAGTGTCGGGGTGCTTTGGATATGCTGTACAGAAGTGCGGGACACAGAGGCCTGGTCTCAGGGAAACCCTCTGTATCATGAATTATCCTTTACTGCACATGGATTACTAAATGAAGTCTGGGTTGTATGTATGTTTTACCACCCTGTGCTCTAATGAGATTGAGCTCTATACACTCTCCCTGTATCTTATTGATCCCTGGGACATACACAGGAGCTTTCTGAGGACTGCACAAAAAACGTAACACAGACCAAGTTCCAGTACATGCTGAAAGCATCATAAAGCATCATAAATGAAAGTAAAAAACTTAAAAACGTAAAATCACTAAACTGTGTAAATTAAAGAAAGGAAAAAGATGCTTGTAAAGGTTGGTCTTTTCCACAGTCACGCTGGGCAAAGATGCCACCCAATGACCCAGTGAGTCATCAGACTGGTAAACATTGTCACACTTTGTATGTGTGCCTTTCTGACACATACAATGTATGAGGATACATGAGGATGACACTGGATGAAAAATACACAAGGACAACAAATAACCTCTCTCCCACCGTGTTATCAAATTACAAAGAGGGTGAAGTGCTGTTTCCAGGGGATAAAGGTGGATAGATTTAGATGCTTTGCTGACTTTGAACCATGTCAACGCATATGGATGTGATGAATGCATTGCTTTTTATATTGTGTGTATTTTTTTTCCACTGTTGCATGCAAACTGTCAATGGTAAATCCCGACAGCCTCAGACATCATTTCAATTGTGCTTGCATGTCAAAATGATTCGTGATAAATCTTTGCTAGTGTTTGAGTAACACTTGCTGTGATATATTGTGTTGTCTTATTTCTGTAGCTATAAAGCAGGATCATTTCAAACAAGATACAATCTCCATACAGTATAGGCAAACATCCACAGCTTTTTGCCAGCTGTTAGTGTGTATGAACAGTCAAATAAATGCCATCTGTTGTCCTAATAGTATATATGTTGACCTTTAAAAAGCAGCGATTTAATGAAGCTGTTCTTAAAGCATGAAGAACATGGGCACATATCAACACTGAATTTCTCTCAAGCCTTAGAAAGACATACAACTGATTACTGAAAGTGCTGCATCATAAAGCCAAGCAGTTTTACGTCAAAATGCATTGATAAGATCATAAGAGGTACTTGACGAGAAATGATTGTCCTGGCAGGGTGGCGGGAGAGGCCACTTGTGCTGGGCAGAGATTGGATGAGTCCACAGCAACCAGAGAGTGAACCTGGCCTTTTTTTTTCCTGCTCTGAGATTGGGATCAGGCTCAAGAGCACTAAACAAAAGTGGAACACCATGAAGCGGCAGGCTTTAAAACAACAAGGGTACAGGAGCCAAAAAAGATGTGGGAATAGTGGTTTCCTCTTTTACTGTACCCAACCTCTCAGCATCACAACTGCGAGCCCTCTCTCAATGTTAGATTTTTTTTTTTTTTTAGAGCAGAAGGGTGTTTTTACATTTTGTTGTTCACAACAGACAAAATGAGTATGAACTGTTTTTCACAGATTTACATAAATCATTATAAAATGTACAACATGTTTGAAGAACCAAAATGTGTACACCATTTCCTATCACTGTTTAGAAAAGAGTCATTTTTATCCAACGTGTGGTCTGCCACAGGAGATGAATTTATATTGTGCCCAAAGCCTTGCAGTATTATATTTTAATCTGGAAGCCATGTAATATTTTCAGTGAACAGATTAATTCAAGATCCAATTAAAGACAGAAAACATGAGCATATATTTAAAGCAATCAAGTCTGTATCTTCTTGTATCTTACAGAAGGGGAAAAGGCTATATGCTTTTTTTTTAATCCAGATTAATATGATTGATTTCAGCAGCAATGACAGTTTCCCCTCCAGACTTAGCTCCTCCGAGAGATTTTGCCGTTAGCCCCTGATGATAAGTGATGCTATTAGAATACAGAACATAGTGCTGGAAGAGGGTCGGGGTCACAGAGGCATTAAGATGTCATTCAGTGGGTAATTCATCAGTTTTATTCTGCTTATTTGTTAGTTACTGGAATTACAGGAATCTAAAAGCACCAATATTTCATCTGCCCAGTCATCCATACAAGCCCTGACGCCCACCAAATTATTCGGGGGGACAACTTCTGTTGTCTTGAACATATAAATGTCTGAGGAAATTGTTACATTCCGGAGGTCAGAGACAAATCACTTTCATTCGGGAAAAAAAGTGTTCCGCTGTAGTCCCAAGAATTGTCTGTATATGCAACACAATTAGTAGTATAAATTGAAGCAGTAAAGATAATTGCCAATATTTTTGTTACCAGTGCACCATCTAGACATTTCCTTTTAGGGGCACGCATGAGACAGAATGCAGAAATATGTCTTCAGCAATGTGTGTCAGTATTCTTATACTACTGAGCATATAAGGTTTATGTAATGCCTAGTATCTACAGTGAGTCAGCAGGGCAATTTATAGAGAAATATGCATACAGAAAATTAGCTGTCTGTTCTAATGTATTTACCTGGCATCCACCCAAAGACTGTATTTTCTCTCTACTATCCTCTGGTTCAAATAGCAACCATTACATAATAACAATAACAATAATAATAATAATAATAGTAGTAGTAGTAGTAGTAGTAGTAGTAGTAATCTCAGACTGAACCATCACCATGACTGTAATGTTGCCGTGCACGTGTGGTGTAATTCAGAGGGTTTGCACGAGATCTCCGACTGAAGATTTATTGCCCATTAGTAGACTCAGAAAGTCATTACAGTTCATTCTGCCGAGGGCCTGACGTTTTATTAGGACAAATTTCCCCACTGAGCGTGCCTCTGTTCTGAACTGTACACATAAATGCGCTCATATGATGTGACGTTGGCCCCGTTCCAGTGCAAACGCGACCGAGGGAGCGCCGCGGAGAAAAGTCCATTAAGAACCCGCGCTGTTCTGCTCCGGAGCCAGCGTGCCTTTCTGTACAGTCTGGCCACTGTGAGCCGCAATCCAGCTCGTGCTCGTTTGGTACCACTGCCTCTGTCAAATAATTTAGTCTGCTGAAGGGGCTCGCCATGACTCCAAAAGGTTGTAGGTTTAATCCCTATTCATGGCATGGACTTTAAAAAATGGCACCCATCCCCTCTCTGCCTGGTACAGGGCATGGATTTGGGAGAATAGCATCCTCCCTGAGGATTGTGCCTGTATATTAAGATACTACTTTCCTATGAAAAGAATTTAGGATAACCTTCGGCGTGGCTTTCACAACACAAACAAACGGTTTGATCCCGTTTCTGGATAACGTTCCCCATTGTGATGTGAAATAATTCTATTTTGGCAGTGAAAGGAGAAAGCAGCCGTGGAAAAACTTGCACTGCTCCTGTGCTCTCTCACTCACTGACTGAACTGTTCCTCTGACCATGAATGACATTATTCACCTTATCATTATTATTAAACACCTTATCATGAGAAAGAGCAATGACCCGCAGACTGATCACAGCCATTGAACAGTGAGCAGTTTTTGTTTACAATATTTATAATATGTAACAATAATTTTTATTAACTGGCAAACATGTGGACCACTTCAGAGTCAAAGATGCAGGACAGACTGTCGCTGTCTAGACTAAATCAGCCACGATTATATTCAGAAAACTTTGCAAAATGCATGCCGTGTAAAAAAAAAAAAAAAAACTTCATTTTAGCTCTGCAGATTAAATTTATTAGGCTTCTAAATACGATCAGGCATAAATTCTTCACATAACCACACAAACTATTTAAGGAATTCCTCATTAAAATACAAGTCACTTCCTTGATAAATGTGCAATGCCTGTTAATAAGGCTTCATCAGGCACACATAGAGAAATGATGGCTCCTGTATAGAGCAGGCGCAGTGCAGATGTTTAACGAAACGGCAACAGCACTGCTTAACTTCTTAAAGAAAATCTAATCAGAGATAATGTTATTACCTACCCTATTCTTGCATGATATACCAACACTGAATAGCAGCAATTAATGAATTGATTAATATAATCGTGGGCAAATGGTGTTTATTACATTTACATTCATTCATCTGCGTTGTACTCTGCCTAACTTGTGAGTTGCTTTGGGTAAGAGTGTCTGCCAAATGAATACATGTAAATGTAATGTAAATTCAACAGACACTTTCATCCAAAGTAACTTAGGCAACTGAGGCAGAGTGCAGCACAAGCAAATTGCAATATATTAATAACAACGAAAATGTTTCAACAGTGTGGGCGGCAGTGTAGCATAGTGGTTAAGGAGCATGACTTGTAACCGAAAGGTTGCCGGTTCAATCTCCGCTGGGACACTGCTGCTGTACCCTTGGGCAAGGTACTTAACCCACAGTTGCCTCAGTAAATATCTGGCTGTATAAATGGATAACATTGTAAAGAACTGTAACCTATGTAAGTCGCTTTGGATAAAAGCGTCTGCTAAATGAGTAAATGTAAATGTAAACAGTGAATAACAAGGGATTACATGGGATTGAACTACTGGGGGCAAAAAAAGAAAAAAAATTCTCCTCCCATAACAATCTATAGACTTTGAGGGTAAATCTGAGAGACACGTAAACATACGTTTACGCGCCTCAAACACACAGACATGACAACCCGTTTACCCTAATTTGCACGAGAAATCGGCAGAATTTGCCATACATTATAACCCTCAAAAAACATTTCTTTCCTTACATTTCTACTCCGTTTTATTGACAGCTTTTATATCACCAAATTACCAAGGGACCCGTAATGAAGGCCCTCCATATCAACCTGTTATTATATACTGTGAAAGTAAAAAGGGCCTAATACAGGGCTTGTAAGTACTACGGGCCCCTGGTTAAATTTTTCCACATGTTTTGCTTCCTTCATCCAACTCAGTCATGAATATATGGGGGCCTTGTAGATGAGCAATTATAAGAAAGGCAGCTTCTACCAAGAGGGTTGCAGGCTTATAGGCATACGCAACAGCAGTTCTTTCTCGACATCTTTATGACATTGTAGTGTCCTCATTTTGTGCATCCTCGCATATCGGGATTTATGTACTGAGGTGTGCTTTATTTTAATTGTTGCATTTTACTGGGTCACCATAAGCAGTGTAATGTGTGTAATATTGCATCTGTATTTATTTGTGTCTGTTTATAGAGCAATGAAGAAGCACGAGGAGGAATTACTTTAAGAACCGTGACAACAGCAGTGTTGCGTGGGGTCATTTCCAGACTCTTGCAAATGAGCATTTATCATTTATCTCTCTAACCTTGTGAAGAGGGTCTAATTGGCTAAGGTGAACTGTAAAACTGGTTGCAATGAAATGAAAAAAAAAAAATCTTTCAAAATATTGCAGTTGCTTAAAATGTGTGTCCCATCCATTGCAAATGAGGTAAAATTAAAGATGATTAGTGACATCCAGTTTGGAGTGGCTTCATGTCAACAAACACGTTTGACTGTGAAAGATGAGCGTCCATGACACGGCGTGACAATAAAAGCCTCTATGATGATTATGGGAGATTAATATCTAAGCAAGAAACCATTCAATTTAAGTTAAGTATAGATTTTCACATCAATATAGCAGCTGTGACACCTCAGTTTCAGGCTGTGTCTACTGCACCTTTGCAGAGATTGAGTTGCCATCGCTGTCAGGACGCTGGGATGTCATTCTTTTCGATTTTTATAGACATTTCACTGTCTGAAACTGTCAGTCTCTGCAGCCTCCCAGGAAGAGGCAGGAACCCACATTATATGCGCCCCCAATTGCTTCAGTCATTTCCAACGGGTAATTGAGAGAGAGAGAGAGAGCGAGAGAGAGAGAGAGAGAGAGAAAGGATGGACTGCTGAATTTACCTGAGCTGAACTCAGCAGTACAGGTAAGCCAACAGGTGGGAAGGTTCTGAGAACCAGTTTTAGAATCCAGTGGAAAAAACAGTGTGTGTGTGTGTGTGTGTATGTGTGTGTGTCTGTGCACATCAGTGTATTTAGGTAAAAATGTGTATGCATTTTAGTATGTTTGTGTACGTGTGCATGTGTACAGAGGTGTATTTGGGTAAAATGTAATTGCATGCCTGAATGTGTGTCTGGGTGTGCATGTCAGCGTGTGCATGTATGTTTGTGTGTGGGTGCATGTATATGGATATGAATGCATGCCTGCAGATATATAAAGCCGTGAAGGTATATATGACTTTAACGAGACAGTTTTCCATTTTTTCCTAACTGGAGGAAATTCTGATCTGTCACTTCATCCTCATTTCGCTGGCGACCACTGCTCCGGCTCCATCAGTTCCAGCCCAGTCAACAAGTACACATGGGCGATGTCTTATGGCCGTCACCCTTCTGTCAGACACAGAGCGGAGCAGACACAGGCCGGCGCTCCTCTCTCTCAGAGCCATGTGCCTCACAGCTTGTCCTAACAGGGGGAATGCTGGACTCGGCCGGGCCTGCTGGTGGGTTCTCTGACCTTGCTAATTGCCTTGGACTTCGCATTTCTCAATGGCCGGTGCTTGTTTCAGGGGCGTGAGGAATGAGAGACAATGATTACAGATTATGCCATCTGGATATGCGAGGCTTGATTCGCGGTGTAATACGCACACATGCACACGCACGCACGCACACACACACACACACGCACATGTACACATGCATGCAAAGACAGACATTCACATACACACACACATTCATGTGCACATGTGCATACAGGCAGACATTCTCACACACACACACACGCATACACACACACACACGTACATGTGCACAGACCGACATTCTCACTCTCACACACACACACACACACACACAAGTATAAATGAGAGCAGAGGTTCAGCCTTGTATTTCATTTAGCTCATCATTTCCCCCACTCACCACTACAGTAATATCTTTTAAAGGGGGGAAGGGGGGGGGGGGGCGCTTATGAGGGTTGAAAATAAAGTCAAAGCATAATTTAGTCATGCCATCTGTTTCAATTACATCCGCTTAAGGTATTAAACCCTTTTTAGTCCATGCCATTAATGAATCCTGAATGCCTGGATATCCGACTCCATGCCACAAATAAGCAGCGCAGATCACACCGGCATCTCAATCTGAATACTTTACTGGAACTCACAAAAGACTGCCACCTTTACTTCCAATTGGATTAAGGAGCTTAATCCATTGGCTACAGTACGGCAACGCTTGTCTGCGCCGAGCGGCAAACAGTAGCCACACATTCGCTCTTTGAAAACGCAGCCGGCTGTGCTGTAGCCCACCGTTGACCGCCAGCAAGAAGAGTTATTACCCATAAATCTGGGGAGAAGTAATAGGGAAATGGGCAGAGTGGTCACAAGGAGGCTGTGTACAATGCTTAAGTTATTACGCTCCTGACTCATCTGTTCTTCAATCAGATCAGCCCAGCATTTTTGCCAGCAGTATATATATATATATATATATATATATCTCTAATGTCTGAATCCAGGAAGTGTGTTACCGCCTGACAGCGCCCGCTGAACATATTTAATAATTCAGAACACTTTTGCTAAAGGCTTCAGTGAGATTTACAGCTCTTTAGGCCACAATTTAATAATAATAATAAAAAAAAAACTATAGGCAGCTGATTAAAGGTGATGTGTCTGGTCTGTTTTATGCCATTTTCTATCATTCAGCCTCTCACTATACATGCAAATTAAGTGGGTTTGAAATGAAACGCGAACCAATCATTTATTAAAATTGCCAATTTTCTAGAAATGTACCTTTTTTACTGCTCTGATCATGAGGGAATTAAATGTACTGTAGAACATTTAAAAGTATTTTAAGTTAAAAAAGAAAAGTCATGTAGATTCATATTTTTACTACAGGGGCATACTGAGTAAATTCAGACCCCTGGCCCATCTGTGGTTGGATTGTGGTTATAACCAAAATCTGAAAAAAATTAATCCTATTATGAATTAAACATTTGCAAACAAACAGTCATATTTGGTCTCAATCTGAACAACACCTTCAGGCTGACCTTTATACCAAAACTGAATAAGGCCACACACAGATGTCAAAAGCTCTCGGTGTGGACGCTTTACAAATTTTCACTTGACAACCAAAATCTGACCGTTTGACAGAGTGCCTTTTTAAAACTCGGCTCTTGATCTTGATTCAGACCCATGAAGCAGTTGTTGCATTTTGTGTCAGAGCTTGCAGGCGTGCTCACGACTGATTTTTAAACATTAGGAGACGGCCGGACAACCGATGGGACACAAGCCGTCAGCACGCAGAATCTGCTCTGTTCAAACCAAGCTGAACAAGGAACAGAGGACTCTTCACCGAGTTTTTATCCCAGACTTGCAGGCCTGCAAAATACCATTAAAATGTCATTCCTGTCAAGATTCTTCTTTGCCGCCTCTGTCTTTGTACTGTGTAATTTCATTGTGTCTTGAACCTCAATAACTGCATGTTACCAGTTTAACATTAAAAACCTCTCTTTCTTTAAGTGCAAGATGAAGACAATTTAAAACTTACTTTGCCAGAAACTCGGGGTGATTTTTTTTTTCCCCCCTTCTTACTCTCTCACTTCCCTGCTGGTTTCACAGAAAATGATGGTCGCTGTAGGTACAGAGTGGAGAGATAACTCCTCTATGACGCCCGCAGAGAAACCATTAGCATGTCAAAGGTATGGATTCCTTACTCAATTTCTGATGGCCGTCTTAAGCAATTATTGCTGGATCTAGGAGGCAACCAGCACTGCCGTAGCGCCAGGCTCTGCACACGAATCCCTACAAAACCCTTTAATAGACGCTCTCCTTAACCAGTGTGAACGAATTGGAAATTTCCAATTAAGTAACCCCTCCAGCAGCCGTGGACCGAGTTCATCCTCCTCCTGCCACCGAGTGTCAATTATAATGACCCCCGTTGTCACTGTCACACAAATGAGTGACATTTTCCTCCTGCGAGTGCTCAAGTCTTCCCATTCCCCACCGCTTAGCCCAAGTTTGACTCCAAAAAAAAAAAAAAAAAATTGTATTCATGCATACATTACAGGTTGTGGTGAGCGTTGGCTGCATTCCCGCCCGAAACGTCGGAAAGTATTTCATGATATAGATATACAGCAGGGAAACAAAGCCTGTAAGCCTAAAGTCACTTTGACGGCAATTCCAGTTCTCCTCATAGAGCAGGGTTTTAGGTCTTTCTGCATTTGATCAACAGTAATAACATGATTCCAGTGGGTAGTAACTCTGACATCTTGGTAAAGCAAACCCTTGTGCACCGATTAGGCATAATGCTGATTAGCTCATGAATTTGTTCAATTTCAGATCTGCTTCAAAATAACAGCTTATAAATAATTTTAAGTGTGTATGTGTATGCGTGTGTGTGCGTGTATGTGTTTGGGTATCAGTGTGTGTGTGTGTGTCTGCACGCCTGCATGTGCGTGTATGTGCACGTGTGTGTGTGTGTGAGTGTGTGTGTGAGAGAGAGAGAGACACAGATCCGTTCGCAGCTCCACCGCAGTGCGGAGCGACTGGTGGGGAGATGCGCATAGAGAGCCCGTAAGAAGCAGATGGAAGGACAGACTCAGCAGTGCTCCGCTGAGCATTCTCTCTCTCTTTCAACAGCCTGGCTATTATGTACAGTATAATCCCCGGGACTGTCATCGATCCCCCCCCCCCCCCCCCGCCCCCGCCCCCTCCTCACCGTCCATCCGCATGGCAGCGCGGGCATGCCCGTGGTCCTCGGCACCCTGGCCCAAATCCCCTGGAATCGCTCTCACCCATCTGCGACAAAGACAGGCAAATAACAAATCCCAAACAACACGAAGGCAGTGTTAGCACTGAAAACTTTTTTTTTTTGTTTTTATTTTTAATGTTCAGTGGCCTAGCTTAGCTGACTGTGCTGAGTAATGTTTAAAGGGACTTGGCTAGCAATCAAGAGGTTGCGAGTTTGATTCCCCTGTGAGTCACTTCCTTCGTGCCCTTGAGCAGATATTGGCCTGCATAAATGGGTAATATATAAGCACTCACCCTGGGTGAGGGTTTCTGCCAAGCAAATAAATAAGTGAATAACTATGTAATTACATTGTAACTTCTGAGTTACTACTTATCCACATCTTGTCATAAATAGCTGTAAATCTAATGTAGAACAAGTAAAGTTTCAATAAACAGATGAAGCATTTGACTGAAATTAGCCCACTACTTACCTTAACTCGACATTAAATCTTAACTCTTCCTAACAGCGTCTATAGTCTTTTACCTCCACGTAACTGCAACACTAAACCCAACCTTAACCCTCCATGTAATCATGTTGCTATGTAACAATATGCACTCATAAATCAGCCACACAAGACTTCTTTGCAATTGCTTAACACGTATTCAACTTCAAGTGGCATTCTCAGCAGTAAGTGTTCCTAAATTGTACATCCATGTTGGGAGGAATCTATTAATGCCTTATTGTGAAGATTATGTGTATACACACACGGTTATGAACAGTAATTAATCTCTATCATTATTTCTTTTTCAGGAATATCTCCTTTGTAAAAGTGTAATTACAAAGTTTGGTGGGCCATTTGCTGACAGCATGACAAATTAAGTAGTTCTGATGTGCCATCTGTTTCTTAGGATATTGTGAAAATACGATTACCCAATTATACTGCCCTATCGGCCTTGGTTTTGCTCTTACCATCATATTGAAATGATTAATGTTTATTCATTTATGCATTTTCACAAAACACAAACGCATGTGTATGTCAACACATGCAAGCACACACACACACACACACACACACACACACACACACACACGTGCTCACATGCTCAAGGGATGTATACGTTTTGTCTACGGATCACTCTCACTTTCCAAATATCTCGTCTACAGAAAAGGTAAAATTTCACAAGGTAAACTGAGGTGCTCTGTGATAGGGAAAGGGCCTGAAATGTGTTATATTTAGAAGCCATTTTTCTCTGATATGTAGCATCCTTCTGAAAAAGGAAAAAAAAAACCTCCCTCAGTAAATCGACGAAAGAAAACACAGTTCACAACTCAATGGAAGAGCTATATTTTGCCACATAGTGAGCCACAGCAACTATAATGCATACGCCGTGTGTGACAGAGAGGCAGTTCGGCTTGCTGTGCGCCTGCAAATAACATGAAACTGCCCTTGTCTGTCATGAGGAATCTGTGTGTTAATAGGCACAGAGGGTAAGAAATACAGCCGAACTATTGTTATCTACCTTTGTGAACATCTCCACCTCCTTACACAGACAGCGTTTCTCAAACAGTAAATTCCGAGAAACTTCAGACGAGCAAGACGCTTTTATTCGCAATGCAACAGAGAATTTACAGTCCACTGTGCTCCTTCTCTGAGTGTTAAAAAATAAAAAAAAAGGGATGAAAATTTTTGGGGTATACAGCACCAACTTCTGAGCCTTCCATTACAGCGTGCAGTGTTTCTTGGGATGACAGGTTCACAGTCTACTAATTGAATTTTAGCCAGGAGAGTGGAATTGAGTTAATTCTGCAATTTGTTTATTTCTTGGTGCTGACCCTCTAAAAGACAACTTTGCAAAGTAACAATTGAAAAATAAATGAGTTAAAGTTAAAATTGAATGGCATTTGTGAAAATGAGACCATATTTATATTTCTTTGCGGATTTTCTGTCAGATCAAATGGAGTGAAAAAGAAGTCTTGCGGATGTATATAACTGACTGTGCACATTGTCAAATGCCCTAAAAACTCAATTCAACAATCCCCCCCCCCCCCCCCCCCAAAAAAAAAAGTTGTTGAAAATGCACATTTTAGGAAGTTGCCAAAGTTGGCTTCATGCTCACCTCTCAACTGCGGAAGAACAGAAATGCTCTGCTGTCGTTTTCAAAAAAAAAAAACCCGCTCACCCCTGCACGGGAAATGACTGGCACTGACTCCTGGTCATGACAGCCCTGACTAAGACTGCGGCCTCCCTGTCGTTTACCCCCCTTGTTCTCCATTTTGTTTAAGTCCGGCGCGCTCCGCAGCGCGCTCCTGGCTGGCAGTGTGCTCTGCCGCGGGGTCCAGGGCGTCGCGGGGGTGCGCTGGCACTGAAGCGGCAGACTGTGCGCACGGGTCACCGCACAGAAAAAGTACAAAGAGGAAGCAGCAAGACAAAGGGGCTGAGATAATCCAGGGCAGTGCAGGGTTCCTGTTTTACACAAACAAGCCCCAGAACGCTGCTTACTTACAGGATGGGACTGCTAAAAGCGCGACAGAGAGACCCCCGATTCGATTTCGACGTGTCGCGCGTTTGATCCCCTTTGTGTTCGGCTAAAATGTGGTGCTTATTAAAAAATCTATTTAAAATCTTATTAAAAAATCTGCGGCTTTTGTTATTTTGAGAAACGAGGCTGAGGTTTGGCGGTTTGTTGTAACAAATCCAAAAATGCTGTACGTGAAAATTTTCTCCATAATTGCCCACATGTTGGATTGGACTTGCTTGAAACAGACCGTATTATATTCATGAGGTAGACCCACATGAATAAGTAAATGTGGAGAGATAATTCATGAAGTTGAATGACAAAGCATATATGATGTGCGAGTGAAATAACTGAAGCTCAAACCCTTTGTCCAATGCTGTCCATATGTGAAAGGTGCTTTAACTTAGAACTGCAGTCCAAAAACTTTTTTTGGC
Source organism: Megalops cyprinoides (assembly GCF_013368585.1). Classification (NCBI taxonomy): domain Eukaryota; kingdom Metazoa; phylum Chordata; class Actinopteri; order Elopiformes; family Megalopidae; genus Megalops; species Megalops cyprinoides. Next base: position 22,182,831 of record NC_050604.1, read on the forward strand.
TGCATACCAATATTTACTCCCTATTAACATTAAGCAAACTTCAACCAGCACATTTTTATAATAAAATCTGTGGGAAAAACAAATTAATATTGTGGATATAACATCCCATATTATGTATTTATCCATTATTTGAGCACATTTGAAATTAAACTTTTTAACAACTTTTTTTAAACTTCATCTTATATGTTGAAGTGCAAGTAGATACAAACTTTTTTTTTTCCCTTGTCAAAGCATTACAAAAGTATTCAATAAACACCAGATTCTTTTAAATGTACCCTGAACATAAGTGTAATTTGTGAAGCAATGGTGTACCATTTATACCTTTAAGACTAATCAGGGATACTTGTTTTACATAATACATACATAGGAAATGTTTGGTTTCTGAGCTACATTGGCCTAAGTAGAATGATGTATTTGTGCTTTCTCAGTGACCCTTGGGTGAATGACTCTCTATGGTGAAATACACTTGCTGATACTGACCTAATAATACCGTTCATGTGGGGTTGAAAAATATCACTTTAAATATATGGAAAAAGCTGTAAGGAGTGTAACTTGCTTGTATAATAAACGTGTAATAATTACATGACATGACAGTTGTAAACCATTTACTATTAATTTAAAAGATGGAACAGAATCCCGGCTAGGAAGAATGAGGAATTATTGGAGTGTTCATTTCGGATGTTGCTTCAGTTTACCAAATAAAATAAAGCCATGAAACAACACAAGTAGCACACTTCAAGATTTAAAAGTGAGGTCCTGGAGATTTCCCCTCTTCTCCTCTGTAAATGTTCTTTTGGTTTTATCCGATGTACCAAGGCTTTTCTTACTGTTCTTATCCTAACACTTCACACAAATGCACGCATATGAAGTGTAACAAAAGAATGCATTTAATGTATATTAGTCAATACACTTGGGTTTTATATAAGTGTACATAAATAGCTGGCTGTCAGGATTTCCGCCACACGTTGACAGCGAGAGAATTCCCGCAAGGTTTAGTTCTCAGCTCCAGACACTCGTCAAAGACCCATCATGTGGAGCCTGGACCATGCATAAGTCCATTCCTCTAATTTGATTTTATATTTAATATTTAAAAATGTGTAGACTAACAAGCAGCCTAATGAAGGGCTCCCTGGCGTGTGTGTTTGTGTGAATGTATTACACATATACTTAAAAAATAAATCAAGACAAAATCACAATATACTGTCACCATTTAAATTTTAATTCTGTTGTTTGTTTCAGTTAGTATGTGTAGGCGACATTAGGCAAATGCTTTGATCATGTCAAGCCGTATGATCATGTAGAGACTTCAGAATAATATGCAATAATTATAATAGGCCCTGGAATTTGGACTGTCAACGCTTTGGGAACCCATAAATTACACTGAGAGAACGTTCAAATCTTCGTCGACCCTTACGGAAAGACCTGGTAGTCAAGTATTGTTTGCTGCCGCATTTTTTGCTGCATTTGAAAACATTTTTACACTCACTCAGCCAAAGGGCATTACAAGGCTTTAATGTTTTAAAAATATTTGGTATGGCCAACCAACTAAAAAGAAAAAATCCCTGGGTTATTTTTACAATACTAACCCAGCACCTTTTTACACTGAAACGCATGTTTTCAGCATTAATTCAGAGCAATGCTAAAGGCATGTCAAAAATTAGCTATAATCTTTTGAATTTTGAAGAGGGAGAGACAGAAAACATTGTAACGCTGGAAAGGAGCTATTTAAAAGATGGCACGTATTTAAATTGACACGCCTCTGACTTCTATACCTACCTACCTCTATAATCACATTTTATCTACCTCTATAATCACATTTTTTACATTCCTCTCTCTCTCGGTTCATTCAGCTGTCCAGTAATCTCTGTTAAATAAAAAACAAAACAAAACAAAAAACATATATAGCGTATATTTGTTTCCAAGCGTTCGGGAAAAATGTAATTCCTGAACATGTGAGCCGGCCCGTGAGATTTTTGCTTCACGAGCGCAGTGAATATGATCGCTTTGTTAATGCTGGCTAATGGCATGGCACTTGTCAGCAATGACTTGGGGGGGGCGATGGCTGGCACGCGTCCACTCTGCCCCCTGGGTATACTCGCGAACCCTTCAAGTCATTGATCATTAATATTTCACTCGCCTCGCCGCGCACAGGTCGGTCCCTGCCCGGGCCCTGGAGAGCATCTGTCACTATTCCCAATTTGTTCCGCGCGACGGCTGCTGGCGTACGGGCGGCGGTCCCGTGGGGGCGGTCCGATCCCCCCATCCCCGCGGCTCCTGTAATAATCTCCGGGAGAGCGCGCTCGGGCGCTGGAGTTCATATCACCCGAACTCCGGCTCTCTCCAGCTCTCTCCAGGTGTTTGTATTTTGAAAGGAATTACAAAAAAAAAAAAACCTCGCAGTGGAGGTATTTTGAATAGAGGACCCCTTGATTAGACATGCTTGCATCACTCGTCGAGCTGTCAGGCCTCTGAGTACCTTGGGCCCTGATAATTCATTACACAGCAGAGATACAGCTCGCAAACAGCGAGACACAAAGGCGCGACATGCAGCCGTAATGCCGATATTACATTATTCATTTGCTACGCAGACAGCCTTATCTGGGGCCACTTACTTAGCCGGTATGTTTACTTTATTACCCATTGATAGAGCCAGACATGTTCCGAAACGGTTCAGCTTAAGCACCTTGGCTCAAGGGTACGACGGGAGAGCCCCACTTGGGAATTGAAACAGATACCTTTACACTGCCAGTGTCCTCAGCCATTCCCCCAACATTGCTGTCCCTAGCATTTGCAAACCAGAGGCAGGAATGCCTGTCACAATCAGCAGCAGGCCATGTTAAAATAAATCTGAACAAATGACAAATGCCATTTCATTTCTGTCGCATTTCACTGAATCAGCTAAACTTTGGAGATGCAGTATGAAGCTGGGGCAACCTTAATTAAGTAAACGATTTATATGTTTTTAAATACTATTTAATAAGGGAAAAATTACATTACCTATTCCCCACTTTTAAACATACCAATGTGTAGTATTAGGGTTTACTTAAGTGCTGTTCAATGTAAGTAGCTGTCAGATGGATGGAAAAAAATGAATATGAGGCAATTGAAAAAAAATAGCAGCAGACATTTATTTCCTGGCTACAAACATAATGCTAGCAGTATTTACAGTTCAGTTGAGGAAACATGGCATTTAATCAAATGATGACGGCTTGCAGAAAGGACCTCTCTAACTGAGGGAGGGCATTGTGCATTTCTTTAATTCAGAGAAAGTGTTGACGCAGTCGCTGTGAACTTTATTGATGCATATGATAAAATTATTATGTATAAACAGGACGAAACAACAACAACAACAGCGAAAACAACAAAAACCCAATAAACAGAGGTTGCTCAAGCACATAATTTGCTGAGCGCCCGGCACCTCGCCCAATAAAAAGCATAAAAATGTAAAAGGGTAGATTATAATTAGATTGCCTGAGTCCAGTATCTTTTCACAATGGATAATAGCAGTGGAAAGAGGAGAGAATGGACATTTTCACATCTTAATGTGTGAAATAGCTGTTCTGGTATAGTTTTAAAGGGCTTTTTAAAAGTATAAAATGTGATGAATGATGCACTTTACTTGACTGCTTTGGTGTAATGCTGTCTGTTCGCAGTGGAAGCCTGTGCCCAGTAAATGTCAACCTATGAAGCTCTGATGATTACATTTATTCTGACCACTTATTCCACTGTAGAGCTGAACCAGGCTGGCTGATTTTATACTAGTTCTGGGTGGTTTTCCATGGTAAACATGGCTATAAACTACCTTGAGAGAACGTTCGAATCCTCACTGACCCTGACTGGCTCCAGCTCATGCTAACCTGGTTCTGGCTCTATAGTGCATTAGCTGTGTGGACATTCCTTTATGTTTTATAACATAGATTACAGTAATATCAGCCAAAAAACGAAATACAGTAAAACAGGAACTACTAAGCATGAAAGGTTTAGAATGGGACCACTCTTGAGCTATCCTTTCACCAGAAGTATCCATTTAAGAACACAGGTATGTCACAATCACATAAGTTTGTACATGGCAGACTACATAAATCATGTCACATTGTGGATTTAAAGCTGAAATTTCCTTTTTCTATTTCACAAAAAAAAAAAAAAAAAAACTTTCCATGCTTTAGATATTTAGGGAAAGGAATTGCATGGTATGACTGGTAAGGAATCTGTAAAGAGAATTGTGGTTCAGTAATTTATTTATGACAAGATATATTTATGTCATGTGCCATTTTAAAACCAAGGAATCAATGCATGTTTCTTCTGCTCTGTCAGTTAACAGCCATCAACAACATATTACTGAAATATGAAAATGTCACCACAAAGTGTCCAGAAATGCCAAAAACATGCGTTGAGTACTTTGTGCCACGTAGGCCATTGAAAGTACTTGAACATTTCCAAAAAAGTAAAGATGAAATAAACCTCTGGTATTTAGAAAAAAAGAAATGCCACATGATAATGGCAATCTGGAGTTGGGAAGCTGGACCAACTGTGTCCAATACATGAATGCAAGCCAAAAAAGAAGATTAAACTGCAGTTAATCCCTACATAGAGTTTGCCAAAACTGGACAGCACAACTTCAGTCAAGATCAGGTCATTTTTCTTTCTTTTTTTTTAACATCTCAGTTGACATTTGAATGTTCGACTTGTATGATATTGCTGTGAGGGTATTCCTAATTAGTTCTGTAAGTTCTATGAGCACGGCTCAGACTTCAGTGAAATAAACTTGAATAATCATTTAGAACTCTGACAAAGTAAACTGTGGAGTGATTTGTGAAGAAGCCATTTGAGTCCATTGAGTCAAAAGCAATTAAAGAGTACCCTCCTGAACACTGGAAACAAGCCTGCCTTCTCCAAAATCCTTTGTTACTTTGTTTTTAGGTTCCTCTTTTTCAGTTTTTTTTCCCCCTTTGTAAAGATGGCTCAATACTTCAAACCGCTCCTGCATGAAGGTGTTCTCCTCTTCAAAAGATGCATTTGCTGGCCCTCCGGTTCACGCTTCGCGTTTTAAAACCGCAGGTGCAAAAGTAAATACCGACGTCTTTCCTCCGCCCGGATAGCCGCTACACGTACATTTGTTCTGTCTACACTTGGCCGGCGTGGAATCTTTCAGTACCTGCGTCCTTTGAAAGTCAGCCCTCTTTTGAACGCTCCTCAGAATGGAGGATCTCACGTATGCCATGTCCTTTGCTTGCCCATGACAAAGCCTGGCCTACTGACAAGCCCTTGTCAGGTGTTCCCATTTTCCTGACCTCTGGATCCCACCTGGAGGACATTGTGTGCTTGGAATGTGTCATTCTCTCTGAGGGCAAATAAAGGAAATACGTTTTCACATCCTTGGGGGCTGTTGTGCAAGTCCCCACGCCCTGCCTCGCCGTTTCTTGGTTTCTTGCTGTTCTCCAAACATGCTCGCCTCTGTGTACTGATATAAAGCGGATTCCTACTGTGTGATCTGCGATTTAAAATCTTGGTCGGAAATTCAGTGGGTGTGATGTGGATTAAGTTAAGGACACACCGATATGCAAGTGCTTGCTTCAGCTATGTCTCATCGGACTGCGTTTGAATTCCTGGAGTCCACATTATATGCCAAAATGGAACAGAACACAGGATGTTCAATGTTATCGGGATCTGAGTGGTAGCAGACTCTATAAAATGACTAATAAAATTGCTGTATAAAATGAGGGTAAGGTTAGGGATATTTTGGCTGATCCTGGATCCTGGCAGTTTTGTGCTCCTGATTTGTAAGTCCATCTAATAACTGACAAAATGTAAAATGCAATGATTAAGTCCAATACGACCAAGACGTTGGCCACCATTTTAAAATTCAGCTTCTTTGTCTCTGCTGTGTGTAACTGTAACCAAACACTGCGGCAGTGTGGCACAGTGGTAAGGAGCAGAGCTCGTAAACCACAAGGTTGCTGGTTTGATTCCCACTGGGGCGCTGCTGCTGTACCCTTGGACAAGATACTTAACCCACAATTTCCAGAGTAAATATCCAGCTGTATAAATGGGTAATATATAAAAACAGTAACCTATGTAAGTTGCTTGGGATAACACTCTCTACTGAATGCCAACAATGTAATGTACAGTAACAGTCAAAAGTTTGGACACACCTGTTTAAGATAATGGAAATCATGCATTCAAATACATTTTTGTCTAAAGACTTGTGCTTAAATGCTTGAAATTTGTTTCTTAGACAAATTTAAATACTGAAATTGATGCCTACATATGAATTCCTTTCAAAAGTTTTTTTTAAAATGTTTGTAAAATAATTATTGCCTACTTTGAAGAATCTAAAATATAAGGTAGTTCTGATTTGTTTAACACTTTTTTTGATCACTGCATAATTCCATCGTTCCATAATGGTTCCATAATTCCATTCCCTTGTTATTCCCTTGTTATTTCATAGTTTTCATAGTTCTTCACTATTACTCGAAAATGTGGAAAATAGTAAAAATAAAGAAAAAGCAGGTGTGTCCAAATTTTTGACTGGTACTGTATGTGAAATATGTTCATTATTCCCCTGTGAATTAGCCTGCAGGTGGCACATATCCTCGACTGTTTCCAGACGGCACAGAGCTAGCATAGCTAGCAGAAGCCGCCGGAGGTCAGTCACATTTTGCACGATGGCGCACGTCGCGAGCTGACATGGAAAAGTGACAGCCACGTGTGGGAGACAGCAACAGCCTCATGAGAAGCAGGAAAAGTGTCATGTAATTACGCAGAGAACTGCATGAAACTGTCCCAAACATCGCTTAAAGCTCAGACCCAAACTCACACAGCCTCTGCCATGCCAGTCTTCACAGCATAATGAATAATAAAAAAAAATGGCTGACTCCTCCCTGTTTTTCCGAATCGTGGAGTATATTTTATTTACTGGGTTGGAATAATTCTCGGGGGGGGGGGACAAAAAAGTATTAAGAAACTGGAGCCAAGAGTCTTCAGAAATTAAATGAAACATATATTTTTACAATTAACTTAATCTGAACTATTCAGTATTGTGAGATGGAATCACTGCACACTGCAGACCAATAAACATTTTTTTTTTTTTTTCCCCCAGGTCACCCGGTACCACTACACCCAATCTTAGCCTAGCTGCCATGTCAACTGGACTAGTACTGGTGCAGGTCCAGTGCTAGCCCAGATCTGTCAAATTAGCCCCGGTTGCGAAGCAGCAGGTGAGGATGTATCTGGGAACAGAGCACATAAGGAACTGCACAAAAGCACTATAGAGCTAATGAGTACATTGTAATGCAATCAAAGGTTTTGTTGAGGAGATCATTTATTTCCACGGATGGAAGCGGAGAAGCAGAAAGCCACAGACAGAACACATATAAGCACAGATGGCACCTAATAAGCATCCTCCACATCAAATTCACACCGGAAAAAAAGGAAAAAAAAAAAGAAAGAAATAATGTTCATAATCAATGGGGAAAGGAAAAAAAATGACAACGAATAACTGTCAGGCTCAGAACACTAGCCGTTCTTTCTGCGCCGCGAGACTTGCTCCACTCAACACGTGCTTTTTCCAATCCAGATGGAAGCCAGCAGTCACAGCTGTTATCAATGGGTCCGTTGTTTCTTCACATTCCGAAAATAATTAGCGACAACGCTCCGCACTTCCCCCCATAATGGCTTTTCATTGTTGTTTAATTGGCTTCCTGTTAAATTGAACTATCGAGCTTTAGAAGGACGCGTTGCATCGCCCCGGCATGAATTGAGCTTGATTTCTTTAATGAAGTTTCGATCGGTAGTCGGGTTCGGCGGAGAGGAAGTTAAAATCGGGAGAGTTTTCACCAAAAACGCGGCGCTGTTAATGAGCGTCTGCGCCTGTTTTGTTTTGATTTACCTCTCTAATATGTAAGTATTAAATATATTATCATGATTTATGGAACTCACTGAGTGTTCAATGAAATATTAATAGTAAGCTATGTTGTGTCTCTGACAGGCTGTTTGTTTACGGTGTCACGGGTAAATACAAAAATGCTTTTTTTTTTTCCTGCCCGTGTGTGTGATCTTCTTTAATTAAGGTTCAAGATATTTTATTCAGCAGATATTCAATCCTACATGGGTGAGCTGCAGAATGGCACACAACTTCACCATGGCAAGAAGAGCGCTTGCAAGAGTGGGTTTACAGTAGCCATAATAATAACCTGTCATATCATCATCATTTTAATGGTGTATTGGCCCACTGAAAATATTGAAAATATTCAGTCATATATATATATACATATTTTTCTTTCTATCCAGATTAAAACTTCAGACAGGACAGGCTCTATTAATTTGTGTTTGTAAAATTCAGTCGATTTTACAAATGGGATGTCTGCAGGCCTGTAACTATTTATCATTAATTATCGCTGACAATAAAAAAAAGAAACCAAAAAAATCCCTACTCTAAATCACACAATCATTCCCACACTGACAATTATTGCTGCCAAGTGCTTAAAAAATGGGGCCCACAAATAATGTTTACCGATTGTCAGTCAGCGCATTGAACCCTTCAACGTGACGAGGGCTGGGAGACATAACAGCTTCGTTGACAAATACAGTGAAATAATGTCGCCTTCGTGGGTGCAGTCAAATGAGCACCCGAGACAGGTGAGGGGGTTGAAAACAATTTCATTATCTAGTGAAAAACACCGCAGGAAATGCAACAGAAATGTCGCCGAAAAACCTCAGGATGCCCAACACACCAGCCACCGGTACCGAAAGTCATAATGGAACAGCAATTAGCGGTGACACTAGCCGAGGTGTGAGCTTCGGAGAGTTGCGGTTTGTGGTGCAGTGCCATGGCTGGTTGAAAGTTTTCGGAAGGTGCAGGTTTTGAGATAACGAAGGCTTAAAACACACAGTAATGGATGCTGATCTCTGTTTATTAACAAGGGTAGCATCTGATTCCAGATGGTCTTTTCCAATCCATGAATCAGAACTGTCCACTGCAATTCCATGGCTCTACTTTTTATTTACATTCACTGATTATTTCTTTGTTCCAAATCCAGCCTTTATTTTCATGGCAACTAGAGCAATATGGGTATGATCCACCAAGCCAATTGGTAATACATTCACACATAAAAAACATAAGATCACCTTCCACAATGTCAAAAGTACCCTTGAAATGTTAGTATACAAGCGTTTCTGGCCTATTGAAGTATTTAGCTAGGATCTGAATGTCACCTGAGCTTTTGAAACTCATCAAAGCTCCCCTCACCTAAGTTATTCAAATCATACTATTGAACAGATGAATACAAACCATGCCAAGTACAACAGACAAACACAAAGATTATCTATATTCTTTCAAATTTGTATTTGAAGAAGATAAGTAGTTTTTTTGGAACAGGCACACAAACCGATGTGGATACCTTCTATTTTCTTATCTAGTAATCATTGTACAGTAGATTTCCCCACACAGTATTTCAACGGCACGGATTACAAGCGGTTGAATCATAGCTGAAATTCCTCTGAGTCGCATGTTGTCCACAAATAGTGTTGGACTGCGTTTCAGTGCAGTTTAGAGCTGCTCGGAGGAGGGGGAAAAAATCAAGGACCAAATTGGCTGACCACACTACAGTGACCCCTATTAACTTCCGTCTGAGTGCCAGATCATGTCCCCTGGGGGAGATGGTCTACCTGTCCTCACTTCAACCCACTGTGTCATACGTCACAGTTGCCATTGTGGAGACGGCTGAAATCACAGAGGCAGGAAGTGTACAACACTCCCTGGATCTTCCGCGTGGGCTGTGTAAATACATGTCACAATCTTACCCTCTCCTGCACTTTTTTTTCCACAGTTTTCTACTATTTGCTTTGAAGGCTTACATTATCATCTTTTGGATACACAAATATATTCATTACATTATTCGTGGAAGTTGATGGGTTAATTATTTGGAAAACTGTTCTCTTAGTCAGCATCACCCAATTGCCTGCCTTTCTGTAAACATCTTCTCTGAACTTGCGCGTCTGACAGAAACCCCCCATCACACAGCATAGGGCAGCCTCTCTGTTGACACTTACGTACAGAATCAAAAAACACCTGGCAAGGGAAGATTAGTGATGTAAAATGTCTATTCCACAAACTGAGGGGTCATGAGTAAAGGGACATGTCTTGCTGAAAAGGACAAATTGAGAACAAAAGTATGACAAAAAATGTAATAATCATATTGAAGTAATAACATTGCGAGTAAGGGATTAATACAAAAATTTATATGACAATGGGTTGTTTTAAGAAGTCACAAATATTCAAGAGGTTCAATCAAAGAAACATGATCATGATCCATCAACAAACCATAAAGTGAAAAATGTAATGGAATCAATGAGACCAATAATTAAATTATCCATTTTTAGATTTTTTAAAAATCACTCTCTGTCAGACCATAAGGGCATGCCTGCAGTATTATCTTCATTATTTTAATATGGTCCAGTCTATCATTGAGATAACAGATATAAGTATATTTTTTTTACAATGGTTTAAGTATAAAACTCATGTCAGTTGTTGTTGGTGGTGGTGGCGGTGGTGTTTTGTTAGACTGAAGTCTATTTAATTTGCTTGTTCCATTGAAGAATCAAAACTATCTTTTTAAATACATTCTTCTTCATTTGAGTGTTGTTTTTCAAACAGTGTATTGTGGTTAATGTGGAAGCTTTTCACTTTAGAGAGCAGATAGCTGCAGTAATTAAGGCATGACAAGGGAATAATGAAATCTTTATATTTTTCTTTTTGGTTACAAATAGAATGTTGGGAAAATATCAATATCTGAGTGGAATCCCCATGAGCACTGCTGTTCAAATTCTCAGAGCTATGATATTAACTAACAGTCTGTTATTTATTTTTTTTTTCCTGGAGAAAGCAGAAACACAACCACAAGCAAAAGAGAATATATTTTACTATCGTGACATTTTCTGGAAGGCTGAAATATTCTCAGCGTATCTGGATTCACAACATATCTCTCTATTTTATCGGTAGGATGTGTGTCTGTGTTTGCATCTCTGAACAAAAATTCCCCACAGCTGACATTTCATTCATGTCATCTGTTCGTGAAATGTGTTGTACTTGATTTGTTCGTAGTTTACCGCGTTCAGGTATTTCCTGGCTCATGGTATACTTTACATCTTTGTACATTTCTGTGCGGTGTAACAGCTGATGGGGAAGCTCAGACTGGCGGTGATTTTCCACACCTGCTGAGTCTGCTCAGTACATGTGGCGGGAAACAGGAGGAAAACACAAGCGCTTTGAATAAATCAGAAATATTTTTTTTCAAGCATAATGGAAAGTTAACAAGTTTTCCTCTTCTCAGTTTTGACACTTTGCTCAGCACCCTGTGTCAAAAACTTTGGAGTTTGTTTGCCGTTACGGCGTTTTTCGGAAAATAAAGAGGGAAAAATACCATGAAACTTTTATGACAGTTGTACAACTGAGGTGGTGAATGTTCCATTGAAATATTCTGCCCGGGTAAAACGCAGCCCCACAAAGGTCTCCCAGTACCAGGTTTGTCAGTACTGGATTACAAGAAGTCACAAAAAAATACTGTGTTGGTTTGAAGTGCATGGTGTGCATTTATTCCTTAAGGCTTTGTTTTGTGTATGCGTGTTTTTGCGCATCCGTGTGTATTTGTGTGTGTGGGGGAGCAGTGCTTATTCAAAAGCAAGCCAATTCATGCAGCCTCAATAGTCAGATCCGGTAGTTCCAGTTCCTATTTCCTGTGCAGATTGCTAGTCAATAGTCATCAATGTAATTTGTGATTTATCTGGTCTTTTTATTTATCTGAGATATTCTTTACTTCAGTTTGCATATGGGTTTACCAATCTGAACTTCTGTAAGTGCCTCAGGGTAGTGTAAACTGAGGACGTGTTATACATACTGTGTGTGCGCATCAGTCTCTGTGTGTGTGTGTGTGTGTGCGTGTGTGTGTGTGTGTGTGTGAGAGAGTGAGTGAGAGAGAGAGACTTAAACCTTTGGTCACCCTTCCCAGCAAAGCCTGACACCTCCAGAAAAGGCAAGAATTTATTGCTGTACTTCTGTTCTTTCCATTGCAAAGCCACAAGTAACCCTCTCGTGCACAATCTAAACATTTCTGCACAAATAATAAAGCCAACTTTCTTCAGATCCTTATAAACATAGTTAATTTGTTATGTTCAACAAATCTCAGTCAGTCAGTTCGACAATTCTCAGCCAGCTCCCCTGACAGATTGTCTTTTATGCTAACATCAGCTTTTTCCAACTGTGCCCTTCAGAGACGATTTTACACAGTGCACACAGATGGAACAAAATGAATGGATTAACTCACTTCTTTAAACACAGATGCAAATTTCAAACAAACGTCTGCTTTGGGACATTCCTTTTTGAACAAAAACAAGATTTTAAATATTAAAGCTTGACTTATTGATAATCAACGTGATGTTTTGCATGCAGTGTATTATAAATGGACATGCAACAGTATTTACAATAAACCGGAAATGCAGTGATCACTTGTGCTGCGGTAAAGATCGTATGAGAGAATGAACATTTAACACACGCATGTGCAGACTGTTATTCTGGTTTTCACCCAGACAAACAGGAAAGTAGTATTAGCTAAAGGAGCTAAAGGGATTGGCAAAGCCCACTGGCATTTATGACGCGTCGTTTCATACACCAGTGCTGGCATAGTATGGACGGGGGCAATTCGGCAATTCCACTCACGCTGCAAAAACTGACGATTTAAAACTGGCCTTGAAGCACATTTACAAACAGCTAGGTACCAGCTAGGCTGCGGGTGGAGCTCTTTCACACTGATGAAGCAAGCTGCAATGGTGTGTGTGTGTGTGTGTGTGTGTGTACATGTGTTTCTGGCAGTAGAGCTCATCACATAGGGTAGAATTATTGTGTTTTATACAGAAAACTATTTCTCCCTGCATTTTTGGACATATGTTGCTTTTCCTTCTGTGATGGAAGCTGCTCAGCTTTCTGAGGGTTACTGGGAAAGCAACAGTGTATCAGCTGCCGATACTCAAGTAGCTCTTACTACACTCATCATCAGATAAACCTTTAACAGATAAACCTGCATCATAATGCTAAAGACTGAGACTTGTTAAAGACTTACTTTACAGGAAAAAGGAGTAATGCAAAGAAAATGTTTTCTAAAAGTATTATCTTCCATTTTTATTTATCCTCACAAAGTTCTGAGCTGCGTTCAACTGAAATGACTCAAGGGCTAGGTCTACCTTTTATAAACCTTTTATAAAAACCCATTATCATTTTCTATCATGGGTAGTACAGAGTATTTTCACTTGGCTAAATGTACTTCAACATTGCACGTTCATAGCATTTTTAATTTTCCAAGTGAGCTAACAAGTGAACAAAGCAATGTTTACTTTAGACATTATAGCAAGCACAACCATCAGTAAATCAAAGACAGGTCACCAGTAAGGATTATTGTTGTTAAATGTCAACACAATGACAACAACACTCAATTTGTAATTGGGCTGCTATTCACAACAAGAATAATAAGCAATATTATAAAACGTAATTATGTATTTAGCAGCGGCTCAGTATTATCAGTGAAATCCGAATTCCGGCCCAGGCCACGCGTCTGGACGCGGTCGGACAGGCGCATTTCGGAAGATAAGGATTAAACCGGCCATTAACAGCGTGGCATCTGATTGTGTCCGCTGCGCCTCCGCCGTCTCTCTGATGAGAAAGCCGGACGGAAAACGAAGAGGGTCCCCTCCCGAAAAAGCGCGCAGACACGGCCCGTGACTAACCTGTTTAAAAAGCGATTCCGAGGAGCAGATGGCTAAACAAACCACGGCGGCCCCACGGCGCCCATCCAGTTCCCCCACACCCCCCCCGCCCGAAAACGCCGCGCGCGTCTGCGGACTGCCAAAGCACATCTGTCTCATTTATGGATGCCGCGTGAAGGGCCCTCCTTTTCAGCCGTGAATACCTCACAGCTCGGCATTGTGGGATCCGGTGAGACAAGGCGTTTAGGAGACGCCTGTTATTTTTATCTGGAGGAAATGTGTCTGGAAAAGGAAAATTGGTATAATTTCTGTTTTTGTTATTTGCCCCTGCCCCCCACCTCCCATTTTGGCTAACTGTCCCTCCTGCATGTGTGCTATTGCATTGTGGTCACAGTGGCTCATCAAAGCTCCAAGTGGCGGCAAACAGGCAGCAGTCTGGCACTTTGTGACCAAGGGGTTGCAGGTTTGATTCCCAGTTGGGGCACTGCCATTTCACCGTTCAGCGAGGCATTTAGCATGAATTGCTTGAGTAAATATCCAACTGGGTAAATGGATAATATGTACGCGGTCATGGGTAAGGACATATGCCATGTAAATAAATAAATACATGAATGTATTTTTAACATTATTATTACATTAAAATTGCAATAGTGCAATAATAATGAGTAGAAAAATAATGATAATAAAAAAACAAATAAATTTAGGAGAAATTGGGAGGGGATTCATAACACCGTGTTTGTGGTTCGCCCCAGCCGACTTTCGAAATAGAATAGTTTTAATGGGAATGAGCTCAGAGATGGGAAGCATGAGGGACAGTTTGGCTGGCATGGGCCTCGCTGTCATTGGACAGCGCCTAATGTCTGCCCGGTGTCGGCGGGATTCTCTGAAGGGAGGGAGAGAAGTGGGAGAGAGGAGGTGTGAGTAATCACAGAAATGGGCACCTTCACATTTACACGGGGGGGAACATTTGCACTTACGGTTGCTAGGAGGACAAACCGACTCGGATTAAAAAAAGCACCAGTGCTTGTTCTGTGGGAAAAGAGGATCTGGGAAAAGTGGATGCTTTAAGCAGTTAGGAATCTGCCCAGCAAAAGGTCATTTTCATAGGTGTGCGCTTGCTACATTAGACACTCTACTCCAGGTCGATTTTAAAATACGTATTGACTTTTTCTCAAAAAAAAGAAAAGATTAATATCAAGCTCTAATTAGATATCTCTGCGTAAAATGATAATTTTAAGATAAACTACTGATCATTTATATCTGAGAGAGCAGCACCACAGTAGGTGCCCTTTAAGTCAGCGACTAAAAGCAAACCGGTGAACAACAAATGCTAATTTTAGGCAATTCCTGTCTGTTGAGAGGGCAGAGAGTCTTAGCTCAGTGTAAACCATAGGTTCCTCAGTCTTAATGAGCAGAGCTTAATGAATTGAACTACAGTCTTTCATGGCTGAGCCGAAGACTCACACCAGCCTGGTACTGACCGTAATTACACGGTGACATTTACCCCTAGCCTTTACACATCAACAGGGTTAAATCTGTCTGATTTAAGACTTTCATGTCGGCAATTATCACAATACTTTTTTAAATGTCACCTAGAGAGAGGAGAAACCGCCCACCACACCTCTGTACCGGGGGCCTGTATGTGTGCAGATGTTCAACAGAAAATGCCATTCTGAAAGATCAAACATCCCTTTGCTTAATTATGGTGATTTTGATGTTGCCCGATATTCTTTTGTAAGGTTTTGTTTAATTTACAGGTTGCAGTCATTAGAATATTGAAAAAGACCAGATGTACATACTGTAAAAATCACACGTTTTACTTAGTAACAGACAACCCCATGTGACCTTCTAACAGTCCTGTACAATTAAATAAATAAAAATTTGTAACTATTTTCAGTCATAAATTTACTAAGGGACTTGCACTTACACCCTATTTAATGTGTAACAACTATGTATTCATCATTATATTGCAGAGTTGTTGAAAGGGGACACAACTTTGCACATTAACTCCAAATAACTCCAAAACATACATCCAGCCCTAATCATTCTGTAAGAACACAGATTGTGCACAGTTAGTACTTGCACAACGCCTAACCAGCTGCTCTCTTGAAAAGCCTTCGCACTAAACTTATGTAATTACATTGTAATTGCTTCTAGAAAAACGCCCTCTTTGACTTCTGCAAATGTGCAGTCTGTGCTGGTAGGAATTATGATTCACAAACGCATCGTATCCGAGATTGTGGTACCAAATGTGTAAACAGGGAAAGAAAAAAAACACACAATGTCTGAAATGATGTTGTGCTCCGTGAGTAGACTCTGCAGCCAGTGAGCAGGCTCCTGTAAATGTCTGCAGCCCTTTGTTTATAGAAGGCTGCGAGGTGAGAAAGGGGATGTGCTCGAGCGGGAGCGGACGCAATATGCGACACGCTGAGCCGGTGCAGCTGCGGGCGGCGCCGGGGTGTCCGCCGAGCGCCGCACCCGGCCCGTCATTCAGGGTCCTGCTCCGCTCTTCACAAGCCCTGTAATTTGTAAACAGCGCCGCGGAGAACTCCGCCGCAAAATGATGCATTCGAAGAAGAAGAAGAAAAAGAAGAAATAAAAAAGAAAAATCCTACATGCCTACAGGTTAGGCAACTATTAAAAATGACGTACTGTATATATAATGCTACCCTTCAGTAAACAAGACAAATGTATTATAATAACCCGTGCAAAAGTTCACAGCCTCTTATTAACGGGCGACAGGAAGGAGTGGGGGGGTGTCACAGAGCGCTACTGTGTCAGAAAAGTCGAGGTCGGAACGCGGGGCGCTCATTTTAATAAGGTTTCTGCCTCAGGGATTATTGCACGAAAGCACGGCCCAGGTGAATCTTCAAGGCTGAGAGATTTCCATGAAGACGTAATTTGTGTCCACGAAACATCGAAAGACAAAACCGCTCGCAGAGTCTAGGAAGCGGTGTTGTAATAGTGTTGATTTCTCAGCTAACTGCATTATTTACATCATCTTCTCAAGTTTGTATGTTTTATTTTTTACCGCGTGCCTTTATGTCTTGACCTTCAGGCTTTTGTGATCCATTACCTTCATTAAAAATCCTGATTGATTCTGCAGCAGACAGGGAATTTTTTTTCCTCAACTCCCACCAATAATAAATGGAGTAATGTTTTGAGCGAGCGCCAGCAGTTAAGTTTCAGAGGCTAACTGCATTTTTATGTCCGTACAGTGAGGCAAAGCAGACGGCTTTGACAGACGAGCTTTGCATTGCCTTAAGCTCCCGACTGGTATTAGTACAGACTTGCCTGAAAAAAATGACCTCACAGTGGTCTGTGACAGAAGGCACTCCTGAGCAAGCATTACCCAGGAGCCCCAAAGTGTTGGGAGCTGAAATTGAGGTTTGATATGGACTCTTCTTTTTTGATTTGGTGGTGAGAGGGGTCAGTAATGAGCAAAACTCCAAACAAAGATTTGAAACAACACGGCAAACAAAATAATCTCCGCATAGCTCTTCCCGAATAGGTCTTCACACTATGCAACACAGCACACATCATGATTCATCAGACCTGCCACTACACCAGTCTCCGGCCAGAAAACAACAGCACCGACACTTCTGTTCTGGATGCTCACAGAGAAACACATCACAGATGAAGCAGTAAAACAGATGTGCTCTATTTTTATTACTCTCCTAACGACCTGAAACACAGGGACTTAAGAGGGGACCTTCGGCAGGAGTGGAAGTCGCCGTTGATGATTGAATTTCACCGCGGGAAAGATGCGTCACGGGTGCCGGGGAGAACCGTCGGCGTCTTCCACCAGGAAGGAACACAACGTTTGTGTCACGGAAAAGCCACCGCCGAAGCGCGGGACACATACGAAACAGGTGGACGTCAGTGCAGGAAACACGGTGTCGCTGTTGCGTAATGGTGATGGATCACGATCACGACTTTCATAAATAGCAAAGCCATCTCCCTCCATCGCCATCCACGTGGCATCCCTCAGTGCCACAATTACCTTGTTACGCCCGTAATGAGTTTCCGTGTGCCTATCATTCCAATGCTTTTATTATTATTTATTGTGTTGTTAGGTGCAGAGTTATTGCTGAGCGTTATTTGAGGTGAAGAAGGGAACTGGGAGAGCGGGCCGATCCATAACTCAGCGTAGAAATGAATTTGCATGCCTGACAGAAGGGGTGCAAATGGTTGATGAAGGCGGAATAATGATTTCTGGAGGGAAAATTGAAGTTTGTCTCCCATTTTCATTTCCCTTTGGGAAGCTTTTTTGTGTTGATGGCAGCAGATTGCATTTCAATTATTCCAGAATCTGCTCTCTCCAAGTTTTTTTTTTTCCTTCTCTCTCTTCAAAGCATCATTAACAGAAACTACATCAAAGTTTTAATTTTATGGGTTTTTTTCTGTTTGTTTTTGCTTTTTTTTTTGAGCCAATTTGCGATATCAAACACGTGTGGAAAACTGGTCTTCATCTAAAACATTGGTAAAGGAATGGTACAAACACAGAAGGTGAAAAATCTGGCCACTGAAATGGTTCGGGGGGCTGGGGGGGGGGGGGGGGGGGGGGGGGGGGGGGGGGAGGCTGCATTATTGCCTACATTAGAGAACTGAGAAGGCTTTGAATGAATAAACACTCAGGCAGCCTTGTCTCCTCTGCCATTAAAAAAAAAAGGCTTGATCGGTCACATAGCTTTTATTTCCTCTCCAGGACTTGACCCTTGCGAACTGGAATGGTTTGCTTTGGCCGCAGTAACTTTTGGACATCGAGATAAATGCTCCTAGATTTCCACTACAGATGCAGACCTTTCTTTTCCCAATTGGGTATTTATAACGTAATCACACCCTCTCATTGGATGCACACTTTTAACTTCTTGCATTTTGGTGTCAGTTAACTGCTGGTTGAAAGCTGTCTCTAAAACCCTCAGGGCTGAGAATATCTTGGCACAAGAGCGGACACCATTGTATGAAACTGTGTAAGTGTAAATCGCACATGGTTCAGGCAACAACCTCTAAAACAACTTTCTTTTAAAATAGATGAGTCGTGGGAGAATATGTTGCCTAATTACTTTACATTGCTTTGCTTAGCAGACTCCCTCACTGAGCTACTCTAGATAATTTAATGTGTCTGTTTACTTGGTGGGATACGTGCTGAAATCAGAATAATACCTGCTCGTTTATCAGAGAAATTCCTCACTGAAGAATACACCAACTGTAGACTTCCTGGGATTCAAGCTGGCAACCCTCTGCTCTACTATGTTGCTGCAGGTTCTCTTGACAGATGTAAATAGCCCTGTGATACATTCTCTACAATAATTATGCAGTAAATGTGGTATGAATACAAAGATGAGGCTGTGTAAAACACACACACACACACAAGTTTAAATTACAAAAACAAAGCTTTCATATAATATTATTAAAAATATATACCCTCTTCTCCACAATATTGAATGCATTTCTTACTTAAATGAGAGAAGGAAAAGAAAACAAAGGCAATATTAAAACTTAAATGGCAAAACAAATCTATGTACAAATGCTGGTCATTTGTGCCTGCAGCAAGCACCGTGCAACAAGTAATAACCAGTATAAAAGAGAGAGAGCAGGAGATAGAAAACTGTGGACCTTTAAAGATAGACAGATGCTTTGGAGAAACCTTGAGGCTTCCTTTAGCCTTTTTCTTCCTTCTAATGAGCTAATAACCTTGCCATAAGCTTGCCCCGGGATATGGTGAATTAGTATACAGGGTGTGAAATATAGGCTTGAAAGAAAAAACACACCAAAAACATAATTCAGCATTTTCTTATAGGGCACATCTTGAAATGCAAACCAGGCCTAGAGAGCAGAAAAACTACTACTTCTGTACAATCTGAACCTATTGTAGTTTCTCAGTCTGTAGTAAGCTATTACTGTGCTGTGTGTTCCTGCTTTTATTTTTTTTTTTTATGAACTTATAATTCTAAAGCATTACTAAGGTGTAACAAAGAGTCACTGAGCAAGCAAAAAAAAAAAAAAAAACTTTATTTGGTGACATTAAACTGTATTGTTCTTCTTGGTGTGTGATTCACCTGAACTATATTCACTAAAAGAAACAAGAAGGTCATTTGGTGATGAATAATAGTTAAAAATGAAAAGAGAACAGTTGTTATTTAAAAATGTAAGCATTATTCTATTTGCAAAATACCTCCATAAAAATTGATTATTTGTACATTTTACTGATAAATGAAAACTGTTTACTGTGGAAAAAACAAGAAAATCATACCCCAGCAATAATTATGAATTGACATTCACACCGTAATATGCTGAAAATTTTTAACTTTGAGAAAGTTATGCCAGGGCTTTCTGCAGTGTCAGTCCTTGAGTATCCTTACATGGAATACATTGATCGATCTTAATGACCTCCCTGCCTATCTCTGCTGATTTTCAAATTCATTTCATTCCAAGCTAAATCATTCAAACTATCCGAATTTATTTACACAAATGTAGTTTATTCAAACTAGTTTAATGCACTAAATCTGATTTAAAGTGTTTTGGTGTACAGTGCTGCCAATACCTGAGAAATAGCAGCTACAATAGTTCCTGATTACTCAGTCCACAAGTCAGTTGGGGCCTCAGATTTGAATAACTAACTCATGGCAGTGTTTAATTGTATTACTTGTGCTGAATTTTTCTTAATTTCTGCATTAAATAAGACCACAATATTTTTATTTAAAGTAGTCATAAATAAATATGTAGTTCCCATTACATTCTTCATAGTCTGTCAAGGAACAGACGGTGTTTGGTGAAATTGTACTGCTCACATGTTTTACGACTCTCGTCAATTCAATCAACTATTAATAGTGTTGATTAACCAATTTTAAACACAAATACTAAACCAGCTGTTATTAGTGTTAGTAATATCTATAGTAATGGCAAAATTGTATGTATGCTGTGTGTGGCTGGGTGTGCATACAGTTTTAAGTCGTATT
Source organism: Megalops cyprinoides (assembly GCF_013368585.1). Classification (NCBI taxonomy): domain Eukaryota; kingdom Metazoa; phylum Chordata; class Actinopteri; order Elopiformes; family Megalopidae; genus Megalops; species Megalops cyprinoides. The sequence continues at coordinate 22,203,545 of NC_050604.1, forward strand.
TAATAATTGCATTTCAAATTATGATTTCTATAACAATATAAATAACTGATTTGTATTTTTGTTTTTTTATTACGCTGGTAGGGAATTGTACTACTCAAAATTTAATCTAGCATCTTTGACACGCTTGAGAGCAAAAACCAAATTATGAAACAGAATGATAAAATCAAGTCAACTTTTCTGTTTTGCACTTATTTTCCTGTTTTTAAATAATTTTTACATAAACTGAACATAAAAACGTTCAACACTACGAGTTGGTCAACATTATTATTAATAGTGGGAGTAGTAGCAGCGTTAATTATTAAAACAATAATGATGCTTATCATCATCATCATCATCTTTGCTTTTTAGATCAAATACTTCATCATTGGTAACTCTCTTTTATGTTACCTTCACTCAACTTCTCTACTTTGTGCATTTGGCCCACACGCACCCAACGTCCTTAGCCTTTGACAGGCGTCGCCTGAGCAGGGGCAAGCAGCCGACACCAGACCGAGGCATCGATTGGGATGGATTTTTGGTCCGCGGTCCACACCATGGCAAACGCTATTTCAAACGAGGTGGCTTATCCTTATTAACCACGCGAGGAGAGCTTATGAGAAATCGCAACGACTGCTTAACATCAAATACTGTCTGGCTGATCACAAAACAATTAGTGACTTGGCAATGAGCTCTACCTCCAGTGGAACAATTTATCGGCTCAGGGATTTTTTTTTCTCCTAAATAAGGCAAGAAAGCCCACAGCTCTACTTAACTAGGAGGTTGAAAATACCCTCAAGAAGACAATGGTGTTTGTTTTGTTTTTTTTTTTTAAACCTCCGCTAGAAAAATCACTTATGAAGCATTTAACCGTCGCAAAGCATTCCTCATGTCTCCCTCGCAACAAAACTCAAATGGAAGTCTCTCCTGGCTTTCCTTTTCCTACCCATCAGCCCCTCAAACCGGCGGACCCCCCCCCCCCCCCTTGTTTATTAACTGCGATTCTTCTTTCCCTGCCAGCCGCCTGCAGTGCCCACTTTGACACTCTGAAAGAGACAGGGGTGGGGGCGTGGAGGGGGGCACCGCGCCTTTCATTTTTCTCCGCCCGATAGCTCATTAGTCTCGGATTTGTCCTGAAGGAGCCCTGGCGGTTGACAAGCAAATAAAGAACTTAAACCGCGCCACGCAACATAGTCCAACCTTGACTTGCTCTCTCTCTCTCTCTCTCTCTCTTTCTTTGCAATTCAATTCAGGCGCGGAATTTTAATTACAGGAGCTAGACGGACGAAAAAAAAAAAAAAGAAATAAACACAATAAGCCATAAGCCACCTTCAACACATGTACTTGGGGGGGGGGGTCAAAAACCAGACCCAATTTATACAAAAATTGGACTTTTCATTTTGTTCGTACTGTAAGTAAGCATGAGACTCATCGCAAGTATGTCCCGTGTTGCTCTGGCGTTTTCCTTTCTGGTCAACACTCATCAAACCGTTTAAAAAAAATCAGTTTAAAAAAAAAAAAACAGTGTAAATCTTCTACATGTGCAACTACCTGTGAGAAGAAGAATGAAGGAAAAGTTAGCCTCACAATTAGCCTCAAAACAGCACCTGCGGGAGAATCAGAGAGAGAGGAATCGGAGAGGAGTTTTGTTACAAATAGCAATCGGGCACCGTGAATCAAAGCCTCTGTCGCCAAACAGCGGACCCGGTAGGGGCTCTTGTGAGCGCCGGGGTGCAGGACACACCAGTTATTACTGTACTTAAGTGCAGTGTTAGTTCAGGTCAGAACAAAGCACAGAGCATAGCAGCCAGACACACAGAGAGGTTTATTTTCCAACCCATAATTGTGAAAAAAGGGCAACTTGGAGCTCGAAGCGGCAGCTACTTTTGTTGAACTGAGAGACCGCCGGTTAGCTCCTTTGGTGAAACGACAGTGTCATGGACATAAGCATATAACAGTTAGACATGTATGGTCGGTGAGACTAAGGCGGCAACAGAATTTAATTTGAATGATACAGTTGAGGGGGAGGAAAAGTTAAATGGTACGTTTAATTTCCCATTAGTTTTGATGACACAATAACACAGCTTTATGGGAAACATGAGCATTCAAATGAGAGCCTTGATCAGCACTAATTTGTACTGTTATCAGCCGGCAACAGCATGGGTGTATTTTACAATTACCTTTTTCTCCGTGCCTACACCAATGTGCGCTTGTTTGCCTGTTGCTAAACAGAGAATTTGTAAAGCCTGAACAGATGGACGAGAGAAAAATCAAAGCGGTGAGAAACAGACCAATCTGCAAAAATCCCCGGGACGTTTATATTACAACGGTGGCCATATGTTTTTTCGTTTTGTTTTTCTCCCCTCACTCTATGTTCCTGGGTAAGTTTACTCTGCCCAAAATCCTTCCCCAATAGCTGTTGTCTTTCATATTGACTTAAGATCAGCCAGACTGGGTACTACATGCTGTAACCATTTCATCATACTATGTTCAGCCAGCAGATGAAGGCCCCTGGTCAATAATACATACAGGCACATTCCTTTCAGGGTGTTTTTATTTAAGATTTGCTGTCTGTATGTGAAATCAATGATGACAGAGCTTTTTAATGATGAATGTTCCCTCACAGGTAAATCTACTACCAGAAGTAAGTCGCATGCAATAGACTCGCCCAGACTCACCCCATGCAATAAGTAGCAGTATAGCATTCTAAAATAACTACTCCAGAAGCATTGGACAACACCTAGACTTTGAAATTTGAAATTTGCAGTGCTGCGGTGTACTTAGCCACAGCACCCTTAACAGTTCCTTTATAAATGGGACAGTCGACAGTTGTGTCTGGAAGATGTGTCTACAGTAATCTGTCATATAAATAGTTCCACCTTTTTACAGGTCTTAATGAATTGAGTAATCAACACATTCCTGTCCTGTTCGATTGTGTGCACGCAATCACGTTTCCCGCAAGCCTCCCTTTCCCCTCGTCTCAATCAATGCCTGTACAGGCGCACACCCACAAGCGAGAATCAGAAATTGATAGCTTGCATTTTCCTAATGATGCGGACATTCAGGGTTCACTGCCTCCCGTGAAGATATTTGGCAGAAGGTGACGTGCAGCAATTTAGCGTTGCTGGTTTTAAATGCCAGGCCCTGAGATCCCCCATTAACTGATAAAAGTGAATGTTCGAAGCGAGACAGTCCCCATGACCCACCTCTGTTCCAGTGTACAATCTATCGCTGTCGATTTGATCGTAAGAAGAGGCCGTCGTCATTGGGTCATTATTGCTGCTGGGGTCCTGTTGCGGTACATTCACAGACACGGAGCCGAGCAGCTCGGTGACCCGATTCATAACATGTGGGTATCGCACAGATCTGTTCAGAATGCATACATGACTTTAAGAGAAAGACAACACACCTGCAGAAAAGTTAAACCAATAGCAATGTGTGTTGCTACTGTTATGAACAGATGCACAAATCCATGTTTTTTTTTTTTCCTTTCCTTAATGATGACTATATGAACTGTGTTCCATTGCCTTTTAGGGTAATGCAACAAATGAGTCCACCCTTGCACAGGTAAATATACGTTATCTAAGACTTAAATAGTCTTTAGGGGAACACACAGTTCAATAAAGTAGGATGACACTGGATTAATGACGAACGATTATCTGATTATGGGATCGCAAACAGAGATGAGCAGTCCGATACATGCATATGGAAACTGAGATGTGAAACAATCTCTATTTTGGAGGACAGGGTACAGAATTGTCCTTACAGACGTTTTATAGGAAGCGTGTGAGGCTAATTGAAAATAGCTGAGACAAAGGGGTTTACCTTCAGAGACATCTTTGGAGGGCACTCTACAATAGTCTCACAAAGGGCATGTCTGATTGATGATGCTACATTCTCAAATGGCAAACCCTTTTCATTGATTATCCTTAACGCAGATCAATATTACAGACAAGAAAAAAAATGTAATATATACACTTTCCACACATACTCACTGCCCTTGGAGGTATAATTTTTAATAACTTTCCGTTCCTCCTTCTGAAATGATTTTTGTAGTAACTTGTGAGGAAATGCCATGTTTAAGGACAGGGGATCTTATGAATAAAATATCACATCAAATCGTATTTGCAATATGAATAATAAAACAGGAGAAATAATGCCACGTCTCGCTTGGCGAGCCAGAAACCATGTTAGGGCTCTTCTGCGCCCTGCCATTCCGCTTGTCTGACGTCGCCGTCGTTTTTTGTAGCCGCTACACCCCTGGAAATGAGAAGAGGAAAAACCTCCAGACTCCATCTCCTCGGCTGCGCCGGCTGTGATATTGTCCTAGGCTCCGGGGGCTGCGACAGGCCAAGGGAGCAGAGTGAAATATTCGGAGCCCAGCATGAGGTGCGCTGGGTCCCTGGGCCCTGAGAGGCAAGCTGCTGCATGACTACATCCTTTAACTGGCGTGAGGGGAGCAAAAAAAGAACTCTCTCCAACTCGGCCTGGAACGGAACTGTTTGCCGATGCAGAGATGGAGGGGACTTTTACTTAGGTGGCATGATTTGTGATTTTTTTTTTTTTTTTTTTTTAAAGGGCATGACTGACTTCAACCCTCTCACTACACCGTCGCACAAACCCTCTGTTAATTACTCAGCGAATGGTCTTTATGACTCCGCCGTCTCAAGGCGAGAGCCTTCATTGTGATGCTCCTTTCCCTTCACTCACGGCAGGACCGCGAGGAAGTAGCTTTTTTAGCATTCTGCTGTCCTTTTTTTTAACACAATGTATTCCATCCGTGAACTCTGCCTTTTCGCTAACAAACACATCCTTCTGTGATTTCACAGGCGGAGGAAGGGAGCAGCGAATCTCAATGCAGGCATTAGAAAAGACCAAGCCGATAATATAAATGCGTGTTTATGATTCTAAACTGCGTATTTTCTGGATGAGGCATAAGGGCCCTGAATCAGAGCAAGGGGTCACATAACAGCATAGCACACAGCAGAACATGGTAGTCTTTCATCCAAAATAAATCATTTAAAAATCCATTAAACTATAGGCTTATAGTTGTGAGTGCTGGTTATGTTATAACCTTCTTATTGTGCTTCAAATTCAGCTATTATATGTGAGTTTCCTTTGAACTTTTCACAGCTTGAAATGGAATGAACCATTCAACAGCCACATGCCATACGGAAGCCAGAACGTTCTGTCTGAGGCTGCAAGATGGTATCAGTTCCAAAAATGCAACGCAATAGCAAAATCGGACAGGAACCACATGCTTCAACACCACAACACACCCAGCACCTCCATGGATACAAATTTTCTTTCCATAACTCAATTACTGTGCCTAAATTATTGTGCAATTAGTATAAGTTTCTCATGGAGAATTTCTTGTTTGGTCATTTTGAATAGGCTCGGTTTCTCAGAAAATTAAGTGGGGCAACCAATAAATGATAGAAAACAAATTTACATCAATGAAGTGGAACTGTAGAATTTTTCTTCTTTTTTTGTCATAAATATCTGTAAGCAACATCTTCCAGGTTTAAAATGCAGAGGTGGAAACAGCTCTCCCAACACCTGACTTTGAGTCATTCCAGGTTTTTCTGGCAGCATATATCAGCATTTCCTTAGAAAGTGTTGCACTTTAGCTTCATGATTCCTAAAGGGGATAGTAACTTGCTGAAGGATGCAGCACCTTGCCTAGAAACTAATACTGATTTCCCTGGTTCTAGTGCCACCATTATTTAAATAAACAGCATTTAATCAGCACCAACACAATTTGCAAATATTAAATATCCTCCCATTTCCAAAGAAATAGTTTGGTCATCATGAAACTCACATATTACAATCCAATTTTAGAGTATAAAACTGGACATCAACAATTAGCGCACTCAGTCTATGATTATGCCCAGACACTTGAAACAAAGAACAAAGATGAAAGTCACAAACTTACTTTAACACATAGGCAACTATAAGGCAGTTACAGTGTTTGTGAACTGCGTGGCACTGTAGTCTTGATGCTTAATCATACCTTTCCTGGTCTGCAACCTTCTGACCGTTTTGCTGAAATGTCTCTTGTGCCACCTACTGGAACAGGAGACAACAATACAAGATTAGCTTGGTTTCTTTTTTAATGCTGGCGTTTCCAACATGAGCTGACATGTGTTTCCAGAAAAGGTCACTCTATGGGAAAAAATGAAAATAAATAAGAACATAAGAGAAACCTCCCTGAGGGAAAGCAAAGGTTTTTTGTTGTTGTTTTTTTTCCCCCTCGTGTCACTTATCTGTAAAGCAGCACTTTCCAACGCTTATTAAGAGACACAATGCAGAACCTATGAAAGCTCCTGCACCCTCTCGGTGTTAAAACATCTGTGCATCTTCCTCGGGGCCTCCAAATCACCATACTTGGCTTTGTGTTCGCTAAATTGGGTACAAGAATAACCGCACATCTCTAAAATGCCTCTCACCATTTACTTACCAAGGTCTCCTAAATTGAATTTAAGAAAAAAAAAAAAAAGGATAGCTGACTCAAAGCTCCTGTGCTACCCTGCTAAGTATGTCTAACTTTGAAGGCAGTTCCTTTTTTTTATTACTGTGTTTGCATCAATAATGGCTGTATCTTTTATTGTGGCGACCATCATTCATTACCTTCATGGTGCCATTTCCCAGAGTGAATGGACTGAATTCATTTCCTTCCCTTTACTATTTAGGTCAGAGCCGTTTTCCCTTTTCTGAGCTTTTGTTAGTAAGAGCTCCTTTTTAATCCTGTGGCTTCCTGTGTCCCCTCTTCATTCTTTAGCTTTTTCTTCTCCAGGTCAACGTTTCATCCATTTTGCATCATCAACACAAAACCTCATTTTCATTTGCATTTTACTGTATAGTCCTCTTACATCACCTTTTCACAGCTTCAAATGTTATGTCAGCTTTGTATTTGAAATTAATGTTTTTTCATGTGATTTGCATTATAGCAGTAAATAAAGGAGATAAAATAAATGTAACTGTTAAATTCGTAATAACATAGACAAGTTTATTTCATGTTAATTTAGAAGGTAGAGTTTTTGGCTGATTTACTACTAAGTATATTTCAATGCTGAACAAGTCTGTATATGTACAATGGTAGGGGGCATATATTGTCCACACTGTATGTTTATATGGTAAATGGGAAACATCAGAGAAGTCTTGTATAACTGAAAATGTGGACGTGTTAATTCTGCCTTAACATTAGAGCTTTTAACTTCTAACCAAGCGCACTAACGTGAGGCTGTCACAAAGAATGTACTTAATGTGCTGTAGGGAAGGCATGTCTCCTCAGTGAGGTCTTTTATATACAACATCAGAATCCTGCAACTTTTGTTGGGCAGCTCACAGAACTCCAGTCACACAAGGGCCCTGTAACAACAGGACCCGCCGCGGTTTGTTCCAAAGGTGTTTTTTTTATTTTTTTTTTAAATGAGCTGTCAATTCGACAGAGAACGCGCTCACTCAAGCCTTGTTTTGTTGCCTCTGATAAAGAACCAATGCACCAGAGATTTTTATTAACTTCAAAGGTGTCATTTCTTCCAACAATGACACCAGCACACCCAATTAGTCCTTCCAAATATAGCCGACTGTGCTGCAGGAGACCCGGGCGAGTGTAAGCAATGATGATGCTTACCAGTCGGGGAGATAGTTAGGGAGTCTTTCTGGGAATACCGATCTCCAGGAGTGCCAGCATCCGGAGATTTAGAACCAGGATAACGAGACAGAGAGGATATGGTCGATGGGTTACGGACTCAGCAGGTGATCACTAACTTCTATGGGCATCCAGGGAAAAGAAATTGGCTTTAGCTTTGGATTCTTTAGCTTTCAGAACTCATATCTAATCTCTTTACAAGGTGCACATTTTGAATTATGCGTCTATCCTGCTCTTTCAGGATGAGGTACTGCAGGAAATTTTTGTGTTTTTTTTTTATGATGTTGACATTCATAAAGTGAAGCATTACAAAACCCGACTCCGTCGGTGCCCAAGATATAAGCATAAAGTCTGCATAAATTATAGATTCTCAAATGGCAGCGGTATTAGACAGTTACATAAATATTTGTGTTTAGTGAAATAACCTTTTTGGCAATGTGTTTGTGAGTGTGTGTACACAATATATGAAAAGATGCTGAACATATTAAAAATAGTTTTTATTGCAACTAGAATTCAATTTCATTTAATTCAATGATTAAATTATGTATAATTTACAATGTGTGTAAGCTTGAAAAATTCTTTTAAATATCTAATTTTCTAAAATACTGTTCTTCTAATAATACATACAGCATTTCTTTAACATACATTAAAATATATTTTTATATTTGCAAATATACATTTGAACACATCTTAGTTTTTTTGTAAGGGCCACTAATTCTACACTTGAATGAACTTCACATAATACATTGAACGTAGGAAAGTGTGGAATCCACTAATAGCACTGCTTTTGGTTTATGGATTGTACGCACTGAAGGAGTGTTCTATGCTGCCATAGCATTCAGGATTAAAAGACCAGTATTTCGGAGACCTGGCCTCGACTATAAGGATGCGTGGGTCCGAGCTAGCAGAACCAACGTGATTGGGACACCATTCAGCCGTAATTCAGGCTGAATGTTTACTAACTGCATTTCAAATTACTTGCATGCATTCATGTATTCACTTGTTTGTGAAGTTCACTGATTAATTTTGATTCATCCAGGGGTCATTTATTAATTCCTTCATATATTCCAATTGACAGTTGGTCCTTCCTACATGGCTCATGGGGGCAGGTGAAGTGTGTTTCTTTCTTGTTTTGCTTGGCAGATGCCATTTTCCAGGAAAAACTTCCATTTTAATTTACAGCTTTAATTTATAAGGCTTATCCATTCGTACAGCTGGATATTTACCCAAAGCAATTAATTTTAAGTGCCTTGCTCAAGGGTGCGACAGCCGTGGCCCACCTGGGACTCACACCTGTGACCTTCAGATACTCGTGCATCTCCCGTGGCTATCTGCAATAAAACGGAAGTTGCATAAACAGCTCTTTGGGTCCGTTCACAAAAGCATATGGCACCGTAAATCTGAATCACATTCTCAGGACTCACGACAATGTTCAGTTTATCACCTCTAGTCAATTCAAGTACTCATAAACCACGGTAAAGTATGCGGCAGGCACACCAAACATTAAACACATGAAGAGCAATCATTTCACATTTTACACAATATGCCCTTGTGAATGTTGTTTATTACACGCGTGCACGAATTACACACAGCGCTGGCATTCTCGCTGGTGCACTTGAGCCATGTGGAGGATTTCCAGGGTGAAGATCTCGTTGAAACGACAACTAAGGCAACAGAGAACTGTTCCAACCCTGACCAACCACGACTTCACTCTGTTCTCCACCATTTTTATTTAGTAGTCACAACTATTGTCCTGTCCTCTGATAAGTTGATTCTCAGAGAAAAATTACTGTAACTCTGATAGGCAATGTAGCATAGTGGTTACTGAAAGGTTGCTGGTTTTGAGTCCCTGCTGGGGCACTGCTGCTGTACCCTTGGGCAAGGCACTTAACCCAGAATTGCCTGACTAACTATCCAGTTGTATAAATGGATAGCGAGTTAAAAAAAAAAAAAAAAATATATATATATATATATATACATAACCTATGTAAGGCGCTCCGGATAAGAACGTCTGATTAAATGACAGTAATGTAATGTAATACTCCCAAACCAAAACAAAAGACTGAGGAATCTGCAATGGTTGATACTGGTTATGTTTTCTTTTTCTTTTGAGTTCTGTCACAGTTTGACTCCATCTTTCTTTTTTGGCCCAAATTACAATGGAGGAACTTAAATCATTTTAATACATGTCTGCTGTGATACTAACTGCTTACACTGTAGGCATGATGCAGAAGGTGATTGAGCACCAGTGATGAATTACTTTCCCTGCTAATTTTGATGCCTTTTTCCCCATCACAGGCAAAAACAGAGAAAATGATCTGGCAGAACAATATTGCACGTTTCACAGCAGAACAAAAGGACTCATTTGTAATCAACAGAGCACAATGCAAGGAATATTTTTGAAAACCGATTCAGTCACACAAACTAATTTTTTAGAATGAATTTAAAACTAATTTTAATGAATTAAAGTGAAAATTGCATGCGTCTAAAGCAAAGGAAGGGACTGACTGCCAGCCCTTTCCTGCCGGTCGCAATACTGTCAAATATTACCCCCCACCCCCCTCTCCCGATGGTAATCAGAAGGTTCACCATTGGATGGGATGGGAACACTTGGGGTGAATGGTGGACAGGGATGAACATTAACATGAGGGGAGAGACCAGTCCGGGCTGCCCTGAATTCAGAACCCGTCCTCCGAAAAGTTAAGGGAAGCAAACATGGCAGTTAGATCGAATTCGGGCACTGGATTGTCTCATTCTCTCTGCCTTTGTGCTGCGCCAATCTCTATTTGGGCCTCATCTGTTTAATAAACCAAAAGTGTGGCTGTACGAAAAACAATGTGAATCTGCTTCGGCACGGACCTCGTTTAATTTCTATTTCATGTCCTTGAAATTTTATGTTACACCCTCGGCAGTTTGAGAGTACAGTCTGACCATTTTTTTTTTTTTTTTTTTTTTTATCTCCTTACCTTAAGGTGGTATAAAATTTTAACACTCCCATAATACCTTCTCCAAGGATCCCCCAGCCATTCTTGATCTTACTGATGGAATTTCATGTAGTCTCAATGCCTTTTTTAGAGTATATCGCATACATGACAGCGATCCTCTCTAGCAGCTGTAACCATGCAAAAAGGCTCAGCGCTGTTTATTTTTCCATGATATCGATTCCTCCTATCCCCCCCCATCGCCTGCTATCAGATATAAAAAAGCAGGGGCGCAGTTGCTTGATTTATTAAATTATTTCTCCGCGGCGTTTCTGCCTAATGGCCGTGTGGGGGATTCGCCGCACGCCGGAGCCGCGGCCGGCTCTGACAGCAGAGCTAGCGCGGCGTCAGGCCGCGGGAGACGCGGATGTTATGATGCGGAGCCTCCGCGGGGCTCTCAGACTTGTAAAGTAGATCTGATAAGACCGTTTTAAGCAGATTTTTTCGGCTTGACTGACACGACACGGAGGAGACTGCTCAAACAGCAGAACGAGTTCTCCCGTCAGCCGCGAGAGGTTCACTGAGGTATTTCCTGACAACGAAAGGAGGAGGGGGAGGGGGGGGGGGATTTCAGATAACGCTGTTGCCGTCCGCGCTGAATATTCAGCCCTCTTTCATCTGCCGGTGAAAACCTCGATGATCTCGCTAAGCCGCAAACTGACAAGCATGACCAGCCTGGGCTACCGTATCAGCAAAGCCTGAACATGACTTCTGGAGCAGGGAGGATCAATCACTCCGATAAATAAACAGGATAACAAAACGCACGCCGCGCATGCGATGTTTAGACATGCGCTTAACGCACGTCGCTTAATGCACGCCGCGAGCGCTACACTTTTCCAAAGTTTACGTCTCTGACATGCTGTCAGTCAGACTGAGGACTCGCAAGAGTGTTTCTAGTAGAAGAGTTGCTACCGTGTTCGACCATGTTTGGTTCAACAGGATACATCAGTCAATAAGGATGCAGTCATCGTGCTTTATGTATACACCACAAACTTAACATGTTTCAGAATTTGGCAGATTTTTGGACTGCAAAAAGAACACGGCAGTGACAGAAAGATTTTCAAACATAAGGACTTCCTCACTTTTGTACAGTTTGTTGAAATGGTTACAGTTGAAGTTTTGTGTGTGTATATGCATGCAGACTCAGATTCTCAGCTCTTTATATAACAATGTGGAAAGGTTTTTACACAGTACTCAGTAACTGTGGTGATCAACAGTACTCGGAGATCAGCAAATCTGTGCAGAATGTGCAAGCACAGCCTTTCTAGAAAATAGAGGGGTGACCAATAATTGTAATACATTAATCGGTTAACCAGAACATATGAGGTTGGGGGGGGGGGGCAGTGTAAGCACACTCAAGGATCAGGAAGTGCCTCTGAGTAGTGCCAGGACCTCAGAGGAGGCACGGTGACTGATCTGGAGTCAGATTCTCTGACAGAGTCACTCCCCATGAGGACCACAGACTTGAGTGCTCATTTCAGGCAGCACAGTGCTACAGGTTAGTTCAGTGCATTGCATTTCAGATGTGTAGAATATATGTAGTACTGTTACACAACAGTTTTTTTTCCCCCCAATACAAGGGAAATGTCTAGAATTGAATGGAAATTTATTTTCACTCTATTCGACACACAGTTACAGAGTGGTAGCAGTGCCAAAGAGAATTAATTTGTATTCCACAAGTTGAATTATCGAATGGATTAACTGAATCTGTATTTGACATTTTGAATGTGCAGTTCACAACTGGTATTGTTGAATGCCTTCATTCTGCAACTCCTATCACCTAATACTAAAGTTCAAAAACGTTTCATTCACATCTGGTCATTCAATTTTTACATTCACTTCTTAAATCCAGATTTAGAATTTAAATTAAAAATAAATTTAATTAAATTAAAATTAAATATAAAGAGTTTTTCAATTTCAGTACATACAATTCAAGTTTACAACCCTTAAATTCAATTCAACAGATAAGTCTATATCCATCTTTTTATTTAAAGATTAAAAACACCCCCTCCCCTCCCAATATATCCCCCATGTGCTAATACCTGAAAGGCACCACAACTCACAAATGTTCAGGAATGACAGGTAAATGTTTTAATGATAAATTTTAATCATGTCACGCTTGCCATTGATTTAACATTGACTTGGTATTAATAAATAAAGCCCAGAACACACGTAGATTTGGCCATAATGAACACTACCAAGCACACACCAAGGATACAGCCCCAAGCAGATCTGGATATACTTGGTACAGTGCATACAAACTGAACACTTTCCCCGGGTTTTACTTTCCAATAATACAATTCTAAAGTAAATGCTTTCCGATATGTTTTTGACAAGTATTTCTGATAAGCATTTAGTTCCACAGCATGATTGGAATACTTTATACCACTATCAATGTTTGGACATTGAATTTTGGCGTTTGTGGTCCTCTTCTAACAGGTTGCCTCAAGTGTTCATTGTTGTAAAATCCAAAATGCTTTTTAAACCCCGCCTTTACTGTCACTAAGAGTAACTTGTCTTAAGCAACAAGAAATTTGTGTGTAATCAGGTTTCTATTATTCTGATGTACTGTATGTTGATATAAAAAGCCTCTTGTGTAGCGAAATGACTTAATGTAATTATTCCCATTACATTCAGACAGCGCTATTGAGCGAGTGTGTACACAGCAGGGGTGGAAATAGGAGTGTGCATGGGAGACCGCCACATAACACTAAATCCACAGCAGCAGTCTGTATCAATGTGCGAATTCCCCTGCTCCTGAATACAAATGATCACACTCCAACGTGCTGCTTATGCTCATTTAATTTCGCAGAATTTCACATTACTATCAGTGTGTGGCTGTACTCGCAGGATGAAGACGGTGCTCGGCGTTTACCAAGGGAAGACCACAGCTTCCTTTCCTAGTAGGGAATTTTAGAATTTTACTTAGTTTACATTTACATTTACATTTATTTATTTAGCAGACGCTTTTATCCAAAGCGACTTACAAAAGTGCATACAGTAAGTATAGCGACAGTACGGGGACAGGATGTGTACAGCTCCACAATGAGACGGTTCTCAGCTGAGAGCAAGGTCTGTTTGAGGACACAGTACTATCAGATTTGTACAACTACAGCGTATAGGGCAACTAATACGGTACACCTTCAAACGGCAAACTTCAACAACTTCAAACGGCGCAACGAGCGTCAGGGTAAAGCCGGACTCAGTTCTACTTAGCCAACAGTTTTACAGAGCAACTTACACGAGTTGCAGATTTTTTGTTGCGCATTTATCCAGCCAGATATTTACTGAGGCGATTCGGTTTCAGCAGAAGACACTGACGCGCAGTCACATTTACTACCACTGCCTGTAAGAAAGGGAGCATGTGTTGTTCGTCATAAAGATGACTATGCGTGTAACTCTGCACACAATGTCACATGCATGACTACAGCTTTTTGTTCATGACAGTAAATCATTTCAAATAGAAGAGCGCAGAGAATGTGTTTAACTAAAAATACTTTTTTCCCCCATTACAACTAAAATGGTTTAATGAAATGTAAAGCACAGGGACACTCATGTTTGATGCAATCGAGTAAAGAGGAATCTATGGAGCTCCCTAAGTGGATATGGATTAAAAATGTTTTTTTCTTGAGGGATGGTCATCCTTATCTCACGGGACCTACTTAATATCTTGGGGGAACACCATAATACCCTTTGGGATAGACTTAACTAGAGGGAAAGATTACATGTCTCACAGGAACAACTTAATATATCGAAGGAACAGGGTCGTTATCACAAGTTGTTTTACAGAGACATGAAGTTGCTCCTACAAAATATTATGCCAAACTCACATGATAAGGATGTCGTTCTCTCAAGATATTAATGTACATGTCCACAAGATATTAGGTTGCTGATATTAAATTTTTCCCTCATGATATACACATTTTTCTCTCCATCTTCCCTTCAGGGGGTTCCATAGGCTGACAGGTAATCTTAATTTAAACTGGCATGTTGGTTATTACTGAAAATAAAACATGTTCTTTCTGCTTCTTCTCTATTCTCTGATGTGTGTCTCACACACATACAGTATATTACATATATATATATATATATATATATATATATATATATATATAGGCACTCCATGAAACAAGTGCTCCAGGCAAATGCTCAACAAGCCATGAAAAGAATGGAGTGCACACAATAATTAAAAAACACTTTATGAAGTAATTATGCATCATCACATCCTAACTGTAGCAATTTCACACTGTTAAATTGTTTTTTGTGTGTGTGTGTGTGTGTGTGTGTGTGTGTGTGTGTGTGTGTGTGTGATCTGAGATGTTCAGGGCTGATATTTTGGAAATGTCCCAAAGTGCGTTTCAGAGATTATAGTTTTAATGAGAATGACTCAACAGAGGGAAACGTTTGAACAGATTTGTGTAATTTGAAGATGTTCAATCTCCTGACCTGTCAACAGCAACACCAAGCAACCAATTAGCAGAGCTCATTAGCAATTGTCACTTTTGCCTCCTCTAATATGATTTAATATGATACACAACAACCACTGTGAAGTGTTTTTGGGGGAAACAAACAGTATAAAATTAAACAGACAAGGAAACCCAAACAATGACAAAAATACTCAAATACATGAATGTAAGAGTTTTGTGGGCATGCCATAGTGCAGACTGAGGGTTGCCGTTTGCCCTCATATGGACTTACGGACAGCAGAGCGCGATGTAGAAAAGAGGAAGGGGAATCACCCCCTGAGAGGGGGAACACCATTCTGGGAAAGGGGAACAGAACCTAACCTGATCTTACAGATGTTCACAAACAATGGATGGAAAAAAAGAAACACCATCAGCAAACACCATCTCCCTCTGCATCAACTGCTTACAAAAAAGCCTTTACAAAAACGAATGGTTGCTATACATTTCCTCCGTTTCGGTATCTCACTCCTGCATTAGAATGATTCCAGGTCCTGGATAAAACCCATTTTCAAAACCCTCAGAGGACAAGGGTATGCCAGTCTTCTCAGGTGATCATTAAAGTGCATCTGCAATTTGTTACTATGAAATGTTACTCTTTCATTATACGCACATTCCTTGACGCACCCCTAACGTACCCTGCAATTAATCAGGCGCTCAGCTGACATCAGTGGAGAACCACCTATCCTGCAACATGCAACCCCTGGCCAATGTGGGAAGCAGCAGCTACATCCCTGACAGTGTGAGGGGCATTCTGTGAAGTGCTTCCGGCGTCCATGTTTGCCAAAAAAACAATGAAAAGGTGACTGAGCAAATTTGTTTGCGAATTGTCAACGGTAGTCACTTGGTCACTAGTGGCTTGTAAAGCCCTCCATACTATCAGCAGTGTTTCGTGTCTCTAAGCTGGCCACCTGATGTTATGAAACACCCCCCAGCTTTAGGAAATGAATTCTCTCGTTATCGAAGTTTCAAATGATTCTATTTTTCTCGGTGTCTTTCCGCAAATAACTCAGAAGCTTTGCAACATAGCAAGTAAATGCTTCACAGTGTGGAACTGAGTGATGTGCTGACTAAGTGCAATTCTCTCTTTGCAGAGAATATCAACAAGGGAATGTTCAATGCCAAAAACGTATCATAATTTTTTTATAGAATTTTTAAAATCACCGCAGTCCCATCTTCACACGCCAAGACTAGTTTGGTCTTCCATTGGTGTTCCATTTTCCTTAATCTAGAAACATAAAATAAATTCCCCAAAGACAGAATAATATAATCAGTGATACAATCATGCTAATTGACTAATGCCATAAAAGCATGCTAATGTCAGTTGGTTGTAGATATTGCAGCTGCTCATGATAACTTTACTTGATAAAAAGCTTGACTAGTTGATAAAAACACATTTTTCCAGTGAACTGGAAAAGGAAGCCAATTACAAGGCATTTTGTACATTGCGTTCAGTGAAACATTTTCCGTAGTTTGATTTTTTTACAAAGAACCCTGGGTACTCTTAAAAGCACAGGCATTTCATTATTGAAACAAATGCAATAACAGGGCAGAGGTGACCGGCATGCTTGGAGAATCACTTACTCTGTGTACATCCCTGTTATGACTAGCAACAAGAGTGATGGGAAACAGAAGCATTATGAGTCACACAATGGGTGGAGCTACCATGCCCTGTCAATCACTGACACTTGTATGAACTAAAGATTTTGCTTTCTACATCAGAACACTACGACTGGCTCAAAGAAGTGAAATCAATGACTGCCTATTGGTTGGTCTTCTGTGTTGTTTCTTATATAATTTTTTGAATTTTTGTAGAATTAAAAAGGGCAAATGTTTGAATGGCTTCATCCATTCCATTAACCGTCTGCATGTACTGTGTTATGACAGAACTGTGTTCCTGGCATCTGAAAACAAGCAAACAGTTTAAGCATACACACACAGGCACGCAAGTTTCAGTCTGCACTGGCAGTGAAACAGTTAAAATACATACAGTTAAAAATAATCTTCCAAATACAATTAAAACCAGTGCCAGTCTTCTGTGTGGAAGCAGTGAATGAGAGGTAATATTCAATCATTTCTCACATGCTCAAATGTCATAATCACTTCCTATTTTGCAACCACTCTTTGAAATTAATTTCTGAATAGCGAGAGGAAAAAAAGTGTCAATTCTTGACTTTTTATAAGTACGTACCATAAATTCAAACCCAGCAGGATGCTAATACTCTTTTCATAGAAGCATAATATAACAAAATATAAAACCATTTCCTGGCTTTTTGCTGCTTATTTAAAAGCAATCATAAGGTTTGGGTCAAATTTAAGTAGAGGAATAATAATTCCATCCATAACTTTGAATTCAAACATGAATGCAAATACATTATCACAAACTAACATATTGCCCTATGAGCACTTAAGACAGTATGAATGTATATATACACTTTTCCAAGCTGTACTGCAGGACTTCTGTGATGGCATGGATTTCATTTCAGTCCTTTTGCTGATTGAATACCTCTAAAATAATTTCTGAGTAGCTATTTTAAGAATACTAATGGATAGAGAACCATGAGGGTGTGCAATAAGAATTTTTTCTTGGTTTCATTCATCATGGGATTGTATCACCAATATGCCAAATGATAACGGAAGGTAAAATGACCACACAGTGACCTGTTCATCAGCATCTAAGTCTTTTCCACTCAACCTTGTAACCCTATCATGCAATATTTAAAATGATTTCACCTTTCATCATGGCGGGTCAAAATGATACCCGAAAGTGAAATTCGGTTTATCTCATGTGGGTAACCCATCTGCTTTCTTCCAATTGTTCATATCATTCAAAGCAGTTCCCAATGGGCACAACAGGGAAATAAGTCCCCGTTAGCATAATCAATTTGTGGGGAGAACCAACAATCACTGAACAAAAACAACTATTTTTAAGAGCCTAAAGGAAGGCTGGAAAGAGGGCAAAAGGCAATGGCTTTGAAAAATATTACTTGTTTATAAATGAAGACAATATGCATACAGGCAAACTAAAAGTACTAGTCTTACTAAAACTGGGATTGTTGTCAATCAAACAGCTTTTGTAAGCTTCCAAGGCATAGAGCTTGAGAGATGTTAAAATTAAATAAATCAACAGAAAACACCAGGCCCACAGTCTTGTGCTTCAGGACCAGTTATCTCGGAGCTTGCTCTCAAGCTATAAAAATAAAGAAACACCTTGCCCTGAAAATACACCTGCTTTATGCAATAGCTAATTGGATTGCATTCAGGTGTGGAGATCTAAACTGCAGTTGAGTAATCGCATGGTCTGTTTGCTGCGTGTGACGTAGCGAGTCCTCCGTTCGTCAAAACCATAAACTGTAATAGCGCGTGCTGTGTCTGCTGTGGTAAATACGCGACAATTTGCAGATGAAGAAAATGGTTTTGTTTATGACTTCGCAGTAATGGAAATGATAAACTGTTATTGGGTTGCTGCTACAGCTCTGCCGTAAGGGGAGGCAGACCGTTAAATGGCAGAAGCATCCCCAAAGTTAGGATGCAGGTTCACAGCCAGGCCGCCACACGTTCCGCAAGTATGCGAACTACTACGTGCAATATTACAAATACTGTGATTCTGTGAATTAAAGAGGGTGTCTGAAACATTGGTTGGATGTATATGGGAATATTTTGTAAATATTGTATAAAAGATATAACTTACCCCATTGTTTGGCGGGCTTTGAGTGGCGCTTGCAGCGTCAGGTGACGGTTTCTTACGCGGAAGGAAGGCACTCAATAAACTTAATTGATCTTTGGGAGCCTGACAAAAGCCGAACTAATGTGGGGGGAGGATAATTATGATATTATATCGATATTTAAAATGTTATAGGGCAATTGTCGATTGATTTTAATTTTTCATTTTCATAAATTGATTTGATATTCTTAGAGCAATGTGGGTAATATTGTTGTTAATAATAAAATTCATGAATGTATTGTAATTGATGACGGTAATTGATTTTCCCATAGTTAGTATGTTCTGGGGGAGGAGCTTAAAGGGGAACATTTAGCTGGTCCCAATACTTAGCTGCGGGTTTGAGCTGAAGAGGTGACTTAGTTGTGTGGTAACCGGAAAAAGCAAAGTCGTTGTTCGTGTATGTTCTCCAAAGTCTTTTTTTGTCATTTGTAAATATTTCTCCCGGTATTATTTTTCTTGCATTTCTTTGGGGAAAAAATAAATCACCACTGGCGTGCACTACAACTCTTGTGCTGTGCTCATTACTCTGCTCCCACTGCTGGGTCGTCCGTATGAACATGGCAGCCGCTGCGCGGCAGATGCCGCTCTCTGCGCATATCTGCCTTCCATCCCCGAGCAGCGCGCGGGCCTTCACCAGCCAGCTGCACTGGAGCTTCAATGCTTAGAATTACATTACATTATGGCATTTAGCAGACGCTCTTATCCAGAACAACTTACATCAGTTAGTTGTTTTTTTTTTTTACAATATTACCGTTTATACAGCTGGATATTTACTGAGGCAACTGTAGGTGAAGTACCTTGTCCAAGGGTACAACAGCAATGCCCCAGCGGGGAATCTAACCAGCAACCTTTCGGTTACAAGTACTGGTGGCAAAATGGCAATGATGGGTCAGTAAATGTATCAGTCACGATATTTCAACAAAACTGATAATCACTTGATGATATTAAACGCGTTTTAAAATAACATTTACTAACATTTAACATTCATTAATTCCATTGAATATAACTTTCTAAAAAATTGCATCCTGTGAAATATGGCATAAAGTCCTTAGTGGGGCCGCAGATAAATAAATCTGATGAATGTCACTGCTATTTCCCCATTGCTGGAGGCCGGCACTTCCTCTGAGGTAAAAAAAATCATGCTTCTTTTTACATGCATTGCACAGATGGATCAAGACAAATGTATTCCATTGATATAAATAATGAAATGGCCTATACCAATGTATACCTAATTTTCTGATTGCCTCGTTCTCTAAAGCAGAGACGGACAATTCCAGCCCTCAGGGAGGTAAAGGGTCAGCCTCATCTCTTAATTAATATTTGGATTGGGGGTTAGCTCACCTGTTGCTGCAGGTCAACTTTAGCAGACAGTTACATATGACGTTTAGCAGGAATCCTTTCCCTCTCCAATGCAGATGTGTTTTTAGTATGGAATGTATGGCATGAATTAATTTGACCATAACCATATTGCTTCCCAAATATTTTATCCATAAAATGGAATTGTGTGTGTGTGTGTGTATCAGTTTCTAGAGTTTGAAAGGAAGTTTTAAAATATTACCTCTTTATGAACTATTTTTGAAGTGGAAAAAATAGTGAAAAAATCCATGTCACACCCGTTGCAAAAAATATGTTGATGTTGTTGTTCAAAAATATATTTGTACTGTGAGTTGTCATTGTACTGATTGCTTATATGTTGTGCACATTGTATTTCTGTAGTGACTGTTCGCGTCATTGCAACAATAAACATGAATGGAATGTGACACGTGTGGGGATATATGTCATGGATCCTTGAAATTCTCTTCTGCATGAGGGTACATCCATGCACCCTCCGTTGAACAAGGAAAGGTCTTGCTTACTTCATAAGTCTCCTGTGGAAATGGAGCCATCCTTAAGGAGGCACCCAGTTATCAGAGGATGCGAAAAGGCAGAAACTGAAGAAAGGACACACTTTAGCATGTTTTGGATGCAGCTGATGTGTTTTAGTGTCCATCCAATGTCCATCCAGTGGGTGGCGGTGAAGTTATCTTTTTAAATCCACATGATTTCTAATGAAAGACCTCAAGAGGTCTAATCTCAGCAAAGATTCAATCCGGTCACAGTTTGCAGGCAACTGCAATGATAAAATATAGTCTGTGATTCTTACACACAGAAACACAGTGGAGAAAAACATTCAAAAAATAGGCATTACAGCATGCAACGGCAGATGTTGCAGTTGAAACTTCATATTTTGCAGTGTTAGCTGGCAGTTAATGATCAGATGTTGTCACGCAAAGGTTGCAGGTTAGATTCCTTTGTAGAAAACTGCTGCTGTACCTTGAGAACAGTGCTTCGGTAAATATCCAGCTATGTAAACAGATGATAAGCAAACTATGTAAATTGCTCTGAATGATAGTGTCTGCTAGGCAATTAAAAAAAAACGAATCAAAGAGAAACTATTTCGGGTTAAATGACAAAAGCACTATAAATTTGGATAACCCAGGTTACCCTGAAAATATCAAAGCCATCCATGATTCTCCTCCTTTCCTCGCTATTGGAAGCAATGACGAAAAGGAAGGCCATGGTTTTTGTTCCTTAAACAAGTGCCAGGATAATCAATATTGACACAGGAAATACTGGAAACAATATCCAGTCAATATTTAGCTTATGATTTGCTTACTCAACTATCATAGTTGCAGTCTGTGATAGAAAAATGACTTTTTGAAATATTCAAGCCAGATTAAGTGAAAAACATCATTTATCTTATTCATATTTCTTTCACTTCCATATATCTTAAAAATCCATTTAGACTTTGGACAAGCTTCAGAATGCACACAACAGAAAAAAGGTCATCTCAACTGCCAAAACCGGAAAAAAATAGGAAATGGAAAAAGCAATAGCTTTTAATCATGTTAACTGCAGTCCTGTTAAGCCTCTCATAAAAGGCTATGAAGTGATCTGGGTAACTGTAGGCTGACCCTAACACAGCATTCTTATCTCTATAGACTGTAGAAAGAACTACCTTTATTTACACTTAGCTTTATTCATAGGTCAAAAGTGCACATTTCACTCTTTACTACATATTTTAGCAATGTAATACATTTTGGATAAAATAAATATTTCCATCATGTAATTTCAATTAATTAAACAAAAATAAGGAGGGAGGATACACACTCAATAGGTTCATGACTTGAGTCGAAAACAAAAACTAAGAAAACTGGTACACTTCAACAAGACAAAAAACACTAGCAATGCCTTCATCAGGGTAGTTGGGAAAAAACAGTCAATGTAATTTGTGAGGTCACAGTGGGTGTACCATCTCTGCATTCCCATTGGCGGTACTTCTTAGTTCTAAGTGATCATTCCACGGAAATAATTACACTTACCTCTGTATGTAATGATGTGGCAGATCACAACAATACTGATACAGTAGTTTATTTTAAGTATATCCAACTTAAAAAGAGCAGATTTGTTCATTTATTTGGCCTCAGGCTTTTGAAGGTCCAGCATACCTACAGATCGAGCATTGCGTTATAAGAGCTTGCAGATGTTACGGTCCCCAGTTGTTTCAGAGCTGCCAAAAATAAAATTAAAGGCCCCCAACACATTTCAAATGTTTTTCCCTGGAAATCCCTTACACGCGTACGGTTTATTTGCACAGTTTGAATCATGCAACTTTCAGCGGAGCATGGAAGGATGAATTCTTCAGAGTGTGTGTCATAGCAGGCCATGACTCAAGCTAACGAGGATCAGATTGAATTCAACAGATTTTTTTTTTAATTGTTTTCATTTTTAACATTAAAAACTCTGGCTCATGTATATCTCTGTCTAAACTTTAATGATTGCAAATCATTTCCTGCACCATTTCATTATCTGAAAATAACCAGGTCATCATAACACTTATTAAGTCAAAGTTTCAACAACGTGAACGCAGCCATGTTTCCGGTAAATGTTTGGATGGATTCACTGGGAAAAACCAGACAGAATGTTAAAGATGCAGGTCAGGCCAAAATCTTTCAGCTTGCATTTACACCCCTCTCTGCAAAAAATCCCTGATTCAAAGACCAAGAAAGCATCATCATCATCATCATCATCATCACCACCATTATTGTCTTTCTCTAGAAAAACTAGATAATTATCAAACCTGACATCTGAAAACACTCCAATTGTCTAAAGGTGTTATTTATAAAGATATTGTACTTACATATATGTGTCATTTTCAGATAACATATATGTTCCTTTCACAATTAAATACTCCCTGTAAACTACAGATGGCAGTGTAGTGCAATTTTCCCACAGTTGTTTTTTTGTGGCCTGTAAACAGAATGCAGGAAATCTGAATTAATAAGCAACACAAAAATAGAAGGAGAAATGTCAAAGACTAATTTATCATCTGAGTTAAATGTTATTTGGAATAAAGTACAAAGAGGAAAGCTTCTTCTGTGTCAAACATCTCTGACCTGCTCATTACTTTTATCTGTTGATATTTCCACGTATCATTTTAAAATGTCAAGAATGTCAAGGTTGAACTTGGTGTAATTTTTTTGCATTTTAACTTTTTTTTAATGAATGGTGAAATGTTCAGCATTTTGTCTGGGTCATGATAATACATGATAAGTACAAAATGTGGTACAAAATATGGTCCATTTCATTATAATTTCAGCAATTACATTATCGTTCGGAAAAGATTTCTGTAAGACGGCTGGACTTCATTAAGATATTTATTTATTTTTAATGTGAACATAAGAGTTTTCTGTGAGACTGCCAGACTTTGTTAAGTCATTTTATTTGATGTGAATAGAAGACATTTCTGTTAGGCTGCTAGACTTTGTTAGGTCATTTTGTTTGATGTGAATACATGCTGGAGAGAAAAGTCTGCTTTTACATAAACTATTCCACTGTTCCACTGAAGCCTAGTTTGTAATCAATGTGGTCATGCTGGATCAGATCCATGGAACAGCACAAACTGGTTGTAAAACATTCATTTAAGGACCACCTTACTTGCTTCTCTGTGCATGATGACCTGGAAATTCTTTGGGGGTAGATTTGAACCAGTCAGCAAATAAAACCGTTTACTACGGTATTAACGGGCCCCACGGGTCATTCTATTACAGAGTAAAACTCAGGAAAAGTGTTTGATTGGGTGTATAAAAACGCCTATAAATCATGCCGATTAGGACCATTATTTTGGCATGTGCAGTTCCATTTTCAGACACTTAATGACTCCTTCAGGAAGTTGTGAAGTTAATTTCAAATTCCAATATGATGTACACGTTCTATGGCAGCTATGACATATACTATAGGTCTTTTGTCTTAGATCAGGCAACGGCAACAGTTATATCTAAATGTGATGTTGATTATGATGATGATGCTGCTGATGATGAAGAAAAGCAGTTATGCTCTCAGCTGAAAAACAGAGTTTTGATCAAACAAACAAGAGTTTGATTGCCAAATTATTTTAACCAAATCTGTACAACTTTGGACAAGTGCAAGATGACCATTGTTCATGACAATAAAAACAGCTTTAATTAACCACATAAAAGTGGTCAGAGGGGCGCACTGATTCTTCCTGTCCAACATCAGAAGAATCCATTCCTTCCTTATCACCTACACAGCCCAGCTCCTGGTCCAAGCCTTGGCCCTCTCCTTCCTGGACTGCTGAAACTCCCTCCATTTTGGCCTCCCTGCCTTTGCAATAAGACACCTACACCTGCATCCATGGGGCTACTGTTCAGCTGGTTAACAATCTGTCCAAATCATCCAACATCTTAGCCCCCCTGAGCTCGCACCACTGTCCACCCCTAACAGCTCACACCTACTTCAATACGCTGGTCTCAGCATACCAGGCAACAAAGGGAATGATGCCTCCTGCAATCGATTTGCAGATGATCATCAGTCCTTTCACACTGGCCAGATCATTTTGTTCTACAACCTCAGGTCCTCTGGCTGTTCCTCCCTTTCATGGCTGTATGTTCTGGCTGTATCCTTTATTCTGGCTCCAGTGTGGTAGAGCAAGCCTCTCATAGTGGCCAGCACAGTGCCTAAGGCGATGGATTTTCTGTTGCAGGGACATGGACATTTTCACTGCCCACTTTCAAATTGATACGTTTTTTTTTTTTTTTTTCTTTTTTCCTGGTCATATGTTGCATCTGTCAGCACTTTTCATCATTTAACAAAGTGTCGAATTTAATTCTCCAAGGGTAATGTGTTTTTAGGACTACCCCAGCATATTAGACAGTGAAATGAGTGTAAGCCATTTTGTGTTTAATTTATAATGCTCTATTTCTAGGAAATGTCCACTGCTATGCAAAATTCCCAGATATTTGTATTTTTATTTCTGATGAGTAAGAGTTTTAAAGCATTGTTTACACATACTTTGAGGCTTTTAGCCTCCTTCCCTTTTCTTAGGCAAGTTCTTTTCTAATGGCATCACATACTTTAGGTCCTGATTTCAAGAGTTTTTTCTTCCTATTAATGAATAAGCAATGACAATGAGCCAGATCTGTTGTTCATTCAATGCTCATCTGTCAGTCCTTCCACGTGATCTCCTGCTTGTGTCATTTTTTGTCTTCCGGTCTGTCAGTGTGGGTGTGTCATTTGTTTTGTTTTTCTTGCGTGCATGTGCATTTGTTTTTGTTTTCAGCCATCGCCCCACCACCTTTCCCGCCTATCTGCCCTGCTGCCACACCCACCACCTGAAGCCCATCCTGCACCCCTGGTCTCATCATTAGTCTGTGTATTTATACCCCTCTATCTGCTCTGTTTCTTTGTTAGTTCATCACAGTGTTTCAGTCTGTTTCATTCCTGCCTGTTTGTTGTTTGCTTGCTCTGGTTTTGGGGTTTTTTTTTTTTTTTTCGACTCTCTGCCTGTTTTGTTGGATTTTGTCCCTTGCCTAGTGTTTTGGATTTTCTGCTCAGGGATTCTCTGGTTTTGACTTGGACTGTTCTGTTACTACAATTTTGGATATCCTTCAATAAATGCCTGGTTTGTCATCCCGGTCTGCACCTGCGTCCTTCTACCTGAAAGCCTGACATCATCGTGTTTGTATAACCATATCTTTCTCCTTTATCCTCCATAAAAAAAAACTTTCTGGCTCTTGTCAATTACTGATGTTGTTCCTCCTCACATAAAGACTATTCTTTTGAGACCATACCTTGAAAATGAAGTGATGTGAGCAGTTTCACTCACTATATTTCATTCTTTGTGCGTGTGTCTGAGACGTTTTTGTATTTGGATTTTTTTGTGATCAACAAGATGACCTGACGGTTCCCTGACAGCCAGGAATACAACACCCGACAGTCAAAAACTGTTGGTTGCCCACCATTGCCTGCAGTCACCGCGGTGTGTCCTACACATAGTCTGTAGCCACCTGCCATTGATGGATGTCCTGATTCAAAATGTAGAATCAGTGTCAACCCTTGGTGAGAGTACAGTGATAGCAGGCAAACTGGCAGGTGGTGGGCAGTAGGCAACCAGGTGTGTGTTATCATCAGCTTAAAACATCTGCTGGTTTTATTAGTTAATACAAACTGTTCTTTTCCAATGCGCATAACAAGTGTCCCAGAGTGTGGTCTGAATGTTCGTACAGCTTGGCTCCTTTGCAGACCAAGTATGAGGACGCCTGAGATAAAAAAAGGAATCAATGTGTGAAAAGGAAATAAAGACTAATCATCTGGACTGAATCAGAGTGTGTGGTTCTCCTTTGACCTGAGAACCTTGACTTAACTTCACAGCTGGGTTATTGTAGGCCAATGTCGAGATTTACAGACTCCACTCCGCAGGGGTGGAAGACAGTGAATAAGTTCAGTAAGTGGCAGTGTGCTTTGGAAGAGGTGTGTACAGTTGTGAAACCACGACAAATAAGTTAGTTTAATCAGGTGTCAATACTGATGCTACCAGGTCTTTATATCAATAGTTTGTCATGCAGCCTTATGCCTTCACATGTTCAATGTTAACAGCAAATTGAAATAAGTGGAAAAGCAAAGCTGTGTTTGATTGTCCTCTTGTTGGCTGTTGAGATCTGAGGCCATGTCTAGAGCTGCTTATTGTATACAAACATCTCCTTGGGTTTGGGGGTTTATGGAAAGAATTGAATTTTACCCTCACCACTGTACACAGTAATGTATACTGTGCTTGGCCAGGCACTCAACTTGTGTTCTCAAATGTTAGTCAAGTACTCAAATGTACTTGACTAACACAAATTGCCTTTGCAAGTTACCGCAATGTCATGAACCACAGCCAATATCATGAAAAACTATTAGCTTTCATTTCATGTCATCGAACTTTTATGGACACCATTAGTTTTCATCTAATTAACACATTTCAAATACAAAGCTTGTTTTTTTTTGTATTTGAAGTGAGTGTTAAATTTAAGCATTAATTTTCCTCACTTGTAAGCTGAATATAGATTTGGCGGCTTTGTGCTGAGGCGTATTTAAAAACGTTTCGGCCGTCCTCTCCTTGGTAAAGTTGGGGCTGATTTATTGTGTCCTCCGGAACCTTATTAACCTCTGGCAGTTGCTCATAGTTTACACTCTCCCCATCAATCACAAGCAAATTAGGAGTAAGGGATTCTTATCTCTTTGGAGACCCTGCTGCTTCTGGCTTTCATCCCCGCCCTCAAATCCGTTTGACCAAAAGCTGACTGAGGGGATTGAATTAATTATGGGAGGCTGATATTTTTTGTGACCTTTTCCAGACTTAAAAAAAAAAGAAAAAGGAAAAAAAAAAAAATCATGCTGTTTTTTTTCCCACTGATGTCAGCTTCCTGTTAAAGGAGGTTATGAGTGGGGTGTTTGCTTTTTTAAATTTTGTTCGTTTATTCTATCCCACTACAATGCTCCGCACCTTTGAATACTAAATTTACACTTTTTTTTGTTTGTCTGCCTCATGTGAATCAGCTTCCGATGGCTGAAACGAAAAACACAATGATATGTTAAGAATTCACAATGGCTTGAATTTTGACCTAAATGGAACAAGGTGCATTGCAGTTTGATTAAATACAGTTCCCTGTTGGGAGCTACAGCTTTACTGGAAAAATAAGATCACTTTTATTGGCTAAAGTGCAATCCACCCAAATGGTTCCACATAAGTGCAATCCACCCAAATGGTTCCACATTGCTGTGTTTCTCCTATTCACGCGATTGAACGATTACATGAAGTAAATCCAAGGAGGCTATCGCTTTGAGTAACACGATTAAGATCACAGTACCGCTGTGCTCCTATTAGCTGCACTGCTAACACAAACTATATTTACAATGTACATAATGTACAGTCTGAGTTATTCTGATGAGTCCACAAAAATGGTGACAGTGAAAAATGAACATATTTAAGGAGAGCACTGAATATCTAACTACAGTACATTATTTCAGTCTGAACGCAAAGGTTTGTTTTCCTTGGACCGATTTCAACAAAAAATAATGCAGGAAATGTTTTTTTTTTTTTTTCTCCATGAAAATTACAGATGTCTGCCAATTTCTTATATCACAATATACTTTTAAATTAAGTTTCCTTTTTCATAATGTTCATAATAAGGTGGTTTGGACTTAATCCCAAATGGAATACTGTATGTTAAATCCTAAAACATAGACCCATTCTTGTTATTGAATGTAGTACTGTAGACCTGACTTTTGAATACATCCTATGAAATCCGTATTAGAACAGTTAGCCAACAATTAATTAATTTACTAATGAAATACATAGGGTTTTTTTTTTACATAAGTTTACATAAGTTTTTAGAGGGCAAAGTTCATTTCAACAACTACTAAA
This sequence comes from Megalops cyprinoides, assembly GCF_013368585.1. Classification (NCBI taxonomy): domain Eukaryota; kingdom Metazoa; phylum Chordata; class Actinopteri; order Elopiformes; family Megalopidae; genus Megalops; species Megalops cyprinoides. The sequence goes on from NC_050604.1 coordinate 22,232,088, forward strand.
CAAGAAACAAGAAAACTGAACACTTGTTTTCACGGGCCCTACACATTTGAGATAATGTATCAAATATGAGATAGCAAATAAATGTTAAGGACAAAGTATGATTTTGTTAGATTGGATGGAGAGCTAACAACATTAGTGTGCATTAGTGTACATATCAGCCAGAGATATGAGAGATATGGTGAATGCTTATTGGAGGAGTCACAGACAATGAAACACAAGGGGTTGAAACCCAGTTTTGTTTCTGTGACGGCACACAGGGATTGGCTAAACACCATTTTCACGAGGGATCCATTGAGGTTGTCGCCGTGACAACACGTAAGCGGGATTATGCAAATCAGAGATCAGGGATTCCACCCCTTTACCTGAGAGGTGCTGGGGAGTGTTGCCCCAGGTTACCGCTGTAAGGAGTGAGGTCCTTCAGTGAGAGAGCTACGCTAGCACTATGGGCAACCTTGTGCGCGGCATACGTAACAATGTGTAACGGTCATCTTTTGCTTATCTCCTGTTCAATGCCACACATTGGTGCTGTTTGCTGTTGCGCTGAGTCACATCGCCTGTTTGCTTTATCTCACAATCAGCAAGTATGTGGATGAGATACAACATTGAACACGTGCTGAGTATGGCCTTCACCCATCTTTCTGCCAGATACAATCCAGATTCATCAGACTTTAAAAAAAAAAAAACAACAAAAAAAACAAAGTGTTTTAAGTTCCTCTTTCTTGATACTGTCCAGAAGATGCTTCTGGGGACTTGAGAAATTCTTGTAGGAGATTTCCCAGAAAAAAAAGCTATTCCTCACTGTGGCTTAGCAATTTATGTGCTGAACATGTTTCAGAAATCTTTCAATATGCTGCTGGACACAGGATGCTCTTCCAAATGAGACAGGGGAATACCAGAAATAGCCCCCTTACTGCTGTTTCCACAACATTTTATCTTTCTCTGTCTTCCACTAATTTTTAGGTATTTAGTCTTAGGATTTTGAATTTGGAATGCTTTACTTCATGGTCACAGGTCCACTGTCTACAGGTTACTGCACAATCATAGCCCACTGTCCGTGGTCTACGGCAAGGTTATGGTCTATTGTCTCCGGTCTACTGCAAGGTTAACCTCTCAACGGTCATTGAAAATCCTAACGTGTGAAATTAACCTGACATGCTAACAAATAGGATGGGAGCTAAAATAGAATCCCTGGCGCGTACCACATATAAATGGCAAACACAAAAGTGGCTTTTTCCTCTTTTTCCGAGGGTCACCGACGGGTCTGTCCTCATCACTGGCCCTGCCATCTGTCACTGTAGGCCTGCTCTGAAATGTGAATTTAATCTGCGGTTAACTGAGAGGGACAGTAGGGAGTACAGAAAGAGAGGGAGCTGTCAGGGGCCGGACTCTTAATATAGTTCTTGTGGGAAGAGGAAGTCAAGGATGTCTGTTCAAAGAAGATCATTAAAGTAAAAGGCAGACTCAATTGTTATTTATTTCAATGCAGGAGTCTGAGAAAGAAAGCGGGAGAGACAGAGAGGGAGGGGGATGGATGGTGACAGAGAAGGACAAAAAAAAGGAAAGAAAGGGCATGAGAGAGAGAGAGGGAACGAGAGAGGACAGAGATGGAGGACAGAGATGGAGTGAGAGACAGAGAGGAATGGATGAGTGGAGAGAAAGAGAAAGATAGCAGGGAGACACTAAGAATCCACATGGTACCTTCTGATATGTGTAAAGTCTTGACATTATGTCGTTGATTGCGTTTCACTGATGCGTGGAAAATTGTACTGTGTTTTCCACACAACAAATGGCCCGTTTCAAAATTACATTTACCAGCCATTTTTCATCGGCAAGTACCTCCTAAATGGAGGCTGGAGTTATGATCTGTCACACTCAATATCATCACGTACGGCATGCTGTCTGAACCCCCAGACTTCTCTCCGCTGCTTAACTCATCTGGCATTGGGGATATGTGACAGATTCCATCTGTTCCAGTACAGCTGAAGTTTCAGCCAAACCCTCGCCCTTCGCAACAGGCAGACGCACTAGGTTCACTCCCGGAGGACCTCACGCTTTTTCTATATACACATGTAACACATCTACCATCCCTTCATTATGAGGCCTGCGCTGTAATGTTACATAACAATCTAGTACTGCTTTCTCCATAAGGGCAGTAGATAGATACTGTGCTGATTCAGCTTACATATGAAAACATATCGACATTAGAAAAACAGAGGTTTTCTACAAATACTGTATGTAGCATCAGTTCTTCACCATATGCAAAATGTTGCAAGACCTATCCCTGCACATCTAGCAAGAATATTCAGCATAGGAATAGGGCAGCAGTGGATGGCAATGTAGCATAGTGGTAAGGAGCAGGGCTTGTAACTGAAAGGTTGCTGGTTCAATTCCCCACTGGGGCACTGCTGCTGTACCCTTAGGCAAGACACTTAACCTAGAATTGCCTCAGTAAATATAAAGCTGTATAAATGGATAAAATGTAAAAATTGTAACCCATGTAAGTCATCTTGGATAAAACCATTTGTTAAATAGCAGTAACACAATGTAATGGATCTCCACTACACATGCATGTACAATTCATACTCCTCATGACAACTGAAGGCATTGTCATAAATCTGCAGGAATTAGTCATAAAGTCAGATTAATTATGATGGGGTTTTTGGTTTCTTTGTCAGCACTGTTTCATTCTCAGACTTCAATGATGCCAAATGTCAGCAACATCAAGACAGAGAAATTAAATAGAGGATTATATGACTCCTGCAGAGAAAGGAGAGTGAAGTATTATGACTGTTAAACTGGGTGAAGCCACCATGCGTGACCTAGGACACTGATTTCAGCACATACTAGTCTGTTGAGAAAATCAAATAAGTCAAATAAGTTCCAAATAAGGCAGCAATAGACAGCATATGGTCACTTAAAAAGCCTCATTGTCCTGTCAATGCATTCCTGGGTACAAATTCAATCCAAATGCATTACGGTACTTTGTCCTTTCTTGGTGCAATATAAAGTGAAGGAGGGATTGTATTGGTATTTTTACTCTTAAGTGCATCCTCCCACAAAGCCACTGATGTTTTGAATAATGCGTAATTTAAAGAATAATGTAATGTAAAGATAATGCGATCAGTATGCTTGGCATTTTTACAGTAACCTCCATGAGAGGGTAATCTGACTCAGATGCGCACCACTGGAAAGCCAGCATATATTCAAACTTCGCTCACAATTTTTCCAAGCTTGTGGAACAATGACAAAATATCTGTTAGGGTTACCAGAACAAAACAGATGAGTAATAAATGTCGTGAATGAAGAAAAATCCATCGGGTGTTGTGTTTAGGTGCCCTTAGCAAACAATGGCTTTTGCACTGGGAGGAAACAGGAGTCACGCACCCAGCCCGAATGTCTGAGAGTCCAGTCTCAGGGAAACAGGAACCAAAGTTGTGTGTTTTAACAGAAAAGAATAAAGACGCTCTGTGTCCCCTGGATGTAGAAACAGGACTGATGCACCACCCCAAGGAGAGCCCTCTGAGCATCCCAGAGGAAGCCTCCAAATGGCTGGCGGAGAATGGCATTTGTGCGCTGCCATCTGAGAAATCACCAACAACAAAAACAACCAAATTCCTGGGAAATTCCTGAACGCTGTAGACGCGGTTTACACGAGCCCAGGATCTGGGCTGCAATCCCCAGTGTGCCTGACGAGCATCGGCGGTGCTCTGGGAGGAGGGGGAAAAAAACATGACACGACCCTAGAACAGGCATCACGTTCGAGAGGAAACGTACAGCCCCAACGAGTGGTGGAACACCATCCATTTGTAACAGCTGGAAGTGTTTCTGGTAAAACTTCACTTTCAGCTCCACTTTAAAGTCAGTATGTAGCTTGTCCTCTTTGTTTCTGTATAACAAGTCACACACACACCAGGGCAAGTTCAGGTGATCACTTTAAAGTTAACGTCCTAAGGTCAGCACATTTTGACTGTACCGTTACACCTCTAGCCCTGGCTGTAAAGTAATGCTCAGCCATGTATGCATACATGCGCCACAGACTGGCAGCTCATTTTGTATTGGCCTGGGAGGCGCTCACCCATGCCAGCCAGGACCTGAGAAATCCCATTTATAAACTTCTTCCTGTAATAGTATTCTGGACGTTTGAAGGGACTGGGAAACAGGGCCATAATGCGAAACAGCACCTACCCCGCGCCCCCTTCAAAAGCGGAGTGATTGATTTAGGTGTCAGCGAAAAATGTAGCGATAAGAAAATCAGCGGTGTTTGAGAGTGCTGTTGCAATCGTGAGTAACAATTATGGGAAGAACACGTTAGGGGCAAGTGAATTAAATAGTCACACGTCTTTTGCAAATTTACTGGGTACAGTAACATGGCAGCTTTACAGCTTAGGACTGTAACAGAAAAAAAGTTGAGGTTTAGTGATCGTATTCCATTTTGGCCTCTTACAGATTTGTAGTGCCAGAGGTGGTCATTTTATTGAAGCTACACTAAACATTTGTAGGCCCATATTACATCTACTATTGCATATTAAAAAGAGACACAATTAAGCAAGTGTTACATGGTCACTGAACCTGAAAAAAAAAAAGATCCCGTTCTTAAGCATGTTGAGATTCAAAATGTTACTGCACTCTGCCATCAAGTATGTATGGGTTAACCACTTGCATTTCAAAATGTTACACATAACTCATATTTCCTCATGAATAAGTGACTTGTACTATGTTTCAGGAAACACTGTGAATGCTTCATTTTTTAGATGACTCTATCCCCAGAGGGTTTGTTTAGGAACCAGATGGGCAGGCATGATAACAGCAGTATATCCATCAGATATACATAAACAGAGATAACAATACTTTCAGTTTTAAATACACTCCATCACTGAAACACAACACTAGATACAGTCTGAAGTAGGAACCAGAATGATTTTTCTATGGTTTACTTTATGCCAGTTTTTAGGTTTTCACTGTAGCTCTCTGTGTATTTTGTACTTTTGGACTTAATTGTAGGGAACACTATGAGCCAGATTTAATCTAACTGCAATTTATTGGTACTTACCTTACTGTGTATGTAAGACTGTGTGTGTGTGTGTGTGTGTGTGTGTGCGTGTATGCAGCACTCGCTTAGTTCCTCTGCTCTAAAATAAATCTCTCTGCAGTTAGATTAAATGGCGACCCTACAGTTAGTAGAAATTACACTTCTCCTCTAAACAAAATCCCTCTCCTGTAACGTTGTTATTTCTTAATATTTAAGTCTTCATTCATAAACTATGAACACATCTACAAGTTTATAACATCTGAGCCAGTATCACAAAGTGGTATTCATGATAACAATGAATTCAGAGGCGTTTTGGCTTGATGGTTGGATAGGTGGTGCCGGTGGATTTCAGTTCATATCGTCACGCTAGGGACTGGGCTCCCAAGATGATCTTACTTGGTTCTGAAGCATGTACAGTTTAAGGAGGATGGGTACAACAGCTATGTACCAGCTAACAGTGATGTCAACTTAAGTAAATATCATTGTTTTCATTCGGTGGTAAAATAATTCTCTCTGATATATCTAACATTTCTTACATTTCTTCCAAAACCATAACCTTAGGTAAACTAAAACGGATATGCAAGACCTTCCTTTAGGACCAAAATAGAAATACAAACACTCTTATGAACTCAAAAAATGGGACAACGCTCCCCTAATTTGAACTTGCGCCCTCCCCCAGAAAATACTGTACCCTCCCTTAATTGTACAGCTGAAGTCTAATTTGATCCATGAGTATTGCACCACTGTACCATTCCTCTGTGAGAACTTTCTGATTTTTTATTGTGTAAGAAAGCGAGCTGGAAAGAAAGTGAAATGTATTACATAATGCAGTCACTTTACTATAAAATACAGAATTATAACATTCATGATTTACAGAATTACAACATTTATGGGTTTTAAATACACCTACTAACATACTGGACCCCTATGTTTGGAAGGGTGTGATCCCTCTACAGTTTGTAGATGTATGGAAGATTCTAGACTAAAGCTAGGTGAGATTTAGTGCCAAAATAAAAGCTTAGTTTATCTTTTGGGAATTCCCCGTCACTCAGATACGGATTATGCCACAACAATGGAAAACTGTCAAGTCATTAAGTCAAGGCACTTTGGGACAAAGCTTTTCTGAGCCCGCTCCAATCTGGAACCAATCGACATTCCATTACATTAATGGAGCCACTTGTCCTCCTCTTTTTTTTATTTAAATACCAGACAGTATAAAAGAGAAATGGGGAATTTTTCATAACACTTCAGCAATATCTGGAGAATTTCTTTTGCTTGCTCTCAATGGCTGTGTTTCACAACAGCAGTTCCAGCTCCTAGAATTTTCTGCTTTGTGAGAAATAATGTAACACAAAAATATAAAAGGTAAACGTACATTAAGCCGTTTGGCAGACTCCCTTATCCAAAGACATTAGCAAAACAAAGGTACATATGAGCATATACTCAAGCCAAATGAACAGCAGTACATACAGAAACCATTAGCCCACATCTGAACATGATTCAGTACATCACAAAAGTTACAATAACCAGTGTCATCCCAAATTTAGACTGAATCCTAAAATAATCAACGTTTCAGCAACAACAGTAAAAGTACAATAATAACCAAAATTAGTGTACAGTAAGACCAGATTTAAGCACTGTAACAGCTGGTTATCTGAAGAGGTGGACCTTCAGTCTGTCAGTCACTCCTCTGAAAAATAATAATGACACGTCTCTGTGATATAAGAGCACCTGCTCTCTCACTCTCTCTCTCTCTCGTGTCTTCTAGAAAGTCGCCTGTGTAGCGACTGTTCTTGATGCATCGGTGTATGATTCAAAAAGCATCCCTTTAACTTGCTTTGACAGTCTCATCAAGGGTGGAACTAAGAGAATGCACATGAGCCTCCCGTAAAAACAAGGACAACCTACAGTTCTGCACAGTTCCAGCTGAACACATGGCTGTTTTTGAGAATTATCTGCCCTCTGCCCCTTTCCCTGATGGAAAAGCTGTTTATGATGAAAACATGAGTATGAGGAATCATCTCCATATCAAACATGAGGGTGCACTCAACTCCCATCCTTCCAACTCCTCAAGATTAGACAGTAATATTAAAGCCAAACAGAACAAGTGTTGTAATGCCCCATGAAATCTTCATTTATTTTTTTGGTGCAGAGAAAAACAGTGTTGAATAAAAACCTGAGAATAAGCAAAAGTCATAGCTTTGAAATTACACTAACCAATCAGCTGCAAGCACAAGGTGGCAAGAAACATAAAACACCATGATGACATCATGAGCATAAAGGCAAGTAGCTGTGATGAATAGGATAAATCATTTTAAGACCATTCTGATTTTTATACCCATTTATAATTCAATAAAATCATCCAAATAACAAGCATTTACATGCACACAATAATGGGATTATTATCAACACTGTGATTGGGAGTAATTGAGCTCTACAAGCAATCATTCAACTTTGAATGAACCAGCTGGACCAAAGTAGAATGGTCCAAGAGGACTGACCGTGCTCACAGACATTGATTATAGCTGTAAGGCGTCAGAGCTGACCCTCGGCAGATGTTGCAGAAAAACACTACAGTGAACAGTGTTGATCATCTGACTTGCTAAATATCTAAGTAAGAGTCAATGTACTGAATGTGCATGTATTCATACACCTTCATGTACATTTAGTGCAACAGAAACAAAGCCAAGCATCCAAATTATGATGTGTTATTTATTTACAAACAGCCGTTTCAAGATAAACAGCTGCTTGTACACAAGAAACACATCACTTGACCGCGTCCAGAAATATTTGAAATACGGACAAAACAATATTTTTATGTCCTTCTGGTTTATGGCCGCAATGTCAACTGGAACGCGTTTTGTTTTATCATTCGTTCCAAACGTGGAAAACAGGAACGTCATGACGCCACTTGTTTCTAATTATTTATCCAAAACAAACTCGAGCTTCGGTTACTTGATGAATGTCAACGCACATGAGCGGTCGGGGCCTGCGTGGCCCGGGCAGTGTAATACTTTCCAAACAGATGATGCGTTTGAGTAAACCCCCTGGCCGCTGATGGCTCGTCTTCACGGTCTAGAGTTCGTCTACAGAAACAAAGACCAGGGGTATGCCGCTTTCATTCTCGGAAAACATGTTAATGTAAATCAACCCTATCCGTGTTTTCTTGGAGGAAAGATCACAGCAATGTAACTGTGTCTTGACCTCAGCTCCAATGCCTATCACATCAGCTGGATAAATGACAAATAACACTTGACATCTATTTGATGTGACGTGGATGTTTGCATGACCTTTATGGCAGGCACCGGCCATGCCACTGGGGTTGCTGAATGCAAACCCATGCAGGATTGTATAGCATAGTAAGGCAATACGCCTGGGGCAGTGATCACAGACTTCTTTCATTGCAACATCGTCCATAGGGAGGGTGAACCGCCATGCCCCTTGGTCTTGGCAGGCTCCAAGAGAGCTTGAAATCATGTATTTATCAACCATTTGAAGGCAAGAAAAATCTGTGAATTTTTAGACAGGAGCACGGTGCCAAGAAAAGCTGTGATAGATATTGTGGTACAACAGCAATACTCCCGAGGTCAAAGCACCAGATGTGAATTACAACAAGAGAGAACAGGAGAGAGAGAGAGAGAGAGACAGAGAGAGAAAGACAGGGAGAGAGAGAGAGAAAGAGAGAGAGAGAAGGAGAGAGAGAGAGAGAGAAAGGGAGAGAAACAGAGAGAAAGGGAGAGAAAGAGAAAGACAGAGAGAGAAAGATAGAGAGAGCAAGAGAGAGACAGAGATGTGAAGAAAGGGAGACGGCCTGCAGGTCAGCCTGTCTCGGCACATGAAGCTGAACGAATGCTTGTTTTCTCGCGGGACAAAGACGTGGCGGCGGGTGGTGGGAGGGTGTTTGGGGGGTCTCTCTGGGAGGGGAGTTGACCCAGTCCGAGGTGGTCTGATCAGCCCCCCCTCCATCCTTCACCCCGGGGGCTCAGGTTTCAAGGGTTCTCTGACGCCTCTGTTGTGAAAAGGGATTTAGTCCTTGTGTACGTCCAGGAAGACCAACACACACGGAGACGGCCGTCTCAGGCCGAACACAAAGAAACACAAACACCGTGAAACCCAACCACAAAGACGGTTTTTACGACGTCCTTCAAAAAGACAGAGACCCTTTGGGGTCGAGGACTGAGCGAGATCTGTTCATAAAGACATCAATTTGTTAATTTTCCCATCCCAGTCTCTGTATAAAGGAACTAAATAATCTTAGCCTGTTCGGGCATCAGCGACTGACTGCCCACAGCAACACTGATCTGAGTCTTTAATATGGACAGTACGCTATAAATGTAATTACCACACTCTGGGTGTCAGGCTCTAATCTGTATCTGCACCCCAGTCGATGCATCGAAAATGACTGGATCCCTTGCGGGTCTCGTGTGTTTAAAACCCCGGTTCCTGTAAACTGGCAACACGGAGTAAATAGGATGTCTTTAAATTTACAGAGTCTGGCAGTGTCTGTAAGCAGCATTTAGGTCTCCTTTTCGTTATGTTTGACTGGGATGTAAGTGATTGCCACCACAAAAACGCCCCCATAAACTGAAACAGGCCCATAGGCGTAGCTCAAGCAAAGCTCGACACACTTTAAAACCCCAAGACGTTATTCCCTGTGTAAATACATCCTACCACATCGCTGCGACATGTGATTTGTTGGGCAACAGCACTTGGATATGTTTGACTTACTGTATGGATGATGTGTTATTTTGGACTTTTTTTGAGTCAGACTTTTGTTCAACCCTCTCACAACCATTTACTGTGATGCTCGATTCAGAGGCACAGAATGTAACCTGATTTATTGAACCTAATTGTTCAATAAAAAATTTTCCAGCAACAATGAAGATTCATTCAACAACAATGAATATTCATTCATTGTCACAAGATCCACTCATTTCTATAACATACTCATCTGCACATTAGTGACTGACCAGAGCAAGAATGTGAAAAGCACACCATATCACATCATATGACATACTATCATGTCATACAAATTCATGTTTAATATGTTTAATATTTGTGCCGAGGCTGTGACATCAGCAGAATGTTATGTTATTCTGAACACACAACTACACTGGAATGATTAGACTGGATCATGATACAGTACATGTGCCGGAGCTGAAGTTCTCAGCATACTTCCATGGGGTATCCATCTTCCTGTAGATTATTAAGAGTGAGCGTCAGTTTTATTACCACTGACAAGACAATTCGGCCTTAATGTCTTATACGTGTGCATGCTTCTCACTCTAACCCTCTGAACCCGTGGAGAACCCCCGAATCTATTCCCATGTGTCAGTACTGAACAAGCTGTACTTGTTATTTTTATCCCCTCATATATGCTCCATATATCTGTGTCTGAATTCACCTGTGTATATATGTATGTGTATGTGTATGTGTTTTACAGCTGGGATGTGATGAAAATGAGTGCTGACAGATGGTCCAGTTGGGAATTGCTTTTGGCCAGGGGCAGCTCGACCAGCCCGAATCGAGCTCGTTTCTGCATTCTCCCGGTGGTCCGTAATTTCAGCTCTCGGCCCCCTCATAAAAAGCATCCTGACAGACCGAAACGCAAAGGCTCATCCTGCGCGACGTCGATTTACGAGAATTAAAATCCAAATGTGTTTTACACAACCCCCCCCTCCCCTAACACGACGACTGCGACCTGCAGTTGCACAACCACCTCGGTTATTATTCAAATTATAAATCACTCGCCGTCTTTAAAATGCTGGAGCGCAAATTAAACATGTTCTGTTTGCTCAGAGTCAGAGTTATAAACTGCAGGAACATCCTGTGAGCACAAGCAACTGGCCACAGTGACGTTTCCTTGGTGACAGCATGTCATCAAGCCAGAGACAACACACGCTAATGCTAATCTGCTAAACAGCCAAGAAACTAGTTTGCCATCACCCTCACTTTTGTGTTTCTGGTGTCTGACACACACACACACACACACACACACACAAAGAAAAAGTCCACCAAAGGGTGACCTTTTCACAGAATTATAGTTATTTATCGGCGGTTAAAGTCAAACGTTTTATGTTAATCCAGCATTTTATTTATTGCACGTTTCCATGTCTATAAAGTGTTTTATATTAGTCTTTAAACTCTAATTAGCAGTAAGGTGAAAATAATTACAGTTGCTCCAAGAGGTTTTTACTTTGATATTATACAGGTCTCATTTAAGTTTGCCACAGAGTGACCATTAGGAGAAATATTAATAGGCAAAACAATACCAGCAATGTAATGGGCCTTAAAAAGAGTATTGTTAGTACTTGCTGTGAGATTAAAGGTAATTATTTAAAAACACTACTGCAATTTAACACAAATGCTATTTTGTTGGGGTGATACAGTATTATATTTCTAGGGGAAGTAATTTTTTCTTTGTGCTACTCAATTTGATTTGAGAAACCATTAAAAGTTGTTATGAGGGAGAATTATTACCAAAGGACTGAAACATATTACTTGTATAGAATTGTGTATGACTTCCCTGAAAGTTTGTATGTATTGCAAAGAGCTTAAAATTCTTCAGATTTCTGTAAGAGGTCACAGGAGTGTTTAAGTGCTATATTACAGCATGACAAGTAAACATAAGCGTTCATCCTTAAGGGAACTAATGAATTTTGAGTATTTTTTCCTTGGATGTACAGTGGAATTTCTCAGAATCATTTTCTCCAGCCTCAGCTGGTCCTGGGTAGGCTTCTAAAAGGTTATAAATGAGTCTTCAAGGAAGGCTGGTTGTAATGTCAGTTTAAAAACATATCCTTTATGCAGTATTTTTAAACATAATGCATTGATTTATGTATACATATAATATACATATTTATATACATAAATACAACAGAACCCCAGGGTAATGCATGGATTATATACATATATGCAATATTTATAACAGAGAATATAACCAAAAAATTTAGGGAAAAACAAAGGTGCTCTGATTCATTGATCCTACAGTTTCTAATGTAATGGAACACACGCAGAGGTACGAGCTGAAATTACCTACAATAATGAGCAATTCGAGAACACAGAACACATCATTCTGACCTATTTTTGTCACACAGTATAATTGCACACGCTTTTTCCATATAAAACGCTTTAGCAGTTAAGCCTGTAAGTGTTTGAAATTTCACATCAACCTCACAGCACACTGTGCTGTTGTCATGATGGCACTTTAAGAGGCCTACATTCCAATTCCAAAGATTAAGCTATTCATTCAGAAAATATGAGCGATATAAGAGTTGGAGGATTCCGTAAGGAATTTGCTCCCAGAAAGTAATCTTTGTCACGGCTTTTAGTTGATTTCAGGAATGCACGCCAGGGGATCAAATTTGTTGTGGTTATCATTACCTAATGATCATTTCCTAAAATGCAATTTCTTTTGCGGCTGTGTTTTATGAATTCGTCTCAATAAACTTGCCATTACTGCATTATTTGACCATGGTGAATAACTACTCGGCCAAATTACATTTGACTTTTATGGAACCTAATTTCCCAGCAGAACGGATAAGCATTGCTTTGTAATGATTGCAAAAGAAGGTCTCTGTTAATCAAACCTATGCATGTACACCTACATCCATTTGCACATCATTTATCTCATTTGTTCATTGTGAGCCTAGTTCAGGCTTTGCATAAGCCCCAACATAAGCGGTTCCCTGAAGAGCTCTACAGCTCTGTTACCACTATGCAAATTCTGACATGGCCACTTAAGTGGCCCATGTGGGAAATGCATGTCTGAAGTGGTGGTTGCCTTAAATGGTGGTGTAACTCATTTACAGCTGAGATATACTCTGACCTGACTCTCATTCTGTCTCATTCTGATGTGTTACACTTAAGACACTCTGCAACCTGTGCATCTTGTCACATTCCATAGCTCCACACTGTTGTCCTTAAACTTTTGAGCATTTTTTTTTTATAAACATGATATTATATCTAAGGTCTGAAAGACAGAAGCACACTTGGCATGTAAAATGTGTCAATAAGATTGTAGGGAAGCTGGCTGATACTTCTCTCATAAACAAGTCAAAAGAACGAAAGGTTAAAAGAAAGCAATAATTTATTTTAAAACCAAACAACGAAAATAAAGGAACCCCACCCTATGCAAGTCATTAGCAGGGATACAGTGAGCCTCTCTCCTGCTCTGCAGCCACACCTGTATTTAATCAGGCCTCAATCAGTAAGGTGTGGCTCGTTATCCAATAGGCTGGTACCCCACACAAACTAGCACACATGCACACAACTAACAAGTGATTGCCACAATTATCAATGATTGACATCAATTAACAATTGACATTTAGGCTAAGGAAGAGGTGGTGAAGGCTCTCCTTCACAAAGATCCACCCCATGGATTAATGAATATAGAAAAAAAATCACTATTGTGATGAGTTCATTTGGCTACCATATGTACTCATTGAAAAGTTTACACAGATTAATTGGAGCAAATAGATTATAAAAAATAAAAAAACCCTTTCAGATCTGTCCTGTAGATGGAGCTATCAGTTTCTTGGAGTGCTCTCTGTTACATCCACTAATTACATTCCCATCCATTGCAAAACTCACAACCAAAGTCTTTGGGAAAAAAGAGATTCAGTTCTTATTCTGGATGCTTACAATACTGCGATGAAAAGGGCATCTGCTGACATTTTCCTTGGCCCAAACTGTGCACTGAATTATAATGAAAAACCCATTAATTTTTAGTGGTCTCAGTGTATTATTTAGCTCATGTGCTAAATGACACGACGTTAATTAACTGTAGTCAGTGGTATTTACATATCATACTCTTATTGTATTACACAATAAACAACAGATGACATCATATTCACTGATTGCAGAATTTCAGTGCATCTATAATTCTTAGCATTTTTTTTTTTCATTCAGAATTTTCAGTGATTTTCCAGGGGCAGCAGAACTACAGGTTTGATCTTGGTTATTTGTCTGTGTCTTACGCCAGCAAAGTCCAGCTGGGCTGTAAATTTTGTAAATTGATAACAACCCAAGGATTTTTCGTAAATATAACACAGGTAGTTTTATTATCTGGCTGCAGAGAGTGCCTCAGGATAAACCTAGCACTACATCAAAATGTTTCTGTGAGTTACAACCAAAAATGAAAATAACAATGCGCTGACGCATGAATTCTGTGTCAAAGGAATTCAGCCCCCTGGATACAAAAGAGAAACGTTTTGTTTCATCTCAAATAAACTTTACTTTTGCCTATGTCTATTTTCACCCTTAAGCAGAAATTTGTCTTGCATCGCAATCGGGTGACTTTGGCAGGCAGCAACCAAACAAATGCATGCTACAGGAAGTAGCCATTCAGAGGAGCATTGTTCATAAATTACACAGTACATATATGTACGCAGATTTACCATGTAATGAATGCATAACCTAAATAATAATTTACCTAAACGTAAATATGTCTTTCTTTAAATTAACACAGATGATGCCGGCTTTTGCTGCCATGGTACTATTACATAGTGCTGCCACGGTACTATTACAATGGTGCTGCCACGGTACTATTACAATGGTGTTGCCACTCTCATTGTCCCGGGCAATCAGTTTGTGTGTGTGGGGGTTATTACTGATCGGCCAACAGAGGAGGCCCCAGAGCTGAAATCCTGCCTAAGGAGATGTATAATCCAGAGCAGTGCATACTGGGAAATGGTCTGGATTCAATTCAGACTGAGGTCTCCTAGAGCAACACAAGTGGGCCTTCCTACACAGAGCCATGCGGACAAAGCTGGTCCAAAAGGGCTGACGATCAATAGCTAATCGTGTAAAGCCTAGCTGCTACCCGCGCTGGAACTCAGGGCCGCAATTAGAATACATCGTGTCAAGGCGGAAGGGGGAAGCCCCCTCTTCACCCATTTAATCGTTAGATCTTGGTTCAATTGATGCAGATTAACATTGGTCATTCCGTACATATGGAGAGTGAAAAGCCCCTGGCCTTTTAATAATGTAAGATAAGAAAATAAAGCAATTCATTGGCTTTGCCTGACACGGTAGGAACTCACCTCGGATTCTGCCTATAAGCCTGATAATCTTCAAAGCCTCATTTCAGGTTGCTTTCTCCATAAAGCATAAAGATGACCCACTCATTCAAACAAATAGTGCAAGTGAACTCAGTACTGAAGAAATGGTGGATGTCTGTTCTCATGATAAAGCCATAGGCAACTGTAAAGTCACAGAGAAAGAAGATAAATATCACTGAGTTGCACCATAAAGATGTTATATGAACTGTGAGCACGAATAATATAACTGTGACAACTGCGACTAATGTCTGTGTATTCATAAGAAACTTGGTTTCTCACATTAAAGATTGAGGAAGGAATTTCTCATTACTCAACTAGGGCTTAGAACAGAGGGTTTGTTTCTCCCAGGGGATTAACATGACAGACTTGGCAACCCTTCCTGGGAAATGGCCTACATAACTCTTTCACTCCATGGCAAGTCTGAAGTGCTGATTTCACATTCATAAGGGTCTGCACTGTCCCACGTTTTTGAAGAAAACTACTTGTTTTGTCGTACTTCTGGCAGCCATAAATTACAGCCCATAATGCAGTCTCATTACAACCTTTCCCATTTTCTCCGAGCGCTTTTTATGGTCTGAGCCAAAGAATAAAACGTCCTGAAAACAGAGTTTGCGTGTCTGTATGTGTGTGCGTTCTTGTGTGTGTGGGTGTGTGAATAATTCAGATTGATCATTCTGCACCCTCATGTATATACATTAAAGTGCTGTTTTATGTCCTAAGGATTTTATTACGATTTCACATGATTGTGGCTTTAAGCCTTTTCCCCTGTGATAGCACCATAAAACAACATGATTGTCTGGATGTGTGAGAAGTACATTGCCCAAGATAAATGAACAGATTTTAGATCTTATAATTTTTTATATTATTATTGATAAAATATGGCAAAAAAAGAGGGTGGCTTCTCCTGTGAAGTCTTTCTGGTGTCAGCAACGTCTGCTGACACCAGAAAGGGGGGGATGACAGTGGCTCAGGAGATAGAGCAGTTGACTGGGGATTGGAAGGTCCCTGGTTCGAATCTGGCTCATCCTGGCAGAGTGTTGAAGTGTCCTTGAGCAAGACACTGAACCCCCAACAGCTCCCAGTGGCCAGTTGGTAAGCCTGTATAGCAGCCTCTGCCACTGGTAGGTAGATGTGAGGCATATAACTGTAAAGTGCTTTGAGTACTCAAATGAGTAGAAAAGCGCTATATAAATGCAGTCCATTTACCATTTGCTTGCCACTGGTGTGAACCTCCTATTGTGTCCTAAGTGGCGTGGAACACAGCTCAGCATGACTGATACCACCTCACTCCAGATTGTGGCTGATGTTTCATCAGACCTCATTGATAATGGTTCCTTGGGGTAACAGCAGGGCCGTGAGGTGTGTGTGTAGGGGGGGGATCCCTGTGGGGTTTGGCAGTGGAAAGCGCCCTGGGATTAATGATGTAACGCTTCCCGAAGCGCCACTGACCCATGGCTCTGTAAATAACCTTGGCAGTGCTGGGTTCTCCATGAATGGCCTCACCTGTGTGAGCGCTAGACCGAGGCTTCCATTCAGCCCATGTGCGCTTTGTCCGTAACTCAGAGTAATGATCTGAGGCAAGCTTTTCTCACCTTCCGTATACTCTCTCAGCCAGCCTGTTTAGGGCAGCAAATAAAAGACACACTTGCTTAAAATTGTTCCAAAATGTCAAGCATTGTTGTTTGATTGAACAGAGCCCTTGTTAAAATGTGCCGTGTCAGAAATGGCTGTCTTTTGATTTTGAAACTTTTTTGAACAATAAATGAAATATTGCATAGTTCCTGTAGCCACTCTCACGTCCCTGGTTTAGGTACCATCCCTTAAACCTGTTACATTTGGTACCGACCTGAAGGGCTGCTTGAAGTTTCAAGAGTGATTAAATCAAAAACAAAGCGAGCAGCCTTGCCATGAACAACAACAACCTCCTTGGTTGAAACGCTTTGAAACTTACTGAAGAGGGTGGAAGCATTACGCCAACAGTTTGAACAGCTCCTGCTTGTTTTGAATGCGGCATACGTGTACGTGCAACTCCGACAGAAAGATGCATATTACTTTGGCTGCTCACCGTACGTCGTTGGGGGGGTGGGGTGGGGTGGGGGATGGGGGGGGGGGGGGGGGGTGCTAACACAAATCCCATCGCCACGGCAGCAGGCCCCATTCCACACTCTGCTGGCACTGGCGTTGGAGGGGCCTGATTATATTCCCACCTCATCTGAGATTAGATAGCATGCCAATGCCCTGGGTAATCAGTGCCTGGATGAGCCTCCAGTATCTTTAAGCCAATTAACGCATCTTTTCATGTCTTCATGCCTGTTTGAAGCGCAGCGATTTGGACGGAGTACTGAGAGTGTTTATATCTGAGCCGGGTTAAATAGCAAAGGATAAGTGATGCGGGGAAGGCAGGGGTGTATGACGGGGGCGAATGGGAATGGCTAACATACGAGAGAATGGCCCCGGTCATGTGAATTCCAGCACCTGACAGACAGCTACAGCAGTACAGTACTGCATGCAAGCTGGTTCAAATGTACACACACATTACCGTATTAAACAAAGGACTCTCCTTGGTGCAGCCCCCGTGCATTTGTCACAAATTAAGACAAAAGTTAGTTTGTTTCAGACACTTTCGTGACATTGAGTTTGCAAAGTAACTAAACAGAGCACATTTTCACACCAGGTATAATGAGCTACATTGAAGAGATGCATCTTTAAAGAATGCCCTTACAAAGGCTATGAGATGGAGACAATGGCAATTTACTACAAAAGAATTTTGCATGAATAGATTATAAATATATATATATGTAAGAAAAAATATAAAAGCTAAATTTTGCAAGAAGCAGGGTGCACCAATCTTTTATCTTCATTACATAAAGAAAAGTAAAAAAAAAAATGTGGAATAAACTGTTGTTCAAAATAAAGGACTAACAACATGCAGCTGGACTGGAAGTCTGTCTTTGTGATGTTCAATTCGGTCCTTATTATGTGACTGACATGCATGGCTTGCCGCTTAATTAAGTTTAAATAAATGTGTCCATCCTATGACCATAGGAAGCTGTCAATCTCTGGAGCGCTGAGCGGTCAGAGCTGCTTACACAGCTGTAGTTTAATTTGTGATCCCTCAGCTCGATTGCATTCTGGACAGGACGGTCGTGGACAAACAGTATCGAATTGTAACATATCTAAATAGAAGAAAGGGGGCCAAAAGTGGCGAGGCCGAGGTTTTATTGGCATTCCTGTCCTGCGGTGCACTTTGGGATTGGATCCTTTTTTGGCAACAGCGATTCGATTTCGCATGAAGCTCATTTCGTATTACCACATTCTTCTTGCCCAATGACCTCTGTGAAGGCTGAGGACACAGAACCTCTGAAAGCAGTTATGACATAAACCCAAAGCAGGCGAGATCATGGGTCCTCTCAATGCATCTCAAGGACAAACAGCCCTGCTTATCGCATAGTTATTAGCAACACTTATGCACTAAAGGTACCTATGATGGATGATAATCCATAAAGGTTCTGTTTCTCTGTGTCACTTGCACCTCCTTCTGCAGAGTTGCTCCTTGTTCATCTTATCAATAAAAAAAAAAAATTAAAAAATGTCGGTACATCTGTCTCACATAAACGGGATCATATATGCTCTTATCATAAATCAGGATGCGGTGATTTATTTTACTTTCGATCTTGGCTGTAAAGTTTAGCTCTGGGAGTTTCTCAGTTTCCCGCTGAAGCCACTTGCATGAGGCTGTGAAAGCAGAGAGATGGAGCCCTCGGTATGCGTCGGCCAGCAGTGCTTCACTCCGGCGGGTTTGTTTGGGTAAAAAGTAAGCTGAGGTCACCCATCGGTGCTGCAGAACCGTCTGCGCTGCTCCCCGACCCCGAAAGGTTAGCCCGCCTGGAATTTCCTGAGGGAAAACCTGGAAATCCAACCGTCGGAGAGTGTCACGGATGGCTCCCCAACTGGGAGAGATCTTTCTGAGCCAGTGACACAAATACGGTCTTTCGTAATTCGAATCCGCCTTTATGAGCGGCGGACCTTCACACCCGAGAACCCCGCTGTTGATTTAGGTTTGTTATGGTGGGACATGCTCACAATAGCTTTTGACCCAGAAAGGCATAAATTGGATGTCCTGCAAGGCCAGTTTACCCTTCGCGAAAGCAATGTGTCACCATAAATTATGTTTACTCAGACCTTGCGCTCAGTGCAACAATGCCATCAAAACATTTGGGAAGCTGTGTGACCACATTTGAAATGTAGACACAACTTAACAACACACTAATCAGTCGCTGCGTAAACACGCCGGCTCAAAGAGCTATATTTTGACATATCCAAATATGTAATTTCGTAAGATATTTAGGGAATTTACAAGTCTTCCGAGGAGACTCTCGTCAGAAGAAATAGTACTGTCAGTCCACACAAATTCCTAAGCAAGACCATTTTATGACATTTTAATAACTCTGGTAGATCGATGGACTGAATCAGCTTGTGCACTCTCACTGACCTCACTGCCATTGTGCTGCAGTTATTCTTAATTTTACAGTCCGCGAGGTAACTGAAGATGACAGTGAATCGGCTTTATCCACACCACCTCCAAGGTTGAATGTCCTTACACAACTTTCATCTGATACGACGTGTTCCTTCTGGCTAGCACTGCAACCCGTCAACATTGTACAGTCTTCAAGTGCAACAGAAAGTCAAACTGTTATTTCACCTTATCGCGCATTTTCATTTACGACGTTGCACCTCTCTATGTGCATTGGGTCATGCTGCCTCTTGGTGCCAAACCCAAATCCATATACAGTATTATGCCACCTATTCGGCCACAGAATATTAGCACACACTGTGCCTTCAGAGGACTGATATTCTTCCATTGAGTGTGGCATTTCACAGAGAGTGGATGGACTAACACAGAAGCAACAGTGCTGCCATGGACGGTCAACAACTTGCAGTCTGCTAAGGGGTGTAATCTCCTTTGATTCCCTCCTGACTGTGGCTTTACTAAATATCCATTTTATTGAGAATGTCAGCTTTTTAACTCCTAGAGTGTGGGTGTTGTAATTTCCATAAACCAATGAAAGTGGAGCAAAGAGTGGCTTTATTTATCCGTTTTTTTTTTTATTTTTTTTTTGCACATTAAGCAAGATCTGATGTATTTCACCGCTGTCAAACCAGACTCCACTCTGACAACCTTACCATTACATGTGCCCTTCTAACATAAACAACCAAAAACCTATGGAACTGGTCTACTGGGTAATGACTTCTTCAAGGCCCCATAATCAAACATGCCCTGGGGCAAGTCAGTTGTCAAAGCTCTTAAGCTAAAGTATAACATTTAAAGAAATGACCTACAAGAAACCATGCACAAACCCCTAAGCCTTTTCTGTTAGTACTACATAAATCCTTAAACTTCTATAAACAACTTGACATTTTCAAGATCATTACGGTGAGCATTGTAATCCTCTAAGTCATTAAAGAAACAATTCTTAACAATTACTGTCAAATGCAGACAAATGTATGTATTGTTTTTTTTTTTTTTTGGGGGGGGGGGGGGGGGGCTACAGAAATAGATTTGATAGTTTTGAATATCTCTCAATGTGTCTGTCAAATTTGAAATCTGGAAAGAATTGGATTACTTTACATTGTAAACACCTTTATCAAAAATAATGGACAATCTAGCTGAGTACAATGAATTCTGTGTAATATATTAAACCTGGAATGAATATTTTCTTGAACCAACAATGCTAAATATCTTGCATAGCTGTCCAGTGAAAAATATATGTGTTGTGAACATATTCAATTATATATATATATATATATATATATATATATATATATATATATATATGTATATATGAATCATAAAAACATTGCCTGAACATATGCCTAGTTTGTACTACTTCTGAATCAGAATTGTGAATAAAAGTTATGATATTAGACCTACATTTATGGTCTTTGTAGATTTTCAGTGCACCAAAGTATGTTGTTTGGTATACTCTGCAAAATGAACAGGTCTCTTCCTTGCTCTGGGGAGGGATTGTCCATACAATTATGTAAAAAAAGACGTGACTTATTTAGAATTTTTGTAAAAATGACATTTCAACAAATTTACAGGGATTGTCAAAGTTAGGAAAGTCTATCTTCCGTGACCATAGGCTTTCATGAACAGGGAGTCACGCTGTTCCTTTTTCAGGACTTTTAACCAACTGCCCACAGTGAGTTATTTCCATACAAATGAGGCCAGGCAACAGAAGAATCTATCCATCTTGTGCACTGCTGTGCTTGGGACAAATCACTTGCTTCGTGTATTGGAAGAACCTCACTGAGAGTGAATTGCCCAGTGAATATATCAGCATCGCATGGGTCAAATGCTGAAACGAGGCCATGAGCTATAAACCTGCTTTTATGATACTTTTGATAAAACGTTACACTATTTGTGATGTTTTGTGTCACGGCTGGCAAATCGTCAGCTGATTCTCAGATTCACATATATTCCATTTGACTGATACGCCAAACAGAGGCGAATTCTGAGAGCGATGGAGTCATTCTGGCGAATTCCAAATTGCCCCACGGTCGGTACGTTTTGACAGGACCGAAAGTACACTGACAGACTACACTCCCCCTGTCCACCGCATTGTTTAAAGTTGGATTGAGGGGATTTGTTCAGGCATTCGAATGTGAACAGCGTCCAGACGTGGAATTACACAGCCCTTTTTTTTTTTTTTTGAGACAGACGAGCTGACCAACAAGTGTCCTGGCAGGAACTCACAGAAGAGAGAAGTGAGATCTGTATCCTGCTCACTCAGCAGGGGTATGTGCTGATCTGGGTGTTCCCAAGATGCAACATTCATAATGTAATATGACGTTTTAATCCTGACATGTCCATCTGTTTCTATAGGATACAACACAGCATTTCCTATGGATGGGAGCTTGATGCTTTGTGAACTTTCGAATGGGTGGAGCCTCCATAAAATGTCAATCACTGAATTATCATCACTGACCAATGCAGCATTTTCTATGGATCTGAGTATGAGGCTTGGTGAACTTTGGAATGGGTGACGCTACCATGACCTGTCGGTCCATGAATTACGTAAGTCAAAAGAAAAAAAAAAACACTTTACTCTCCACTGCAAGACAGATAATAACTAATCACCAATGCTTCAGCGGTTTGTGACACCTCATTATTCCATCACGGGTGTTTTTCCTCATCAGTAATGGGATTTTAAACTAACTGCCTTTGCATGTTACTGTCCAGGCCCAGCAAGACAGCAGGGGTGCTCTGGTGGATGAACTTTGCTGCGTGAGACCAAAAATTGCAAGTTTCAGCTGAGAATTTCATTTTTTTTTTACCCTCCCGTTATAGAAAGACACACTGCTCCCTTATGAAAAAAAGAATGTCTCGATACACAGTGAAATTCATAATTCAAAACTAAAGGAATGTACTTTGAATATGTGCCCAAATATACAGAATATGTTACAAAAATATGATGTTTTACAGTATATTCTACAACAATAATTTACATACCTTCTAACATACACATTGTATTTTGATGTATCATAAATTCTATATTTGGTGAAATATTGATTTTGCATTTTGACATATATTAGATTTCTATAAGGGAAGAGCAGGCCCACCGAAGTAGAAGGGAATGCTCTCGACTGGGCGAGGAGCATTCATGGGCAAGGACTATTGGTGGCCACACACAGTGAGTGTTTGGATGTTTGGCCGATTAATTGTGCTTGGTGTCGACTTCCTAAAAAAGGAGTCCCAGAGCAGCCTTATCAGACCCTGCACACTCTGTAGATTACTACACAGCAACACCCCAGTTGTCTTTAATTATGCTAGTCGCACTCAGCGCTGTAAGCACAGGGTTTCAAAGACAATGTGAAAATTGTTCATATTCCCTACTCGGTTTCCTTCACATAAACAGACCGAGGCAGTGCGCTTGCTCTGATGAGCGTACAGCTTGTCCACCAGTCTGGAAGTGCTGCATGAAACTGTATGTAGAAGAAATGCTGGAAGCAAGGCCTTGCCTCTCCACATTTGTCTTTCAAAAGAGGAACACAAGGTTTCACTATCAGCACCTGTGCCAAGGTTTGAGGGAGGCTCAAGGCCATGGCATTCCAGAGTCGAAATAAACATGTGTTGCTTGTAGCTTTAAATGAAGATGAGAGCCAAGTGCAAGTTCTTCTAAAGTGAACATCTGAGAACCAAAAAACATTTTAAAATTATAGCTGACTCATACACGAAGACTTTCAAAATATAACTGACAGTTTTATTTGCACTCTGCTAAGCCCCATCTTTGACTCTCTTTCCCTACCCAAGTTGCTTGCATAAACCTTCATTTGTGTGGATGCTGCCCCATACAAATGATGGCAGGACACATGGATGCATGGATTATTGGACTATTCTAGGGTACCGGATATTAAAAACACCACACTTTTTGTATATTAGCATCTATAAGTACATCATTTTCACACTATAAAAGGACATTTTTTCTTGAAAGGAGTGTGATCCTATAACTTTATACTGAATGCAAATCCAGCAGGGATGATAATAATAAATAAGAAAGATTTAGGTTTCAGATGCTGTGTGTGTATGGGTGCATACTTGTGCTTTTCCATTTGTGTGTGTGTGTATGCGTATTGATTTCTCTGCCTTTGCTAAAGAAGTTTTTATTTGTTTTTCTGTTTGAAAGTTTCAAACTTCCAATTTAGGGTGATATATACCTTTTTTGGATCCTACTGGTGTGTTTGGGCAAAGCCACATGGGAAATCTGTACTGAGGTGACTGCAGAATGACTCTCTCTCTCCCTGCCCCCACAGTGAAACCAGGCTGACCCGAGATGTTTTCAAAGCTAAAGCGATGCGGTGAATTCCGTCTTTAACAGGGGCCACCAATTCCGGAACACAGAGGCGACGGGTCTCGCATAGTGCCTCCCTTTGTCAGCCAGTTCCATTAGGGCAATTCCTATTGGAGGGGACCAAGCTGTGCACACATCTCCAGACAAGCAGAGAGGTCTGGCTTCACTGGTTCAGGATCCTACAAGAACCCTCGTATACATTCCTCGTTGGCCACTTCCTTTAGTTTCCAGCTTGACTCTAGTGCTTGTGTTTAATAGCACGTGACAGTCCCTTCCTCGTTTGTTTCTGGAGTTTGCTGAGGTGGGACCGCAACCCTTTTCTGCAAGAAGAGGCAAGCACATCAGCTGAGGGGGTTGTGTAAAGACTTAAACTGCTTCACAGATGAGTGGCTGCTCCATTGTGCTGTTATCTGTGGGTAAACCTTTTTGGCATAAAAGGACCTCAAGGCCTAATTCTGAATGAATACTGTTATACTTAATCCAGCTGCAGACACTCAGAAATGAAAAGCATAACCAGAAAACCAATCACCTTTGATTACATTTACTGAGCCATTTAAGGCAAACAAACATGACACCCAGTTTGAAAACTTACTACAGTGAATCATCATGCTAAAAATAGGGCATCTTTTATATATAATTTTTTTTAAATTTTGTCTGCTTTTAAAAATCTACAATATAAGATTGTTATGATTTGTTTATAATGCCTTTTGGTCACTGCGTAATTCCATTTGAGTTATTTCATAGTTTGATGTCTGTACCATTATTCTAAAATTTGGAAAACAGTAAAAATGAAGACAGAAAAGTGTGTCCAAACTTTTGACCGGTACTGCATATAATACTATTCTATTGGAATACTCTGCATAGAACCCCGAAGACAGAGAATTATGAGTGACAGCTCAGATACTTAAGGATTAGAACCACATTGCTTGTCAGCGAGGTGGCTTTCAGTGAGTTCAGTTTAGTTCAGCTTTGCATGCTAGCGAGAAGGCTTCATTCCTCAGGCGCAGGTTTGATCCATGGCCACATTCTCCGGTGCCATCAAGCCCTGGACTTCCCAGTCCAGCATTCCAGCCAGCTTCCAGCTCCGGCTGGTTAACCCCTCAACCTTGGAGCTCGAAACATTGCACTGACGTCAGGCGTGCACTGCTGGGCTGAGGAAAACATGCCATTTGTCAGGTATGGAAAAATGAAAAAAATGAAGCCCCTGGGAACGCGCAAGGGGAATTGCAGTGGTCAGCATATCAATGTCAAAATGTTTCCATTGTAAACTTCTGCTGGGTCCCATAACGGATGCAGCAAGGATCAAGAGGAAAGCAGCAGCAAAATAAATGTCTTCGCAAAAAAATGAGCCTGGAACAGAATCGTGGGGTCAAAGGTCATTATGTGCATAAAGGTTAAAATGGGACGGATTGGATTACAGGGCTCTGTTGAAAATACATTTTGACAAGCTGGGCTAAAGGCGCATATGAGCATTTTTTGTGTCCAAAAACAAGATGATTCACTTAAATTCAGCCTTGCACTCGAAGCCACCAACTTTTGCCAGCTGCAGCGACCTTGGAAAGGCTTGATGGAAGCCTATGTAAACAGGCAAGCAAATTTAAGACCATTTTGGACCTTGCAACGAGACATAATTAATATTTACACATATTTATGACATTTTTTATCACCCTCATCAAAAATGTTTACCATCATAGCCTAGGCCCCTCAATAATTTCCATAGCTATGCACTTCATTTTTCATTTGCATTAAAGCAAACTGACAACAAGCGTTCTAAGGAGCATTGATAGAATCCTACAAATATAAATAAGTCTGTAGTCAAGAACTTCATAGGCTATAGACATGTTCAACAATACCTTAGTTAATAGCCTTTTCTTTTTCTTCAAAAGTACTGCAAGCAATATTGTACCATTGCTCCACATGATGAATGGTAAATCTAAATGGTAAAGCTCAGTCTAAAGGCAAAAGGCTTTGTCTTTAATTGTGTACGAATTTTGAGAAAGTGTTCCATCTTACACAACATCATAAGCTCATCTGTGGCTGAAACGACAAAAGTACTTAAAAAGGTATCAATGTGCAAAATTAGGACTCAGTAGAGGCCCCTTTTATCTGTTTTATAAGGAGCAGCTTTCCTGTACCTATTGGGGCATGGAGTTCATAAGGGGTGTGGTCATTTGATATAACTATTTACATATGCTTTATGATAGCATATGTAAAGGTAGTAAACAGGTTCAATGTGGCAGCAACTGCAGTGAATTATCCTTAATACTCTTCAAATACCTCAATACACACACAACACTCCATGAGTGTATTTAATTGTCTTAAACCATTTTACCAAGAAGCCCCTGGCTTATGTTTTGAATTAGATGTATACTGAGAGCAAGATTAAGAACGTGAAACATTTGTACAAATGTGAGGTGGTCTGTATGTGTTTATCAATTTATTCATTTTGGCAGCATATCTTAAAGAAACAATAAATAAAATGATACTGATATTTGTGTTAGTGGTAGGTGATGAATTTGCATTTCATCCCACACATAGTCGCCGATCATGTGCAGTAGTCTGATCTTTAAAGCACTAGTAATGGAAATCAGACAAACTGGTGTAAAACCAGTGTAATAGTGTAACCTCTTTCCCCAGAGTCACTGTCCACTGACTGGTACCCAGGGGAGCAGAGTGACTCAGTTGTAATCACGCATACTGGAGTCCATTCATTGCACAATCAAAACATGACAGGGCATCTCCAACAGACAACTAGACAATTCTGAGGGGTATGATCACTGATGAGCCTTTGACAAAGCATTTGTGCTCTATCATGCAGATGGTGTTGTTCTGAATCACGCTAAGCCAGGTCATATACGAACATCTGCCGCAGTAATCATCCACACTCACGGTGCACTTGCAAGGACACTGACCGATTAGTAAGCCTGCGTAAGTCACGGGTCTGTATGTTCACTGTGGTTCAAAGTTTTAATTCGATCTCATTATAAACCTTTCGGTTCTAACAAGTTACATCTTTGGGGAGGAAAGGTAACACAGACAGTGAAACCCTTTGATCCAAGGCATTTGTAATGACTGGCTGAACTTGAATAAAGATCATAGGATGTCTCTCAAACAGACAGATAGCTATATAGGGATGGGACATGGGCCAATAAAAACAACACTACAACATCAGATCTACAGATTTTTATTGCCCCTTGTGTTTCATATGCTATGAAAACAGTCTAAGGAGGGTAATTAACTGTTTGAATCGTGTGGTGTTTGTATGATAAAGAACAGGCACTCTAGAAGCTGAAACTGCGGCTGAAATACTTGACAGTGAGAAAAATGTAACAGCTATTCAGCACCACGTAGGCTATAGTAACGTGTCGTCATTGCAAGGAAGATCTGAACAACGGACTTATCCTAACCGTTGACAAGTTTAGAAAGTCACTTTTCACCCGACAACATACATGAGGTGAAACGGATGTCGTGCGGGTCGTGTCATTGGTATGTTTGCTTGGATTAGTTAATAAACATCACGTTTGTACGAAGCAAAGGACGTTTACTATGCGTAGTTGCTTACTAAAGTGAAAATAACACAGGACGGCAGTAATACCCGGGGCATTCCGAATCCCAAATTAACATAAAATAACGGAATGTCGAAAGGCTTGGCACTGCGACAATACGCTGCTGAAAATCCTGTCTGGATTTCGTGTTTAAGCGGCGTGTTAGCCTTTAATAATCAATATGCGTTTCAATTATTTGATAAAGGCACACGCTGATGTTCTCATACTGTCAGAACGATCACAGTTTATGAATAAATGACACACATGAATCCAATTCTAAAATATCGTAACTGCATGAAAATACTGCTCAAACCCAATTATGCTCAACGTTCGTGTAACCGCAAGGGATTTGTGTAAAAACGTCTCCTGGAGAAGGCGCACGTGTCCCAACTCATATTTCTTTTCCCCAAACCTCCTGCTTTGTATAAATAGTAAGTAGCAGCAATCCTGCGCAGACCAGACCCGAAAAAGGGGGAGGAGAAGGCAGGCAGGCCAGGGACACCGTGAAATTGCATTAAACATGCCATTCTCCGCTCTCTGCACTTTCACGCCATCTGAAGTTTTTGCCTACTGGATGTCTAGCGCTGTTTTGAAAGCCTCATTCCAACAAACACGTGAAAAGGTTGCATACTGAACGTCTCATTTTTTTCCACAAGCGAGTCCATCGAGCTCACGACTATTACCGCAGCTCCGATTTCTTTAATGAGTGTCTGCTCTTGAAAACTTGGATACCCTCTTGAATTTTAATTTGTCTGGAGGAGAACTACGCTTGAGAAACTGTGAATAACCAAGAAGCGTCAAATCTGAAAGGAGGAATTATTGCCTCGGATTTCTGAGACTTTATAAAATGCACCTTTGGGGATTACCTCTTTTCTTGGTCTATACCGCATTTTACACAAACCTCGCAACTGAATCAGTCCATGACTATTATGAATATGACCAAGATGAAGGAGATATCAGGGTATGTATGTCTATTTTTCATTTTTAATAATTTGCTTTTGGAAAGCAAAGTAACATTATTCACATTCAACCTACTGTGTGGTAACCTCGGTGGCTATAAGCTGCATGTACAGCTACCGTATCATTTTAGGACAACCAAAACACAGCATTTAGGTAGCCTGTTTGTACATTTTACCACTGTCTTGTTTATGGATAACTTTTTTTCCCTAAAGCAGAATCCTTTTATGTGCGACAGCGGATCTGAATATTTCTGTTTAGAGTGATCGTATCGCTAGCCGCTTCATGCTGCGCTGTAGGTCATAAAGGTTTAGTAAAAATGCCTTTATGTATGACTTTTTGGTGGCCAGATACGACTTCGTGAGCCATGGTTTCTTTATTTAGTTGAACATAGATGAGTAAAGTATGAATATGTCGGCGGTGTACCTGTTAAAACCTCTAATTTAGGGCACTCATGATGCGCTGCAGTCTGCAGACGGAATTAAACTCCCCTCGACGGCGGGACACTGAGGTAATAGAGGGGAAAGTTTTCAAGGAACGGAATCGAATAGGAGGAGGCAGGTGTCGGGGGGTCAAAGCCCCGATGTGTGGGTGCGCTCTTTCGGAGAAGCATTAGAGAAAGAGATAAGAGGTAATCTCTAACACGTGGTCTTTTGATCGTCTAACACACTCAGGGAGAGATTTTTTTTCCCCACTTTATTCACGTTTCCTTTTAAAATGCAGTAGCACACTAGGGGTATTTTATCTGTTTTGCCTCATATTGACCCATCTTCTTTTATTTCATTGATACTAATAACCAATATAGAGTAGCTGTATTCCAAAAAAAGCTTTTTTTTGTGCTGGAGCTATTCATCCGTATATTGGTATTACACAGATTTTTTTTTTTTTTTACTTTTTCAGCCCAGGTTTTAAATATTTATTTATTTATTTATTGGTGATTTATGAAAGTGTTTTCCTAAACAACAGTTTCTTAACAACAAATAACATTGAATATCCAGGAACAGAAAACAGGTCTAAGGATCAAATAACGTGTCATTATATGAATTACGACAGATGTGTTGGAAAATATATTTATGCAAGATGCATAAATCGGTAATGAATGAGTTTACATCAAATTAACGGATGTGAAACATGAAGCAGCATCCATGGATGTTGAAAAAACTTTGTTTGCATCTGCATATTCTTGCTTCAGACAACAGGATATGCGGGGCATTTTGAAATTAGCATGCTACCTAGTGTGTGCCTTTGGAGAATGCAGATTATGAAGTCATACCATATACTGTTTGAGGTTAAAGTCTGTCTTTTTCATCATGTTTTCAGTGTTTTAACCCTGTGTCTCTTTAGATTTGACATGCCTGCTTTAAACAGCCATTTGTGTCAGAAGTGGTGTAATGTTTTTTTTTTTTTTCCATATCACAATATTTACATACACTACTAATAAAGTCTCAGTTTGTAATTAATGTTCTACACACTTATTCTGCAATTGCAAATCATAATTGCCTCTATTGCATTAATGAGGTAGCTGAGCTTTTCAGCTGTTATTGCAGGAGTTGCTGTCATTACCCTTGACATCTCTGTAAAAAGCCACAAAAATGCGCCTGCTCTACAAGTAGTTTATGCAATTCTGCCAGTACATATCACAATACTGTCAGATTACAAAAGTAGTTGGTTTGGATGGGACGCCAGTGTTTAAGTGTCCGACAAGCAGAAGTACAGCTTCTTTGAGTCAAAGTCTGTCCAGAAACTGTCCCAAACTGCTCTGCTCCTGCGTTTGTGGTAACACTCGAGTGGATGTGGCCCGGCACTCTACATCCATCATCCAACTACAGATCAGGTCTCCACAGACCACAAGATGGATTGCTTTGGCCTTATCTGACCCTCCATCGTAGACAGAAACATCAGACTTTCTCAGCATAGGAAATTAAGTTTTATCACATGTGACAACATACATTAAGCCTCCTCGCCAATATGCATTGGGAATTTAAAAATCGTATCATTTACTGCAGTGTTTTTAGCCCCCACCCCCATAAACATTAGGACACATTACCTAGTCTTGTGCCACAGAATCTTGGTACTTTGCCTGAAAATGTCTCTTACATTCTTAACATCCACTCAGGCTGTGGAACTTGAAGTTCCTGTCAGGCGTCTAATGTTTCATGATCACGTATGAAGTAAACCTCGCTCAAGTGATTTTAATGAACTTGTAAGGTGTGAGACATGATCCTTCGAGCCCTATACACATGGCTACATGTTTAGAATAAAAGTCCCTTCCATGATTGTAAACAGAGGGTGACGGTCGACTTCCCTTGTTAGAAAATATAGAATTTGAGTTTATACAATTTATAATGACTATAAATGATTCCATATGCAATGTATTGCTGACAGCATGACAAAAGTTGGAATACCTTTTAATATGTTTGCACTGTTAATCATGTAGGGTATTCAAGTGCAGACCTAATATTCTTGTTTTTTTAAGGAGTTTAACCCCTGGGGTCAACATACTATACTAATATAATTATAATTAATTTGTTTGGAATTCCATATGCATAGGTAGAAAATGGCTCAAAAAACAAGAGCTCTTAAATGTGCAATCTGTTCTTTATCCTACTCAGGGAATATTTATATTACAGTTAATGGTACAGCTCTGGATTTTTTTACTCACAAACCCAAAGTACACGTGACCACATAAAGGATTATTGCCTCTCAGTGATTCATCTGATATTGCTCTAAATTACACTGTGCACTCAATTATATTTTCTACCCACGCTTTGTTGCTCCGCTACACCACTTCTAATGTTCATACATGTATGGAATTTTTCTCAGACAAGTCATATGACAGATAGTGCAATGACTTTGCTGAGTGTATTTTCTCATAAAGCACTGACTGAGAATTTATAAATCACTAATCACTTTTTCTGGAGGCCATTAAAACAAGAAGAACATAATTACTGTGTTAAAAAAAAAAGTTTCAGAGTCTAATTATATATACACATTTAATGGAAATTTTGATGTGAACCACAGATCATTTTCCAGAGGACAGACAGGGGGCGAAAGACTCGTAGATGACCTCGAGAGCAGGCAGGGGAGCAGATTTGTAATTTGTGATCAGCGAGGGGTTTGAGGTTACTTCATCCCGGCCGTGCTACTCGCAGAGAGACGTTGGCGTTGAGGGCCGAGTGTCACAATACTGCCGAGTGGAATCTTTGCTGCCGGGCGGCAATTGCTTCGTGGCTGTGCTCCTGATTTCGTCACTCCCTCCACACCTCAGGTTTGCATTGGTTTGCTGAAAAATTCAGCCCAAAGGGCAGGGCAGTAACACACGACGCAGGGTGTAAAATCAAATGATACATTTTTTTTGGTCTAGTAAAATATCCTGGACCACTGAATATTTTATTTCAGTGAGCTGTTATGATTGTGGGGTGATGTCAAGACTGCCATCACACTCAGCTTGTTGAGTGTCCCAGTGATATTCAAGGAGGACCACAAACAAACAACAGGTGGACTCTTTAACTATTTCAAGATCAGATGTGTCAGCAGAACAAGAGGACACAAATGGGAATTAATTAGAGGTAAATTTCATAATGATACTAGGAAGTACTTTTTTTTCCCCTCTCAGAGAGTTATGGGATAGCTTGGCAGGATTTGTAGCGCGAAGCAGAAACACTTGGGATTGTACAAGGCCAGGACTGACACACTTCTAGACATACCATAGACATCTAGACTATAGACACAAGGACGAGCTTAGCTGGGCAGAGTTGCCTGCTGTCATCATTGAACTTCCCATGTTCTCATACATTGCACTACATCCCCTTTCCTTATCTCTGTGGTGCAGCCGTGGAGAGTCCAGAAACCTCAACTGTCATCCAGCTTGGCTGACTCCGATAGTGTTCTGTCTAAATGTGACTCTGGAAGACAGTACTGATGGCTGACAGGGACAGAAACTGAAACAAGGCTCTTTTCATGCTGTGCTCATCTGTTCGAAATGCAGCTATACCCAAACTGGAAACAGTGCCCTCGGGATAGTTTGAATCGTCACCGATTCAAGAGAAACTAATCCTCAGCAGCGTTCCGCGAATGTTCAATCCCAGCAATTGTGGCGCGGTTCATTGTTCGCACATGAAATATTATAACTGGAGGTGACTCATAAAGGAAGCGATGGGTGTAACTCCAGTTCCTGCACTACCTGAAGATGACGTGATTTGAAACGTGTTGCATGCATGTCGTGCAGATACGGCCACTGCATCCGTTCTTGTGCGGAGACAGCCACCTTCATTTCCTTTGCTCCGTTGCAATCGTGTGGAATAGTTTAGCATTATCTAATTATCTAGTAATAATGAATATTTGTGTATTAATGGCCTCTGCCCTCCAGTACACTCAACATTTTAAGCTAAAGAGAAGCAGGATTTTTTAAGAAGAAAAAAAAAAGGTGTGCAGCATGTGATGGAGTTCACAGTGATGCTGCAACACTGGTCATGGCCCCTCTGTTCCGGGATCAGCACCCGTGATGTCAGTACACAAGCAGTCAATGAACCCCAGTCTCTGCAAGCCAAGGAATGCGCCTTTGGACTGTGGCCCTCGGCTGGGGGGCTCAGCATCTGCCAGACTGCATCTGCAGACTGCCTCCCTCATGGCGGCCTTAAAGTCACATGACTGACAGACCAGCAGCAGAGGCATTGTTAGGTGAGTGACATTCAGGCTTGGCCAGGGATCATCATTCATAGACAAAAATAGAAGTCTTATAGCATATTTTGCCTTTTCAGGTAGGAGTTTTTTTCCCCCTCTAACACCCATGCTTTAATAATATGTCCATATCAACATGGTGATACTAATATTTTTAAACAGACAGCCTTGTGTTGAAAAATCTACTAGCGCTTTGTTGATTCTGCAAACACGCATTACTGACAACATTTCCTTGTCCAGTTTTCTAACTGCTTGAATTGTTCCTGGAACACGGAGATGTACATTCCTTCTGCTCATCAAAACAAATGATGTTTCCCCGATACCTCAATCCCCTCATGTTCCAAGAAGTGCTTGAAGTGGAGGAGAATGGAGGAAGGCATTGCTCTGGCTGACATCAGCTCGGCAAATGCAGTAAGACGTGCTAGTTTTGAATTCAGGGGCCAGCAGAATGGAGCTCTATGGCAGCAAACTAAGCAACACTGTTTATTGAGAGAAGTGCAGCAAAGCTTCCATAATTCCAGTCCTGAAAGTGATGCAACCGATATTTAACGAGCGCATACATTCGTTACAATGTTTCCTTAGTGTGCACGGGGCCAAGCGTTTATATCTCAAATAGTGGCAATAAAAAAGCAAATTGCTTTATGTTTGCCCCGGCAAGCAGCACTAAGGATATTATTGTTTTAAACATCTGGCCTGGAGTGTTTTGCTGATTTACTGACACTGTTTCTTGCTGTGTAATGCCTAAGACTTTCATGAACCTACTTTAGCAAACATTAATACCATAATCGGCTTCTTTCAGCACATTGTGTGTAGACTGGTTAACAAAGAACACACAACTCTATTAATAAATGAAATACCAAAACTGAGTCTATTCACAAGGTATTAGCGCCCTTGGGTTGAGTCCCAGATGAACAAATACACATGTACTGTAGCACCAAGAGGGGAAAAAAACTATGGTTGTAAAGGCGTTAACACAAACCTACATGCTGTTTCAACGGTGATCTCCAGTGCTCTGTAACCTTTATGGCAGAGGTTCAGAGGGGTCAGATTTGCAGTCCAGCTCTCTCTCGCTAGCGCTTCCAGAATCAGGAAGATGGTTAAAATGATTAAGTCAAGGCTCTGAACTTGCACAAACCACATGTGATGCTGGAACAGTAGGCAAGAGACCATGACAGACTGATCCAGCATCACAATAGTAGAATCTTTGTAGCCAAAACACAAGGCATGTCTCAACTGGTATTTTCCCCCCAGAATATGATGTCAGACATTTCACAGTGTGTTATCTCTCATACTTTTTTGGTTTGTTTTGCTGCCAGTAACTGATACACAGATAACAGCTCTTCCCTGCAATCACAGTAAAAAGAAACAACCTTATACTGCCAGCCTGTCCTCATAACATTGCATAATACATCAATAACTGTTACTTCCATACCGTACGCATCATCCTGGACAAATACGACAGAGTAAATTTTAATGTACTGATAGTTGTTATGAGGTTGACCAAAGTGGAGAGATATTTCATTGAGAGAATACACAGTTTGATTCAAATGGGGCCTGAGAAAGCCACCAGTTACAGGAATGCAAGCGCATCCATCAGACCTCCCTTTCCCCTTTCTCATGTGGTTCTTTAAACAATGGGATGGTGTTTGGATAGTTCTTGCTGATGGAGACGAGCTCCGCATCCATGCTGTTAGCTTAGTGTAGGAGGCAAACACTCCTACCATCTGGTGCAATTAGGTCCACCCATGCAACGGTAGCCATTAAGAATCAAAACTCCTCCCGTTTCAGAGCTCTTCCGCAAACAGGGCAGCTCGGGACTATATATCCTCCTGAAGAAAGTAAACCATTAAACTCAGAGGGTGAACTTTTGTTTGCTCTGAAATTGACCCACAGCAGAAGCGAAACACTCAAGTGAGGATGAATGCACAAGGGCAGGCTTCTTGCGTTCCCACACCTTCTCCTCAACTTTCGACCTCGGGGTGTTTGCTTGTGTACATACGGATTTCAGTGGAGTTGGACAGAGGGAGGTGAGTGAGGTTTGTCTCCGGTAATCATTTTAATGAACTGGCAAACAGGAGAACGTGCCATTTAGAAGTGCGTAAAGAGTAAAAAAAACTCACGAAGTTTGGTTTGTATATTTTTTTCGGTGTCACATTTAAAGATTTGTTTCAGAGATTGGTAGGAGCTCTGGGAGGGGGCTGAGGCCTGCTGGCTTGTCTTTTATTTTGCCTCTTATTTTTCTTTTTTTTTTCTGGTCTGAACTTTCCAGTAAGAGCAATGGAACTAAGCAGTCCTGTGTTTTCCTGTTTTGACTTTGATGGTTGTTTTGTTGGTTTGCTTATGATGGTCTGCTCCTTGTCCTGTAGAAAGCAGTCTGATTATCAACAGTCGCATCTTATTTTCTTTCATTGAGACGAATCTGTTAAATAGTTTACTT
This sequence comes from Megalops cyprinoides, assembly GCF_013368585.1. Lineage (NCBI taxonomy): Eukaryota > Metazoa > Chordata > Actinopteri > Elopiformes > Megalopidae > Megalops > Megalops cyprinoides. Next base: position 22,267,649 of record NC_050604.1, read on the forward strand.
CAAGCTTTACTCTGCTGTTGTAATCTTAACAATTAGACCTTTGGCCATAAAGGAAGTTGCAGCTTATCTTGACAAATGCGTTGTATTACTGCTTTTCCCTCTAAGCCACTGAGATATCAGTAATAAACAACTGCGCAAAGCAGGTGGTCTTTACTTGAAGGCCTTTTTTGTTTGTAAAGTCTTCAGTGGTGGTTGGCAACCCGTGACACTGTAAGCCCTCTTCAGATGTCGGCTGAGGGGACAAGAGCTCTGGGTGCCTAGGGAGGCAACTGGCTAGAATGGGACACCTGAATCCTTTACTGACGTGCTTCCCAAAGCACAGTTTTCCTGTGGCGGTTTGTTTAACATAGCAACACACTGTCCGGGTCTGCTGCCACACCAGAATCCTGAAACTCATGCACTTCCTGTCCAGGGAGGGTACAAATTGCACGGAGCAGTGTGATGTAACAGTAAGGAAGCAGTCACATGGCAACCACGGGGAGATGTTCTAGAAGGCACCATTGACTGTAGTGGAATGTGACTGTTTTTTAATAATAATAATAATAATAATAATACCCTGAAAAAAGTGCCCATTGTTGTGGAAGGTAGATGGCACCACTCAAAGTGTGACCCACAATATTTGAGTGGCCTGCTGAAAGTGAAACCACACGTAATTATGCTGTGGTAGCAATTGCCACCTCTGTTGTTGATGCAGGCTTTAAAATAGTTGCATAGGGTTTCATCCCAGAGCGCCCAGCCGGTAGCCAAGGGCGCTGCTCTCCTCAGACTCACCTCAGTGAGCAGAGTGAAGGCCAAAGGCCGATCACAAGACCCTATGCTCATCTCCTCCTCGGGGATGAGTGAACACGAAAACACGCAGGGTGGTCAGCAGCAGGAGGCAGCTGCAGTGCTTTCCTGGTAATCGGCATTCCCAGTGTTCCTGATTGTGATAACGTAGACGTATGAGAAGCCAGCCCTCGCAGAAAAAACAGGTGGGAATGCAGAAACAAACACAGATCATTTTGTTTTATTGGAATTTCTCAGAAGTTTCATTGGATTTCTTAGAAGATGATTTAAAGAGAAACTAGTCTTATCTAGTTATGAGCTAGCAGGCTACATTTGCTCCTTTAGTCAGACTTTTGTCTGGTCAGAAAACACAGTGAGTCAAAGGTTCTTCCTTTGGCATAGGCTTCTTTAATTTTGCTTAGTCATTAATGTTTCAAATAGCCAACCTTTGATGTCATCAAACCAAAATGAACTCTTCCTTGGTGACTGTGAGAGTGAAGTGTGGTCTGAGAAAACACTTCAGACGTGTTTTGTGTATTTAATCTCACATAATACAGCTGAATTAGTCTTCCTAATATCCTTATGGACCCTAGAGGGATACCAGTTTATTTGAGCTACAGTGAAATTATTCATGTAATTTGACTTTTCATTAGCGAATTGCATCAAGTTGAAACAATGGACAGTCTCTTAGGGCTGCTGTGCTTGTACTTGATCCTGTTGAACGCCTAGGGCACTTTTTTTTTTTATCTCACAGTAACCCGTCTCTAACAAGGACACCACGGCAGAAGAGTTCCGACTTGTACTGCAATTTAAACCATTGCCAGGACTCCCGCAGCAACTGGGTTTTCTGATCTAAGAAGGACAGGGGCAATTCAAAGATGGTGAGCGCAGAGAGAAAAGAGAGCCCAGCGTGTGCCAGATAGGACTAGCAGAAGCAGATGTGGTGCTTCTCTTTGTGGGATGGCAGGCGCATGGTTTAACACTTAACTGGTGCAAACAAGGCGCGCACGTGACTTCACTTTAAATGTGAAATTAGCTGGCCAAGTGATGGAGTCTGGGAATACTGGTGTAAAGTAAAAGGCGGATGGGTGTGCGTTCACATTTTGCTTCAGTTTTCCTTCATTTGCAGTTATTTCTGTGCAATTACGCATTTTTTAGAAGGCATAAAACTTGCCCATGGAAAAATTATGAAGTCAGCGTGGGACCAATAAATATTAAACAGCCCCTATGTCACTGTGTGCTGATATCTTCATGTCAGTAACAGGTATTTCAAGCCCACACATATACAGTCTAAAATCTCTCTAAGCAGACACTCATGGGCTTCCGCTCACAATTAATATCCACACATAGGAATTGACTATCACCATTAGCAACATTCAAGCTACAACAAGCACTGTGGTGAAAAAGAGAAATTCTGCCTTAAATTTGTTATCGAAAGCTTTGGCCAGAGTGACATTGTTTGAGATATTCCACTACAGAGAAGTAGTAGTGTCGGTCACTGTTGATAGTGGCTGTGATTTTGACACAAACATGGCTCTGCTTGGGATACCATCCTGCAGTATCACAACGTTATATTAAGCACTCATGATGTACTCAGTTCTCCCCCCTGGACATGCTTTAATTCTTTCCAAGGAACTTAACCACCTGTATTAATGAATTATGGTCTCCACTGAAACCCACTTTGAGCATCAGAGGGTTCAAAGAGAGCTACAAACCGCTTTGACTGTAGCTCCGCAGGGGCCAAAGCCAAGCAGCCCTGCTGTAGGAGGTTAGGTTTAGTTAAGCCATTTAAGGATGTGCAGCAATGTTAGAGAGACCGATGTTCTGTGATGTGGTGTTGGCGAGAGGAATGCCTCGGCCTGGAGCTCAGAAGAAATGCTACATTAGCTCTGACATCCCTGCGGAGCAGGGAAAGGAGTGAAGTATGGAGAGTTAATTGCTTTATTGGACCAGAGTAACCTAAACCACGCAGGAATTCGCAGTAGGCACATATAATCATGATAAAGCACATCTTATATCTTGTTGATGTCATTACCCCTCCCAGAAAATATTATAAAAATATGACATACCTTTCCAAAATTTCCAAATAGGTTCATGCGTCAGTAATTTTTTTGTTATTTTGTGATGCATGGTACATGTTGCGCAATGCGTTCAAACAAGTATTGTTTCCATTTTAGTTGCATCCCTGTGCCATCAGAACCAGATGAAGCTGAGCATACTTGACAAGTTAATATGCATTTGTTTTTATGAACGAGTGTTTATGTGTTTGCAAGTCTTACATTTAATTGCCATCGTCAGTACTGTTTCTTATTTGTGCTTGTTGTGGTGCTGTGTGTGTTCGGATGGATATAACAGCTTATTCTGTGGCTGGAAAAGTAATTTCCAACAACTGGAATTGGATGAAAGTGCTGAACTGTAACCTAACATACATAGCGTGTCTATTACAGTTTACATCTCAACGACACCAGAGCAGAACCAAGACCGCGTCGTATTTAATTGAAAAAGGAAACCAATGTTCCAGTTTCTCATTTTTATATGATTGTTTTTTTTTTTTTTGGTCATTTCTGCAGCATTGAATGCAGGCTGAGCTCACACTGTTATGCAGAAACAGAAACAAACAGCAGCAACATAGCACTCGCTGAAAGTCATTGCTCGAAGAGAATGGCAATAAGCATTGTGTTTAGGCTGAATGGGGAGGCCTGTTACTCCAGCGAATCGCTTGATCCAGCAACGGTCCAGCTGGCTGCAGATACGGGTTATCCTTCTGAGTTTGCCAGCGTCATTTTTCACATGTAATTGGAATCAGTTTACCCCTTGGCAGCGCCGAATATTGTAGCCGAAGGGTACTCAGGAGATGCTGATGAATGTCTGGCGTGCCTGACTGTATTTCGCTTGAACAACAAATTAGCACTGCCGCTGCACCACAAGTCGGGCCCGCTCAGTCACCCAGAGAGCGTGTGTGTGTGTAAAGCCCAACGACCATTTGAATCCATTTATCTCCGCGCTGTTATCAGCGCTAATCCCGCGATTCATAAATAACGAACAAATGAAACAGCTGCATTGGGTGGTGCTGCTGGAGCCCCCCCGGCCGCCTGTATCAGCTGCAGACTGGCGTGCGGGTGCCACATCGTATTCCCTGACCTCACCTCTCCTCGAATGCCCCGCCGCAGCCTTCGATTTCTCCTCCATTTCACCCGGCACTCACTCTGTGAGATTTTGTTTGGCTTCGCTTTGATTTATCGTCACACTCTGAAGATAAGAGTATTTAATCTATGTCTTTTTCTCTGTCTCGGGGGGGTTTAAGCCTGCGTGGCTAGACTGTAATGCCTTTAACTTCAGCTCTGCCTGACGGATTGTGGACTGGGGACGGCTTTGATCTGGGCTGGCCTTTTCCCTACGCAAAAAAGTACCGTATCAGCGTTTTGTGAAAGGCACCACTCTGCTGTTTCGATGCAAATGGTTGCATCTCACTGGTGCAAGTGGAGAAGTGGTGAAAGGCTCACATTTCTGTGAAAAATCTGTTAAAACAATTTGATGTTTTTGGACGGGGAATCAACCAGATGGAATGTATTTGTCCGAAGTAAACGGAAAAATTAAAAGGTGGTGCTGTGAGGGGGCGCGAAAAATTTGCAAATAGTGTAGTTACCATGTGTGGGAAGAGTGAGCTGGAATAAGATGTAGTGTAACGCCTCGGTGGGGTGTGTGGTGTGTGGTGTGTTAATTTGATGCTTATGCATTATCTGTGAATTCTGCTACCTTTGCTTGCACTCCTAAGCCATTTTACCTGGGTGGGATGTTAGGTGCCAACAAGCTGCATGAGCATGCACATATTATGCATCACATTCTCTCAAAACTTGAGATCTGAATTGTTTTATGGCTTACTGCATATACTGTTGCATGCTTAATGCACAGTGTGCATATTTTATCAAGGGATAAAACAAAATCACCTCAAACTGTAGGCATGCAAACAACGTTTGGCAAGTATTTTGGTCACCTGTCTGCAATATTGTGAGTATCTGGTTAGCTCTTAATGATGAAAGTGGAGTTCCCCACCTCAGTGCAATTCACTTTAAAAGTCATTTCGCCCATCCTGTCTTTGAAAGAGCAGTGCGGTGAGTTGTCTTCACTGAGAGCTCGACGCCGCAGCGCGACGGCGTGTTGAGAGGGAACAGTGACAGAACATGAGCTTTATCATTCAGAGATGTTCTTACATCCTTCTCTTGACAGGCAACAGTTCCCGTTGACGTGCACCGTATGACGACAACTCAGCAGCCCAAGATTAGCTGGTTGTGCTACTGGCCACCCTGCTATCGCATGGCTGAGCTTCTCACCTGCCTCTGTCCTATAGACGTTATTAAAGAGCTGTGAACCAGAACTGAAAGCTAAGGCCCTGCTGGCCTTGTTTCACTTAATCCCATATGGTTGTTACATAGTCCAGCAAAGTATTTTTCATTACCCTTTAAGCATCACAGGTTGAGTATCCGTTAGAGAGTGACCTCAAAACCTGTTATACTCATTAACATCTCTGTTGAGTTGTCGATAGCTTATCCATCACTTTGATTGACATTTAGACCCCACACCACTTCTAGCATTAGAGCTTCTAGCATCTCTGTCAAACATCCATCAGCAATTGATATTGTCTACAGATACAGCATGTTACAGCATGCGCGACTCACAAAAGTGTTATCTGCTGTGAATGAGTTACGTTTGAATGTGTGTGAGATAAAACAGACCACAGGTGAAATAGTTTGACTGCAAGTAAATGAGGAAGGGCGATAGTAAGTGAGTTATTAGTTGTGAGGGAGCCTGCTGGCTGCTGGATCCAAGGACATCTGGGGAGTGTGTGATCCGGAGGTTGAATGCAAGCTCCTGACCCGTGCACTTGCGAGTTCCCTGTGGCAGCACAAACAGTGCTTTGTGTCCCGGACAAAAACGCAATTGCCATTTACGGTCAGAGTAGGAAATATCTACGGACCATGAAAAGGACGGCCCATTTACCAGCACAATCTGGTGCTGCCCCCCAATTCCAAGCCCTTTGTGTTGAGGTCAATCTTCCTAGCAGGTGCTGGAAAGAACACTGGAATTGAGTGAAGGTTCCGCTGCATTGTGATGCGGCACACACAACATTCGGGCAGAGGTGTAAAGCAGCGAAAGTGAAAATGGAATCCAAACAACAGCAATGCGTTGCGGTTCCAGAACAGCTGTTCGTTAGAGCTGGAACGTGCACAACCGTTATTAATTGGTAACACATGTCAGCAGAAAAAAAATGGCTGACCATCCTTGACTGCAGTCTATTAATCGCCGGGTTTTCGTGCTAACCCATGTGTCACGATACTTCCCACCACTATATCCAGCCATTATGTCCCTGTTTCCTGCATTCTAAAAATAGTTTCGTTATAAAACAAAAATTCAATGTTTTAGCTGACTGCACTTATGCCTTAATAGCAGTTTAAATACATTTTCAGTCATTGATGGATAGAGTTTTTAAACTTTTCACCACATACAACCCCGGTAATACTTTTCTCTGCATTGTCTACATAGCAAATGGTTTGGTCTCAGGTTGTTTTTACAGGACTAAGGTGATGTGGTATGTCTAATTTGTTTCCATTGTTCAGAATAAGCCTTACTGCACTGCAGTATGTTTTAATGATTGGCGATTAAATAATTGTAAATTATAAATGATATTAAAAAAATTGAAGATTAAATCATTGAATTGACTCATGCTTGTCCAGCTTAAATAGGCTACCACTGACTTCTATTAGTGTCGACATAACAAAAGGTGCTATTTTGGGTTTATTACAGACGCAGCACAACATTTTTGAGATTCAGAAATGATTTACTGTGTCAAGGACTTGAGAAAATAACAGATTGTGTTCAAACAATAAAAAAAGTACCTTAACCTGGGGCCTGGGACCAAGTAATGTGTGAACATGTTTATACACCCTAGTTTCTATTGTTCCTGGTAGGAAACTGACTATGGATGTTATCTCAGGAACTGTTATAAACAAAGACATGGAAGAAACCGAACACAATAGCGTTGCTGGGTCTTTTCTGTAGTATTCAAGTTTCCTGAACAAATAAAGTAAATGTGGGAAGGAATGTTCACTTCCTTCTAGGATTGCGGTCTTCCTCCTTAATGCAGCACTTCGATGAGAAAAGTTTGCCTCCGAGCGGGCTGTTTTTTGAACCCTGTAACCTCCTCAGGACACACCGGTAAACCTTGTAAAACGAGGCAGGCGGGCCTCTTGTCTTAAAGCTCCATTAGTAAATTAAGCAATTAGCGCACTTTGCCATGATCGGCGGAGACTGTGTCAGTGCCTGTCTGACGCGCTACAGCTTGTGAAATCCACTGACACATACTTAATTGCTGACTGGCCCGCTTTCAGGATATGAGTCAAGGCAGGATCTTAAATAGCGAGGGGGGGAAAGGGATACAAATATATATATGGCTCAGTGCCAACCCAGAGAGCAGAGGCAACTGAGACTGCTAAAGTATCATGTCTGCATTAATTTAGCCCAATGCTAAAAGTGCTGGCAGATGCTGGTTAATATGAAGTGATGATTTAAGTCCATTTACACCCACATCTGTTCTCTCCGCAGGCGCTCTCTGGGTTATCTTGTTTCCTCCGTGGCTTTTTCCTAGAACGTCTTTGCGGACACTGCACAGTTATTTTCCTCCCCTACAGTTTCTCTTGGGTATCAGTTTGTCTACTGGACAATTCGTGCTCCACATTCCTGTCATCTGAAAAAATTGGGCTTGGAATCAAACCAGTTGTGTTCAATACTATCCACGCCGATCTTTGAAGACCTGGCTTTTAATTTCTTGCTGCATTCACCAACGTCCAGGCTAATATCTGAAGACCCGGCGTTTGATTCCTCCCAACGTTTGCCATGAGCTCTCTGGAATCTCTCACTCTCTCCCCCTTCGCCCTCTGAGAAATGTCCCAGGGGTTGCTCAAGACTGCCCCCTGTCCTCTCCATGACACATTACCCCCCTTTGACTGACTGCTGCTTCTTTTAAAGAATTTGCCTCTGCCCAGCTCTTTGTCTCCGTGGCGGTCGGGTTTCACCTTTGATACTGTAATGTTCTCTTGGGTGGCCCTCCCGCCTGTCCACTGTATCCATCTGCATTCAACTAATGTGGAATTCTGCTCCTTGGCTCATCTCTTCCTTGCGACCTTGTGTCCCTCCCTCTTTCTGTCTCTGTCTCTCCCCTTCTCTCTCTTTAGAGATAGATTGATAGATATCTTAAGAGATGCAAAAAAAATTTTTTTTTTTTTCTGTGAGTTTTTTCCATTTAGTCCCCCTTGCTGCCAGAACATGTTTAAAAATACTTATTCTTGTTCTCTACTGCTGTAACAGTTTTGCTCCCCTGTCTTCAGGCTTCAGCTATTGTTACTGCTACTAAAAACAATAATAAAAACATTATAAATAATAATAGAAAATCTATGAGGCACCTTTCATGCAGGGTGCTCAAAGTGCCTTCCACATTCCAGATTTCCTCGTAAATTCCATCTCATCTCCTGAGAGTAACATCTACTGCTGGACTACCTCGTCCATCTTTTCTTCCCTCCACTGCTAAATCTTGCTCTCCCTAGCAGTGGAATGAACTGCTTGCCAAGATGTGTGTGCAGTCCTGTATCTGTATGCTTATCTTGTGGTTTGAAAAAGGCCATTCGAAACCATTTAACTATATTTCTAACTCTAAACATGACTGCCAAGGCAAAGTGAGACATTCAGTGCAGGATCACATTAGCTCTTTAATAATCTCAACATAGTCTAGAGAAGACCACTCACATGTAATAAAATATAATGGATTGCCGAGATAAAGGGGAAGAATCAATTACAGGGGTTTTGTGGTTTTTAAATTTATTTAATTTTTTTTTTAGTTTGTCGACGCCTCCGAGATGAATCTCTGGAGTTTTTTTTTTTTTTTAATCATGGGGGCCAATCAGTCATGAGGGTAACTGGGCATGTTTCCTGGAATGTTCCAGACAGGAGTATCGCTTTTCATCAGCACCTCCTCAGCCCCCGGCTGCCCGGAGACACTCGCTCGGGTTTTCACACTTTGCGTATCGGGAGTCCCAGCGGAGCCGCGCGGTGCGGAGTACCTCCCCGTCCCAGACATCGGTTGCCGTCAGCTCCCACACCAGCTCGAACCCGGATCCCTTTACTGAAAAAGCACTCTCTTAATCACCAGTCAGGTTAGGGTGAATTGGGTGTGAAAATGGTGCACGGCTCGGGAGGGCTTTAACAAAGCATCTGTCTGTGTGGACAGCTTCACTCCTGCCAGAAAGTGCATAGCAGGTCTCACCATCTATTGGTCTGCTGTGGTGTCATAGACTGAAAAGTGTAGAGCATTTGATTCGGTATTTATATGTAGGCATGATAATGTTGTAGCTGTGTTGAATGTGTGACAGGCAGCTGGAATCAATTTCCTCAAATAGACAATGCTATCATAACTGAGTGAGCTGTTTGCTTACATCGTAGCTGATGTAAAATTTCATGGGTTATTTCTTTTGCCTGTTTGTGTTCAGATGTATGTAAATCTTTAGCTCCCTACGTCCTATGGGCATCTGTATCCAGTGACAACATGATATCATTTAGTGAGTTGACTGAAGGAAGAAGTCTCATTCGCTGTTTGCGATACCAGTAAAAAGTGTCATGTGATACCACCTGAACGTTTTGCTCTCTCATCGCAACCAATTGCATTCATATTGCATAATGTTTCAAAATATGTAACGTTATATTCTGTTGAATGTATGAAAGTGACAATACTACGTTGAATCTAGGCAACAGTTTGACACTTCAGGACATATTCCTGAAATGCGGAGCTTTCATTTTTTCAAGGTTATCATATCAGCCTGTATGGCGCGCAACTACAGTAGCACTACGCTCCTAATCTTCTTCTTGTGTTTTCCTTTTTATTCCCAGGAACACTCAGAGCCGGATATAGAGCAGCAGTTGCGCTCCGCGTCGAGCGTAGACGAGCTGATGAAAATAGTCTACCCAAACTATTGGACTATGATGAAGTGCCGCTCGAAGCGGGGATTGCGTTTCGCCCCCCGGGAACGCTTCTCCTCTGAGGCTCGGAATGAGGAGCCTCTTGTGTACGCGGCGGCATACTTCAACTTCGAAATCCTGAAAAGTAAGTGGTTTTTCTCCCCCCCCCCGTTCACGTGCCTTGATTGCTGTCATTTGCATGAGTTGTAGGACAGTTTTTATGTGCACGTAGGGACGTTTTTTTTGTCCTGTTGTTATTCTGACCTTTTGAGGGCTCTGTGCTCAACGGGTTAATGCTGATTCTGTAGACGAAGCACAATCTTAAGAAAACAAGTCAATCTTAAATTTACTGTCAGCAGCTTGGGAAGAGTTCATTTTCATTGTTTTGCTGCAGGTCAAAGTAGCACAGAGTCTACCATTTTACCAGGACTGTACCATTATGTGCTAGGGGGTTTTTAGGTGTAGCATTTGATAACATTTGAACGTGAATGAATTGCGTATTGTGATGTCATTTTAATGCGTCTCCCCTTCCTGTCTGGTCTCTTGCCGTGCATTCAACAGGTATTGAGTCAGAATGGAGAAAGACCCTGTGCATGCCTCGGGAAGTGTGTTTAGATGTGGGGAGAGAGTTTGGGGCGGCTACAAACGTCTTCTATAAACCCCCCTGCGTGTCTGTCTACAGATGTGGAGGCTGTTGCAATAGCGAGGAGCTTCAGTGCAGGAATATCAGCACCTCCTACATCAGCAAGACGGTGAGTTACGCCCGGGGGCGGGGCGGGGCGGGGGTGGGGTGGGACGTTCAGCGGTTCGGCTGGACCTCTGTCAAAAAAGCTCTTAAAGATCTAAGCTGATCTCCACTGAAAGATGTCCGGTTCTGCCGTCTGACTGCGTTGTTTGATTGCAGTTTTCATTGTGTGGTTGACAGGTTGCATGACCGTGGCCGGACATGTCTCGCTTGATGAAACGGGTTTGTCTTGTTTCCCGCGGACAGCAATGCGGCTCGTGTGGTTGTGTCACACAGGTTGTCGAGAGAGTTCCCTGCTGGCGCTGTGGACGCGTTTTGACACCGTGCAAATAAGGATCCATAGGCATCCATAGATCCAAGGATCCATAGATCCATAGAGGTTTCTGATAGAGTGCGTGCAGAGTAAATCCAGTGTGGGTTTGCATTGCGATCTGATGGAAAAGGTGAAAACCCCTGTGTGCTGGAACAGTCTACAGGAAGGCAGCCTTCACTAAGACCCGCTTTTCAAGGCAAGTTGACGATCATGTGTAGACACCAGCTGCAGGATCAGTTAGAGGCCAATCCTTGAACTGTGACAATTTTTGATACGTATCAGCTTGAAACAGGTTTCAGTCAGGGTCTATGTTTATTCAGCAAGAATCTAAGCTAATATAATACTCTACAGTTGTATAGATATCACAGTGAGTAAATCCTAACTCTGTTCTGACCAGTAAAGATAAAAACAAATAAACCTCTGTCAATTGCGGTGGCTTGCTGACTGCAGCAACAGTAAGCTGTGTCTAAGCACACACACACACACACACACACATACACATACACACACACACACACACAGTGGAGATCAAGTTGAACTTATTACCCTGTACGTGAGCTACTGCCTTCGTAATGAAGGACAACCTTTCTAATACTTCCCACTTAGACACATTTCAAGTGCCGACACTTGATGGTGAAAGACAGACCCGCACTCTACACGACAGCAGTCTTTGTACAGCTGTTCGCAAGAGTGTCCCCTTTCTCTGAATTAATAAACCTGTAAAAGCGAGGAGCTTGTGGGCGCCTTGTCCTGTCGGCGTTGCTCACCTGACACCTCAGTCCCAGCAGCGGGGATTACCTGTCTGCGCTGCCTCTATACCCCCGACCAGGTTAGACGCCCAATCAAATAAATCTCCCGTTTCGTCTGACCGCACTCTCACCTGGGACGAATGTGATACACAAGCACAGAGCACTGTTAATTTTAGACGAGGCAGGCAGGCGCTGGTACAGACAGACTAGCTGGATTGTCTAATCGCACAGGGAGTTGATATGGTTAGAAGCCGACAGCGCTTGGCCTTTCACATTTCTCTCAGTCATTCATTCACTGCTTATTGTGGGAAGTCATTGGCAAAGTGTTTTCTAAAGGCAAAAAAAAAAACACAGTCTTATCATGAAACATTAGCCAACATTTAGGTAGAGTATAAGGGCTGGTTTTGTTAACTGTTAACTCAGAACAAAAACAAAAACCCCAGACTACAGTATATTTTTAAATATTTTACCATCTCACTATATTATATATTACATATGTAATCACATTTTCCGGTGAGAATTTATCCCTCATTGTTGTGGATTACTTTGTCTGGCGAGAAAGAGCCGTTCGGAGTCGGCCAACTTGGTTAATGTTTCGTCTCGTTGACATGGGAAACAGTGGGGAGGGGTCGGCAGGACACAGCGAGGACTCACGCAGGGGACTAACGGGCAGAGCGTGTTGCCTTCAGAACGAAGACAATAATCTGCTACTCCCCTGCGTAAGCAAGCCAGTGAAGTGCTTCTGGGCTGCTGGGTGTCGACTGTTCTCAGGTCAGCCTGCAGCGCTGAGATCGTTGTGCTGCTCTGCGATCCCTATCAGGAGCAGAGATGTGGTTTTGATATTTACGTGGAAGCGGTGAGGGGAGCACGCGCCAAGGTTTTGCGGTCGTAAAAAAAAAAAAAAAAAAAAAAATCAGATGTGCTGCCAAGGTATGAAGCGAGTGAACCTCTCGCCATACCAAACCAGCACGGGGGTCGTCTGTGAGCAGCGCTAAGCTGTGGCAGCAGCTGCGCAGAAGCGGTATTCTTACTGGAGCTAAAGAGGGAAAAAAATAACTTAAAAAAAAAAAATAACTTCAAAATTATGAAGAGGCTTCTTCGTTCAAGGCAACTATCCATGCCAGTACAATCAAAACATCAAGCACAAGAATTCAAATATGAAAATCACAAAAATATTCAAAAGTCACGTAACAGCAGAATCTATCACTATGCACTTTCAGCTTATATTTTTAGCCTAGTTGGATTTGTCCTTAATAAGTAATTAGCTTTATAGTATTGAGTAATAATAACTTTTTTGTCCTTGTAAGTAATGTGTTTAGGCATTTGCTACATCTTTGTTGTCCTCTCTTTTTTCCTTTGAATGTAAGTTACCGCTCGGTTCAGGACGTTCAGGATCGGCACGAAAACTTGCGTAGACGTGTTCCTCAAACCTAAGGCCAAAGGTAAACCGATGCAGAGAGAACAGCTCGATGTAAATGCTTTAGTGGAATATCTCATTAAAACGTTTTTACAGCGCGCTCAGATTCCCGGCGGAGGAGTTATGGCATGCTTTCCTAATGGCATCTTTACAGCCGCGTTTATGACAGTGAAAGGAAAGACAATGATATGTGGAGTGTTCTTCCTGTCTGTACTTAATCATAAGATGCGTTATTCCTTTCCTCATTCTTTGCCCCTTTTACCCTTTATATGTCTGTTAATGACAGTGGCCAGGGTTTATATAAAGTTTATATAAAGCGTGGCTTGTAGTCAGCAGTTTATTGACTCAGAATTGCACAACCTCTTAGCACACTCTAACCCAGTGTTATCGGAGTTGCGTTCAGATCGAATCTACGGTCACGCTTATGATCGCTAATAGCACGCAACGACGGACAAAAAAAGGAGAAACGTGAAAGCTTTGTTTGTTTGGAGAGGGCTTGCTGTGTGTTTGGTTGGTATGACAACCACGCTTTCAGCCTCGAGGAGGCTCGTTTCTCTCGTCTGACATTTCTCCACTCTTGTTCTTGCTTGTAGCTCTTTGAGATCACCATACCAATTACGCAAGGAACGAAGCCCGTTACCGTCAGCTTCGCCAACCACACCCTGTGCCGATGCCTGTCGAAGCTGGACGTATACAGACAGGTGCACTCCATCATAAGACGGGCCCTACCAGAGTAAGTGGCTCTTTTATAATATCTATATTATCCTTTTCGCCTTTCATGTTTCCCCCAACAAAGGCAATCATTCGCATTAAAACTGTCAATGTGCTTCCATCTCACAGTGCATAATTTTAAGCCATTATGCCCATGAGTACTTTTGATGTGCGGCACCGAGGTGCCGTAATGTTGACAGCAAGAATGGGCCCATTTAGACCTTACGTAGTACAGTGCTGTTGCTGGTTCTTAGATGAATCTTGGCTGATTAATCGAAGCCAGTATCTGGTTGGCTTTGTAGGTGTATGTCATTAGCCAATGGAAAGGTAACACTGGCCACCGTGGGACTCGTGCTTGGAGTTATCAGCGAGCACCCATTCCAGGTTAATCATTGTGGTGGAGTCCAGCGTGCGCAGGACTCCTTTATAATCTCCCTTTGGCTTTTCTGGCATGCGTCTAGGACGCAGGGGTTTTACTTTGAACGGAAACAATATTTTCCCCTCACACAGTTGTACTGCTTTCATATTCCTATAGGCACTGCGGTTACGGTATCAATTGTTCTTCCAAAAGCCTCACGTTAATGTGCTGTTGTAGGATGCGGTGGCAGGCGGAAATTCCTTGGTGGACTTTAATGAACTTCCCACATTGCGGAGTCTGATAGACTGTACGCTGTAGTTGCTAAAAGGAGTCAGGTCTTCATTGTGTGTGTGTGTGTTTTTTTTTTTTATTTGTAGCCTAGAAAGACCTTAAATCGTTTTTCCATTGTGCCCGTGCCAAAAGCAGCATATACTTTATGAGAATAAACCGACAGTGTAGTGTTTATGTTGTGGCTGCATCTTACACAGAGTGGCCGCTGTAGGCATTTGCTGGGTTAGCGTACGGCTGGATTAGCATCGCCGTTGCAGCCTGGCCTCAGCCTAACGCCACAGACACATTTAGCGGCTTACAATGGTTTTCTTTGACTGCGAGGGTGTTTATGCTGTCGGGCTAATCAGAACATGTTGGGGGAATAGTATTTACAGAGTTTGCAGCAGAACTGCATCAGTGCGGCTGAGATCAGATAGTCAGGCGCAGGGCCCCTAGGCTGTACAGCAGGTGAGCGTGATGGGCTCAGCACCCAGGTCAAAGACAGTAATGTCTGCTCCAGAGTCACCTTTTCAAACCTGAACCGAAGAACTTAAGTGCTATGATGTACATTGCCTTTCTTTTTGGAGATAGCCTTTTAGCCTTAATCTGATGCACTTAATGCACTGAATCATTGTATTTACTTGAGTCTTTGGTTTTTAAAACCAAAGACATTTTAAAGTCAAACCACCACATAGAAAGACAAAGAGCAAGAATCTCATTCAATACATTTTCCGCGTATTGATTTTTTTTTTTTTTCTTTGCTGACAAATTTCATACATGTTAGAGGCAAAATGGTAGCCTGATACTGTTTTGGATTGCACTGAAATGTTTCCTGTGCTACAGTATTTGATATTACTTGCATCATCATTCATTTTTCTAGATTACTTTATATTGCTCTGAGCTTCCAGGCTGCGATTTTCCGGCCAAGCAAGTAATTTTAGTAATCAAGACTCAGAAATACACAACGTTCACTTAATCAGGCCATTCAACATGTTTCTTTTGGGTTCAGCTTTCACTAAAAGTAAAAGCGAGTATTACACTTTTTGCTTTTGGCTTCTGTCGTTTTCCATTTCCAGGCTTGCTCGCACGCTGTTTATGAGCTATTTTTTTTCCTTTTTTAATCCAGCTCTCAGTTTTATCTTGCGTAGAATAAATGTTTACCGCCTTGTATCTATGTCAAAACTGAAGAATAACATTTTTTTCCCCTTTCACTGGGTCGTGACATGTGCATAAGCGTGCTCAGAAATGAGTCATCCTCTAAAATAAGGGCTGTAGTACCCTGGGGCGGTTCCTGGCACGGGCGGAGTACGCTGCTATAATGGCCCTGTGATCGCCAAGGGCCCCACCGATGGCATTTTTTATCAGTTGCAAAACTTTTATTTTCAATTTTGTATTCATTTTCCCAATACAAAAATCCCACAACAGCAAAGGAAAATAAAAGGGGTGTCATTCCAGATGTACCGATGTGCTCTTACTTTCTGCCACTGACAGCTGACCTGGGATCAGCTCTCTGAACACCATTCGTAAATAAGCTATGACTACTATCAGCTGTTCAAAATAAACGAGCCAAAAACAAAAGGTTAAAACCAATAATTTATTTTAAAACCAAACAGACGAAGAAAGCAGCCTATGCAAGCCAACAGCAGGGACACAGTGAGCCCTTCTCCTGCTCTGTAGCCACACCTGTCAGTCACCTGTCAATCAGTAAGGTGTGTCTCCTTATCCAATAGGCCGATTCCCCAAACAAATTAACACAGGTGCACACGACTAACATATGAATGACACAATTAGCTAGTAATCGACAAGTGACATTTAGTCCTTGGGCAGAGATGGTGAAGGCTCTCCTTCACAGTTAGTTATGGGCTAAAAGCAGCTGTAGCTTCCTTGAGTTGCCCTGACATGATTTTGTATTATTTTACTGTATTTATCTTTGATATTTACCTCTTTAATGTTTACCACGGTGTTTACCTCCACAACATTTACTTTCCCTGTCACAACTAAAAACAAGACGACAGTGTGTGACAGCCAATATGTAAGCTATTTCAGAGAGAGAGAGAGAGAGAGAGAGAGAGAGAGAGAGAGAGAGAGAGAGAGAGAGAGAGAGAGAAAAATGATGTCTAAATGGTGTACATACAGTATGTGTCTGGTGCTGAGAAATGTTATGTAGGACAACAGAGTAATGTTGTTTATGGGTCAATAGGAGTGCAATAACGTGATATTCCACGTACTGTTGTGTTTCAAGCTCTGTTTATTAAGTTCTTCTAAACAATAGAAAGTACTTAACCGCGTTTCTATGCAGTGTATGTTTGTGGATATTATTGTGTGCTGCTGCGGGGGGTTGGGCTTTGTTGGGTCGGGGGGTGGGGGAGGTGGGGAGGGGTCCTGAAAAAGCTGGAGCTGGCCCAGGTAGTAACACCGCTAATCCACAAGCCCTCCGCGTTCGTTCTGGGTGCGCTGGTGTCCCTGCGAGCTCTGGTGACTGAGAGGGCTGCCAGGAGCCAAGATCGATCCCACATGGACGGCTCTCGCAGCCAGCTCATTACCGCATCCCCGAATGATGTTTGGGACGAGGCGAGCGCCGGCCTGGAGGCATGAGGAAAACAGGCCTCGCTGCAGCCCGCACGAGGACCCGCTTATTCAACCGGAATGCAATGTGAAAACATGAAGTAATGCAAAAGCAGATCAACAACAAGCTGAAATGCCTTTTCCAAAGGCTGTCAATAAAGGCGCTGAAACGTCTGCTATCCCGCTCTCTGCTTGTGTGTTTACTCTCTGTATAAATGGCTCTCTTCATCAGGATTTGCGCCTCACCTTTGTCTTGGTTAATGTGTACGGTCAGATTTTAACCTTTTGTCCAAGGCCCTTGTCCAATGTCTTTGTACCCTGTCATATTGTGTAACATTTTGCAGATGCTGTTAAGAAAATTCACTCTCGCAATCACTCACCTAAACGGCTTGTGGCACAACCCTGTTTTGGTGTAATGGGAGAACGCTAAAGGGACCGTTTCTGAAATAATGAGGAATTACTCTAATCGAGATCTCCATTTGTCGTGGCAGGCATTAAGTTCAGCTTCAGACTGTGAGCTGCATTACCTGGAAGGCTTGTTTATTAATACTGCGGTGTCGTGGTGGGTTTTTGGTGATTTTTGTGATGTCGGAGTGATTTGCAATAACAAAAGCAAGGGGGAAATGTATCCCTTGGGACAGCCTAGAAAGCCAGGCCTCACGTAAGAAAAAACAGATGTTTTGCAGCAGGCAAATAATATATCATTTCTTTTGTCTGCATTCTGTGGTACGCTGTAAGGCATCTATGCGCTTCCTGATGTAGCTGGGAACCATTTGGAACTGTATCATGTGTTCACATTGTTTGGTGCAGAGGGGTCATACACTGAGTAATGCCGGATGTTCGACTTACATGCTGAGGGTAGACATTTCAAATCCAGCCCTGACCTTAAGAATAGCCTCTCGCAAGCAACCCCCATGCCAGCAGTGGGGTTAATTATGGCGGAGGGTGATACGTTGGTGCCTCTTACATCGCTGTGGATATTGTTTAATGTGCAGGACCTCCAGAACATTTCCAAGCTACCCTGGGCAATTATGTGTGTGTTATAGCCGCCTTCAGTTCTGACCAGCCCACATCTTTGACTCGCCGGAGGTGGAAGTCAATTGGACGCTGGCTCTATGCCATGACATCATAATGGGCCTTGCCCATGAGCCAATGCCCTTGCTGCTTCCAGTTCACAGTCTGACACCACTTTACCGGAGAGTTTCCGCCCAGGAAGGAGCTTGGGCATAGAAGCGTGGGCTTGTTCTGATTATCACCCTGTTTGCAAGGAAAGGGGGCTTTTTGGCATGACCCCCCCCCCCCCCTCCCCATGTCTAATTTGCATGTCATTGTGCCACTACATCAGAAGGAAAACCTGGTGTCTGTAACCCCGGCGGATTTCTTTTCATCCGGTCTTCATCCTGAGTTACGCTTGTGGAAAGTTCCCGAGCACTCAGCCTTCATGTAAACGGTTTGATGGTTGCTGCGCAGGTCTGGAGACCAGCTGTCCAACAGGGATATCTATAGCCGGACACAGGGCCAAAGAGAGGTGATAATACCTTAATTTTTGCAGCCCAAAGGCAGTAATGGGTAGAATGAAGAGTAAAACTGCAGGGGTTATAAAAAGCACAGACGGAACCATTCAAAATTTTGTGTTTGGGAGGAGCAGCATGTTGAGTCAGATACCACACTTGTCTCTGTCTTGTCTGTGCTTGGGGATTTGTAAAAATGATGGTATTAATTATTAAAGTCTGGCAATACATTTTGTACTTTGGGGTATTTGGAACTGAGTCACTGCGTTGGGTGAACAGAGGGTTTTCTTAAGAACAAGGGCCGGTTATCTTAGCTTGCAGGAAGCTCAAAGAGCGCTCCTGCTGTTACCTAAAATGACGTGCTCTGGAGCTTTATCAGTGGAAGACGTGACATTTTGCCAGAGACGGTGCAGGTTACTCTCGATTACACAGCCTAACAAATATGCAACGTGCATTCCTTTTTCTGTCCAATGAGAGCGTCCAATTGGACGATTTACAGGATGAAAAGACAGTGTTGGTGTTAATTTGACAGAGTAATTTCATTGGCCAATACCTCCAAACAATAACAATAATAATATTATGTGTTGTCTATGTCCGTTACTACAGGCAAATGAAATACAGATGAATTACAATGCTTATATGTTTTTCCCTGGACGGGAACTATGCAAAAGATTTTTACAGTACTCAGTGGCCAAGAAGGCTGTTCTAAAACTTGTATCATCATAAATACTAAGAGCTAGTCCATCCACACGCACAACTGCGTAACAGCCAGGGAATTCAAGAATTTCAGTATAGAGACTATTCTTTTCAGGACATTAATGTCACAACTTCCACGCATGTGTGGAATTTGCAAGTTATGTGTTTGGTCGGATTTCAAGATACACACGTATTTTGTTTTTGGTTTTTGTTTTTTTTTCAACTTAGACTATGCAGAATTATAAATCGGGCTGCATTTTCAAGATCTAAATCAGGCTGCAAATGGGAAAATGTGCTTTTGAGATTGCCATGCTTATGCATCATCATGCTGACACCTTGTCAGTCCGACCAGACGCAGCTGCTTAACATTATGCAAGGTGCAAGTGCACATGTTAGTCATCAGGTAACATGTCTTCCACACACATTGCTGGACATGTCATGAAATCCTTTCTGCCGGCAAGAATGTGTTGTCTTTTTAAGCCGCATAGCATATGGTAATTGGAAACACATTGACAAGCGCTGCAGTGGTGTAGTTTGCCACTGAACCGTTACTGGAAATTTCCCCCCTTTTTTTTCACGACAGTCCCCAGTCTGTTTCTGTTTATCTAAATAAACAGCACGAGAACATTAATTATGGCTATGACTGTTTTGAATGAGTACATTTTAAATGAAATGTCTCCAAATTTAAAGCAGATTTAGGCGATTCATTATGTTTCAAAGTGCAATGATCTGAGGTCTTTTTTTTCTGCTCTGCTGTATCATTCGAAAATAAAGGATAATTCTCTCTTTCGAAATGCAACAGTGCTCTCCGACAGTCATCGCGTGGAGAACAGTTGCACTCTCGAGTGATTCATTCTCTGGAAGTGTGAGGCTCCATGAAAACCTCTCCAAGAATTGTCAGGGCCAGCTCTCTTTTTATTTTTTTCATGCACTAACCCCCCCCCCCCCCCCCAAGCGGAGCGCGGTCGCAGTGTCGTACATCACGGGGCTTTTGAAGACGCTGGAATCGTAAACCCGCGGAGCAAACCACCAGGGGGTGGGTGGGGGGGTTAGTACTGAATCTAGACCCCCTGGAGTCTGTGGATGTCTGCAACTGATAAGGTGCTTGAGCCACATGACTCCTCACAGGCCGTTTGCCAGGGCTGTTAACCACAGAACCACAGGGTAACCTTAGCCACGGCTTCCGGCCCTTTCCACACGGTGTGTCCACCTCCGCTGAGGCCGGGAGATAGCGGAGGCCAGGGGCAGCCCTGCCCCAGCGCAAGGCCTGCTGGGAATTAGGTCTGTGCCCGGTGGACTCTGGGTGACACCGGGGGGCAGTGACGGGGGGGCATGAGGTCGTCGCTGGCTTGGCCACAAGCCGATTAAATCACACGGCGGACAGGGGGCCCTCATAAATCAGAGCTGGAGCAGGTAGACCTGTCCTCTTCGCTTCCAGGACGAAGCGTTCCAGTTTTGAAAGAATTGCCCTGCTCTGACAGTTCACCTCTGACAGGTATTTCCTCAGCAGAGGTTTATTATAGAGAGGGCCTTAAGAGGAGAAACATTTTCCAGTGGTCCAGCGTGTTGCCCTAATATTGCGGACCCACCGACCGCGTGCGAGGGGGCCGGTGCACGCACTCTGACTGCACTGTTGTGGGAATTGAAGTGAGATGTGTGGAATTTCAGAACTTCTTTCCTAACCATTATGTCAGCACCTATAGCGGAAACCATATCTCAAAGCTTTCTTGCCCCAGCACGTATAACGCACTCTTGAGTAAACGCAGTAATTAATTTGAGACATATGTTTTTCTTAGCATAAATTTAAACGTTGAGTGCCACCTGTTCCCATCTGTCTTCCAGGGTTTTTTGTAATTATATTTTATAGGATCTCAACAGCTTTCCTTATTTAGAATTATGTTAAGTTAGTTGTTGGTTTCTTGGGGGTTGGAAGTGGTTTTGTTTTGTTTTTTTTTGTGGGCTATGATGAATGTGCATTGGCAGTGATTGCAGGTTTGAGAACTTATTAAACCCCCTCATGAGCCATTTCGATGCAATACCCACCTGTTGTGGAAAATATTGATCTGAAGGTTAACCTCACCCCTTTTGTGTTTTTTTTTTTTTTGGGGGGGGGGGGGGTTGGCATTTTCCCCCTTTTCACCCAAATGTTTGTGATTGCCGGCTGTACTGCTTTAGGCTTGACTCAAAACAACAGCATCTTCACTCACAGGAGGACTGGGGAGGCAAATGCAATCCCCCGATATGCCTGCACACACTAATGTGACTTTTTCACACTACAAGTCCCACAGTGCACTGCTGTAGGTGGGGCGCTGATTGGAGGATAGGTGCTACTCCACTGACATCATCTGAGCAGATTACAGGTGTCCAATGAGTCGCATGATATTGAGGGTTGTTGTGAAGGGGGGGGGGGGGCGGTTATCAGGCTGCCTCCCCTACCTCTGGTGGAACAAGGCTAATTTGTTCCACCGCTGTGGGAATCCCAGTTGCTGTTAACAGATGACACAGCCAATTTTGGGCCGTAGGGCTACAGCCTGCGCTCAAGACAAGTTTGTTGCCATCTGAGTCACTCAGGGGCCCCCTCCCTTTTGTGTTATTTTTGGACTTAAATAGTGAGACCTCCTGAAAGAGCCTGCTTTTCAGTGTCCAATCAAAATGATAACAGAACTGTTGGATAAGCACAACTTATGTTGATTTTTTAAAAATGTCAGTCATCACAGTGGTATTTTCCAGATGGTGAAAAATGTCAGAGATTAGAGTCTTATGTCAGTTACGGAAAACAGGAATGGTATCTGCACCCTTTTATTTGTTCAAATAAACTCAACCCGGACCTATTGTAAATGCTACATTAAACATTGCATGTTGTTATATATGGCTGCTTTATGGTAAAGGTTGACTGAAACCTGTGGTCTTTGAAATGGCTGAAGACAGCAGTTGTGTCTAATAACAGTTTTGGAACTTGATCAAACCAAGATGGCCCCCATGTTCAATGAAGCACCAAAGCCATCACAGGAAAACTGTAAAGCAAACAGATCGGTCAGAGACCCTGTAGGTATATTACAGGTACAGAAAAAAGGCAGCCGTTGAAAGTTTTGCTCATGTAGCTAATGAGTGTATATATTATGGCATTCATGGTGATGTGTCTTTGTACATGACTTTTCATATCCTTTGAAAGATATTTATGTTCTGAATGCGGATGAGCAATGCCAATATTTTTGGTCATAAACACTAGTGAAGAATTTATGGAGTCAGCGCTGGCTTGTTTTTCACAACCAACTGTTTCACAACCATTGTAAACATTTCCAAAAAAACAGAGATAACAAATATAAGACAAAATGTGATATCATTTGTTTTAACAGCTCTTTCAATAGAAAAGGTTGGGCTTTTGGAAACATGCACATAAATTATGTTTTATGCATGGCCTTATAAGTGGGAAAGTGTCTCCAAAGGACCACACTGGAAAGGATCTTTATGCCAATTACATCAGTTCAGTAGAAGGAGGTTTTCAGGTTGTTGTTGTTTTCTTTAATGCTGTATCTGCTTTCCTCTCCTAAATTTATTCCTTACTGACAGACACAGTAGAAATGAGCCAAGGAAGCATATTGTTATTGACCAGGAAGTGTCAAATAACTTTCACAGATCATAAAACACGCAGAGGAGGTGGCTGCACAGAGAGTTGGGCAGAGACGTGGAGCAAATTAGCTAATCGTTAGCTAATCAGAACCAAGAATAATGGCACACGTCCGCTTCCAGGTGTGCTCTCCTGAGACATCGTCTCTGCTTGGCGCCCCTCTCCTCGTCCAGATGCAACCGCCCAGAGAAATCTTAAATAAGATTGATGCGCTAGCCGTTTTTGTCAACAGATGTTAGCGCAGCGCATAAACAAAATATCAAAACATGGGGAGCATGTGGGAGCACGGGAGCATGTTGAACGTGCTCCCTTGTTTCAGGCCTCTGCCTGCCCCCTGAGCTAATGGTTCGTTTCCCCTTTTACAGGTGTAACGTGGTAAACAAAACGTGTCCGAAGAACCACATATGGAATAACCACATATGCCGATGTGCGCTCCAGCACGACATCGCCTTCCCTTCGCAGCACGCTGGATCCGGTGAGTCCCGCCTGCTTTATTCAAACTGGACGCCACCAGCCACCAAACAACGGCTCTTCCCTTTTTTTTTTAAATCAAAGATAACATCAGTATTATAGGAGGAGAAACCTGTGAACTGGAGGTGATAAACTGCTGGTTGTGGAACCTTTTCCAGTTAATTTTTTGACTGGATGAGAGACATCAGTGATATCTGGTCATTTTCATACGATTGTAGTTGAACAGCCTACCCTGTACAAAACCATAAGCAACGAATAATATGAATATGGCACATTTACTTAATGAAGGAACATGCATTGGTAGAGTTGTGCCTCTCACGGTGATTTATGTGTGCAGGCAGGGCTTATTATGAAAATACAGGAGGGAAAAAATGCACAGGGCAGGAGAATTCCCCACTCAGACGGTGCCGTTAGGCTGCTGTGTAATGAGGAAGTGTCCAAAGACAGTGTTAATCAGCCAGGGCTGTCTGAAGGACATGGCTGTAGAGGAGGACAGTGTTGCATTGTGGCGAGTCTGATGGTGCCAGCCTCATTGGCCCCATACCCCCCCACCCCACCGGCTTGGCTGGGTTCCTCGGAGCGCCAGACGGAAGCTGGCACATTTCACACTCTCCCAACACAACGGCGAGTCCTGAGCAGGAAGTGAACGGAGCAGACTGAAGTAGACAGGGCTGTACTGGCGCTGTTCGTGATTGGATGAAACTGAGGCATTGTGCTCATGCGTCTGCCATGGGCCAATAAAAGGCACCGACAGTCCTGCGGGAGAGGGAGTCCTCGCGAATGCGCACAGTACTCACATTTAACATATAACAGCCAAAACGAATATGGATGTTGTAGGGGTATCAGTTGAAAAATACAGTGCTTAGAAAAGACCCAGACGCTCATTGATCAGCTACATTAAAATTATGGCAGTACCAGCACACCCCAAACCCAGTAGAGGGGCTGGTTTTTTAACAAGTAAATAATGTCAGTGATGAATTAAGCAGAGATTTTGGAGGTCTGTGGCCTTGCACAGCTAGGCTGTCTAAGCTTGCCTGTCAAAAATTAGATCTCGCACAGAACTCTGGGGCAATAAAAAACAGATGAATTAAACTGAAAACATGAAGAGATGAGTTAGTTCAGCTGCTGTCTATAGAAACCACTCTGTCTTCACACTATTCAAATCATGATAAATAAAAAGCTAAACATTTGTTACACTGTAATAATAACCATAAATTTTATCTGGATAATGACATACCACAATAGATTGATACAGATTTCCACACTGGAAAAACAGTGAAAAAATTACAGTATACAAATCTTTTGCTATTGTAATCCAAAATGTGTTCATCAAAAACACATAAACACTGTAATGGTAGGAATCTGAGGCTTGCTATAGCCAAATTCCAGGGCATTTTTATAGCCTGTAGAAAACAGTAACAGAATTAGCTATCAAGTTAAATTATTTGCCAGGATAGAAAAGGAAAACATCTGTTTGTGCCACTAGGGGAAAATGTATTGTGAGGAATTTGGAGCAGGAATGTTCTATTTCAAATAGTTTATCATAAAGTCAAACAACAACTGGAACCTGATGCGTGAAGCAAGCGGACCCTTATATAAGCTCTCGGAGAAGGCCTTAAAAAGGGCCACGAAGCATTCCATACCATCAGATGCTGGACCCACCAGACCACAACTCTTAAGCCTAAAATCCACAAGACAGCTGATGACTAATAATAAATAACGAAACCGAAGCAGACGGCTTTCTCTTGGGGAGAGTCAATCATCTGACTGATCACGAACAGCATCATCAATATTTCAATTGTCACGTGTGTAAAAAACAAACTGGTGGATTTTTTCCTATCCTGAATCTAATTTACTGAGCACCATGATCGCCTTTTTTTTTAGACCTTTTTTAGTCTAAAAGGGTAAAGTGTAAAAGATTTGGGAAAATTGTAAAGTACTTTTGAGATGCACAGTCTACTGTGAAGTCTAATTATAAACACCTTGTGTGTAATACTGTTTTTACAGACCTTGGGATACACTTGAAATCACAGAACAGAGAAAGAGGCTGTGATTAGTCATGTGCTAGGTGTATTTACCTTTCTACTCTAAATTTGTTGAAGTGCCTGCCATTGCAATTGCAAAGTCATTGGCTTTGTTTTTCTTTGAAAAAAAGAAAACCCAGTTAAAGTGCTTGGTTGGACACCCTAAAGGCATTAAAAGCCATCCAATTACCTTGTAGTTGCTTAATACTTTTCCTGGGTCTAATATTCACTGAATTTCTTCCCAAGGAACTGTAAGTGTTAAAACAAGAATGTTTCTATAGATAAATCAAAGATAATAAAAAATAAGATAATAAAAAATGGCTGAATCACTGATATTTTCTGAGAAATACCCCACCATACTCCTGAAGTGTAATAAGGTTTCAGATGAATCCCTGATGGACATTTAATTAATGAAATCATCTTTACTATAACCTGTGAACAAAATGAAGAAAGAAGTCATTGCATCAGTTATTTTAACGCCTGCTGGGTACTGTTGTGATTTTTAAGAAATGAAGTAGTGAAAATATAAGTAATAAGTAATAAGCTTACTCATTTCTTTTTTTTTTTTTAAATTCCAATCAGAATCATTCGATGACGATATCTGCGGGCCGAACAAAGAGCTGGACGAGGAGACGTGTCAGTGCGTGTGCAGGAAACACCTGCGGTCGTCCAGCTGCGGACCCAACAAGGAGCTGGACAAACACTCCTGCCAGTGCGTCTGCAAAGGGCCGGCCGCCCCCTGCGGGCCCAACCAGGCCTTCAACAGGGACACCTGCCAGTGCACCTGCGCCAAGGTCTGCCCCAAGCACCAGCCGCTCAACCCCAGCAAGTGCGTCTGCGAGTGCACCGAGTCGCCCAACAAGTGCTTTCTGAAGGGGAAGAGGTTTCATCAAGCCACCTGCAGGTAACCGGAGAAGCTTTTTCAACGATTCTGTGCTAAAACAGTGTAGCGTGGTGGTAAGGAGCAGGGCTCGTAGCCAAAAGGTCGCTGATTTGATTCCCTGCTGGGGCGCTGCTGCTGTACCTTTGAGTAAGGCACTTAACCCGGAATTGCCTCAGGTAATATCCAGCTGTATAAATGGATAGCGTGTCGATAATGTAGCCTATGTAAGTCGCTCTGGATAAGACCGTCTGCTAAATGACAGTAATGTAATGTGAAACTTGCATGCATGTTAAAAACCTTTCCTTTTAAAAGTGATAAAAAAGAGAGTGAGGTTTAGGGAAGTCATAAATGAGTGAAACTGAAGCCATAAATGGGTGAAACTGTCACTGATTTAGTGTTTTCAATCACAGTGTGTTGGTACGGAGAGTAAAGTAAGTATGTATTTTGATCAGTTCATGCAAATTTAGACTTCTTTGTGATGTATAGACTGATGCTTGCAAATTTTACAACAGCAGTCAGCATAATAAATACTGAAATATTATACGTAAATATGTAAATATTCCTTCATATTCTCTCTTCAGATGAGGACTGATTTTCTTACAGTTGTAACAGCAGTGACAGCTAGTGGCTTTTTTTTCAATTCAGAGTTTGAATACTTGATAGAAAGCTGCCAGCTTGTATTATGTACCTATTTGATTGTCTCGTGCATGTTTGCATAGCTCTGGGTTGAGGTAGGAGACAAAAAGTTTTCCAGTAGGACCACTCAGACATAATCAAAGTAGAGTGTATTCACAGTATGCAGTGTGAGCTGTCCACAGATATTAAAGAAAGCCTTGCATAGCTGATAGTCAGAGAGAGCTTCAGTGATGTATGCTTTGAAAGTGCCTCAGGTCTGAGGGTGCCAGATTGTAGTTTTGATTGAATTGATTCGTCAGGGTTCAGAGTTTACAAACCTGAAATAATGTTTGAGTGGCTTAAAGATTGTTGCTTAGTCAGAGAACGTTTCTCTGGACTATGTAACTTCAGCTGAATCTGAGGGATTGCAGTTCTGGTTTAAAGTGTCCATTTTCATTTCCGGTTTAGTTTGGAACTTGGAACTGCCAAGTTATTGTGGCAGTGGCATAGATTCAAATCATGGAACACTACTTATAAAATGGATACAAATATAGATTACTGTTGCATAATCATTTTACATTCAAAATATATGATGTTACACTCTGTCAGTATGTTTCTAACCAACACTAGATTTTACTTCCATGAAAAGGACAATTCAGGAAATTACAAGTCCATGTATATTTTTATAGGAAACGTGATTTTGATTTAAAAAATACTGATAATTTTGTATTTGTTTTTTGACTTGATTACCCAATTATGTGCATCCTATATTATCCGAAAGAGTTCTTCTTGCCAAATCAAACATCTCATGTGCAATATTTCAAAGAAAAATCCAAAACAGCTGTTTTCTATCACAGCCATGGGTTGTGTTTTTAAATGAAGCTGACATGTCTCTGGTTTCAGAAAAATATTTCCAGCAAAATATCCACAATTGTATTTCTCATTAAGAATCTGAACATTCTGCAAACTTCATGAGAAAGCTCCAATGAACATAGTCCTAAAAATTTGATAAAATAAACAATAATTCACCGCTGAAAGATAACAATACTCAACTTCTTTGGATCAAATTAATAGAAAAATATGAAAGAATATACCAAAGAATATTAAAGAATATAAAAAATGAAGTAACGATTTATGGCATAAAAAAGATATTGACTTGTTTATGCAATATCTTTTCATATGCATGTTTCATGTAATTTGTGAAATGAGCCACATTAGAAAACTGAGTCCAACTGATAATTGCATCTAATCTAAGTAAAATGTGGATCTCTGTTGATGAAGGAGACGTCAACTGACTGATTAATCACCGAACTAGGCATTCAGAATCCTTTTCCTGTGGAGTTTGACTGTGTAATTACTTGTCATGGTGTTTGATTTAATCAAGATGTACTTCTACAAAAATGAATCCATCATAAGAAGCATTGCATTATTTTATCTGGGTTTGATTTTTTTTTTTTGGAGTACCATAAGGCAAAAAATCCAATGGCTCATTGAAATTGTTTCAAAATTAAAAGCAGCAGCATTTTGTTGACCGTGCACGGACACAAATATCGCACACCATCACATCGTAAGCTTATCATGCAATCACCAACAACATCCAGGCATTCTTTTCAGAAATCCAAATGTAGCTGCAGAATCGTGCCCCTCTTGACCCATTTGGGACCGAGCCAGGCAATATTTGCCCCTCCCCCCTCCCCCCCCCCGGACTGAGTAATAATAATACGTTTATTGAGAAAGAAAAAAGTGCTTGGGAATTTCATCCTTGCGATATTGTGTGTTCTCGAGCCATGCTTGATCACTGGCTTTAAGATGATGTCTGCTGCCAAAACACTTAATGTAAAACTGAAAGAGCGTCTATCAAATTTCAGCCTTAAGGCAAGGCAGACAATCCGCTCATTCATTCTGCGAAATCCGCTGGAGTGTGGGGACATCATCTGAGAGACACAATGTTTCCAATTAAATTCAGAGTCCACCTAAAATTTTTTAGTGAAATAAGTTTTCAGTAAGCATTAGGTAAACTGTTATTATGGCTTCCCATCAGGCATTAATACTGTACTATACCTGCATGCTCAGGTGGCTGAATTCAGTGGCCGCGATTAAGAGGATGCAAAAAGGCATGGCAAACATCACATGCAAGTGATTAGTGAAATATTGGTATTTTGCAACAGTCCAGACCGAGTAATATGACTCTGCGAGATTGAAATTTCCTCCTTGCTTTTCCCAGCACATGCACTGAGTTGAAGTGACAGGGACGTGACGATTAATTTGGAGCGCGCACTATTGGGCAGTGAGGCTGACTATCCTAAATATTCCACAGGTAACGATGCAGTGTGTAGGTAATAACAGAAAACTTGACAGGGGAAAAATTAGGTACAAAAAAGATACAAATAGAATATGATGAATAGAATGAACACAATGCGGTGGAGGCGTCCACAGGCAGATACCGCTTAATATGTAAATCTGTTATAGCAAAACAAATAATTACATCCATTTGTTTCCCAACCGTTGTAGTGTCTGTGTGTGTATGCATATTGCACACCCCACGAATCCAAAACAGCTATTTTTCCAGTCGTCAGCTGTCAGTGGCACATTGTGTTAGTGAGGTTTGGGGAAAGCTCACTGTGCTTTTCAGATGTTTGCACAGGTGGGGGGGGTACACATATGAAATGTATTGCCTTTTCCGGGAATTTTTTCTGCATTTGAATCTCTGCATAACTGCAATGGGAGCTGGACACAAGTGCGGAACAGCAAACCCTTTATTCTGGAACGGGGCAGGATACAAACAGGGCACGAGCAGAAGATCAGACGGGATACAGGCGGGAATCGAGGCGTTTGAGAAACCGGGCTTAGCATACCCTTACGCGAGAGTAGACTTCGCACCGGTGAACTAAACACAAGGGCTTATATAGGGGAACAAATCAAAGCTAACGAGGTGGAGACAGGTGTGGGAGATAATTGCTGATCAGACCGGTGATTAGCAGGTCGGCAATGCTGAGCGCTGAATGGCTGAAGCCGAAGTGGGAGGGGGCGACGTCGTTACAATAAGTTCGTTTCACACAATGTTAGCATATGGTGATGTCACATAAAATTCACTTAACAATAAGAAAGTACGTATACGACAAACTGCAAGTAAATAAACAACGAGGATGAAAACATTTTCTCAATAGCGATTGTGATTCTACTGTATTTATTCAGTGTACCCCTTGTGTCTGCTTCTGAGAACTGAGTCTCGACTGCCTAAGTTCAGTATCTTTTCCAATACCTTTTACCTTTTTTACACAGCAAAGAATTCAACTTATATTGTGAGGAATGGTTTACAAGGTAAGCTGTCTGGATGACAGGAGGTCAGCCTGCTTGGCTGCAGTCTGTGTAAAGTAGGAGCCCTTAACAAGCCTGTCATCATGTTAGGGAGTAATTAGCCAAAGGGGCAGCTGCCAACACAGTGGTGACATCATTCTCTCTCTTGCCAGTGATCATGCTGTGGTCCTGCTTTACTAACTCCAAACATGTCGGTCAACAAGAACGCCTATTCATATATACATGTATATGTATATATATATATATATATATATATACACACACACACACACACACACACACACACACACACACACACACACATTATACACATATGTGCATATATCACATTTCAGTGCCTTTGTGTGGTTTCCAGATGGCAGCCTGTAGGTGTCAAATTCTGGTATCCCATACCTAAAAAGGAATAAGCACTGCTTTCTCATTACGCATGATTTATGGTCTATTGACAGAAGCAAGACCTGCATGTCCACAATGGACATTGATGTCATCTGAAACGTTCTGGCCTTGGGGTCCCAGTACTTCATACCACTCAATGAAATCAATGAAGTCTCCAGCCTCCACCAGTAATATTTGCTTAATGTTTCGGCCCACCTTTAGTTTGTTACAGTCTTTTAGAGTGTGTACTGATTATTGTGTACTTTGATTAATTACTGTTTATGTGCAGCTAACCTCAAAAATGCTTTTCAGTGAGTCAGTTTGTCTGCACTTTGCAGTGTTTTTTGGAGAACAGTCAACTCCTTGTAACTGCATATTCTGTTTTATTGCATAGTATGCTGCTGTTCTTAGTTTAATCCCATTTACTTTACTTATTCCTTTTTACGTGCGTATACAGGTTAAGTGCACAACAGTTCAGAGCACATGATGAGGTGACTGTAAGACTATGGGCAATGCCTGTGCTATAACTAATTACAAAATAGAAAGAACTGAAAACCAGAATGTGAAAGAAACACAAGTAAAACCAAACATTTGAAAGCAACAAAAAAAAAAAAAAAAAAAAAAACATCACGAAGCTCATGTTTATAAATGTCAGAAAGAAAACTAAGGCTTCTCTTCTCACTCAACAGCTGCTACCGGCCACCGTGCGAAGTTCGGAGGAGAAAGTGCGAGGCCGGACTTTACTTCAGCGAGGAAGTGTGCCGCTGCATACCAACGTACTGGCGGAGACTGGACTGAGCATAACGACGCGGTGTAACAAACTGGTCAATTTAAAGACACTATAATGTGGACCAAAGTTAAGGTCACAAACAGCCCGATGGACACAGAATATGTGCATTACCTTGGCAAATTTGGGGAAACAGCGCAAACATTAAGGTTCACCCCAGCATCACGTCACGAACTTTCTGAAGACCTGAATATTGGGGAGAGATCAAAGGCATAAGCCTTTTATTTGTATTTTTTTTTTTTGGTTGGTTGGTTTTGTTATTTGTCAGATAATGATTATATAATTTATTGCCACTAAATGTTTGCAACATTCTTGTTTATAGCAATTTCAATCTTTTCAAGAAAATACACTGTGATCAATATTTTTGTATCATGTGAAGTACCTTTAAAATAAAATATAAAGTTGTATTATATATTGCTAACTTATTTGTAGTCAAGTATGGGATTGTAGATGAACACATATCTCTATTCTGTCACAAATCTGGCAGACATTATTTACAGTTATATAATATAGAAAACCTTTGTTTTTTCATAATATTTTCTCTAATGGAAGGCACAAAATGTAGTCTAGAATCTACCCACCAACTCAAAATGCTTGAAAAGTAACAAAAACATATGTAAATGCATTTTATCCTTAGATTTTCCTGAACACACTGCTCACAATGTATGGCCTAAACAACATTTAGCATTTCACTTTATGACTAATTTGTCCTCAAAATTGCCCTGGCAACATATAAAGCCCACTTGGTGGAAGGACTTTGCTGTTGCTCAGCTGTGACATTGGCCACCATGACACAATGTACCTGTACTACATTTCCCAGAAACCACCCTGGCTTATTGGATTATGATTAACCATGTGACAGTCAGCAGAAGATGATTTAGGAAGTCTGAAGAGGCTGATGCTTTTCCCGTAAATCTGAAGGTCAACCCATCAGACAGAGATAAAGAAAGGAAGAGAGAGTGAGAGCGTGAGGTCAAGCTAAAGATGACAGAGGACTGTACTGAGATATTCCCACAGGAGGAAGTGCCATAAATTGCCATAAAGCTGGAAGAGCCACAGGCACCCAGAAACCAAGGGGGGGGGACTGCAGTTGCTTTGGAGCTCCACCTGAGAGAGTTCTTTGGTGTCAAGGTGCAATGAAATCAAAATAAGTCTCGGAAAATGGGGGGGGGGCAGAGGCTGAATGGCATACATTTTAGTCTGACTAGATGTGCCTGTTGTGCCCCTTGTTTCTTTGCTATCCCTAAAACCAAAGTCTGTACTCCGCAGACACTGCAGTGAATAACCCTGATCTTGAGTTTGTGATAGCTTAATTGAGGTGATGTCAACAATGCTGCAAATGCGTTTCGGAAGCGTGGAAAAGCTAAACCCAGGTCACCATATGCCCTGTCCGCTGCATGCCTTCAAACATCAGTCTGTGTCCAGCATCATAGGTTTATCCAGAAAAATGCCAGACCTTATGTACTTCAATGGGGATATTTATTATAAACACACAGGTGATTATCAATAGTGTAATTAGACATGTATGATGAAAATAGACTTTGTGCTCCTGTGATGTAAAATGTTGATGGGCGTTCTGTGTTTTTTTTTTTTTCTTTTTTGTTTGTATCCAGTGAACATACAAAGTTCGTTACATTTTTTTACTAATATTATTGAGTTTGTACAATTTGGCACGAGGTCCTTTTTTCCTTTGTGGTTTTCCATTTTCAAATGATTGTTCTTCATGGACCTGGTTATGTGACGTCATTCTTAAAATAAATATTGATAAAAAACAGAACATTTATGCTGAAAATAAATCTTGATTTCATCTGTTAAAACGGAAAAAAAAAGAATCTGGGCAGTACTGGTTTCCCCTGATATTCAGGCTCAATTTTCACCATATGCGGTTCACGGGATAAATCAGTCCAGTTTCCAGCTCATGACGGTGCTGCTTACCACGTCTGCATGCAGGTATCTGTGTGTGTGCGCGCTCTCTATCTTTTTGGCTTGGTGTTTTTACGTAGCATTCATCATCGTGCACACGTGAATCTTGGAACATAGGGCGTGCAAATCACAATGCAGCAGGTTAGAGTTCATCGCCTCTCACAAAGTCTGTTTGGGGAGAGACGCGACATTGTAGCACTGCTCCTCCTTTATCTTGTGCTTTTAATCACCAGGTGGCCCCTTATCCTCCAGAGCCCCCCCACCCCCACCCCCACCCCACCCCACCCTCCCCGAACCACAGGTCAGGTCATCCGTCAGGTCCGTGCGGCCGCGCTACATCTGGTGTGCGTTTACCCTCGCCTCTCTGGTTCCGTCCGGACGCATCCTGTTGCGGTTTGCTCGAGATACGGCGTGTCCGTACAAAATCTGTCCCCCCCCCCCCCCCAACACACTCTCGGATGGGGTGAGCTAGACAGCCGGCCACGACGCCGCCGATTTGTTGATTGTCCGTCCCCAGGAGGAGGTCTGGAAAACAAAGGATATGGATCCTGACACCATGAAATAACCAGTAACAGACATTAAAACAGAATGGAAAAAAAGATCACATCTAGCCTTTCAGTGGAATTGCTCTGCCTCTTTGGGCCTCCAATGAGGTGGATGTTTGAGTGGCATATCTGAAATCTGCTGGTTTTAGCTTATTATACTGTTGCTGTATTTTCCAGTAAATATGAAACAGAAATAGCAGTGGGATAGAGCAGGCAGATGACTAAATAAATCTCTGTCTTTGTTCTTGTTTTAAAATACTATATTTCCAGAATTGGGGATGTCTATTCAGTCAGAAACCAAAATAAACTTTAGGTGAAACAAAGAATCTTAACAAAAATACATAACCATAGAAAATAGACCATAGAACCCAAAATTAGTAGTAATAACTAACAATGCTCTGTAGATATCTGAAACTGAGATGTCTCCAATTGTATATGGTCTACTCCACAGACCAGAATCGTGCGACAGGGTAGCATTTTCTACCCATGGGAGAAGTTTTTTTTTGTCTGCTAAATTGCCAAGCCCCACCTACAAAGAATGAATCATCTCCCAGACTGACTGATGTTCAACTTCTGCAGATACACAAATCCTTCAGAGAAAGGTGTTGCCACCTGGCTGAAATGATTTGGATGTCGAATGCTGGATTTGGAAGCCAGTCAGTACGAACGCTATGTTGCCTAGCAGATGACATGAAGTTATGTCAATATTTAGTACTGACCCGATTAACTTAGCTCAGTAAATAGCGCATACCTGTTGCGAGCCAGTCAAGCAAGAGCACAACATGATCGTTCTTGTGCACATTAATAAATTGCCTTGGGTCTGCTATTGAAAGTGAATACGGCAAAATGCAAATACATATTGAATGCTGTGTCGTATGAATGATCCATCTGCTCTGGGTTATCATTACACCCTTGGCAGGAGTAAGGACACATGCTCTGTTCTGTATCTGTTGAATATGTGCAATTGGATCAGCTCTGTTCATTCTTCCTGATTCAAGTGTAATTTTCCATTTGCACCCCTCACTCATGCCAGTCAAATGGTCTGTTCCAGAGCTCCATAGCTACAAAACATAAATAACTGGCTTCAAAAACAAATCTTTCTTACAATATGTCAATCACTCAGCAATGTGCAATTTGCTTCCTCTACACAAAGGTATGGCACAGAGTTGTTAGCTGTTGCCGGTGGCTCATAGGTGGGTTATGAAACTACGTTGTCGCCTTTCTCTGTAGGTTATACACGTAGTCACATCACACTTTGTTTACATTACATTAAACACAAGTGTAACCGTTCAAGTTAAATGAGCAACAGGGTCAGATAAGGCTAACAATGCTTCCAAACTAGTGAGTGTGAGCATAACACCATTAAAGCTCTACCACAAGTTAACTTGTGCAATCTGACTAGGCATTGTTTAAGACGTCCAGCACAGTTCATTTGAAGGACCCATTTATGAAATGATTTAGACATCTTTTACATTATTACATTATTTTCATTTAGCAGATCCTCTTCTCTAGTGCGAATTACATAGCTTACATAGGGCTTAAAAATTTATTCCTTAAATGTCTTCATTTATTGCTATGAATGTCACATCACCTCCTGACAAAAACGGTATGCCAAGTCAGTAGAAATTTTCTTACCTCTTATTTCCAATTATTACTCATCCTTGCTTTTCTTAAATTACTATAAATAACACTATTAATAAATAGTAGTGTGTGCTAAACAAACACATAGAAACATGCCCTTAAAATAACACGGTACCAGTATGTTAGACCGGTTCTGTGGCTGTGTTCTCACATCCATAAACATTGTCCGTTCCCAAAGACAAAGTGGGCCCTCCATCCATTTTTCAAAGCACACCAATTATGCGAAAGAATTGGTGGAAACCCTCCCATAGATTAGTGTACAAAGCTGTTTACTATGTGCCCGGCGTTGCACTAACAGCGCTGGAAGCCAGCGAGCCGTCCCTTAATGCTTTCCAAACAATTCAGACACCAGGAAGAGCCCTTCAGAGATTCTCAGCCATTTTTCATTGCTCTCTGAGACTGCTAGGCGACAGCCTCAGATAACGTCAAATTCAGCGTGTCCGTGTGATCTTGCGTTCACAGTGGTGTGGCGCTAAGCTCTGTGTGTTTACCATGTTCTTCCGTTGAAATGTGAGCCGTGAAGCCTTGCAAAACAGTTCAAATATGAGGGGGATTTACCGCTGTACCTGACTAACAGGCTTTCATCAACTGTACCACAGGTGATGAATCAAATGTGTGACCATCAATTATAAGAATTCCTAAGAATGAAAGTATGCTAATCCATCAGAGGCATATTGTCCAGTTCAATTTATATCAACCAACAATGCAGAAACACAATGAACAAACATGACTCTGGATAGTTTGGGTTTCATTGTTTGGTATTATGAGTTTAATATGTGTTTTTCAAAAAAGGCATTTTTTCAGTTCTTGCTGAAGGTTGCCTGATGGCTACAACATAAGAGTTTTAAACATAGAATGGCTCTAAAATGGAATAATGCTTAAATAGTATCTATGTGGACATTTGCTTGATGTTGTTCGTTGACACTTCCCTTTACATGTATATCAGAGCACAGTGGCTTTTCCTAAATTCAGGTTATTTGGTGGCAGTGGCCAAAATATGGGTTTATAAAACCACTAATTCATTTAGCTTGTGTCCTCAGTCTTTCGGGGCTTTCTTAGTAGTCTATATAGCACATGTTTTCAGCTCCTGGCTCGAGGATTTGTCATTTCTGTTCCAGGTTTAGCCATGTGTGTTTTATTTGAAGGAAGCCTCTTGTCATTGCCTGTGCCAGCGGTATGTCCGTGCAATGCTACCTCTGATCGCAAAAGGCGAGGCCTTCTGCCGTGGAAAGTCTTAGGCAGGGACCGACATCATGATCCGGAGCGGCTAACCACATCCGTATGCAAAAAGCGATGTGTCATTGTGACCAAAATGCTGTGCAAATCCAAAGGAATGTACGTCATATTTTGATCTGAAACACAAATGGCTCATTGTAAAACCAGATAAAGGACACTTGAATAATTAAATTGGCTAGCATTTGTACAGTGACATTCATTTGTACAGTGGCATTTTAAAGTGTTTTGCAGTGAATAAGGAGAGAGTTAAATCACCTCATCTATCACTAGTTATTAACTGAGTTATAGTATGTATGTGTGGGTGCGCGTGTGTGTGTGTGTGTGTGTGTTGGGGGTGGTGGTTAGTTTGCCGTAATGGGAATTTGGCCAGGACACTGGGGCACCCCTACTGTGGGGCCATGGGATCTGAACCTTGCCAGTCTGGAATTTGGCATTTATGTTTCATCCAAACCACAGCATCTTACAACATGCTGTACCCATCATTGCTATGGGACATTGGTTATCTGCTTGATCTAGAGGGAAGACTGCCCCCTACTGACCCATCAACACCACTAACAGCCATAGACTGGTTTCCAATCCAAGTCCTAACCAAGTCCAGCCCAACCTGACTTCAGCTATCAGGTACAATACACAGGGAGTTATTGCTGCAAAGCCTAACTGTAACTTCAATTAAGTATTGAAGAATTCATTTCATATGTAGAATTGATAAATTATGCAGCAATATGCAACATATGCAGACAGACAACAACATATATTAAAATAGCAGTAACTGACATTTTGGATTTGATACTTCAGCATTCATTGGTTTTTCATTAGAAGGAATAGTTCTCTTCTCAATGGAATAAAAAATCCCTATAAATTCCTTTGAGGTAATTACACAAAGGAGTGTGTGATGTATACATCTTGGCAGAGATTTATTTTATTGCACAGGTTTCATGTTACTCTTTATGCTCTTGGGTTTGATTTAGTCTGAGAACATGTATTGTCTGTTCGTTCATATAAACATCTACAGACCGTTGCTTATTTTCTTGGCTGATTTGTGTGTCTGGTTCTTCTCCTCATACAATCACAAAGAGAGAAGAGTACATGCACGCCAGCTTTCCAAAGACAGAATGGATTTCCTTCCCACATTGATCCAATATCTAAGCGGAATGGTAGAAATTACCACCTTGCAGCAGGTTAGTCAATAGCATGTCCTTGGAGTAATTTCTGGACAGCCTCACTGGCATAAGAAGGAGGCTATGTCTCATCTTTACATTGCTCGTAGATTACTGTGGGATTCAACGTTTGAAATCCATTTTGCTCTGGCCGTATTTCAGGATAATGGATCCCTCCATGGAAGGTGATTTATTGTCATTTTGGCAGTCCAATGCCATTCATTTCCGTGTTTTAATTCAATTTCATGTGAAATTTTTGACAGTCGCAGCAAATGACAGTTCATCAATTCTCCTACTGAAGCGTAGTATGTATCTGTTCATCATTCTCGCTATGGCTGCAGTCTAGGTCGAGTTAGCATAGTATAATCCTTAACATAAAATTGGGCCAAGGCTGTCCATCTGGTTTAGTTTGGAAATAGGGAGTTCTGCACTTGAGACACTGTTTTAAAGCTTTCACCCATGTAGAGGTATTCCTCTTTGGTTTCTTTTAAAGGTCAATTTACTGTTTACCCAACCTCCTGTAATCCAACACAAGCTGCAGTCTAACACAAGAGACATATGCTTGTATTCCAAATAGACGAAATTCACATTTTTTAACCACGAAACAGCAGCTTCTCTTCAACATAGTTCCCTTTTGTTAATGAATATTACAACTCTTCCAGCTGAGCCAATGGATTACATCTGAAATTGCCAAACACATTTACCAAATTGCGTTCACCACAGAATGCTGTTTGTGTTTGATATGATGTGTGTTTGTGCGTGTATATATTTTGTGTACGTTTTGTATATTTTGTGCGCGTGTGCATGCATGAGTGCGGCTTTGTGCCACTATGTCTCCATAAGTGTTTGCAAGTACATGCACAGGTCATATCAGCTTATCTCCAGGAGGGACATATGAATATTAGAAACATTTCCCTCGGTACCAGCCCATTCCTGTTCTCGGTCCCCACTCCTCCGCTGGTTCTCAGGCGGCGGCGCAGAGGGAAACTCAATCTCCACCTCGCAGAGAGGAAAGGGGTTTCCTTTAGAATCCCACCCTGCGGAGGAGTTATCTCTCCCGGGCCACAGGAAGGCAGCTCCAGCCAGCTGTCCCCCCTGCAGCCCGACCTCACCCTCTTCCTCCCAGAGGCCTTTTCCTTGAGACCTGGACCACAATAAACAAAACCAATAAAAGCGTATCCTCGGCTGGCCGCCGCGGATTTCTCTTGGGAGGGGTGAGCAATGCGTTACCCAGGCCAGCTTCTGCCAGGGCGGGAGGGAGAGAGAGGGAGGTAGGGAGGGGATCGGATTTGGCGGGCCCCTTTTTTCCAAAGCTTGCTTCAAGCTTAGACTCCCTGCCTCCAACCAGACAGCAATCGCTAGCATCAACACCAATTCAAATCTATTAAAACGAATAGATTTTGTAACAAAAAAAGAGAGAACACGTCAGGCAATTATAGAGCAATCGTTAGTCCCGGGTCGGGCTAATCTCTCTCAGAAACTCAAGAACAGTTTGAACTTATCTGTGGTGGTTAAACCTGTGGGCCAGAATAAGCAACGGTTTTTCTGCTGGTGGTATTTGTTTAGGCTGTGGGAAAGGAAACCATTAAGTGCTAATGAAAAATTAATCTAAAGCAAAGAAAAGGAGGATGTGGACATTGGCAAGTGGGCAACTGTTTTTCTCTCCCCGCTGAAACGGGTTTTTTCGCGTCCACCTGTAAAGAAAACAAATAAATAATTAGAAAAGCCGTGCCCTAACCCTAATTAGAATGTGACCTTTAGCGGTATGCTGCTGTGAGCGCGTTGCTATGGCTGTGTTGGTCACCATTGTATGCGTCTCTGGGAGGTGTTTCAATAACATAAAATGTTTTTTTATTGTCAGGCCTGCATACAAGGAAACCTAAGAGTGACTCAATTTCCTATGTTAATTAGGTCGATCCATGCCAGTCTCTGCGAGTTGAGTGGGCAATGTTTGCAATTTGACCGACCAGGGTACAGCTTATAGTTTGAACGGATAGAGCATTCATGAGATCTATGAGTACCTAAATTCCAGTACCAGGATCCTACAGCTAAACAATGCTTTGGGTCAACAGCTTGCAAATGACCCACTCACTCACTAAGGTCACTCACCTCTAATATGGTTTCTGATTATTTTGCCAGCCTACACCTCTCTACCATCTTGCAAATGCTTAGGTCAAAAATACTCTAAATCTATTATCTATGGATGGTGTATTATAATATTTGCTATGTTGATTTGCTATAGTAATGCTAATATGCTATGCTAATGCAAATATTTGACATCATTACAGTGTATAGATTCTCCCTGGACACAAGGCAATACCATAACTTCTGAATCACATACTCAGTGCGTTTGCTGCCTCACCAGCTGTGGGGAATCTATGGGTGAAAACCCTGCATATGAAGAAGACAGAGTAAATGCTGGTGGTCCCAAAACGGGTTTGATTCATAAACTGCTTATCAAGAAAACCAAACAACGGCCACTCCAAGACGTGAAGGTCATCCACCGATTTACTCCACAGTGGGGTACCCACTGTTTTTCTGTCGAAAAACAAAGTAAACGTGATATTAATCAAATTTTCTAAAAATGTTTGGCTCTTTAGTAGTCTCGCTCCCACTCCTTCAAATTTTATTGCTCCCAGTCACTTTCCTCTTGTTTTGCTTGGCAATACATGTCTGCTTTAATCTTAATTTGTGTTGAGCAATGATGGATTTCTTCTGGTTACCGTAAAAGTGTAACACTTGGTATTTTTTCAGATTGTTTTTTTTTTTAAACTTCAAAGATCTCAAAATAGGTCCAGGCTGGTGTAAAATCTGAGAGATCTTCAACTGTGTCCAAATCATTGTAAATATTTTCTGTACAGCACATTACTGTTGCATATTAGATGTATGTGTATATACATATATACAGAAACACAGGGTCAAAATACAGTCAGTGTAGTCACATGCCTCTGTAAATTTAGGCTAGTAGGCTAAAAGTAGGCCAATTCATTGTGAATGTGCTATTTAACAATGTACACACACAATTGTCGTGAATCATTCAAAACTATGTTCATCTCCACGATGAGAAGCTCACATTTTTCAGTAAATAAAAAGAGAAAAAACAACTGATCAGTATCATACTGAAGTTTCTGAACTTGATCAGCTTTTAGCAAAAGAAACTGACATGCCAAGACAGACCTCTGACATCCCACTCATTACACTCACTCAGTGAATTTCTTCAAATCAATAACCAGTAATTCATGTTTATATGAAACGGGTCAAACTGTCTGCGTGTGCCAGTGCCATGGTTCAGTCTTCTGGGAAATCAAAATGACTGTTTTCCCCGTTTCAGGGGACATGTTTACGTACACAAATGGTTTTGGAGGCGACTCTGAACAGCGCCGCATTGTGAAACTTGTCTAAGCC
Source organism: Megalops cyprinoides (assembly GCF_013368585.1). NCBI lineage: Eukaryota > Metazoa > Chordata > Actinopteri > Elopiformes > Megalopidae > Megalops > Megalops cyprinoides. The sequence continues at coordinate 22,308,760 of NC_050604.1, forward strand.
ACAATTGCAAATGACAGAAACTCTCATTCAGGCCCTGTGAATTTCAGTGCTGTGGTGATGCTGCTTACAAAGGACTGCCCTGTTAAAACAACAGCTCCACTAAACCAGACATACTTTGAAAAAAAAAATAAAATAAAATAAATGTGTATATTATTGCGTGTGGTCTTTATTTTTGACAAAGTGTGCAGTCGGCACAAAAAGCCACAGTGTGTCACACCATTCTATAAATACAACCTAAATAAACAGAATTACAATGGCAGCAACAAGTCCCCTGCTTGAAATATGAAAAAAAAAATATATTATTTCAAAGGAAAGGTCTCAAATCTCCAGCCACAAACTGGTACCATTTAAAAGGCATAAAAACAATGCCATTTATGAACAGGGAGATAATCTGTTTTTATGATCATGAGGGAAAAAAAATTTTTTTCGCAATATTACCTACCAATGGATCAAAAGGTTATAAAACATTGTTCTTTTGTGTGGCAGCTTATCTGTACTACTGCCAAGGTTATTCTAAATCACTGGGGAAAGATGCTTATAATGTCTTAGATCTGTTTGCCAGCCAAAGGGAGGTCAGACCTTTAAGTGTGCTGGTGGGAACTGGGAAGTTTTTTTTTGTTGTTGTTGCTTTTTTTTCCACTTTCTTTTTTAATGATAGGGACTAACTCCAGGTTTGTGTCCACAAGAATGAACATGCACATTTTTGAAGGTGGAGTTCGTTGTTATTTGTTGACACTGCAGTTTCTCTTACTCTTTCGGTTGTCCATCTTTTAGTCAGCTATATCTTTGTGCTTATTAAAGTCTCATCCCACAAAGTAACTGCAACAGGGAATTACATTGAGCCGTATTGGTCTGCGAAAATTTGCTTGGGTCAGAACTGTCATTCTCAATGACAAGTCTCATCATGGGATTGATCCAGTTTGAATTTGTCCCATAACTGTCAGTTTGGGTTAAGGAAGTCAAGGGCACAATATTATACCCTAATATCATAACATATTTAAATGTAACATGTCACACCTGAGGGGAGGTCAACAGGCAAACTTTCAGCAACACCAGAGCCATGCAAGGTGAAGTCCAACGTTGGAGACTGAGGAGTGTTTTATACCAGCTGTGGACTTCATCTCCCATCAGCACCTTTGTGAAATGTTTTGCCCTTTGAACTTGACATAACCTTCACAGTTGGCAGTGACCTCATTGAAGGGTCTTGAATCTTTTGGCTACAGTGGTAGTGTGAGGTTACAGGCCCCCGCAAAAGGTCTCTAAACCTTGCGCCCCCCCCGATCACTACGCCACGCTAAATGGAAACCTGCTGTTCCTTCTGCATTTCATTAAAAAGGTAAACCTGCAGCGATGACACTGTGCAGTCAGTCTCTTTGGATCCCGGTGTCCTTTCCACTTCCTACTCCACAGCAGATCGTGGCAAGCGTCCCCCTCCCCCCGGGGCTAGGAGCACGCTCCACTGAGTCACATGATCTATGATTCATTGTTTCACAGTTCACTTCATATCATATTCATATCCTCCAACTTCGCTGGAGTGAAAAAGCCTCCGAGACCCTCCAGGATCTGAGCTGTGCTCTTAAGAGGAGAATATTGTGTTCCGATGCCCCCCCCCCCCCCCCCCCCCCCCCCCCCACTTAATTCAAGAGAGTTTTCGTGCATCGTGCGTTTTTATGCCTGAGCTATGACCCTCCATTTCCAAAGCTGTCTGATAACTTCCATCTGTCCAGAAGTTATGGCTGCTTCTGGCCCGCTCTGGACCCCATAAAGGATTTTTCTTGGACAGAAATTTAGAAAGAATTACTGGCATGTGCCCCATTTACAACAGAGTGGAGTAGGCCGTAAAAACAGAACACAGCTTAAGGAAGCACCTTCCCAGTGCTTTAGTATTTATCTTCACACATACGAGAATCATTTCATTGCAACGGCCTATTGTTGGGATTTGGATCTCCAGAAATGGGTCGCTTTTTCTTACGTATACAAGGAACAGTCCAGTATTTCCCCTCTTGGCATTGCAGGTTCATAGTTAAAACAGGGCTGATAGGAGTTTTGCATATTTTGGAGAGCTATTTGAATTAACCATCAAATCTCAGGGCAGGGTGTATATATTTTTTTTTCAACAACGCAGTGTAGCCCTTTATGTGGCATTGTTGTAAACGATGTACGTAAATGGCATTCATATTCATACTTTTTATTTTACTTTTATTTATACAGGCAAGTCCCTTTGAGATAGAAGACCCTTTTCCCAAGGATACCTGGCCTGGCCCATACCTTTAACTCTTAATGATCTTACTGACACCACCATAAAAAGTAACTTTTTGTCCTATTTCAGCAGTTCAACACTGCCAAAATTTCTGTGCAGACCAGGAGGTTGCATAAGTGTTGAAAGTCAAATGCAAATCATGCGAATAACATAATAAAATGCGATTAGCCGAAGAACGGCCAATAATTCTAGCCTATTTTTGCGGGCCAACTTTTGAAATCAGCAGCAGACCTGCTGTTCTTCCCTGACATCAGCTTCTGCCGCCATGCTATGCTGTAACTGTATTTGCAACAGAGTCGTAACAAAGCAGGAGCAAGCTGGCCAATGCTTACTCAAAGGGAAGGATTTTTACAAATAATGTCCATGTTTACAAGTGGATTGGAAGTGGTTTGGAAAACAAACATGTGGCTGGATACAAGCCAAACGTGGAAGAAAAGATGAGAAGACGCCAACCTTGACTTGCACTCACCACCTACCACCTGCATTCATGGGCTGTGTAAAAAAATCAGCAGGTCCATCAGTTAGAAACAATCAACCTTAGCTTGCACCAGCCATAACTGGAAGACTTCAGCACTAAACAGGAATGCAGCTGATAATACCAGCACTCTGAAGCTAGGCACATACTGAAGTCATTGCTCATTAGAAAAGTGTTCAAAATGACAGACAGACAGCCATTTTCATGAAGGCAAATGTTTCAATCTGTCACTGACTACACCTATGCAGTACGTCCCTCTCTTGCAACTGGCAGCCAGGTCTGAATCACAATACAGAAAGACACTTATTTCACAGGCGCATTTAGAGCTACCTGTGTCAAATTTTCCACGTTGCTCAAAGAAACGGCAGTTACGAGAAGGGAAATGCGCCGTGAAAAGAGGGTGCGTTTGTTTCAATCAGGAGCCTACATCGTTCTGTCACTGGGTTCTGTGGGTGTGCTGAAGAATTATTTGACAGGTGCACAGAGCGGACTCCGTTCCGCCACAGTGTTTTCCCTCCCTGTTTCGAGCCAAGAAGGAATGAGTCAGACTTTCTCAAAGGGATGTAATAACAATAACATATTTAGATCGCCCTTATAATGTTTAAACCTGGAAAATACAGTGCCGAGCGCGAGGTCATAAAACACAGCACAACAAAGGGACAGGCTTCCATTGCTGCCATTATAAAGTTCCTCTATTAGATTACCATGAATAGCTTGCTGTGTCGGTAATGATTTCAAAGCTACTGAGTGCTGCACAGTCTCTTTCCTTCTTCTGTGGGAGACCATTTTGCCTGCAGAAAATTAAATGCAACAACCAGTAGCTTGAAAAATGTTTATAATGCAACGAAACGAGAAGAATCACGTTCAACAGACAAAGTCACGCTATTCACATCCAAAATCAACTTCTGCAAAATGTTGATTTAGCAGGGTTTGCATGTAAAGTTATGGACTTTTATGGAGTATTGAGCAATCTAAGTGCTGTGATTGAAATTAACAATGCATGGAAGTGTTTTGCCACTGCACGCAAGTTTCGCCGGAGTTTCTTAGCAACAAAATGAGAGAATTTAGAGCAACTAATATGTGACCTTTCTTAAATGTCATTTAAGCAGACCACTGCAATGGGATGTTCTCTGAAAACAATTCATTGTCTCCTGGATACCGTTTGACTTTAACAACAGACTTAGCCACCCTGATGATGCCTTCAAGGATGGCCAATATCCTCCAGGACAGGAAGGAAACTGTGCAAAGTGCCAGAATTCCAGATTACAGGGCAATATATCACAGCGTTACAAGTGTTCACACCGTATATTACATCAGCGAGCCCGTAATTTACCATCATACGTCTTTCCTGCCATTGAAATTCCCACGCGACCTCTGACCTTGGTTTTAGGGGGTCACCTGAGATTGTCATTAGGCGTGGCGCTTCGTTTGAGGGACAGGGTGTGGTCTCTCTTCAGTCCACAACTACGACAAAAGCGGTTTGTTGTGCGCACAACTGCACAGTAATCACAAACACATCAGGCCCTGAGTCTGAACACGATCAGGACAATATGCTGCTCTTAACGCCTGCTGCCTTTGCAGACTTAATTAACGACTTAAGCAGATAGCAGTGCAGGATGTGCAGAAATACCACATGAAAACATCCTGCGTTCTCCCTGTCTTTGTTCATTTCAGTTCATTTATGGCACCTTTGGTGGTGCAATTACAGAATTAAACACACAGGAAGCCTTTGGTCGGATGCACCGATCCTTTATGGATCAGCTTTCAACACGTCAGAGCATAGGCTGCAATCACTGGAAGACAAAATTCCAGAAAGACAAAACTGAGACAATGAATTTTAAATAAAAAAAAAACAACAACAATACACTATGCAACTGTGAAACAGATGCAGCACTGTTTGCAAGGCTTCTGTGTTAAACCATTAGACACATAGCCTGTTGTTTTGGAAGTCAGCTCGGGGGTTAGCCATTTTTTTCTTTCAGTTAATGGATCGAGACAATGCAAGTTGTCTTAGTTGTCTAGCCTACTATCTGCAGTACACGGTGCTAGCATCATATTGGAGTTCTGACATCAGGATAAAGCATTCAACCTTCAACTTCAACAAGATGTGTTTTTGTCAGGTTGTGAATCACATCCATCATCCATATTGAACAAAGCTATTGTTTTCATGAATAAATGTCACAGTGCTGGTTTATGTACTAAATAATAGGACCAGTCCTCTGAAGATGAAGATGGTCACAACATACACTCATCTTGCTAGTTTATGGGGTTATGAGGGGCAAGAATAAATTTGGAGGGCACTGCAATATCATATATTGAAAGGAATTACTGGAGTAAATTTCAGCAGTCTTTGAAATTGTAGACCCTTCATATTGTGAATGGCACGACATTTCCAATGTCTCTGTGATGTTGACTATTGTATGCAACGGAAAGCAGAAAGCAAATTGCAGCTGGACTGGATCTCTCTCTCTATTTATGGAATGTATGACCAAACAACAGCAAAGGGAGCAAATGTTATTTCATACACTTCCTAAAAATGTCAGCTATTTGTAACGTCATGCTGTTGAAGGTTGAATTGCACCAACCCGCGGAGTCGCTATGACCAGTATGCATGCCCCATTCAATATCAATGGGAAGGACACGCTTTCCTGTATTCTTCAGTTGGGACCCGCATGAAAAGGAAACTATTTGAATGAAAATAAATTCTTGAGATGCCTCAGTTGATGTAACCTCTGTCCAGGCGTGGGCAACACAAAGAGTGGCATTGAGACGGTTTGAGTGAGATCACATCATGCCTGGCGACAGAGGAGTCCCACAAACATCACAAGCTCTTCTGTCCCCCGCGGGGGTTAAAACCCCAAAGAGTTACTTTAAATAATTTAGCAGCGCTTGCCATCCTCAAAGCCTGATTTCCCCCCCCCCCCCCTCATAAATTGAGTTTATTTGTTCATGGCTTGCCACCTACTGCAATCAGCTGTGTGGGTGGGTCACCGTGGATGCCTGTGCCACAGCACCATTCCAGAATGCTCGAAGAAATACTCTATGTTTGTCCCCAAAGTGCCCTGCATTTCTGCTTATCGCTAACAATATATATGCGTTTTCCGGCCTACAGGCAGATAAAAGAGTGGAACAAATTGAGTTGCGGCAGTTGTACTCCAAGGTTACTCAGGAAGTCCACTCACTTTACTTGGTTTATATAATGTAAACCAAACAAATGGCCCCTTGGCAACGCATTGGGCTCCATATCAATGTACCATCTATGGCAATTCCCCAAAAATGGATAAGCTAAGAAAAAGAAAAAAAAAAAAAAACATTTTCAGAGGTCCGTATGAATGATTTAGCAGGACAGGAAGGCTATTTTAAGGTTATTTTAAACGCATAGCAATTGCTCTTTTCTCCCTATTCAGTGTAGGCTGTTAGGGAGTTCGGGTAAAAGCTGGAGAGGGAACAAAAGTTTAAATTGACGGTGTTTTAAAGGGCTGTACCGAAAGTTAAAACAGATGTTTTCTATTAAATTACGATATATTATATATGATTATTGACACTGGCAATTACCATCATCATCAGTCATCATACAGATATGATAAGAGTCTAGCTATCAGGAAGGGGTGAGAGCTGTAGCCAAGCCTCGAGTTCACAGCATTAATCATTGTTGTGTAACCTGTAGCAGCAATGAGGACATCAGTGTACCAACATCAGGAGCAATCAGAGGGTGGGAGAATGTGTTTGGCCCAACAAGGGCAAGTTTTCAAAAGCCTCGCCTTCAAAAAGCAAGCTTTACAAAGACGCTATCTGGGCCGAATGGATGGACGAGCAAGCTTGTCAATTACAGAGCTCATTTCAGAGTTGACACATAATGTTAATCCATATTGTCAACAGTACTGTTTTACAAGATCATCAAGAACTCCTGTGCTCCAGATAGTCTCAATTCTGGCTAATGGTTGTTACTACAATGAAAGAGGTGGACATGAAATATGAATTGCACATATATTTTGTATAATTGTTTGGGATATTTTTCCGTGGTGTAACATTTGATAGGATCATTCCAAACAGCCCACAGAGTCACTGTTTTGAACCCAGAGTGCTGCGGGTTCAATCCAGCTGAGTCATTCGAAATCGAAAATGGCTATCGTTGGAAAAAGATCGTCAGTGGCTCTCCTGCTTGGTGCTCAAAATTTAGAGATATGAATTGTGGGTAATTGCACTGTGATATACTGGGCAGGGGGTGGATTTGTACAAACAAGCACCCCTAACCCTGTGAGCTATCCAGATTTCAGCTTTGAATGGCTTCCATACATGTGATGTGTCACATTACTTTCTTTAACAAGGGAAATGCACATAACCAGTACTTCTCAATGTAACACATTCATTAGCTCATTTAAACAAGTGCATTTCTATTAGAGCCACTGAGCTGAGGTGACCGTGCAAAAGGGTGCAACGGTAGTGTCTCCCCCAAGCATTTGAACCCATGACCCCAATCATTCCTAGGCTAAAACTGCCTGAACTACCAAGGACAAATCCACCAGTCCCACGAAGAGTCATGTGCTTGCCATCTTATCACATTCCACTGGCAGCAGGCCCATAAGCTCCTCATGCAATCAATTAATTGTAAATGATCTGAGAATGTAACGCTCCACACTGACCAAATGGCATTCCCCCCTCCCCAAGTACAGCAGCACCTGTATCACTTTGAAGTCCTCCAAATCCCCCGAAAAGCCCCATTCATTTGAATCCTTTTCACATACCCGTGAAATTATTCCATTTTTTTTTTAATACTCGTATAATCGCATTGGGAAAACCACACATGGAGCTCGCCTTACACAAGGAATTAGCACCGGTGAACTTGAAAGGTTTGATATTGGCGGTGAGTGGAGCCACCTTTGACCTGAATGTCCCTTGCGCATTGTGACATGGATTCCGCCAGATGACACGTAATTGTAAACATCTGTCTGCCAGCCACGTCTGAACGCTACGCAATGTGAAAGGCGCTTTTTTTTTTTTTTAAACAATACAAGATGAGCAAGTAAAGCTGGGCTTCTACATATGTTTTATTCTGTTTACATGTATCAGTGTGGAATTATTGTACAATAGTAATCTTTAAGCCTCAGCATTCTTACGTTTCGATAATAAGTGAAATGTACCGATTAGTAGTTGTGGGGAAATAATTCTTTGACACCTCAATGTACTTCATCCCCTTAAAAAACACTGGAAAGAATCACAGATTTAGGTAACTGGTGTATTTGAATGAAATGAAATATTGTGTGAAACAGCTTTCAACACAGATAGGGGATACAGGAAGATTGTTTCAAACAAAAGTATGTGGAATGCGTCATTTCAATGACAGCTGCATGGATGCGCCATGCTGCTCGGAAACAAGGATATATCCGACTTCCTACCCCAAAGCCCTCACGGTCGCAGTCTGAGGGATACTTCTCATATTTAGGGATGAGTTCATATCCATGTAACACCAACATCTGTTGTTTCACCCCGCTTTCAGTCGCAAATTCAAGATTTCTGTTCTGGCGAAAAACACTTCACTCCACACCAGATATCTCGGCACCGAATAAAGGCGTCATTTGGCACGAGGCAAATGTCATTAACAAATGGCAAGGAACATCCCGTGCTGTTTTGTGAAATCACCATTAGGTCGGAGGTTGCATCTTGGAACAGATTCTTTCAGTGACAGCTTTACACCAAAACATCATATATCTTTTAGAAGAATAAGTCATGTTGTGCTTAACGAGCTCTGTGTTGTCATCTTTTGCCCGGTCACTGCTCTTGCACTGTGTGTGTGTGTGTTTATATTGTCGGATTCATTCCTGTCAGGCTGAGAACACTGCGGTAACAGCTCTGGTGTGGTATGGTGTGATGTGGTGTCGTGTGGGAATCCCGGGTTTGGGTCCCAGCTGTGGTAAGTGCGCTCTATGCCTTTTCAAACATGCTCGCATTGCTGTCTAGGGGGGATCATCCAAATGGCGAGAAAAAAAAAGAAAGAAACGCTATTTCTCTGAAAACATTCAAGTTATTGAAAACAAGAGAGTCGTTAATACCCTTAGCACATCCAAAATCCCATTCCCCACACAAAATATCAGACAGTTCACTCAGGCGACTGACTGGCTGGTGGTACTCAGATAAAGCCAGAGTACCTTCCACTTCTGGGTCTCATAGCCCTGCTCCATATTCACTGTGTCACGGACTCTGGAGTGCATCTTTATAGGCATCACATTACATTATTGGTATTTAGCAGACACTCTTATCCAGAGCAACTTTGTAAAAAAAAAAAAAAAATATTTTGATATTTTACTGAGGCAATTGTGGGTTTAATTACCTTGCACAAGATTACAGCAGCAGTGCCCCGGCCAAGAATTAAACCAGCAACCTTTTGGATATGAGTCCTGCTCCTTAATCACTATGCTACACTGCTGCCCCAGCAGCCAAACACTGGCCCAGGTGGAACGTGTCCCTCCCTCCCTCCGACGGGGACTCGCACCGCGGAGGAGACCTGCTACTGAAGCGCGGTAGCTGCTAACTGCCTCTGCAGCCCCTTGAGCTCAAACAGGAGCCGTGTGGGTCCCGGGGCCCCGCCTGCGCTAGCCCTCACTGCAGAGCATCTGCAGAGTGTCACAACGTGGCCAACCGCACAGTGACTCCACACTCAGACAAAGCCCCGCGCTCCAATTACGGGCGGGTTTCTACGGGAACACAGCCGAAAGAACGAGACGGTTGTCAGACGTTTACACCACACCGTTTGTGAAATCAAAAGAGGCCATTTTTTATCATTAGGAAGACATTTTATTGCTCAAGACTTTTTTTTTCCATAAAAACTAATTACACCAGCAGCTCAAAGTTTAGGGAATACTCTGGTAAGCTTTTCCTAAATTAAACACCAGGCATGGATTTGTCTGGAACATTCTTTTCGGCCCCTTTGTAAACAGCAAGCTTACACAACTGAATTTCGCTTTCGCCCCTTGTTTTGTACCCCCTGCATACCGCAGATGTTCGAAGAACAGCTCATAGGAGTTTGTGATTGCAGAAACTGCAGTCAGAGTTATTTTCTGAGATTAAATCAGTCTTTTGAATGCAAATGTTTGACTTGCTGTAATTACACCTCTCCTGGACTACAGTGGTAATGCCCGCAGCCTTGGGGTTTTTCTGTCTGCATTGTATGGAATACAATAGTGTTTTATTTTTCTCTCAAAAACCAGAGGAATTAATATGTTGTCATTTTTAATGCCCCCCCCTTGCCCCACTTATGACTAACATCAATTGTTCAATTCAATGCTTTTCATTTTGGTGCATACTTCTAACATTTTCCAGCCCAGTCAAGCTTTGATGTATTGAACTGAGGGCTTTTGGGTGCGTTTCCTCCAGGTGATGTATATAGCCGCCACCCCTACACTCCCCCACCCCCCACCCCCCCACCACCACTACAGGCAGAGAAGTCATAAAGGCAACTGGAGTTTCTCAAACCACATGGCAAAGGTTGTTTAAAAGAGCCATTTAAAAAAGAATTCATTAAATGCTGTAGTGTAATTCGAGCTTCAGATTTAGCAGAGCCTTCTGAAGCTGTTAAAGAGAAAAGAAGAAAAAAAAATCTCATAAGAGCACAGTTCCGTTGCATTGCGTTGCTTATGATTAAAATGACAAATTAACCAAGAACCCAAAAAATACCACATTTACCAGTTGCAATAAAAGTAGGAAATTACCTTAGTCAGGCAAACTCTAAACAATAGTTTAAAATATTATATATATATATATATATATATATATATATATATATATATATATATATATATATATAAATAAAAGTAGAAATCTATTGAGATGCATAAGACACAATAGGCAAATGTATCCAGTATGTATTTATGCATATATGGCATTATCTTTCAAATCGAAAAGCCACACCTAGACCTGACTAAGCATACCCTAACCCACATAGCCGTAGAACCACTGCGGTAATCCACATCTGAAACCACCCTTTTGTACATGAATGAGATCCATAGGTGGTGTAAAGATGCAGCAAACCTATGCGAGTCATCAGACAAAGAGTGATTTCATTTACTTCGGATTCTTATCACTTCAGTTCTGTAGAACACACACTTGACAGACATTTTAACAGAAAACTGTTCACTTATAGGCTTATAGGGAAAAGAACCAGATCATGGGAAACATACTGCCATTGCCAGCTTCCAGCATAAACTCTTTCCCTCATTTATAAACATGAATGCACAACTGTGAAACTACTTGCAAATCAGGGTATTTTGACCATTGTCTGGTGAATCAAAACTGTTTTAAGTGCCCACAGAGTCAACCTAAATTATTTATAGGTTTCTTGGCAATGTGTCTTGGGAAACTGGAAACAGACCGCTGGTGTTATTTAGAGCTCAGAACAATACGTTTTGAATTTGCAACACTTTACTATGACATATAGAAATGGGAAAGTGTGGACCTTAGACCCAAATCCTCAATTATTCTATTTCGTAAATCATCTGCTGTTCATATTCAACTGACCACAAAAGAGTCCAGAAATATGCAGAACAAGCAGAACACGCTTTTTTAAAAATATTTGTGACCACATGTCATCTTAATCATGTTAGAAAGCATGATTATGGTGACATGATTTCCAATTCCCACAAAATTATGAACTTTCTTGACTTTCAGTTTAGCCATGGACAGAGGTGGACACCCTGGCTTCAGAAAGTAAAAGTCCTACCATGTATTTGTTCTACCCATTCACTAAACAAAGTGATTTCACTGATGAGCTCCTCTACCTGCTAATTAAATTCAGCTGGTGTAGCGCATGGATGGAAGAAATACGCAGCAGGACTTTTACTTTCTGAAGCCGGTGTTCCCACCTCTGGCCACGGACAGATAGGAAGGTCATAGGAGAACAGTAGCGGCACAATGAAACTAGAACTCTGCTGCCACCCCCTGGTGAAACACAGTTAATACAGTTTTGTCGCTCCTCCCTCACCACATACTACCATCAAGGCTGCTAAATCATCTCCATGTGATTCAGATTACTTAGCATATGCTTTACTGAATATACTAAAATGAAAAAAAAAAAAAAAAACTATTGAACCTGATTAAAGTCCCTCTTTCTACTACAATTTAATTGCCAATTAAAGCAAGATAGAAAAATAAATGATCACGCACAAAGCAATCAAAGGGAAGCTATGGTTGTTTAAAACTACATAAAATAAGTCATTGGCAATATATTTTAACTGGCTCTTTTTTGCTCTCTTCAAAGATCACTGAACATGGTCAGGTGCAGTCCCACAATATCTTTTACACTACAGTAGCTGACAAGGGAGTATAGTCAAGGTGGCTTCATCACTTGAACAGGTAAAAATTCTGACTTCTAAATTTCTGGGAGGGTGAAATTTTATGCCCCATCTTACAAGTGATCATAACAGTACAGATCCATGGTTACAGATATTATGGTTACACGATGGTTTCCATGGTTTAATGATAAAGACCTACAGGAGACCACAGGAAAGGATATAGGCCATCACAACACACCACTGGACTAACAACCACTATGGGAAAATGGCATTCCCATGTGCTGACAGGTGTGATTGGACCAGACTTATCCCAGCGCACAGGATGGACCCCAACAGACCCACGAGGAACCATGGTTTATCTTTGACTGAGTGATGCTCTTTCCATTGCTTACAAACTGAGCTAAATATTTACCCGATTCGAAATGGCTATTTAATCCACAGACTAGCTTGAGAACATGGAACGTGCTTGAACTGCTTAAATTCAGGTGTTTATCCCACCCACCCCTGCCTGTTGGAACACATTTGTGGCCAATATTTTTTTTGAATTCACATGCAGACTCTTAAGAGCAGATTCCCCTTCTGAATGTATTGGTAAGAATTACAATCTGCTGCTGTGTCCTGCTGAAGACCTTTGACCCAAAGTGATGACAGAGGTCAAGACACCACAGAACACTGTGAATGAGCTGCAGTTACAGATGTGTCCCAGGTACATCTTACCTCACAATGAAATCAAACAGCATCACCACCATTAGACAGCATATCATATCTTTAAAGCTAAGCTGTTCTGACAACCCCAGGCAACCTGGCCTGTTCCAGTTTCCATCAATGAGGCAAAATGCTGATGTAATATTTGCATGTAAACACAGCTCAACCCTGGGGCTCCGTGGTGTAAACCTTTATTAAAAGTCATGAAAGAAATCACATGGTTTTTCAAACAAGATCAGGCAGTTCAGTAGCTCTGTGTAGTCTCGTACACATCCGGGAAGGGCAGAGATTTGTGTCCGACGCCTGTGACCAGGGGCAGGATTCCAGCGTTTGGCACCACATTCCACGACAGCGTCAGAGTGATGTTTTTATTGGCCCTGTCAGGAGAGAGTGGCAGGTTAGCCAGGCCCCCATCACTTCTTCGGGTGTCGAATGAAGAACGTGTTAATGTTTGTGTTAATTTTGTAAATTAGTAGTTTAACACATAAGCCATAAATTATTCCATAAATACTGATGGCAAAACAGTACAATTTTAAACAATACCACATTGCTCCTACACCACCACCTGCTGTTCACTGAGAGTATAGCACTGACACAAGAATCCATCATGACGGTAACATAAAAGCTTCAGAGGCATTAGCCCTATAATTTTCTAGCAGCAATGATACCAATGAACTTTTAATAATAGCTGCAGGGCCAGAAAAATAAATTACAAATACTTCTACCAGCATCTGCAATAAAGACATGACATAACTACTAAGCATGCTAGTACTTATCGATGATGTAACCAAACTTTGGAACAGCTTATTCTGAATACACCCTGTGAAACACACCTGTATGCTGACTTAACAATAAATGAAGAAATATGAAGCGAGTTAATGTGTTTGATGGTGTCCCCTCCACCTCCACAAAGTGGAAAATTCCTGGCGGTCATGCTGGAGCCAGTATCCATGCGGAGACAGAAGTAGCAGACAGAGCTTTCTGTAGCTTTTGGCAGAGACAGTGAGTGGTTTTGTGCTCCGAAGTTTTCGTGGGTGCTCAGCAAGTGAGGACAGCGTCAGTGACCAGTGGGAGGAATCGTATGGCGCTGAAGTCGATGCCCAGTCTGAGGTGGTGGCACGACACACACCCCCCCCCCCCCCCCCCCCCCCCCCGATTTCCAAACTCGTGTGGTTTGCCAGCCCTCAGTCCTAACTCTGCAGCGGCCCACTCACTATGTGAGAGTTTCACTTGCAGAAAACTTTGCGATTTAAGAATTATGATCTATATGTACTCGGCTTAAGGAGAGGAAAACGGTATTCTTTTAATGATTTCCCCTGTGAAGCAAAGAATATTCACAAATAACTTTTTGAGGTAGCAGTGGGGTGGCAGCGTTGTGGTGGTGTAATGGTGGTAAGGAGCAGGGCTGGTAACCGAAAGGCTGCTGGTTCGATTCCCTGCTGGCACACTGCTGTTGTACCCTTAGGCAAGGTACTTAACCCAGAATTGCCTAGAGTAAATATCCAGCCATATAAAAATGGATATAATTGTAACCTCTGGAAGTCGCTCTGGTTAAGAGCATCTACCAAGTGCCCATAATGTAATGTAATGCAATGTAATGTAATTATGATCTATATGTACTAGGTCTGAAAGAATATTTTTTTCCTCTCATTAAAAATTTTACTTATGAAGCCAAGAATATTCACAAATAAAAGACAACTTGGCTATGCATTGTACAGTAGCTCTACCCATGTGCTGATGTATCTGTAAAGTTTAAAGTCTGTTCTGAATTGAGTGAGAATAAGGGATTACTTACCGAAGGCCGTTGCCATCATCAAAGAAGAAATATTTGGATTTCATGTCCTTCAAAGAGATCTTTGTTTTTTCCCCTCTCAACACAATCTTATCCCAGAGAACCACCTGGTTCAGAACCTAGAGGAGAGAACCGCTCACATTACTGTGGTAAAGTATTTTGCACCATCTCACTCATTTTATATACAAATGGTTTTCTCAAATTACACCTTCTACTGATAACACTTTAGTGCATCAAGAAAATACATTATACCCATTCAACTTTGTCAATTCGTCAGGATTAGCTCAAATTTTACATGCCGATCTGACAGAATTCTTCAAAGCAATGACGCAGAGTTCCTGCTTTTTAAAAAAGAGGATTCGCCTAAAAGCACATTTGAAATAACTCTAAACACACATTCTCAGCCGCTGTTTAAAAGACAGACAAATGTCAATATATTAGAAATGAAATGGACGAAAGACGAAAAGAGTCAGGATTACTGAACCGGGGAGTCCGCTTACATTGCTTTTGGTGGTGTACTCTGCTGACAGATAGAGGAAGAGCTGTTTGACGTTCCAGTCAAATATTGGCTGCAGATGTGCTGAGGGTTAAGGAACTAAAAAACAGCAGAACGGGGTGGCTTTCATCACAGTTTGAGATGCCGGTGGGCACCAGGAGAAAGGAACACTTGCAGTCAAAGCAATGAAGCTGATACTGTACTGATAACCATGCAAACAAAGACTGGCTGAGTGGCTGCTGTGCTAGGGAGAGAGGAAGAGGAAGTTAAAATACCAGCGCTTGCCCTCGTTCAGCACAAACCACAAAACCACCAGAAGACTGCAAACCGTCAAGACTGTTACAGCGCTGAACTACTAAAGACGCCAACTACAGACATTTTGTAAAAGCCTAGCAAGCGTTCTATGGGGACAAAAAATAGTAAAATAAAAATCAAGAAAAAAAAAAAGTTAAAAAGGGAAACAGGGAAAGCTGGGTTAGATACACCAAGTAAATGGCCACACTATGAAGATGTAGGCTATAAACACTTGCATCCAACCAATCACTTTCCCTGAGATTTACTTTCCCATTCATCATCCCTAGCTGCCTTTAGAGGATGGTCCCATGTTGGCCAACAGAAATCCGTAAGTACCTGGTATTCGAACAGAATGATTTTTACATGTAACCAGACAGAGCAGGAACATTTTTTAAAAATCTTTTTATTCCAGATCATATTATTTTTATATTATACTTAGCAACCCAAACTAGGCTCTTTGCACATCATAGATCTAGTCAACCACACACAAAGAGACGGGGGGTCAAAGGATATCAGCTGAAATATCGAAAGTGAGGAATCCCAGATCACTTCGTTCTCTGGGCCCGGTGAAGTCATCCACGTTTTTCCTGAGAGTAAACAGAGTTACAGTGGCAGCAATGCAATGTAGTGGTAAGAAGCAGGGCTCGTGACCAACAGGTTGCTGGTTCAGTTCCCCACCGGGGCACTGCTGTTGTACCATTAGTCAAAGTGCTCAACGCACAACTGCCTCAGTAAATATCCAGCTGTATAAATCGATAAAACTGTAACCTATGCAAGCTGCTGCTCTGGATAAGAGTATCTGCTAAATGACAGTAATATAATGTAATATATAGTCCACAGCCTGGAAACAGCTCAAAACTCAGATGCTGGTGAGCTGCTTTCTGAGGTTAAATCACATTTCTGCCAGGTTTGCATTGCTGGATTGCACTGCCACGCGCACGTGACATAAGCACAACACAAAGAGTGGAAATGAATTTGACGTTACACGTTAACGAGGTTTCTTCTTTTTTTGGTGAACAAGCATCAATCTGAAGCGGTTCCTAAACAAACGGCCCCAACAACTGAGTTTGGAACTTGTCAAACATCTTTTCAATGTTACACAGCAAAACAGTAGGTTCATTTAAAAGTTGTTTAGTTGGTAGAAAGTTCCTGAACCCAAATGCAACTTCATAAATTCCCTGCAAGCGGTAAAGATGCAGCCATCGTAAAGATCTTGCATGCATTAGCCGCGAATGCAATTTCGGAACTATTTCGGTATATAACTAGCTGGATAGAAACATTCTCATTCGAATACAAAATAGTTGGGATTAGCTATTTAACATTCGCCAAATGCAGTGAAATGCACGGCGCGCCTTAATGAAAGTTCTGATTTAGGAAAGATCATATAATGATGCTGCTAGCACTTAACCAAGTAGTCAGCGGACAACAATACATTGTGTAGCCAGTCTGGTCACCAATGAATTTCATTCACTTCTTTCGACATCTTAGAACACCTGATGAGAAATTCAGGCTAACATGCCACCTCTACTGATTCTGACACAATACCACACGACTGATTGACTGTACTGGCTACATTCATAAGGAAAGCAAGCTATACACTCTTTTGAAGTTGGCGAAAATAGCTGTGTCTCGACTTGCCACACACACAGGCGCGCGTCTGACGTGCTCTACCGCTATTGGATAAAGACACCCAATGTTATCCGTCCAGCGAGTTAGCTTGCTAGCTTACCATCTACACAAAACGATCAGAGTTAGCAATTTAGTACAGGATATCGATGATCACCTCGTCTAAATGTATACCGACATGACTACTGCGTTTAGCAGGGTATGTAACTAAATGCAAGCATCATGGCTAACGTTACTTAAAACTGCACGCACTGCGGAAATACTACTCAGTGTTACAAGATGTGGCCAATTCACGGAACACACCAATATAAAGTCAGCCCGGCTAGTAACACTGAATTACACATGCAAAGTGATGTAGTAATAGGCAAAATATCTGCCCAGCTACCCAGTTTGCTAATTAAGTACACTTACAGCATCACTCTGGATACGTTTATCTCCACCGGAACGCTTCTATCTTTGAAAGCCGTCGTAATAAAGCAGCCGAAAGTAAGCGCTGCCATTACACTAAGCGAAAAGGCAAAGAGGGAATTTGCCCTCGATAACACTGTATTCATGTTGGTTAGTGCAACTGGTTACTCCAAATTAAATCGTCAGGATTGTAGGTAGCTAGCTAAGCGAATTGGGGAAAGTAACTGCAGGTATTAAGGCCAGCTGCTAACCCACAACCCTCTTGCGTGCAGGAAGTGTGCGAGATTTTGAAGACGCGGAAGTAAAAATCTAATCTGTATTGTAGCACGACTACGTTACCGGGCTCGTTCACGTGTGCTCAGCCTATCCACTTCATATGCCTCTTAAGTTATTTGCGCAGTCCCTGCTGTGAATGGATGCTCACACAGAAAAACCTAGTCGTTTGACGTAATAACGGTTTGAATTTATATTTCACGTCGCCACCTACTGCTGTGGAGATGGAGTCGCATGATTCCATCTTTGGGTTTTAGGGGTCCACTTTGATAGCAACAGTAATAACAGATTTTCTGTTAGGCCTATTGTGATAACAGCGTATAAGATGTGGTAATGGTAGAATGAAGACTTGAAATATCCATTATGAAAGAAATGTGTTGGTTTATAAACCTCATTTATGAAAATAAATGAGCAACTTTGTCTCCAGCCCATGCTAGCATTGCAATATTGACAAACATACTATCCTGTGTAAACTGCCATACCCAATAGCTTTCTCATGCTACACAGTGGAAGGACTTGGTTAGGGCTTTGACAGGAGACCTCAAAGAAACACCCAGTTGCTACTGAAAATGATGTTGGCAGGCCAGTAGCGGGAATTCTTCCCTCTGGACCAATACCTGAGACCAGTGGAAGGGACACTGAGCTGTAGGAGGTGTCTTGTTTCAGCTAAAATGTAAAATTGAGGTCCTGACTTACTGTGGCCATTAAAGACCCCATGGCACTTTTCAAAAGAGTAGGCGTATTAACACTGGTGTCCTAGTCCAATTTTCAAACTGGTTCCCTGTGTCTGGCAACCTAAACAATCCCCTACAGCTGGTTGATTAACTATGCAATCCCATGCATTTCCTATCCACCTTGATTCTCCAGGTTCACCGTATAACTGAATTTCTATTGGCAGAAAATGAGGTGAGCTGCTAAAATTATGTCATTGACCAGGGTTTGTTTCACAATTTTCAGTGACATTCTAGCCTGCCAGTTTTCCCCCATGAGATATATGATTGACCATTGCCTTTTCACCTTAAGGGTTGTAAATGTGCTTACAATTAAACAGCACTTTGTATCATTCAGGTATAAAACTTAAAACCTCCTTATTAGTACAATATTGTACATCCATAATGACTGCTGGGTAAACTATACCAGGCTTTGTTATGCAAATGAAATAACTTGACTGCCCATTTCCTGAAACAATCACCAAATGTCACCCGTTTTATTTAAATATTTGGCAGACGTATTTATGAGCACTAGAACATACCAGGTCAGAGCAGGCCTTGGCAACAGATAGCGAGTAACTTTTAGCAAGCGTGCTACAACCAATGTTCTGTTTTGTTTGCCCCCCTTTGAATTATAGCTGTTTGTTTCCAGGTAACAAAACAAAAAAAGTTTTCCAACAATCCATTACGGGGAGCTGTAATTTGAAGACGATGCGTGCCCTTTGGTCCCGGTTCAGCGTGACAAAGCCCATCACAATGTCCAGCGAACACAGCGCTGTTTTCCACAGGCCGGGCTACAGCTGTTTTATCTTATTTCTGCTCGCAGCCCAGACCCAGCTGCTGTGCGCGGCATATGATCCCGTCGGCACAACACAGACCCATTCCAAAACACGCCGAGCCACCGACGAGGAGCAATGACGGAGATTCTGGAGAGCAAGCCGTTCGGCTCGCAGTACACCAACGTTTATCTGAGCATATTCGCGCTCTTCTGCTTCAAGCTCTTCATCAAGATAAGCCTCAATATCCTCACCCACTTTTACGTCGTCAAAGGCAACCGCAAGGAGGCTGCCCGGATCGCTGCAGAGTTTTACGATTTTGGTCAAGGGCACAGTAAGTAAAAGAAAACAATCATGGCCGTGTCACAAAAGTGCCTTATGAGTCTTGGAAGCGACCTAGATGCCCTGTCCATCCAATGGAAACTGTAAGATTAAAGACCAGCAAAATGTTGGATGTCTGCAAAGTTGCAGATCTGCAGGTTTGATCTTAAGTAAGCATAGGGTACTGTACCTTCCTGCAGGGGATGTTTTCGTTCGCACGTGTTGCTGCAGCTTTACTTAAGTTTTTAGAAGGAGGGAGTGATACTTTTCAGGTCAGACAAACACTAGTACAAGTATAATTGAAAAAGAAAATATTTTTGCTGGAAAATATTGGACATGACATCATGAACTATTATTTCTTATTTTCAGTTATTCCTAACTTTCATTTTAGAAATTAGGGATCCTTGTTTTTTTTTTATAGGTGCTTCTGTTTTACTCTGTACAGTGCAATTCATCCTTTTGGTATAGTGTAAGTACTCACAAACATCACTTATATGTTTGGAAGTACTATATGTACAGGTTGGCTAGTTCTTCACATACAACGTTGGTAGTTCTTTCAAAGTATTGGCAGTGTTTGTATCCTAAGGTGTTGGTTTTCTCTGTTGTATTAGAAATATGGTAAGCAACATTATAGTAGAATATGAGTTTTCATGTACATTTCTTCTACAGTACTTTAAGGTTGGGCTAGCTTCTTTTTGGCTTGATATACTTTTAATGTATGGTGAATGTAATGTAATGTGACTGATGTAATGTGTAACTGATTTTATAAATCCAAACAATCTTTTTTCATGTCAACTTTACAGTAAAGCTCAGTACATCTAGTGGGGACCATAGAAGTGAGCCTTACATTTTTGGAGTTTGGTTGATACCCGGCCTTTTGATGACTTGATGCATTATGTGATAATCCTTCACATACGTGTTCAAGTATACTGATTATTGGCAAATTAGCAAGTTGCCATCTCGGACAGTATAGTGCTTATGTCATCTCTGAACGGGCTCCATCACAAACACTTGTATTGTGTTTCACATATAGCGCACATCTGTCATCAAGGAATACAGCAAAGTCAGCTGGGGAAAAAAAAAATCCACCAAAAAAAAAAAAAACAATGCACTTCACACTGACGACAGGATAAGAGAGCGGGGACTAAAAATACAATTGCTCATTCCATGCATGCTCCAGACTGCACACGTGCAACTGCATTCTGCAATTAAATCAGCTATCTAAATATGGCAGCGTTGTTTAAACTGTGCACAGGTCATGTGGTGATCGAAAATTGCACTACCACTCAGTGTGACCTCTGAACTATACTCGGGTTAAAATGTATTGTTCCTATTAATAATTATGACTGGACTAAGAAAAAAAAAAACATGTTCCTTGCAGTCAAACACAGTGGCTGATGAGACATATTCCTAATGCCATGGCTCATGAGTCAGTGTGTGTTCCTGATTCCCTTAACTTCCCATTAATCTGCAGTATGACTTCCCAATGGCATGCCACCATCACAAGACAATCAGTCATTTCATACAACTTAAAAGTCTGTTACTGAGTGTCTGTGTAGTTCCGTAAACTTCAGTGTACATCTACAGGTTGCTTTCAATGAGTAAATCTGTTCAATTATTGAATGTTAATCTTTAAAATCGTAGTTTCAGGACCTTGCATGTCATGCAATGTACACTTTAGTTCTGTGTACACCTGAAGTGGATTTTGTCAACGAGATGAGAGCATGACATAGCAATAGGGGTCACAATAAGTATTGTAAACACACACACACACACACACACACACACACACACACAGGGCAAATTCACAGGGTCAAATCTCAAACTTGCATGAAACCCAACAAATGCAGCTGGTGCATAAGTAGCACAATGGCAGTCTTGGACAGATAAGAGTGGCAGGCTATTTCACAAGTACTTTAAATTGCCAAGAATTTGTAGCGAAGTTCATATAAAACATCAGTATCAAATTACATCTGAACATCGTATATGATCAATTGTAGGACCGAACTATATTTCTTGAATTATAACTAATTTTAACTGTTTAGTCATATTTAATGGGCGTGTTTTAATAGCATCGCTGTTTGTCCTGGAGGGACTGACATGTCTAATATATATGTTCCGAAAGCTATGCATTACAGATGTTTTTAAACTGTTTATCGCACCAGTTTTGCTTGCATCTCCGTTCACTGTGCGCAGTTCCTTGTTTGGTAAACAAACGAATCTCGAGTAAAGTAACCGATCATTACTGTGGCGCAGACCGTCAGAAATGAAAGCATCAGACACCATAAATCCTAAAACGTGAGCGTTCCTGCCACAACGAGCTAGCATGGTCAATGGCTGCGCCGAGGTCAAGCCAGTGCTTAACGTGTTTTATAAATAGAAGCGAGCTATGTAATCTCTTTTTCCATCCCCCCACCGCGGCTCTCCTCGGCGCTGCCTGCGCATGTTATCGCGTTCTGCTCCAGAGCACCCAGTAAAAACAAAGCAGCAGCCAATCAGAAAGCGAGCAGGCTTGACTCACGCTGCTGAGGGTTTTGCAAGGAGAGATAGCTGATGCAAACATGCCCGAAGTTCCATCCATAGAGAGCGACTACAGGGAGCAAACGCCAAGGAAAAGGACGCTAGAAAACTCAGAAGGTTTCCCTGCGAAAAAGAAAGCCTGCTGGGGTATTTTAACTAGTCAAGGTCAGTTACATGATTATGAATTTCACCTACACTGCTAGTGTAGGCTGTCCCATTTCAATATTGCAACGCTGCTTGTTGAAGCAAGTTTTATTAGGGGCTAGCAGGTAGCTACCAGGGATTAACCTTTGAATGCTTTGGAAAGGGTACAGATCATAAGTAAAACGTGTTTTACTATGTTTACCGTTTAATATGCGATGTTTAAAGGCTGTATGCATGTGACCTAAGATTCCATTCACATTAAGAATCCACACCGTGTAAACACTACAAATGTGAGGGTAAACTAAGATTAGTGCCATGACAATGTCACCCGTGCGTTGTAAATAGCATTCCGACACAGTGACACTGGGAGGATAGCCAGTAGCTAGATCATTCTTCCTGCCACGCTGCCTGCTGTGAAAGAGCCGTCTGTTATAAGGGGTGAAGCAACTGCGCTAATATCACATTGTACATAGTTAATACAGAATACAAAGGCAGTGTTCGAACCTGTCAGCACAAAATGTACACACGTTTGTTGGTTTCATTAATGTGAGATGCAGATTACCCCACATGTGCAGTGAGAGGATTTCCTATGAGTGGTTGGTTGCATAACATGAAAATAAATAAATAAATACATACATCACATGAGCCATAATCCTGGATAAGGATTGCCCCACATCCTGTAGAACAGGGCGTTTTCAGAGAGGGAGATACACTGAAACCTTTGTTCAGTTCCTCGGTATTGTTTTTAGGATCTTCGGTGACAGGACTCAGCCATGGCCTCTTATGTCATCACTCTCTGACTTATGTAGCATGCTAATCTTTCACACATTTGATAAAGCACAATAAAACCGCAGCCTTTGCACGTGTGTTATAAACAGTAGGGTAAAAGGCTTTCATTTTGATTGAGGTAGTTTTTTAAAGGCCGTGTAAACATCATGGGTCATATTTATGGCTGACTGTTCCCTGGCACATAAGGTCACATGTTAAAATCTGTTAAAATCTTTGATGATGTCCATCTCTTCAGAAGACAGCCTCTCTCAGCCCTCAGCCTCTCTTTCTGCCTCATTTCCCGTCATTCTTTAACGTCCTGAGAGCCATGTCACTAAATTTAGAACCTAGAAATACAACATCTCTGAACAAGCGTTTCTTTAAAAGGGGTGCTAATCTTGGTCTAGTCATGTGACAGTTGACATCTGAACCCGAGCAGCTAGAGAGAACCCCCACCGAAACTCAGGCCTTACACTGACACAAACAAGCCTGCTGCACACCTTGTACTGAAGAGGCCAAGAATGCAAGCACTTAATGTCATAGCTCCTGCAAATTTCATCTAACCAGTTAATATTAGAGGAATGTCTTTGCCACCGTTTACATACGATGAATACAGTTGGTTTCACTCATTTAGTGTGAACTGAATTTCTTGAGCATGGTTTTAAATGTCTGCATTTTTAACCTTTAAACAACATAATTACAAGCTGTGTTACATTTCAGTCATAGTGTCAACAGAATCTATTGCAATAAAGTGGGTAGTTGTACTAAGTACTGTGATACAAATATGCTGAAGCTGGTTTAGTATAGCTAATAAAAATGTAGACCAGATGGTGGCAGATTTTGATTTTCCTGTTTATTACAGCTGTTGTATGGTGCCACACTTAAAAATCCAAATATATAAAAGGATGTGTTCCATGCTGTGTAATTTGCTGCACATTAGCACAAGTGCAATGTAATTGTATTCTTATTGTACTGTAATATTCTCACTAATAATAATAAAAGAAATGTGCTACATTTATTAATGCTGTACACCCTGTTAGCATTGGAGATGCTAAAATCCGTAAGAACGCCCTGATTAAATATCTCGTTTCCTCTCCTGTCATCACTCATTGGTCAGTTTCTGTTCAGGTGTGTCAACGCATGCATGGTCTTCGAAACACAAAAGGTACATGCTGTGCGTCTGCATGAAATATTCATGAAAGACAATTTAATGGAAAGAAAAGGTATCCTTTAGGAGACACAGAACTCGCCTGACGTCTTTTGTGCAAGGTACCCAATAGCATTTCAGCACTCTGGTTAACTGGGGAGGGTGACTGTGGAAGGGCAGGGGGTCAATGAGTGGAGAGCTTTTTGGCGCTTCCAAGAGCAGGAAAGAACTGGTACACCGTGATTGGTGCTTGAATGAACTTGCGCTTGAATGAATCGCTAGAATACTTGTTGCAGGCTTCCTCCGCATCTCTTCTGCAGTGACATTTCCTTCGGGAATTGAACTGAGATGTGGAATTTTCCATCACCCATTGCAAATCTCATTTCCCATCAGCACCCAATCTTTTCTATCGGACCTACACTTTAGCGGTTTGTCTGTTTTAAAATAACATCCACGTGCAACCTTTCAGTGAAAAAACAGGAGCAAGTCATTATAACTGGTAGGACACAGAGGGGAACACAACTCCATGCTGATGCAATTGACGAAAAAACTTCCATATTTATTTGATATAATATTTATTTAATATCTCAAAATCCTTGATGGATTGTGTTGGGGACATTTTGTGCTGCAGGACTAAGAAACAAAACCCCAAATGCAAAGTGTTAGGAATGCAAAACGTGTCCTTGCTGAGCCGTTGCCATCTGGCAGAATCTCACAGTCAAATCAGCTCCGGTTTCCAAAGATGGCCGCCGTTTCTGGACTCGGGGACAAGGCCGCCTCGAGGTGACAAGCGTCCTCTGTTCCGCAGGCCATGTCTGACAAGCTCGATTTCAGCTGGCTTGATGTGCCGTGGGGAGACGGCGACCTCGGTACGTAGCGGCGTTCGCTGGCCTCGCTCCGGCATCCACGGATAGATGGTGTTTGTGGAACGTGTCAGGGCTGCTGGTTGTATGCAGTTAGCTCAGATGGCTTACTGGGAGGCATGTCTAAATATAGCCCCTGATTTACTGAGTATGAAATGCATCCAGAGGTCCTCTGATGGCCGTAGACGTTTTGATTGTGCTCAGTGAGAGCAGGCGCTCACCTCAAGGAAAGCACTTCTGATTTCGAATCAAGCTTGTTGCATCACTTGACTTAAAGGAGACTGACAGTTAATCCATTGATGCTACAGCGCTACAAAAAGTGCTACAAAACTTCATGCCTGTGTCTGTGCATATTTCTGACAGAACAGTTTAACAGCAGGTACTCTTTGTAAAGAGAGACTTGATGTTGTTTATCTAATCTGGCATTTCACAAGTGTCTGAAATGAGTCACAATCAGTTAATTGAAACTACAGTGTTAGCTATGTAGTGCTAAATAATCCTTTTTTTTCAGAAGAATAAAAGAAAAACTAACGCTTTTTGGATGGAGTATACTAGACCAGTTTAGAAGCTGTGAAAGTGCTAAAATGCAAAGAAACCCTTTTCTGGCCTTTGTTTCAATAGAAAAACCACTCAATAAAATACCTTCCATGATTTTGCTCTTCAGATATTTTCCCCAGACTTTGTATTTCATGAATACATTTGTTTGGGAGAAAATGTGTTGATGATGATGAAGATGGAGGAGGAGATTATTTGACTGAAGCTCAGCTCAGCGAAGGCTTTATTTTAGCCTTGCTTTAATTCCTTATTAGCACTTCTGCATAATATAATTTTAGCCCTCTTCGGCACAGCAGCCATTATTCTGAGTATTGACTCAGGTGTGTAAACTGAGCTTAACCTTGGATGCAGTCACCTGCCATGACAGTAAAACAGCTGTTGAGTCGAGTGGTGCTGCTTCTGGCCGGCAGCTGCTGCCATTTTTATTTCAAACGATACCTCTTTCCAAGTCAGGCAGGGTCGATTGTGTGCGCGGCCGAGCAAATTCATTGTTAATGTCATTTGGCAGGTTCTCGTACAACAATGAATCAGCTCAGCCACATTCTGTGCAGTTGGTTGTTAGTGTAAGAGCACCCTTCAACTGTAATTGCGAACCCCTACCAGTCTCTTTGCAAATGTGATGATCATTCTACCTAACTCTCACTGTCTGTTTTTTTTTTTCCACCTTTGTTTAGGGAGACAGGTAGAAATTACTCTCGAATTAACTGCATTTCTCCAGCGCTGTTGTAATAACGGATTTTAATAAAGGAAAGTGTCAGGCGATCCATGGCAGAGAAGAAGGGGGTTTTAGTAGTTTGGTGTCTGTGGGAGGGGTGATGGGGTAAGATGGAATGTTTGAGGAGGGGCGTGTGGTGCTGTGTTGCAGGGTCATGGGCAGACCGGTCGCCGCTGCACGAGGCCGCAGCACAAGGTCGCCTCCTGGCCCTCAGGACTCTGCTCTCGCAGGTGAGACATTACATTAATTTACATTACATTACATCATTTAGCAGACGCTCTTACCCAGAGCGACTTACGAATAAGTGCATCGATATGCTAAGAGTAGACATCATAAGGTATTGCAAGAGGTCAGTAAGATACAAAGTTAAGTGCTAGGTTAGTGTGGAGTGAGACGTGTGCGGACATCAGAGGGCTTGAAGGACAGAGGGACAGAGAGAATGATAGACGGACGTACACACACACACACACACACACACTGGATTAATCACATGAACTTCTAGCCCTGTTTCTCCAGAAAATGTGCATAAACATGTTAAAATGCTGACGTGTACATACTGAAAACAGGGTATCGATTTGAAAACCAATGTTTGTTTTTTCCTGTTTTTTTTTTTTATTATTATTCCTCCCACCTAAGGGCTACAGTGCGAACATTCTCACCATTGATCATGTGACCCCGCTGCATGAGGCTTGCCTGGGAGACCATGTGGCCTGTGCCAGGGCCCTCATAAAGGCTGGAGCCAATGTAAGCCTTTCTGAAAAGAATCAAACACGCAGACAGAGCACAAACATGTAGATTATATACATACATACACAAACGTGATTGCACAGAACGTTCTGACTATGTTGCTGTAATGATAAGACTGCATGGTAACACTGTTGCAATGTTATGCACATGTTTGCTGGGAATAGTCATATCATCTCAGTAGTCATCTCAAATTTGTAATACATAGACTGTAATCTGACATAAAGTGTGGTGAGCTGAATACCAAAAAGACATTTTGTTGCAAGACCGTGTCACCTGCGGTATCACAACATGCGGATGCCCTTCACAGGTAAACGCCACCACCATCGATGGGGTGACGCCGCTTTTTAACGCCTGCTCCTCGGGCAGTGTGACGTGTACAGAGGTCCTGCTGGAACACGGAGCCAAACCCCAGTCTGAAGTGTGCCAGCCCTCCCCCATTCACGAAGCCTCCAGTAAAGGTGGGCTAGCTGGGCTCTCCCAATCTCTGTTCATTACATTATTGCCATTTAGCAGATGCTCTTACCTAGAGCAACTTGTATAGGTTACAGTTTTTACATGGAGGTTTTACTGAGGCAATTCTGGGTCAAGTACTTTGGCCAAAGGTACAGCAACAGTGCCCTAGCGAGGAATCGAACCAGCAACCTTTCGGTTATGAGCCCTGCTCCGTACCGCTATGCTGCACTGCCGCCCATCTCTGTTTTCCATCTCCCTTTTCCTCATGACTCTCCCACTTCTTTTAGATAGGTCAGCAAGAACTGGCTCTGTACTCTCTAAAAATAACTTCACTTTGTGATTAAACTTTAAAAAGGCTTAAAATAAGTGAAGAGGCCTTTAAATATCTCACCCACCAGCAGTCGTTGGGAGATTTGTTATTTCACTTCATGTACTGATTGAAAAAATAAGGAGAATCATTCACTAGTAGAGCGCAGGATGTGGTATACCACACAGTATACTGTTCCAGCATATGGAGCTTTATGATCTAATCATTATCTTCCCACAATTCAGAATATTAGATGTGCTCAGTAACATGCACTTAGATTTAGAACAGGGGAGCCTAAACCCTGATAAAGGAATTTTAAAGTCTGTCAGGGTTAACATCTCTTCTTAACTGCCCAGAAGTCAGACTCTTGGTTAATCTAAATCATATGTGAACTGTTAAATTAAACATGTAAGAGATCAGACCGAGGGGAAAAAGCCATCGCCCCCTAAGGATCAGCACTGGAGGCTGCTTTCATGTGCTGTCATTCTGCCCCCCCTTCCCTCCAGGCAAGAGCGGGTGTGTGGAAGCCTTGATCTCCTGGGGGGCGGATGTGGACTATGACATTCCTCATCTGGGGACCCCCCTGTACATCGCCTGCATGTCGCAGCAGCTGCAGTGCACACGCACGCTGCTGGACGGAGGTGAGGGGCTACAAACCCATAACCTACTGAGGGGCCACAAACCCATAACCTACTGGGGGGCCACAAACCCATAACCTACTGGGGGGCCACAAACCCACAACCTACTGAGGGGCTTCAAACCCATAACCTACTGAGGGGCTACAAACCCATAACCTACCGATTAATCAATAACTCGTTGATTTCTATGGTATATCATGAATACACAATGTGTGTGTGATAATCCAAGTTTCCTGCAAGAAAATATTTCTCTTCACTACAGTTATATTTTAAAATGTGCCGTCTTCTTATGACCAGAATCTGGATTATGACTGGGTTATCAATAATATCAAATTAATATTAGGGTTAAAAGACAAAATGAGGAAATGAGGAAGAGATAATGTGATTTTGGAGTGCAGGTTAAGACTCCATCATTCTTCTGATGATTCGCTTTGTGTCACTGTAGTCACTGTAGTGGTAATTAAAATGTTATAGCTTTGCTGCAGTGAGTTGGATATCCTGAGAAGTGTGGAACTCTGCAGGACTACAGATCCCAGCATTCATGGTGACGGGATTTCCCCTCTGACCCCTCAATGCAGGAGCAAATGTACAGAAAGGACGGTTCCTGGAAACGCCGTTACATGCTGCGGCTCAGAAGAACTGCACAGAGATCTTGAAGGTCCTGCTGGAGTTTGGAGCCAACATTAACTCCAAGAACCTGGAGCTGAAGCGCCCGGTAGAGACAGCGCCCCCTAGCAGTCTGGCAGAGGGACTGCTCCTGCTGTTCGAAGGTAGGCCGCTTTTCAGCATTGCCGTCTATGAAAAGAGACGTCCACCACACTGCTCTCAGATCAGAAATACTGGATCTTAAATAATCCTTGCTTGGTTTGCAAGGTCTAATTAAGTAGTATTTTTTGAAGTATTCAATAAAGTCTTGCAAATTGGCTGTCAGTAATTTCTCATAACTTTTGTCAGATTACTGGTATGCATTGCTGGAAGACCTTTGTCTGTTCTGTGACATGATACTGATTAACAAGTTGAAATGTGTCTGTTCTGAGAGCTTGAGGGCAAAAACAAGCAAAAAAAAAAAAAAAAAACAGTTAGCAGTGAGAGCGTGGAAGTTTTTGGGCATCAGAATTCTAGTCCGGTGTTCTAAATAGAACTGCTCTCGATTGGAGGACGGGTTGAATGACATGTGCCTGCCCCTCCTACCCTTCCCTGTAGCCATGCCCCGCTCCCTGTGTCAGCTGTGCCGCCTGAGCATCAGGGAGTGCTTGGGCCGCTCCAGACTGCACCTCATTCCTCAGCTCCACCTGCCAACCCCGCTCAAGAGGTTCCTCCAGTACAGATAGAGCGGAGAACTTTATTCAACCATGTGAATTATTGCATTTACTACCTGCCTACGTGATCCCACAAGCATGCCCACCACTGTATTTTTACTCTATATGTTAACTGTGCTACTGTCACTTTAAGAGGTATGGCCATATAAAAAAAAAATCACTGACAGTAATGTGTGTCAGTTGTACAAACTAAAATCTTTCACATTTTAGGGAAAAAAAATGAAAATAGCAATAAATCAAGCGCCATCATTTTCTTAACATTGAGCGACAAATTTAAGCAATTTTAGCTATGTTTTTTTGGTACTTACACATTGTCACGTGTTGGCCAGTCACTGAAGTGAACGTTTTTGTGTGTAATTGCTATATACAGAATATTGTACAAGGATGTAACACTTGTTGTGTTACAGAGTTAAGTGCAAACCTCGTCGTTACTGAATGCGCCACTGTGAAAAGGCTACACTACTCTGCCCATGGGTCCGTTGCTCAGTCATTGTGAATGTGTTCATTATTTGTCCTGTGGAGAGCTGCTGGACGCCTGCTGTGTTGAGGTATAACAGTGTGCTTCTCTGTGTCCTTATGCCATTGCATGCTAACCCCCACTCACTTGAGTCCAGTAGATTAATTGGATAAATGTCCACCTGCCAGTGGAAAAAAAGTGTTCAGAGAGTTTATATGCTAACCACCTTCCTTCTGACTGATCAAATTATTGAATCAAATGATCATGTTAAAATGTAAAAAAAAAAAAAAAAAAAAAAAAACACAATATATTGCATATCAAATATATTTCCAACTTTAAACTGTACTGCATATTAGAAAATATGAATTATTAATGTCATTTCTATGTATGTGATTTCCTGCATCTGCTACAGAGCTTTGTAAAATTCCATATTGTAAATGTTGTACATTACATACGTGTATATGCCTATTTTCAATAATCGGTGTATTTTGTAATATATGCAGTGATTACAGTTTGTACATAGTTTAGTTTCCCAGTGTTTTTATGAAGTGTACCTTCGGACATATACTGCCTTTTCACAAGAGTGTTCTTTTTGTGTGAAATGTGCACTTCAGGTACTTGCACACATCTGATTAAAGGGGAAATGGGAGGGTAAACTATGTAAGACCACAGGAGATTCCAAATGATCTGAGTAAAAATATGTTAACATGATGATCATGTTGCATTGTGTGCCTGGCCCAATGTAACCTTATTCATTGCTATTGGTGTGTCATCTGATGTTGTCAAGGTATTTCAGAGCCAAATGTTTGTATTCTGAATGTAAACTTATAGTAGTCGTTGTCAATGAATGTTTTGCCAAGCTAATTCATGTAAAAAAATTCTAATGTATGCAAAAAAAAATATATATGATTAAAATATCATTGACTTTTTGGCATTTTTTATTTGTGGAAATGTCATGATTTAACACTTGGTTTGTATTGCTCGACTTATCTAAAGTTAAGGGTGTAAGTCTGTGGTAAGTGTGCAGAATAGTTAGATAAAGGTGCACATTCTATAGAGAACCTAATTGTTAAATGATAGGAGTGAATGATGTTACTTAGTAGTCAACTACAAAACCTTGATTTATTCTTTCCAGTACACTCTTGGGTATCTAATTTTGCATTATCCATGCATTGTGATCCTAAAATTGATTTTCCCTTCATAATGAGTATGAATCAGTTTTATTTAAGCAGAAATATTTTAAGTTACCATAGACTTACAGAATTATTAGGGTTATCCATTTTCTAGTAGTTATGGGACTAGCTGAACACTAGGGGGAGCCCTATTGCACACAGTGGCACACTTTTTAAATCCCCCAGCAACTTTTAAAATTTCCCACAATCACTTCTCTTCAGTTAGGTCTTGCTCAGCACTATCACACTTCAATCAGCTACAGTTTAAAGGTCATAAATTGGATGGTTAATTGTTATATTGGTTTATTTTAATATATCACTTTTCTAATGTAGCAGGACAACACATTATGAATGATCCAAAATCCTTTGCAGAAACAATCTTGATTCCAGGTCAAGCAAGACACAAAGAATGGTGTGTCATTGCCCATCAAACTACAAGACTGCTTGTCTCTAATTCAGATCGTGAGATATCAGCCCCTCTTTCCCCAAACACATTGACTAATTTGTTAACTACTCAATCCATTCAATAAAAGGGAAACCATTTATATCCCTACAAAGAAATTCCAACTAGATAATCCCTTTTAAAGGTTTTAAAAGTAATGCTTGCAAAATGCATCTTTTTAACAGAAAAAACAAAAGCTAAAACTATTGGCAACCTACACCGATTTTTGTTAGTGCCAAAATAACCAGGGGGAGCTGAAAAATAAAGCACACTGCCAGCATAAAACCTACTTCCACAGCCTCCCTCTATTGTGTTGCTCACAGACTCAACTTTAAATAGTTCCTGGCAATTACCAAAGCAGCTTCACCTGGAAATTTTCCAATCAACCGAGTCACAAACACCTGTTACCAATGCCCACCGCATTACAATTACCCCAATCACTGTCTAAATGGGCTGTTGCAAATGTATGCACTTGGTGACGGTGAAATGAATATTACAGCCAGTATATTCGTTGTAAATCAAAAGCATTCCGCAACAAAACCTTTTTTGACTGTATGTATTTAATTGATTCTCTCATATCCTTTACATGTTGTGATGATTTTGACTGAATGGACTACTCCGGGTAAACGGGATGCAGCTTCTGATTCATGAACCTTTCTGCTCTGATAAACCCCTTCCTACTTCACCTGTTGTCACTTAAGAAGGCAACCAATGAAAGAACTGTAACCGAGTGCTTACGTCTTCTTGCATATAGATTGTGTTGAACACTGTCCCTTCCCTTTGGACTTAACTGCCTCCAGGTGTCCTAAATGGCTGATCACCAATGACAGGTTACCCCTTTTCCTCTCCTTTTTTAACCCTCCACCCTCCCCTTTCCCAGGGAAACCACAGCCATGTTTTTACACAGCAACGTGTTTAGATATCCTGACATCATTTAGAGTCCCCTGCAATCATCATTACGACACTGTCAGTATACACATGTATAAGACAGATCCTGTTACACAGAACACAAAGCACCAGACCATACTGCATGCCTGCACCCCTTCTCCTGAAACACTCGTTTCTGTAGCGGTTTACTTTTATTTCGTTTGGGAGTCCATTTTCACAAATCATCTTGCAGGTAACCATTTCAGTGACAGCCATGTCAACTCATGTATGTAACAGAAGATGTATCACTTCAAAGGGGAAAAAACACAGTATGTTAGGAGTAGATCAGGTAATAAATATCATCAAAAAATATCAAAAAGTTTTTAATTGATGAATACCTATGACAATGTGAATGTCTGATCAAGGTGGCTTTCAAATCCGTATATCCATAAACCCTAACCATCTGAACTAACTAATCTGTAAATGAGCTGACTGCACGTGCATCGTCCGACTTGCAGCTTGTGTGTGTGATTGTGTGTGTGTGTGTGTAAGGAGCAATGATCAGTAATTCATTAGTACTGTTAAAACTGGTTTATTAATTACTGCCATATGGAAACTGTATTTGAATCTATTGAGGTTGGCTATTCAGACATTTAAACATTAACTGTACAATTACACAGGGAAATGTGGGGAAAAAGCTTCCAAATGTAAACACATGAAGATTCCTGGTCTTTATTATTATTAATAGTAGTAGTATTTGTATTTAAAACAACAGTACATTAACTAAAGTACAAAAGCTATGGTACTGTATGAAAAGATTTTGTTTATATTGCTTGCACATTAAAGGTAAATAAGCAACACAAAAGCATTTAGAGAGGATTATGCGAAGAAATGTGTTGCTGCATGATCCAGAACCTATTCATCTTGTCCTTTTGTCATCCGTTGTTTTAATCTAAATATACCCATACAATAATAATAATGCAAAATAGGAAGTGTGATTTCACTGATAAATCTGTAACAGTCCCATAATTAACCAAAACCAAATAATTATGAGATAAAGGGCAAATTCTGACAACTGTATTCATTTCTGAAAACTATAATATTACCTTTATTATGCCAGGCAATAATTGTGGCAATTGACTGCAGTTTAATACAATGTCAGTGTAGTAGCTGGTATACATGGAGAACATAAATAAATAAATGCATAAATAAATAAACAATTAAATAAACACACAAACAGATACATACCACAGTGTAACCTGAGGAAAACCAAACAAACCCTAGCATGGTACCTTTGAACCAAAATCGATGTAGTAAAAAAATGATAAATAATTCAATCTCTTCAGAGTAACCCCCAGGCATACTCAGTTGCATTGTCTTTGAAACTGCACATTATGCGACGT
This sequence comes from Megalops cyprinoides, assembly GCF_013368585.1. Taxonomy (NCBI): domain Eukaryota; kingdom Metazoa; phylum Chordata; class Actinopteri; order Elopiformes; family Megalopidae; genus Megalops; species Megalops cyprinoides. The sequence continues at coordinate 22,342,697 of NC_050604.1, forward strand.
AAAGCTCGTAAAGGCTAACACAGCTAACGCATTCAACACGCGCAACATTAAAGGATAATAAAGGATGATAAATTTTGTTTTGTCTTCTACTTTATTAAGGCACAACTTGCAGATATAATGATAATCAGTTAGTAACAACTATACGGCACTACTCAAGGTGCGGAGTGAAGGAAAGTGGCTTCCTTCATTGAAGACAAGCTATCTAACAGCCCTCTACGTATTTCTGCTTGTTCATGTTCAAAGACATCCACATTGTAACTGGGATAGTCTGACTGCAAATCATTTCCCAGCCTTGACTGTTAACAGTGGGAAAACACCATGCCTACATAGACTCAGAGATTAGCGAGGAATTATGAAGATGTAATGATGCAAATTAGACCATGTCTAATCATTATATTGTTTTTTTCATGGAAAAATATTCTTTTTTTTTCATTTTAACAATTTCTCTTTTTCATCTCCAACCACAGTCATCCCTGATATGGCAATACTGCACAACCAAAAATATGTATATACAGTACGAGCTAATAAAGAAAATTCACAACTTTACATATCTCCTCTTTTGGAACTACAAAAATAATGTTTACATTCACAGTCAAATACAAAACACACACTGCTGCCAGTCTGTTTCAATGCAAAGCAACTTGGTCATACTAAAGCTTATTTTCAATCTCACAGATACTGCAGGCTTCTGATTATCTTTCATTAGTTAAACTATTAGACTATTTTTTTTTCAATGAATAAATAATGGTATCATTGCATGAATTACAACAGAACTTCATAAAGATTGTTCAGCTGGGATAGTTTTGTTTTTCCTTATTTTTCATTAAATTAACATTAGACTACTTTTATGTTTGTGAGTTTTTGTTCTTTTTGAGCAGATACTGACTCCAAAAATGGTGAAATGTGTAAACAAGAAAGAAGGAAGGAAAAGACAGGAAGTACTCTTTCTGAGAGACAATGAAGAAGGTAGGGTATTACAAGGAGACCTCTGCTACGACCATCGGAGCAATGACTACCTTTTGCTGATTTTTGGCAGACGACACTGACTGTGGAAATAGTGTTCAAATCTGTGGATGGTGACGGTCTACATTGTTCTCCTTCCAAAGGGTTTCTTATGAACAGGGTCATGCTTTCTGCCAAAATAATTAATACATACATGTTTATATTTTTATACATATATAAAATGTAATTCAAATGCTTTAGCATTTAAGCATCCTTTTTCTACTCTGACAGCACAATCACTTACTGTACATAAATGTTAAACAATTATTTCAATGATATGTGCTGCACCGCCAGCAAGCTGATGTGTATATGCTTTGTGAATACCTCTAAGCCACATATTGTGGGATGGCAAGTTTTTTTAGCCTCTATCACTGCTCTTTAAGTACTTACTGTACATTGTCTGTAATCCATCTGTGCAGAGGACTCGCACCCCTGTCCTTTCCACAAAGAATCCCCCCAAGATTCCAGAAGTTGATGTACGCGCCCGCGCCCCCCCCCCCCCTCCCCCCGAGTCACATGACCAAACACTGCTAGCCCGCGTCTCCGTGACGCTGTGCTCAGAACGGGTTGATGCGCATCCCTGTGCCCAGCGGGGAGAACGGGTTCACCTTCGCCCACATCAGGGCGTCGTTCAGCGAAATCGCCGACTTGCCGTCCTCGAGGAAAAATACGGGGCCCTGCGTGAGACATACAGAACGAGCATGCTTCCGTGAAATCTCACGACGTGAAAGCTTACCAGAGCATTCACGAGAACACATGCTGGGAGAGCATGGGGGCAATACGGAGACAGGACATGGGTGCGTGAGGGTAGGCCAGTGTGTGCACGCGAGGCGCGGACGCGCGACCGACCTGTATCCGCAGCCCCGTGAAGCAGGAGATTTGGACGTCGGAGTGGCTGGGGAGGTTGGAGCCGGTGACGTAGTCGGGCCCCTCCATGCCTCTCAGAGGCTCCTCCTTAATTCTGCTCAGCAGGTGGGCGTACTCGGATTTCTGGGCCTCGGATGGGGGCGTGTACGTCACCCCCTCAGGGGACCTGGCGGAGAAGAACATTGAAAGAGCGTGATGACGCAAGCGAAATGAATACACTAAGTTCAAATCTTGGGGCAGATTTGATTTGACAGTAAAATGGTTTGGATATTTAATTAGAAGTCAAAAGCATTGTTGCATTTTTCAATTACTATAAATCCTTTGTAGCTTGCAGTTTAAAATAAAGTAAGAATATAACAATCAATAAGTAATACTGCATGTAATCTGTTAAAGCAAAGTAAAGGCAAAACGCTTTGCATACTGACAACACTGGAGAAGTGATCTGACCCTCCACCTTTTCCAATCCCTCCCCTAGCTTGCTCCAGTTGCACTGGAGACATTTGATAATTCACTTTAAAAAAGAGAGGACCACAAACCATGAACAGTATCGTTTTCCGTCAGGTCAACCCGTAGATATGGGAATACGAAAGAATAAGCAGGTTCAGTTCCCAGACGGGACACAGCTTTGGTGCCTTTGAGCAAGGCGCTTGCCCTGAACTCCGCCAGTAAAACAATAGGCTCGGTAAACAGAGTGCACGTAGAAACATGAGCTGTGCTAAGCTAACAAACAGCGCTAATAATGCTAAGTAATGCCGACAGTCATGCGCAGCACTCACTTGTTGTGCGACTGTGTGCACGCCCGCCACGCCTCCAGCTCCACGGAGAGCTGCTCGATCCGCAGGGGGACCAACACCTCTCGCCTCTTCAGCAGCTGGCTGCGGGGCGCAAGAAATACACCTTAACATCAGCCATTCCCTCCAAAAAATACATCATAACATCAGCCAATCCGTCCAAAAAATACACCATAACATCAGCCATTCCTTCCAAAAAATACACCTTATCATCAGACACTCCATCCAAAAAATACAGTAACAATATCAACAAATGACAAGCATAAATTACTTAACATACACACTGTACATTTAACATATCTTAAAATACATAGCATTGTCACCCAACAGGAACAATGAACAAATCAGATTTTACACCTTTAAGCTTTTTTTTGGCCCTTTAGCATGGTAAGGCTCTGATTTTTACGACAGAAATATATTCCTCTAAAGCTAACATAGACCTCAAATGCAAGTTGAGACAGAGGGAGGCAGTTAAATTGTTGTTACAGTACATGTTTTTACTTTATTGTTATTTAGCAGACACTTTTAGCAACCCTAACCCTAAGCCTAACCCTTAGGTGCCATAAAAATGTTGCATTTTGACAATCCATAAAACATGACGACCTGGACAGTGGGAACAGGTTAAACAATGAGAATATAGAAAAGATCAGCCGCCAGAGCTGCTTCTGACATTTACATTCCAGTTTCATCTTTTAGCAGACAGTTTTATCCTGAACATTGCACAAATGTGTAAATGTCAGAAGTGTGGGTACATGTTTTACCACTTTTCAAAAAGCATACTTGATACCTGGCCCTCTATAACAGCTAATTTTTGTGTAGAGGTTTTTCCCTGTTCATCGCTCTCTCTGAAACCATATTCATATTGTGCTTGACTGTCAGTGTTTAATATTTGACCAAGGAAGACTATTTGCCAGATTGATAATTGCAATTTATACAGACAGTGCACTGTGGCCAGTCATACAAGACAGCTGAATGTGATATTTTTTCCGTTTTTTAATATCAGGTTACAGACTGTGTTTAGGTCGGATATTTAAACTCTGCTTTTTTTAACAAACAAAGCTTTCCCTGCAGTTAATCACACGGTTAATTAAATTAAGTTGGTATTCATCAGCAGATGCCTCTCCCACATCGGTTTACCATTATTTTACCATTACTTTAATGACATGGCCAGTGTCAGATGTTGAGAGCAGTCTGCTGGGCTTTCTGCCAGCTCTCTGGCTGGTTTAATGCAAGGGAAAAATGCTGTTTGCTTTGGGCCCAAAATACCACCACACCTCTGGTATTCACTACCCATCTCCCTCCTACAATGGGCCAAGGGCAGCCCTAACATTGCAATCTTGGTGGTGGTTTTATTTGTCTTTACTTCCCTGACCTGAAATTACCAAAAACAACTGCTCTGACAACACTTGTTGTCTGTGGCAGTTTTTTTTCACACTAATAACTGGCAGCAGTGTAGCATAGTGGTATGGACCAGGGCTTGTAACTGAAAGGTTCCTGGTTCGATTCCCTGCTGTTGTACCCTTGGGCAAGGTACTTAACCCACAACTGCCTCAGTAAAAATCCAGGTGTATAAATGGATAACATGTAAAAACTGTAACCTATGTAAGTTGCTCTGGATAAGAGCATCTGGTAAAAGACAATAATGTAATGTAATAGAATCTGGCTCTAAAGGTTAACACAGCAAAATGTTCACACAGAAGCTGAAGCAGAAAAACCAAAACAAGATCTCACTAAGGACGTTTAAAAGCAAAGTCTTTACAGAGAGCTGTGCAGGGTGCTTACCTGGTGTATTCATAAAGTGCAGGAACAATACTGGAGTACTGTCTTCGGATTGCCAACAAAGCACCGATGTAACCACAGAGAATGAGCAGCTCATTGTGATCTCTGGAGACAGAAAAGAGGCGCTGACTTAGATAAGTCAGTCTAATGCTCAGTTTTTACACTGAGGCACTCAGACCGGCTGGCTGTATCTCTGGTGGTATGAAGAATACATTGCGTGAAAGGTCAATCTTCTTCAATAATTTATTGATTCATTAGCATATTTACGCATTACTTATCAATATTCTGTTCGCTGTTTTAAAACTCTTATTCATAGTGGAATCTGGACAGATTAAAAACATTTAAGTTTGGACACACCTACTCATAGAAGGGTGTTACTATTTTCCACACTTTTAAATAATAATAAAGACATCAAAACTATGAAGTAACACAAATGGAATTATGCAGTGACCAAAAAACTGTCGTATATTTTAGATTCTTCAAAGTAGCCAAAACATATATTTTTTAGCATTTTTAAACAAAATTCACACATAGACAAATATAAATAGTAAAGTTGATGTACTAAGAAACAAATTTCAAGCATTTAAACAAGTCTTTAGATCAAAACATCTTTGAATGCATATTTCCCATGTTTCAGGTGTGTCCAACCTATTGATTGGTACTGTACTTATCTCCGGGCAGCAGTGAGGTAAAGGTCAGTACAGACTCCGCCTCATGCACTTACTCATTAACTTTGGGAAGAAGGAGTCTGTCGGTTCGGATATAACTAAGCAGGTCCAGGATGGGATGAACTGAGTCCAGAGTCCAGTCTGAGCTGCTAAGTTGTTCTGTTAAAGGACAAAATTAAACTGGATCATTTACATTTACATTTCTCCATTTGGCCGATGCTTTTATCCAAATCGACTTAGAAGTGAGGCAGACTACAACACAAAAAGCAAAAGTCCATATAAGGAGTCAACATTATTGGAAGTGCTGGATGACCAAGTTTCAGCAGTTGGCCAGGAAAGATACAAGCTAGGTGGTAGAGATACAAGTGCATTAAACCATTATATTTATAAACACAGGATGTGTGACCTAAAATCCAAAAAAAATGAAACGTGCAAATCTGACCATAGAACAAAAGAGTGGTAGAGGGTACAGTAGCTTTATCTGAATCTGACATACCTTTAACAAAGGTGATGCCTATAGGCAGGGCCTTCTCTGGCTCTGGACTCAGAAGGTAGTATTTAGCAGCTTGGAAGATGTCCTCATCATTGTGTGCAGCTTCAGCTAATTCTTTACATTCTTCTAAACTTGGCAAATTACACTGAAATGCAAATGAAATCATTGTTCTGAACAGCGCTGCTAATTAAATAACAATCGCAAAAAATATTTACACTTTAATTTGAGGGAATTCATTTAATTAAGCTCTCTGAGTAAGCACGTTAAGTGGTAAAACATTAGTCTGGCTGCTGTTCCAAGTAATTGCAAGAAATGGGAATAATTCAATCAAAGTGCAAAATGCTTTGAGGTTGATATTTATGACATAACTACACCATTTCAGTAAGAGGTTAAATCAAATTAAATGTCTAAGTATGTAAGTGGATCATAGCAGATATAAACTTAAAAGTAAGCAAGCAAAAAGCACACCGCAGCAGGACTGTGAGAGGCTTTTAGATATAGACTCAAATGCCGTTAATGTTAATGCGTACTTTTTCATGAAGGTCATTGATTTCCGCAGCGCTCCCTGGGTAGAAAGCACACAGCTTGGCTAGCAGGATTTCGTTGTCTGGAATCATTTGTAACAGACTGGCAGCCAGGTCCCTGAACAAGAAGATAAGCATTATCATGTTAGTTCTACTGACAGACACAAGAAGGACTGCCAACAGGTTGTCCAGAAATACTTTGCATGCTAGAACATTGCTATGGGCAGAACACGCAACTCTACACTCAGATTGTCGGCTTTGATTTTGGAAATCTTCATTAAGCAGTATTGCCATCTCAGATCTGCTGCCTCTTCTTTTTAAAGTTATAACAGTTTGTTTCTATTGTTACAAACTTTAGAGATGACAGAACCTAATACAAGCTACATAAACATTAACACAGTCACAGTTACAGCCTGCTCCTTCAGATGTAAAGTGAAATTTTTAATTTATGTGAGTCTTAAATTCCAGACTGAGCTCTTGCCTCATAAATAGACCTTATTGCACTGAGGCTTAGCTTTCTTCTACAGCAGCTATTATATTTGTGCTCTTCTGGAACACAGTTTTGGTCTTTTGGAATTCACCATTTTTACTATACTTAAGTTACCAATAGTTACTATGACATGCCATAAACAGGTGAGAATGAAGAATGCATGAAATTGAAACAAAAAAAAAAATTTCAGAATTACATAGGAATGTGAAAAATATGGATAAAATATGGATAAAATCCATTAAAATACATGTGTACAGCATCTCTGTGACACTCTCTGTGTCACAGAACAGTGAGTGGTTTTGAGGGTAAATCAAAAACACAAGGACACAGACAGAGACAGCATGCAACCTTGCTTTTTTATCCTTCAACTTAGGGAAATGAAATACCTGTTTCCAACGCATGGAAAGCTAAAAGAAAATGGAAATAATGAACACCAAAAGTGAATTTTCCGTGACAATGTAAGAAAGAAAACATAATCAAAACATGGCACACACATTCTGCTCGTTAGGAGATGTTAACACAGTGCATGTAATATGTGAATATGTGTACTTACTCATGTCGTTATCACTGTTCTCTTTAACAATTTCTATTTACAGTGTCAGCTGAGTCAATATTGGGGTATATCCACAATGATACATCATCAAAGTAACAGATTGAATTGAAATGTAGGCAGTATAATTCACTTCAAATGCATTCAATCTTATTTAAATACCAAGTTACTCTGGAAAAGGGGTCTGCTAAATGATTATATTTACATTTAAGAACGGTGCTGTTCTTTACTTGAATAATAATAATACAAACATTACTTATAACAATTGTTATATAACAATGCGTATTTCCTAATTCTCAAGGGAAAGGAATAGAAACAGACACATCGTAAGTACAAGCTTTTATAATTCCTATATTACCCAGGCACATACAGAGGCACGAGAGCGGTAAAAGGTGCTTACCAGGTGGTAGCAGTCATGTACTTCCTGGCCAGCAGCTCCAGGACGTAATGCGTCGCCTGATTGGCTGGTTCTCCCAGCACCGCCCCAACACACACAGCCAGCTCCAGCTCATTGCCCCTGATCAGACTTGCCATTGCCAGCTTTCTCAGAGAGAAAGACACATTTCATCACACACAAGCCAATAAATACTCCTGTGTTGCTGTCACATTTGTTATGGGTGCAAAAACTATTTCATTTCATTTTTTTTTTTGGGCAGGCTGGTCATGAAGTCCCCATCGGTTTGTACGAAAATGTCTTTATTTCAAAATAAAAAGTTATAATATTCATTCACATGTCCAAGGATGAACTCAGGATGAGACTGTTTTTGCTCGTGGTAGGAGAAGAAGCTGAAGTTAAAAGAAGCGAATGATTTTGTATTTACATCCATGTTGTATATGTGGGTCACTTCATACACTTTTAACAGCTCTAAAGCAATAGGGCTTGGGCGGAGGGTAAGAGCAGTAATTTACTAAGTACAGCCCTCTATTGTCAGTGAGGTCTCTGCTCTGAAATCAGCTGAATCCACTAATCTACTCTGCTCACTGTACATTAGCTGGAGTGCACGGCTTGTGAACACTTAAACCCGGTACTCAAACAGCAGACAGTGCATCACAGCCATTCACCGATTTTTTTTTTTTTTTTTTGTCTGAATGGATCCCCGTGTTGTATGGCGTTAACTGATGGTGCTAACCGGCGGATGTCAACGCGATCTGTCCGTACCTCGACGTTGTCCACTGCCAGGTGGCAACAGGCTGCCAGTATGGCACGGCCATCCTGGAAGTACCACTCTGCCAGCTCCTTACAGACACGGTGCAACAGCCTGGAACAAGCGAACAGCACAATCAAAGGCTCGCCGTTAATATTTAAAGAAGAACACAAAACACACCTCAGGTCTCCTCTCCTCTCACGTTACAAAAGGGTGAGGGATACCAGCACGCTGGGCACGGGAAGCAGATTATTAAAAAGAAAAAATAAGATAGAAAAAAAAACTATAAACTATACCCGTTGTACATTTCGATGTTGTCAGTGTCTGTGTTCACAGAGTGATTTATTGAAGAGGTCTGCGGAACATGAATGTTACCCTCACACGCACCCTGCACAGATAAAGACAAGCAGTCAAGTCAGGACACAAACAGGATAGCATATGAATATATTAGAGATAAAGTTGCTTCCTTCAACACTGTTCTTAGATTAACTTCAGCAGTCCTTCCAATATTTGTAAAATCTTAATCCTGTTAACGCCATTCTCATTACAAATTTGTGAGTGCATCTGAGAAGAAAAATGCATGAACTATTTATAATAGCCTACATTAATGTATTAGTATTCATTTTGCAAAACTGCAGTCCAATATCCAATATGATGAATCATCTGGGGGTACCTGAGCGACAAGCAAGGCCTCTTTGAGCTGTCCTCTGGAGGTGAAGAAATTGACAAGTTTCTTCACATCACCTGTTGCAATGCAGTATGGGATGACATCATCATTGTCCTCCTGCATGAGTTGGTCAGCTCTCCTACAGATGAGTAATAACCATTGTGAGTGCCCTATACATCCCAGTGCAGTTACACAAAGCCGCTAGGAGAAACCCCATTATTTTCTGTAGGAGAGCCAGATGCTGACCCTACAGGACCCTGATCCAGGAAGTCCACTTTTCCACTTTTTTTATTTCACCGATTGCTGACTTCTACAAATTTCCCAGTCCTCACAGGGATGAGACCGTTGTTCATTTACAGAGAGCAGGAAAATCTGGAGAACTATAGCCCTCCTGCACCTGGGTTGGGCTTCTCTGGTGTTATGCATGTAAACTGTCCCACTCCAATCGTTCACTGAATCCACCACATATCTAATATAATTAAAATAATCATAAAATGCATTTTTGAATTTAAATTACCTTTGCATTAGTTTTTTCCAGTATTTCAAAGACACACCAGGGGCGACTGACAGTGCTTTGTCCCACTGAAAAACAAAATGTGCATGATTAATTGTGTATTGACAGAGAGACAGACAGATATAGTATAGTATATGCAGACAGACAGCATGCTTATCAATATTTGGAATTCTACCAAACTACAATACAGACTGTCCTTGACTTTAAGAGAGGAGCTTAAATGTGTTATTTCTTCAGAAACATTTTTGGCTAATATAATTATTCATTTTAGTTATGTGAAAGAAATACATTAAGAACAAGTAACACTGTAGGGCTGAATCACTTGAAGTGAGCATGGCTGGATACATATGTACAGCAGCAGTGTAGCACAGTGGTAAGGAGCGAGGCTTGTACCCAAAGGGTTGCCAGTTTGATTCCCTGCTGGGGTGCTGCTGCTGTACCCTTGGGCAGGGTACTTAACCCAGAATTGCCAACAGTAACCCAGAATTGCCAAACAGTAACCTATGTAAGTCGCTCCGGATGAGTGTCTGCTAAATGACAGTAATGTAAGGCAATGCTGTGACAATACCTCCCCCAGCTCCACCATGAGCTCACAGTATCTCTGTATCTGGCCCAGCCTCAGGTGTATCTCTGCCGCATCCTTCAGCCTCTCCTCTTTGCTCGGAGCTCCTATCCCGCCTCCAAACTTGGACATTTTCACGATTGTCAGTTCCTGGGCCTCTGACTGGAGAACACACATGAACAAAAATGAATCAAAACAACAGCCACCATAAACTTCAGAAAACCTGTCAGGGAGGTCCAATGTCAAAGTGCTGAATCTATAAATGCAAGCATTTTTCTGCCTGAATAGGAATATACAGATGTTATGATAGGACAAAATAAAAGTGAAGTGCATTTGCTATGATTTATTACACAATACGACCCGCTCCCCCTTTAAAAGCATGGACTACATGGTGTTTTATTGTATGTTTAACACTCAGATATACACCGCGTTAATAGAAATGCGACATGTTTCATGTGGGTACGGACGCATACTGAGAGTGGATATGGAGGTCTGTCGTCCTGAAAATAAAACAAAGCAAGAGCCGTGTGTTTTCCAGTCTGCTTTATTAGTCTTATTTGACTTTGGCTGAATCAACATTCGATTGAATCAGATTTTCCACAGGCCAAACCCTTCATTGGCCCATCTCTTCAGAATGGCTCACAGCCTCGGTCAGTGTGCTGCACCGGGGAAGCCCCAGGGGGCCGGGGGCTGGGCTGGGAGGGGGTTGGGGGGCACTTACGGTTTTGAACCTGACCAGGTGTCTCATGTGCATTATTCCCTTGCCGTAGCTCTGGGGCAGAAGGCTGTCGTCCTGGCCGGTCATCACAGCCACCAGGTCCCAAAGGTTGTTACTCCCTCCTGGTGGCTGTGGTGTCAAAAACAAACAACCAAAATCAGTTTATTGTGGTACACACAACCAGAGATGATGAATGAGATCTGAGAAATATCATTAAATGCAGGGGTGTCAAACTCCCAGAGGGCCACGTGTACTCTGGCTGTTTTTCTAACCTCTGCTCTGTGTTAATTAATTAACTCAGTCATTTGCATGTTTTTACATTTTCCTACAGCGTGTATAATAAATCACAACTGAAAAGTACAGTTTCACCCTTCACCCAGGGAATATTCCTGCATTGTATTTTGCAGAACTATGTAAGTGTAAACATACCTAGCTAATTAACTGAACCGTTAGCTAATTAATTGGGCTGATTACCCCAGGGAACCTTGTTTAGAACAAACACTCACAGACACATGGTCCTCCAGGATTTCTGTCTGACACCTGATTGCTTGTGCCCAGTCTGCTCTGAACAAACACGGCCTGCATCCGCGGAGTGAGGAAATCATAACAACATTTGTTTCACTCACAGAGAAGCATTCGGAGAACCACCTCAGCTTCTTCACGCGGACATCGCTCGACAGTTTATCCAGCTCCTGCTTGATGTCTCTGGAGACTTTACCACACAGAAGGGGAGGGGCACCAGGCACCATTGCACGGTCTACGGAAAGAACAGGGCAGATGCAGGGCAAGGAATGAATGCCGTCACTGAAACCGTATCCGAACGAGGTCTGTGCAGGGGTGGACAGGTAGCCATGTAACGGCACTGCTCATCATCAATACAAGGGATGTGACTGGCTCATGTCGCATGGGTCACCAAGCAACCTGTTGCCGTGACTCCAGAGCATGATGCCACCCTTCGGTAGGGGATTCAGTAGGGGACTTATCAAAACAACAGAACTTGATTTTAAATTTATTAAATTCCTCAAAAGGTTTACTACTCTCCACACAAACCATGTCTGATCATCATAATACATATGTGTTTCATTCATTTCATCATGACATTTGCTCATGGTCAGATTATGAAACCACTACATCCTGGTTTTACTGCAGTCTTGAAATGTATATAAAACCATCTTGTTTGTAGACATTTGCATGTAACATGAAGATTTCACCTTGATCATGCCACCGGCCATTTAAAAAAGTGATTTTGGTTTCTGTCTTGCTTTGAAAGCTCTTGGTTTGTGGTCCTGGCTCTCTCAAAGAGACAGTCTCACCTGTGTTTCCGATGATGTCATCCCAGCTGCGGTCAGCTAAGATGTTGACCAGAAGAGGGGCTACGAGTGGGGTGAGTGACCACAGCCTGACCGTAGAGTCTCGGGAGCAAGACGCCATCGTAAAGGGACGGCTGGGGTGACAAGTTAACCCTACAAAGGAGCAGATGGCAACTCATTTCCACACATCTATAACTTATGATAAATTATGATGAATGAAAGTTGAATGTAGTATCACTTTTTTTCAAAACTTTTTTTCATTTTATCTTGACGTATCCATACAGAAATCATGATCATTCTTGACTGTTTTCAGGAAGAAACAATTCACCAGCACAAATTTTAGATTGTGCTATTTAACTGCAAAAGAAGTTAGAATGTGAGAAGTATTAAAAGACATGCTAAAGAGACAATACCGTAAACGTCTGCCCCGTGGTCATATACGGTGTCCAGACACGTCCCGTCTCGGGTGTCCCAAACGCGGATGGTGTAGTCCCAGCTACCGGAGGTCAGCAGGTAGGGGACCTCCGTGTTCCACATCAGACCCCTGACAGGTGCCGTGTGCCCACTCAGCACGTTGATACAGGCGTCCTGGGTGTAGTCCCAAATTCGCACCGTCCTGCGGGTCAACAGCTGGGTTACACGACTTCAATAATTCGGCGCATCAGCGCAAAACATCAAGTTTTAGGCACATCAGGAAAAACAGAGCCATTGTAGACTCTGTATAAGGAGAGGAAACAACTGCTATCACACATAGTATAAGTTAAGTCTGGGAACATAACAGGAATAATGGGATAGGGTTCATTTAATAACCCATAATTCTCATGCGAACCACATCATGGTTGGTTTTACTGCAAATCCTTATAAAACTCATGTGGCAGCTTTTGCTATTTACCCCCATTATCAACTGAATCACATGAAGCTGTGCTTATTTACCCAGCAGCCTCACACAGATCACATGACGACTCTGCTTATTTACCCATCATCGGAGCCACTGCAGAGGATACCCTCCCTCAGCGGGGACCACCTGACGTGGAACACCTTGGCCGTGTGCCCGGTGAACACCTTCAGCGGCTGGTCCGAGCTGGTGGCCAGGTAGTACACCCGCACGTTCTTATCCTCACAGCCGGTGGCAATCATGTCTCTGAGAGCGAGAGCAAACGTAAGATTTGAAAAAAAGATTTACTATTCTTCAAGATAATCTGTTGCGCCCAATCTGATATAACACCGGATGGTATTAGGTCTTATATTTTACCAAGACTTAGATTTAAATTTTATATTTTACCAACTTCACCGTAATGTCTGACACTGGGCTGGTCAGTACAGTTCCCTGGAACCTCACCTCCCATCCCTAACCCTCACTATCATACATCTGTGGGATTTGAGTGCTGTTCTGTTTTGCTAACAATGAAGAGCTGGGGAAATGACAACAGAAGAGCTGTTCCTTACTTGTTATTTTGGCTCCAGTCACAACCAAACACTGCGGCAGGATGTTTATACTTGTGTAACACTTTTCCATCAATTGTGCGGATTATGCTGCAACCAATGACACACATGGGCATAAAAAAAGAATACAAAGAGAAACATTCACATTTGAGGACTGGTTCTACAAACACCCATTTATACAACTGGATATTTACTCAGGCAATTCTAGGTTAAGTACCTTGCCCAAGGGTACAACTGCAGTGCCCCAGTGGGGAATCAAACTGGCAACCTTTCGGTTATGAATCCATGTGCTACACTGTAACACACTACGCCTCCAACGAATAAGTCAGGTAGCTGTCTTAACCAACACAGAGGCGCAGTTGCCCTCATTCTGATTACACACAGCCTCTGTGTCATCAGTCTGCACATTCTGCTCCAAACTATGCTCCAGCGTAATTTGATTAGAAACAAACAGAAGATTAAAAGAACTCCAGACAGCTGCTCACCAGAACCCATCCCCACTGCAGGTGGCTATTCTCTTGGAATCCTTGTGGCTCCATGCAATGCAGAAGATTCCATTTTTCCCGTGCTTAAAAAGAAGGAAAAGCATGAACCTCTAAGAGAGAACTCAAACACCAGTAATTGCACCAGCATAACCCTGGTCTCTGTAAAATGGGGCACATGCACTAGAAATATTTCTAGGCTGCTGTACTCTCAGGACGAACAAACAAGTAGACGTAATTAATACTAATGATGAAAATAATTAGGTTGTTCAGACATTACAAGTAAAATACATGTATGATTATAATAATTTTACAAAAATTTACAAAAATTTTGAAAACTAAGGTTTCAAAACTTGCCTCATTAAACCTTGTGATCATTTTGCCTTTTTTCACATCCCATATGAAACCACCATTTCGAGAGGTGGCCCCAGCAATGCAGTTCAAGTCTCCTTGATAAGGGGAAAACACCAGTAATGAAGCAGCAAGTAAGCGGCATGGAAATCATACATTTACCCTTACTAACTACGATACCATCTCCAATGGTTTCTTTTTTGCTTGTCATTTTCTATATACTATGATATCATTTCAGTTGTAATATTAACGGAATAGATATTCATCAGGTTTTGGCTTGACCCAAACATGTATAACACAAGCCATGTAAGACACTCATCTCTCAGTCTTACCTGGAGCCCAGGACAGTGAATACACCACCCCCTCATTTCCTGGCGAGGTGTATACTGCTGTCAGTGTGTTGATGTCCCACACCTTTATTGTCCCATCAAACGACGCGGTGGCCAGGAGATTTGGGTCATCTGGTTTGAATTTGCAGTCAAATATTGTCTCCACATGTCCCTAAACAGTGACATTTCCCGTTATTTCACAGCTAAAATTAACAGCAAAAAACTTCCATCAAAGCTGAAAAGAAGACTACCACAACATAGCTGCTTTGGCACCATTTCACTATTTTAAAGAAAATACTGTTTTGCCACACTATAGTTAAGCATTTCATACACCACATCCAGTATGCAGAATCACAAATGTTCTATATTGTGACAGGAAACGTCTGCATTTCGTCCAACCTTGGGGGTTGACACGAGGTTCCTGTGCTGTCTTCATTGCCATGTTAGCTATACATGTTCTCTTATCAAGCTAGCTCCCTTAACAAGCCAGCAGATCAGAGCACTTATTCAACAATGACAGAGACAGAATTATCAAGATGAGGCAAGAGCTTGAATATCTGGTCCATACATCTGTGGTAGAGCCATGTATGAAACACCTTTGGTTAAATCCCCCTGAAGGAACTTCTCATGTCTCAAACTGTCTCCTACTAAACTATAAAAAAGTAATCTAATGGTTAAACACACTCTTTCGCTAGTTTATACTTTGCCTGGCCAACCATTGAAGCCTGGTCATGCAGCGTTTCTAATATTGTTGACTCTGTATGGTTCTTTGCTTGTGTTGTATTGTACCTCACTTGTAAGACACTTTGGATAAAAGCATCTACCAAATGAATAAATGTAAAAGTAATAAATGTAATGTAAATGTAGATCCATGCACTCCTACCAGATCTCTGAGGAAGTCCCATTTCTTGGCGCCCATGTCGTAGAGACCCACGCCCCCATCCATGAAGCAGCACACGGCGTGGCCCGGCGGGAGAGAGAAAGCCCGGTTCTGGGACAGCGTGGGCGGGGGGACGGCTTCACTGGTGGAGGACGTGTGGTGATTTTTGGTAGGGGAAATCGTCGTTAAGGCTAGAGCAAAAACAGATTGGGAAGGTAGATTCAAGCATTTCCAGATGAAGCTGCGAGAGTATGCCGGCACCAGTGGCAGTGGTTTCCCTTCCAAGTTTTTTTTTTCATTTTAAGACAGATCTAGTTTAGTTTAGACAGATAAACTTTCACCTTCCAGCATGTACTATGACTCTGAGGTACTCACCATCTGACCTACCGCTCTTGCAACATTTGTGCTCTTGTCACAGTGTTAATTAAAACTACAGGCATGCTGACCTCATTCCATCTCCTTCGTCCAATCAGAGACTGGGAAATATTCTCACAGACGAGGTGTTCATTTCTGTTGTCTACACTTCCTAATAAAACCTTATAAGATTGTACAATCCTTCTTCACTGGTAAACAAACTCCTGCAAAGTTTGGACATTTTAAGTTTTAAGACATGCTCCAAAACAAAACAAAAAAATCAATCTGCTTTTGTGAAGTCTATGGCAGCAGGCTTGATATTGAATAAGATTGTTATGTCTGAGTGGGTCTTGAGCCTTAGCATCAGCCTGGTGAATTTAATCTGTTGAATCAGACTCCTACACCTAGCTTTGGGCATACTGAACTCTGCTTAACTCGGTGTGGGGAAAATATAGAAGTTATGCATGTAACTCCCTCGGAACTCCCTCTCTCAGTTTTGGAACCCTGTCACTCTGGGTGTTCCTCAAGGTTCTGTCTCTCCTCTACTCTACACACATGCTTCCCCCTGGCCATAACACAAGCTACAAGACAGGCTCACATTCCACCTTTACATTTTCATTATTATAATATGGAAGTATTCAAATAGAAGGCGGCAGCGTCCAATATAAACCCCTGGTCACAGTATGTGTCAAGGCATCGGAGGTTGCTCACGCTTTTTGGCAGGTGGAGAATTCAGCACATGTAATGCATGGAAGCCAGTCTTCTTTAGCTTGAAATTGTCCAGCGGTGTTGTCCTGGATACATTCCATACCCGTAACACACCGACCTGTGAATCTTGAGAAAATTCATTCATAATTAAAAACTAGGAGTTATACGTTTTACATGTAAATGCTGGTATCCTCTCTGTTATTTTTGCATCAGAAAATAAGATGAACAAGAAAAAGGAAATGAATTAAAACATCTCAAAAGACAGCTTCAGATAACATGATTGTTATCTGTGCTGTCTTTCTTAATATGTTAATATCGATAATCTTGGTATCTATTACTCTTCACAAAGATAACATGAGATCTCAGATTGAGTATTCTACAACGAACACCTTTACCTCTTGTAATAAACATATTTACTTCCTGTAACAGTGTCCACCTTCATTAAGCCCTCCTAATTTTGGCAATAAACACTCTTACCTCTTACCTCACATAAAACATCCTATCCTCATCCTGTAAAATAACACTTTGCTAACAATAATGAACACTATGGCAACCTGTATTAAACACTTTCACTTCCTGCAGTAAGGACTTTGGCCTCCTGTGATGAACACATTAATAAACAGCCTTACTTTGAGTATAATAAACATTCACCTATCTTGTAATTGCAGCTCTTACACCCCATATCAACCACCGTCACTTCATGTAATAAACTGTAATAAACACCCCCCACTCTTGTAATAAACACTCTGACCAACTGTAATAAGCCGTCTTACCTCCGGTAATAAACATGCCAGGGGCACTGGGCACCCACGCCAAGCACTGCACTGAAGCAGCTGCGCTGGGGAAGGTGAAGGTGGTGATGCAGGACAGGGACTCGGAGTCCACCAGCCGAATGCCGTTGTGCAGGTTAGCCACGAGGAGGTAGTCAGTGGACAGAGGGTCCCACTCCAGGGCAGTTACCGGGTCCTCTTCATCCGTGCCCTCTAAAGACTCCGGTCTCAGGACGTGTTTCTGATTCTTAGATCCTGGAGACAGGGAAACGGCATGCTGATCTTTCAGGGACTTAGGACTTTGCCGGTCCAAAAATCAAATTCGAGTGCCAAAACAGACTATTGCGGTGCTGTGTGTTCATGTCCTTTCGTTACAGTTTTAATGGGAAAGACAGTGTTGACGCTGAACCCTAATTTAATAAAAGCTGTAACCCATGAGTCACAACTGAAATGATGAGCACTGAAAAGAAACCCACCCATATGACGCAGTCATAAATGTCAACATATGGTAAAATATGCAACCGGTAAAGTATAATACAACATAACATCTTTAAAAAACAGTGAAGCAAAATGTTATTGCGTCTGAAATACACTGTCAGCATTTAGAGTAGAACAAATTTAATCTATTCTAGTAAAATTTACACATACTACGCATGTGAAAGTGGCGAAGAATGTCTCTTTATTTTGAACTTTGTTTTGACAAATCTTGAATACAGTCCTCCATACAACATTTTAACATACTGATAACATACTTTTTAAGGACGGGAAGCCATGTTTACGTTTTAGGAAGGATTACACATTTAAAAAAGGAAACCATGGGAATGAGAAGGAATGAGAATATGGCTGTTGGGACTATAGCATTTGGTATAAATAAAGCCACACTCATTGAGCCACTGCGTCTTCTTACCTGGCTGGAAGATGGACAGACTCCCATCTGTGTGGCCGAAGACAACCTTCCCTTTCTTCAGCGGGTGCCAGCGGAACAGGCAGATGTCCGACAGGAAGCTGTGGGCTTCTTTGTGCACAGCCACGCCCGAGTCCGGCCCCGACACGGTCCAGATGTACAGTGGCCCCCGGTGGGAGACAAACGCCACTGCGTCCCCCGCGTTCCAGCACCAGCTGAGGGAGGCGGGGATGCCTGCCGGACACACCCACACGCCGCCGTCAATCACTGTCAGAACAAATCTCACTGGGCAGCAGTGTAACATAGCGGTAAGGAGCAAGCATGTAAGCGAGAGGTTGCTGGTTCAATTGGCACACGGCTATTGTATCCTTCATCAAGGTACTTAACCCACAACTGCCTCAGTAAGTAAGTGTATATAGCTGTATAAATGGATAAAAAGTATTAATCACTCTGGATACAAGTGTCTGCTAAATGACAATAATATAATGTAATGTAAATGCATCTGCATGTGTCTTTTCTTCGATTTTTTCAGCCTTGCAGGGAAGGTACCTTTAGTGTTATCGAGCCTTGCCACGGCTTTCTGCTCCGCCACGTTCCAGATGATTAACAGGTTGTCTGCGCTGGCGCTTGCGAACACCTCTGGGTTATGCGGACACCACGATATCGCTGTGATGGTCTTCTTGTGTTCAGACATAATTGCTCGAAGCTTGAACTCATTATACCTGTGATCGAGCTGGGGAGACAATCCCACACCAGACTCAGAACAGAAACTGAAAATCAAGACCAACACGTACATGTACTATGTACTTCAAAATCTTATTTACAATAAACTATTTCATTTATAATTATTCTTATTTATAATAAACTATGTTTCTCTCTCTCTCTCTCATATATATATATATATATATATATATATATATATATATATATATATATATAAATATAAAAAAACACACACACACCTATGTAGGTATGTGTGAGTACACACATACTGTAGATGTGTATGTACGCACACACACACACACACACACCACGCTGAACTCAATAAGGCACAATCATGTGATGAGTGAAGCGCATACCTGGTAAACATATATTGCGAGTGTTGCGCAATAGGCAAACCTATCTCCACTGGCTGCACACACGTCTTTGTTCCAAGGTTGGCATCCTGCAGCCAGAAGGCCCACCTGCTTCACCTGTGACATTTTTACCTGCGCAAGAGAAAAGCCAACTGCACTCACTGTAGCATTCCTCCTTTTTCACGTACACTTTAGTTCCGCAGTCAGCACCGTTTTGACACCGGTCAACGGAAACTCATGGGGTTGAGAGAGAAGTGTGACCAAACGTATCAAAACATGCAATTATTAATGAAGGTAGCTGTATTGACCACTCTCTGATTTCAGAAGTTCTCCTTTGTCTCTGGTTTATTTACTGTTTTGTGAATGTGGAGTTCCTGTTATTTCTCAGCAAACACAAATACTATGAAAAACATTATCTCTGCTTTATATTCGTGATACATCTGAAGAAAGCTGGATGTGACACTAGCCATTGGAGGCATCCCATTGGGCAATTTCAGTGCTTTGCTCAGGACTCAGTGACAATGAGGTACATTGCTGGAATGAGTAAAATGGTCACATACACCAGAGGGACTGGGTTATTTAATGAAGAGGTCTGATGGGGGGGACATATTAAGAGAAATGCTGTGTGACTGTGACATTCCAGTGTCTAGTGTTTCAAACACAGATTAAACGAGAGTCCATTCTCTCCTCCTTCTCTGGAGGAAACCTGTGACAGTCCTCAGAGGATTTTATTCTGAGACAAATTCGAAAATCTGAATGACCAGTAACATGTACAGCATGTTCAGCATGGAACATACAGAAGTCATTTGCGCATTGTGGCTGCAAAGTTCACTTGAGGTAAAACATAATAAGGTATATTCTTTCTTTTTAATTAAGAGTGTCATTAAGTCACACTGTACTCATGATGAGTCAAAAACTGAGTAAACAGATTATACATGAGAATATACAACTTGTTGGGTCAATAATTACAGTTGCAGAGGTTAGGAGGAAATATCTAACAAATAAATAAAAGGATGATGTAGGCCTCAGACTCGTGACACTGATAAAGCAATGTTGCAACTGTCTTGCAGAGGAATCAACCAAGTGCATTACAACAAAATGTTCTACTACGGACTTAATAAGAAAGACAGCCTCGCTGTTAACACGCACGCATCTAATTTTTACAGGATTCGGGTCCTAACTGGGCAGATCAAATACCTTCGCTCACACAGATTTTGGAATGATTTTCAAAAACTTTTTCAAAACCTTTTCAGATAAATGCGTACCACATGAAACATACAGTTTAGGTAAAATATCGTTAAAAATTATTGACATGAGGATTTAAAAAGCGGTGAAATGAACTGGACACTCTACATCGCGCATTAAATACCCGCATTAAGGTACGGAAACAACGCATAGTGTCTAAGTATGTATCTCCTAACAGTGACAGTTAAGAGCAGCCTGCTATGCTAAGACCAAGCAGGAATACCTTGCCTCCTATACCAGCCTACGGAAAAGAGCGTCGACCTACCGAAACTGACGGACTACCTGCGAGCATTGCTGTTGTGATTCCTACCTTTACATCCGCATCGTTCTTAGTGAACCACTTAAGAACCTCCATCTCCGTTTTTAGGGTCCCCTAAGCGCAGCGTTGCGTGCTATAGACCGCAGACTGCGGAAAGACGTTAGATTTTCTGGTTTCAAACGGGAGGAGAGAGTCAGCAGACCCCCGTGTGTGCTCATTGACGGTGCGGCTTCGCCTTGCGAGACAAGCAGGAGGCGGGAGCGGTGAAGCAGCCCCAGTCAGTAGCCAGGCAACTGCGGATCCCTTTATTTCAGTGATGCGTTTTACGCTCTCCCCCCGTCAACTCCTTAAAGGTGCTTTCTTCGAGTCCCTCGCATTACTAATTACATATGTTTCTCTATATATAATTCATTCTGCGCCACACCTATGCCAGTAAACCACACCACCAACATCGCCACCACCCCCCACCAAAAAAAAACAAAAAACAAAACCTGTTAGTTTCCATTGCCTATATAACAACAGAAGCATAGCAGCAACTGTCAAAAGGGGTGTCGTAAAATGCCCACAGGTTCCAACTGCGAACTGTGAATTAGTAGCGCAATTTTGGATGCCTGTTTTACATTACAGATGGTTCATCAAATGACAAGATGTTTTTGGGCGGAGATCGAAATGTCACGATTTCTCTTAGATGAGCATTAGCAAATGTCAGGCTGCTGTATGATTAATGCTGGATCCGTGCTGGGGGTGGGTGTCAAGGAAGACGAGCAAGTCCTGATTTGACCTGATTTTCATGCGGTTTTTTTTTTTGGATAGGTTAGCGTGTTAGCGTGTTCTGTGCGGTGTGACACAGAGTTCACAGCGATGGGGTGTTTGTATGTGGTAAGGAACCCCTGCCTCCGCGGACAGACACTTCCCTTGGTTGAAAATTAACAATGCGAAAGAAAGCACTCACGGCACCGTTTCCTAGGCGATGTAGACAGAAACTGAGTGGCAGTTAAACTGAAGTGGCACGAGCTCAGTCAGAGGGGAGGTAGGCTCTGTAGTCCTCAGATGCGTAGTCACAGCCGTCTGCCTTTCCAATCGATATCAAAGTAAACCCAAAATACACCTTCTCATCGAGGGCATCAACCACTTGATGACTAATCAACAGCCCACATCTGAATAATCAACGGCACAATGAAGTTTCTTGTGTCTATGGCTAATCGGAATTATGGTATACATACAGGCATAAGTTTGGACAAATAGACCACGGCAGCAGACAATGGAATTCTTTGTATCTATGTGCCCCACATTTTAAGGACCAGATTAAGGCAGAATACAATAAAAAATCATCATTGTCATAATAATCATCATCATCATAATGAATCATCATCAAATAACACCTAAAAAAACTAACCTTAGGTTCATGCATTATTTAACTAATCTGCCAAGTTTGTCCAAGATGAAGTAATTGATGTAAACAATACAATTTGTCAATATTGGAGTGCAATAAATACAGCATATTTACTCCTTATACTTTTATGCCCTGGGTACGCTAACAGTACACCGTATACCTGTTCACTGTCACACTGTGCTGCAAAGCCAACAATCCGGTGACCGTAGAAGAGGCCTTGCCATGTACTCACTGCTTCGTGTGCCTTTATTCATTGGTGAATTGAAGACCAAGTTACCTTGTCTATGCAGAAATGGTAGCATAAAGCTATTCTAGGACAGCCACTTTCACCGGTGAATAGTGAGCACACTACAGAGAAGCTCTTGAAAGTTCATGCTCTGTATCTATTCAAGCATGCCAAGTATTGTTTTTTTTTTAACTTTTCAACGAAATACAACTTGCAGTCCCAGCTCCTGAGAAAAGGATTAATACACTAAACCAAACATTCTTTCTGACACCCCCTCAGTTCACTGATGGATGCGGTACTATAGGTACTGCTTACTCTAGAAGAAAGAACGGCTATATACAATGCCTTCATCCCATTGCAAGGAGGTTTTCCATAATATTGTTGTCTTATAAAACAGGCCTACTGCTTTACGCAGGTATTTGAAATACATGGCTTTCTGTAATACCATCTGCAGAACAGTAAATTAGAGCCTCGGTCACTTTACCGGAGGATCAGATACTACTAATATAACTAATCTGATTCAAACATTTAAGCGAAACAATTTCAATAAAAATAAAAAAAACAACAACCAAATAAGCGAAAACTTCAATTCCATATAATCTTACCTTATGTTTTATTTATACGCCGTGACTGTTGCGTCTGCAAACAGCTACAAAGTAAAACAAAGCAGATGCGAGCTGCGTGAGGCAAAGCCGACACGCGTAGAGAATCGCATAGCTGGCGTCTCGCCCCACACACGCTCAAAGGGGATAACCGTGATTGAAAGTGAAAGAGCCCTGCGCAGGATTCCGCAAATCTGACCGCGGGGTGGACGGAGTCTCCGGCCTCCGCTCGCTGCTGGACTCTGCGCTGACCCGCTCCCGCAAAAGCAACAGGTGCGAGACGATGCGCGACCATTGAAAAAGCCGGTTTGACAGTAGCGCGTTCCGGCACTTTTCGGTTGTTTATAACTGTCATGCGCGTTCGAGGCCGACCAGCCTGTCAGCATTCAGGGAGCGTCCTGCGGGGATTATCACTGCCTACGACTTCAGCTGTCTTCGTGTCCCCGATGAGCCCGTTCTGAGACTATTATCACACTGCACATTTGAGTGAGAAAGGGAACCATGCCGAGCGGTGGTTTCAGACAGCCCAGGTGGCTTAAAACAAATATAGAAATCCGGGCGCTCCGGTTGCAGTTTTAAGCAACAGCAGTTTGAATGCCCTTAAGGGCATTTCAGATTAAAGGTGGAAGAGGGTGAGCCTCGGTGCAGGGTAAATCTCAGACAGTGTTTGCATTTATAGTGAAAGCAAGACAGTGTGTGGTCTTTTACTCTTAGGCAAAACAGCCTGTCCACACATTTTCCAGGATAACTTCTTATGTGGAAACATGGTTTCCACTGCTGTGTGTACTTTGCTCAGGACCCAGCTGGAAGGGTGTCATTTGGTGTACTCTTTACATACTCAGCCAGTGGGTAGACACAACCTTGTATTATCCTCTCTTTGAGAGAACCGTGCATTCTTTTAGATTTTATATATCAGACAAGGTCCTTGCCTAGTTTGGGAACAATCTGTCCAGGGTGAGCCTGTCAAAACAATTTAAATAAACTGAAAGGATTAGAATAGACAGTGTATCAACCCTCGCTTTCCATCTCTGAAACCAACCCTAAAATCAACCCTTTCTCTCTCAAAAAAGCTGTTGCACTTGCCCCCTTAAGCAGTTCAAAAACAGAGAAAACATCAATGGGTTTTTATACACCTAAGAATGCAGAAAATACCTGACACAACAGTGTGTCTATACGGTTGTGAAACTCTATGAAATAAATGGTGCGAAGGGTACATGGTCGACAATTATTAAAGATCAATGGCCACCAGGTTATTTGAACCAAAAACCATGTGACACTGGTATTTATGATTCAGATTTAACACAATGTATACAGTGACCCATACCCGAGAAGAAAACAGGGGAGTGAATACAATGCATTTTAAGCAGCACAACAAAAATCATTACAAGACATTATTTTTGCTATCAGCGTATAGCTGTAGGTGTACCAATGATTTTATAGATCAAATAACAGTAAACAACATAAACGCACAGCACAAGCAGATCTTCCTGTGAATACAACTATCTACCTGTACCTGTACAGGTGTATTCTTTAATGTGCTACCTACCCATTTAGGAGTAGCAGGCTGAACATACATAGATCGCCATGAAAGTGCTGATAGTGTGCACTTTGGTGCATTTAATGCATCAATTTGCTGTAGCCATCACTGTGTTTCTGCTCTTTCCTTCCCACTGAAAGCAGCTGCTGACAGGCATGGCAATCTTACATGGTTGTGAATTTTGCCTGATGTTTCGTTCATCTCCCATGTGCAATTCTAGATGGTTCTTTGGTTCTCTCTCTCTCTCTCAATACCGTTTTCAAAGAATCACTACGAGTTCGCAGCAAACACAGACCTGAAAATGACTCCCCTTGGCTTCAGAGTCTGTAGCTGCTGTGTTGCCCCAACCCCAATGGGGATAACTCCAAAGGGAAATGCAATGCACCCTTCTCCAAAGACTTAGTGGTGATGCAATGATTTACAGCATATAACTGAGGTTGTTAATAACAACCCAGGCCACCAAAATTACAATGAAGAGACAGTATAATGAGAAAACCACGATTTTGAATCGCACCTTGCGGAAAACAAAAGGCCCTCAGCATTACCAATTACAATTACTTTCCAGTGTGCAGTATGCTGTCAGTGTATGCTACATTCTGCCACTAACTGGATCAGTCCTATTCATTATAAATAGCACAGTTCAAATCAAATAAATCAAATGCTGAAATCCGTATCATCTCAAGACACACCTGTTGAAACTACAATTAATGGTCCACTTCAGTTTAATCCCCCCATGGAAAATTACCACCTCCATAACAGTCAAAGCCCATTTGCTGCATCCTGTGGTTATAATCTTCCATGAATATGACTGCACAGTACATAAGACTTGAAATGGGAGAGACTGAGGTGTCACAGCTACCTTATGTTTTGCCATTTAGTTTGGAAACCTGAACAGAAACACAGTTACTGTGTGAGGAACACTTACAATCACGAGGTGCCTTAAAAAATCTGGGCCTATACAGTTTACCACTGCCTCATCTCCCCTGAAAGTATTCCTTACCTGGTATTGCCTACAGATGAACTTACTGAGAAGATGAAGTGTAAAGCAATCATAAGATGGTAAAAGTATATCATTGCAGTGTTACAACTACAAAATGTGTACAAAAAAGCAAAGAACAAAGTAACTATTATGCGGAAATTGAGCTGTATCATAGCATCTGAAAGTGCTGCCATCCTATTCATCATCGTCATCATCCTTTGGCCGCAGCTGTGATTCCTATTCATACTAATGACAATATTTCATTTGTGTCAGAGATACAGGTGGAAAACAATGTCACAGCTCAACGGTATTACAACCAACAATGTACAGACAAACGACTGACTATATCTGCAGAGGTCTTGGTAAAAAAAAAGCTGTACGCAGCTTTAGACTCACACACCAAAAGCCTCAAGCTAAATTGCCAGGCAGAGTTAGATTTTTCTGGTCAAGTCCTCTTGGTACGAAAGGTTCATGTTGTGTCTGAGTTAATGCTCTCAAAATGAAAAAAAAAAAAAACGCCGTGTCTTGTATACTAAAGATTCTTTCTGGTTATCTCAACTTTATCTTTTTATGCTTTCACTTTTGCCCAGGTTTGAACTGAAGAGGGCACCTGTCTGTTCTGCAGTGATCACGTCTTGTGTGCAGTCATCTGAATATTCTTTTTTCAACAACTACGCCTGATTATTCAAGAGTCATTCCACTGCCATAATGACATCAACTTACTTGATGTATAATCAGCCTGCTCTCCGCTGGTTTAATCTGCCCTTATTCTATGACAAACCAAAGCTGAATTCCTTTGATTATGTTACTGACTGTTATAAAAGACACCTGCTCTGAGGCCTTGGGGCCCCTGGGCGCCTGCTATAATTGCCTTCATTTTTGAATGAATGCACTTAAGACACCTGGGAATTTATCATCATGCCATTAAAGACAGAATGGCTAATTAAAAAACAGAATTCAAACTAGGAACAGTAACCACACTCCAGATACCTGTGGCACCTTTTGATGTGGATTTGTCATGTCAGTTTTCAGAACATGGCCACAAGTGTAATTACTAGCGACTACCATGCAGGTACATGTATGGACCAAACAGGTAAATATGATTGTCAAACTTTCTCATAGACAATATTTCTCATGATTAATTTTTACATTTTTATTTCACATCCGCATGTCATTTTAAAGGTGTATGAATTCACATAATTAGACAAATACATTTTATAAACTGTGCAACATCAGTTACAGCAAGAAAAAAAATTATGAGAAGCAATACTAATACCACTATTACTACCATTAATACTGTTACTAATAATAGTAATAGTAATATTATTGTACATTTTCTTTTTCCCTTTTGGGATTGGTATATCGACAAAAAGTTTTGACTTAAAACACAACCCATGTGTGATCATGTCATTAGCATGAGCGTTTACCCGTTTCCGTGCTGAGGTACGTATAACCCTAAAGTCTTGTGCGAAAGTTGTTATCATTTTGGCGCACAGACACACAGAAGGTCCTAATATTGATATGCTCAGTGTTGCGTCTCGGTGTTCGCGTTTCATCGGTGTACACAGTTAGACTCCTAAATGTACAAAAATGAATCTTAAGGTGGATACAATAAATCACAGTAACACACGCGTTAGAACCCCGCCGCAGCTGTACCAAAACACGAGGAAAACAGAACATACATCATGGACTCTCCCGTGTTATTTACAAGAATCTCAGTAAGATGTGGAAATCTTCAATTCACCTACCTTGGTTAATTCTGTCAGTGGACAGCGAAGTGGTGCTGAAATTAGGTGTATTGCTGATCAGAAACACTTGGTACATGTACAGTGGCGTTACTGCTGCTTCCGTATCGCAGCAACGATTGGACAATTCAACGCGTTTTTGTCGCGACAGTGTTCCATTTTGAGCGGTCATTGGCTAGCTAACGAATCAATCACATGAGCTAAACGTCTCTCCCTCTTGGTTTCGTACAGACCAGTGGCTTCGTCCCTGCACATCTTCCACAGAAGGCGGTGACCAGGCGCCATGGATACACGAATTTGTAGTCCGGACAAACTGATCCGACTCGATTGTACCAAACAACAGAAATGCAACACACATTAACGTGATCTGTTTAAACAAACATTGTCTCCAGCCATTTTTTGGCGCATTTGGGTCATCAGAATTTGTAGGCAATATAGTAGACACAGACGTATTTCACAATGTTCACTTGCTGGGTGATGCATTATTTAACTGGATAATATTAAACAGGATTCTTCCGTTTCGGCATTGGGCAGCTGGTTTTAAATGTCACAAAACATCTTCGTGTTTCGTCAGAATGCTGCTTGCCTTGCCTACGCAATTTTAAGAGCCAGCAAACGGTCAAAGTTTGCAGCGGAAATAAATAGATACATAACGTAGTGGATAGCACTGCGTAGCACCAATGTAGACAATTCTTTCTTTTTGTCTTTTTGTTATGCAGACGTGATCATTTACGTTTAATTTAAATTCGTAGCAAATGACTAGGATGGATTATGAGTATATTATGATTAACGGAGGTTTACTTTATCCTTACTGTTTGGACGCTGTGCAGCCTATTGTTGTGACGGTTACACACGCCTATTGTATAACGGGTCAGAATTCGCAGCAGCTGTTTAGATAAGAAAAGGGCTTATTTGTACCGACTTACACGAAATAGCTCCCAAACCACAATCAACCATATGGCCTAATTGCCAATATGATATATAAGAATTATTAAAAAGTGAGCATTCATAACCTGTTATGTACTTGTACATGCAATGAATACTCCTCGCCTATGTTTGTTGCAGTCGTGCAGGTCCACCAATAGATGGAGCTGCTAGCACCGTCAATGTCATTTTCGGTTTGTTTTTACGTGCAGGAGATAAGGGTGTGTTCGGCAAAGATAGGTGGCCATAGATGGAAAGAAAAGATGAGAGCACAACCACTGCAACGTTGATACCATGAATTAACACACATATAATCGAAAATTCAACACATTTAAGTTATTTCCGGATGAAATCCCTTAAAAACTGTCATCGTGATCCCTGATAACGCAGTCTGAAATTTCTGAAATATGAAATGTGGATCCTCCTAGAGAATTTCGCTTAATTTACAACGTACGTGCTCTAAAGGTCTTAATGAAAGGCGTCGAAATGCACAGAGCAGTCAAGTAATGTTCTACACAGAGGAATTGGATGGGAATTCCAAAACTTAAAGAATGCCTTTGTGTGTGTACTAGAAAGATGCCATTTAAAACTAAATACAAATTTCAAAATTAAATACAGATCCAGTTGTTCAAGTATCCCATTCAATGAGGAATCTGTTTGTTTTTGTCATTCATCTTTAAGCTTCAAAACTGCTCTCATGTATTCGGATTTTTTTTCCCTTACCCAGTAATGTTTTCTGCTGACATAAATCATAAGACACTTACTTCCATAATGACTTGCATATGAGCGGGCAGCTGTGTTGCAACACCTTCAGCAAAACATTTTCTTGGCACGTTTAATTCCCCTTTGAAGTTACTGATTAAAGCAGCGGACCTGTATGGTTGAGTCCTCTGGAATGTTAGGAGATGTTCAATTTCAATAATACATTTAATAATACATTTACCTCTCATGACAGTTCTGGGCTTTCTGTGGTGAGCAACTATCTTTCCAGTTGAATTTAAGAAATTCGTACATCAGTTGGGTATTGGAAATGACTTGAATAACTTATTTTTGTCTAACCAAAGATGGGTTCACTGATGTTTTATGGAAAAGTGCTGTTTATCCCAAGTTTATTAAAAGTGGTTTATTTATCAGACACATGGTTCCCTTAAAATGTTTTCAAAATAATAGTTTTATATTTTGATGGAAAAAAACATCCAATTTTGGAGAAAAGAATTTCATTACTAAACAGGCATTATAGAAATACCCCGAGGACTGCCACAAACTAGGTCATGGACATCACCTACTTATGCGTCCCAGGTTACCCATATCATCTTGCTAAATTTGGATTTCCTTCTAATACTGAGCAAGGTTGATTCTGTGAGAACAAACAGTTTCTCTCAGGGAAAGTATTTAGCTGAACATACCAAACTCGTTGAACAGTCACTCGTACCACTATTGCATCAGTCTTTTTAAGGATCATTGACTTGGGGTTTGCCAAGAATGACACACACACACAAACACACACATCAATTTATTCCTCAAAAATTCAAGTCTTAGTTTTAAGCTACCATTAGATATACCTTTTTAGTGATAATTGCAACATAAGATGCACTTTTCACAGAACAGTTATAAACAGCACAGTACAGTACAGATAAACAGTTTTCCCTGTTTGCCTGTCCAGGCATTGACTAAGTGCGAGGGACTGTAGGTGGGTTTCATTTGTTGTAGTCATTCATTTTGTGGGGATATGCTGGAATGTGGGTAGTAGTTCCTACATCATTCCCACTCTGGAAGATTTTAAAAGTATTTTTCTGTCACTTAAGGTTATGTTGCTGACCCAAAAAGCCCACAGATTAGGTGGATCACCACTGTTCACTATGATTTGTTAACCTTGAGGAACCTAAGAGCATGCAGAACAGCCACTATAGTTTGTGACAGTACTTATGGCAGTGAACAAGAAAAAAACAGTCCATTTTCAGAGATTCAGATGAAATGGACATTTGCTTTGTACTCTTGTGGACATAGAAAACAATATGTTGTGGACAATGAGGACTTGTGAGAACAGGAACTGAAAACAGGAAAGATTTGATCTCAGCATATAAGTACAGAATCATCACAGACTCATGTGGGTCAAGAGAGTCACAAGCTTTAATGTCACAAAGACTGGCATCAAGTCACTATTTTGTCATAAATTATACATTTTTTTTTGGTTCGGCTTGGGGATAAAGTAAAAAAAAAGGTAACAAACAGTAACACTGCCATGGAGTTGTTATTAAATGTTGATGCAAACCTTGGAAGACTGACTTTCAGAGTTTGAGTGGAATGAAATGACCTGCTCTCATTGATGCTGATACTGCAAGGACAATATTAGAGTGAACTCTATGTTTAATTATTACAGCTCTATAAACGGCAACTCTTCTTTGGACATTTTCCTCTGGTCAAATGATTAAATCCTGGACTGTGCTCTCATTTAAGGACTGGTGAAATCAATGGAAGGCCAAGCAAAATTAATCAAACATGAAGGAATTTAGCACCTGGAATTCTGATATTTATGTTAAAAAGCAATCTTGCTTATGCTTACATGAGTGAAATGGGAGAGTAAATGATTCCATGAACAATTTTGTTGACCAGCCTTGCTACTTTGTATATGATAACCACATGCAATTCTGTATTATTTAATACCTTGATCATGCATGAAGTGTTAACCAAATTGTGTGAATTTGAGATGTCACGCAAATTTCTTGTTGGTTTCTAACCACCAATGTTTTATGACTGCAAAGAAGACTGGAGTGTTAATTTTCTCAGCTGTGACAACACAGAATATACTGTACTTCCAGTATCACTTTTGTATCTAGTGGCTGATTGATTCGGGCGCACAAAACCCCATTGATTCACAGCTACTTTATGCTGTACAGAACTCCGCCCGCTTCTGGCTTCAGTGACGTCACCCAGTCCCGCAGTAAGCTTTTTTGCGACCCTTACGAAGATTGAACGTCCAAACAAGTTACAACTGTGGAATAAAGCTCGAGCCGTGTCTGGAAGGCGGTGAATTCAGGGCACAAGAAGTCACAATGGGTGAGTAAACCGTAAGCATTACTTTCTTTTGAAGTGCAGTGTTGAAAATCACTTAGGGAAATCTGGAGGATTTGTTTGAAGTTGGGAACTGCGCTGAGGTAGCGGAATCATCGAGCTGTAAACTAGCGGACGAGCGCCTGTCCGCCTAGTCACGCGGATTACGTTAAATTAAATGAGTATATTAATACATCTGTTATCGTTAATTATCTAACAGTGTTGTGCTTAAGCCGTAATGACTATATTAAAAAGCACACTTTTCTACTCGTCGCCCACGAAAGAATCACACGTGCTTTTTGAAATGTTAAACCGAAAAGCGCAAATTTACTTAACCGCACGGGACTGACATTATCTGAGATGAATAGTAGATGAAAGAAGGCAGTGATTAATTGGACTGACTCAACATTTCTGCGTCCCACTGGAGCTTGGTTCGTTTGTTGCTTTCTGGGTTGCGTGATTGCCTCTCCGGGAGAGGAAATGCGCGCAGGGTTCCGATTGATCGCGGGATGCACCGCATCAGTCTAAAACGTCGGAATGCGGGATAAAACGCTCCGCGCCATCAGGTGCTCTCGCACATCTGGACAACAGTTAGATTAGGTCAAACAACCTTCTCTGAGATAGCGGTATGGACGCTGGGACAGTGATATTGTGCAAGAATTAAGAGGGAAAATATAAAGCCTAAAGAGAGAATGAAAGGGACTTACTTGTAAGCCTCCCTCATTTAAAACAATGAGCCGCAAAACTCAACAAACATTGCTGTTCATAAATTAAAAGGAAGACAAAACTAAATAAGAAATGCCAAGTTTAAGAAACAAACATAAAAAAAAACATAAAAAGGAACAATATAAAGCAATCAATAAAAAGAACAACAAAAAAAAAAACATTAAAACCACAACCCTCCTAGGGGGACTCAAAAATGGAATTTTAGTGCCCCCACCCCACACACACAGATGGAGAGACACTTGACTTTTAAAAGTTCTGTTTCTAAACAGCTGGAATGTCATAAACAACATAAATAAAAAGTGAATGGGCAAAACCCCCTTCATTAAGATCACACCTTAACATCTAGTTTAAAAGCCTTCAGAAATCTTATTCAAGAATGTTCAAGTTTCACGTAGAAAAAAAAGAGATTGAGAGGGAGGGAGAACAAGAGAGTGAGAGAGCTGTTATAAAAATAATGGACCCAGGTCAGGCTGTTTAATGAACTGCAGTTATTTTGGCTATATTATCATATTCTACATTTTTTTCAAATTAGTCAGCCATTAAGTAGTAATCTAAGCGGCTAAAAGGGATAATCAGATTATGCTGGCTGTCTGGTGGATGGGAGGGAGTGACAGCCATAGCTGAGTGTGCTATTTATTCAGCACTTTACATATTTTAGAATTTCTCATATTAATATTTTTAGACTGTCCACACAAATATGCCAACATTAAATCATGAAAACTAGTTAGTTCGTCCCTAAAACATTTGTGGCTTTGCATTGACTCTGTGGTGCCAACCTCACACAAAACAAATATGGTTTATGGCAATGTTTATATTTCCCGTAAACGCATAAATAAAAATGTATCGAAAATTTTCAAGGTTAAATACCCAAGGTGCTGTCAAATGCTCAGGAACAGCTACAAGAGAGTGTTCCATATCAGCCTTTGGTAATAATATAGCCATTTATTTTCTTCACTCTCAGCTTGTTGACCACTGGCCTCTGTCCTCTTTTGATTATCATTATTATTATTGGTCTGAGGATAAGAGGTGACTGCCAAGCTGACTGGCTGTCAAGGAAATGGCCCTCAATAGCAGGAAATGTTTTGATCTGCTTAGCTGGAGAGTGAAAGTGACTTTAGAAGATTTGAACTGACTTGCCCCACAATGGAGAGAAGGCAGAAATGTCCTGTCACTTTATAGCCAGATAAAAACAAAGCTCTCAGGTAATGCGGATGGAGTATTCGCAGTGTTCACCAGACAGCTACTTTTGATAGGCCAATCAGAGGCCATGCTGGGAAACAGAGGCTCTTCTCAGCTCACACATAGAGGGAAAACAAGTGTCGTAAGCCTCAACTCAAAAACATGAGCTGGTACATTGTTTCCAGGTACCTGACTGACCTACTGAAGCCTTGTCTTTTTAACTGCATGCTTTCAAAGTACGTCCAAAGAAAGAACAGACATGGATTTCATAAAAAGCTGCAATCTTCTTTTGGTGACCAGCATGAAGACTAGGAGTTTTTTGTTTAATCTTAACGTCAATTCCTGGCCATTTTTGCCTCCTTCTGTCCTCCCATCAAGAAAATGTCCTTAAATTGGTACCCAGTCAGTTCCGAGCTGTTGTTTTAATTCTCTCTGCCCCCCCCCCCCCCAATAAAATGTTCTTAAATTGGTACCCAGTCAGTTCATAGCTGGTATTTTAATTCCCTCTGCCCTACATCCCCGCCCCCCAACCCAATAAATAAATAAATTGGTACGCAGTCCATTTTTTTTTTTGTTTGGGAGATCGACTTCCATGTGGGAACTAACTGTTGTCAGAAATGACGGATTGCGGGTTGTGAAAGGAAGCCTGTTAAGGACCCCATTCCACCGTCCTCTCCGGCGGCTTTGTTTCTTTCGCGTTGTTCTCCGCATGTTATGCGGGCCCCAGTCACATGGGGGACTAAATGGACACATTGTGTGCGCGAGTGCCGTGTGCACGCGCCTCCCTCCTGTGTTCCTCCCTTGTGTGGGGCCTTTGATAGGCTCAACAAGTGTTACAGTGTTTGCGTAAGCATTTTCTCTCTCTCTCTCTCTCTCTCTCGCTCTCACCCCCCACCTCACGCTAAGGACTGGGATTTTTGTTAATGCGTATAACTTTGCACGGCTCGTCGGGCATCCTGTTCTCTTGACTTCATGAGTGGAAACGCGAGTGAGGGCCCTCATGCTGGCCTCGAACCAGCGGGCCGGTGCTTGTGGTGGATGGATGCCTGTTGAGCGGGTGGCAGTGTAGCATACTGGTAAAGGAGCAGGGCTCGTAACTGAAAGGTTGCCGGTTCGATTCCTCACTGGGGCAGTGCTGCTGTACCCTTGGGCAAGGTACTTCGCCCGCAGTTGCCTCAGAAAAATATCCGGCTGTATAAATGGACAAAATTGTAACCTATGTAAATTATTCTCAATAACAGCGTCTGCTAAGTAATCGCAATGTAATGTGATGAGTGCGGTCTTCAGCTTCTCTGAGGAGCACTGCTGATGTGGGGGTCCTCTGATGCCTCAGCTAACAATGCACTTTAACTGTGTGGCACAGCAGTTTGGGAGCCATAAGCATGGGGGAATCTGAGATGGGGCCCCTGCATTTGTACCCTTGAGCAAGGCCCTTAACCTATACTGCCTACGCAAGTGTCCAGCTGTAGGAAGGGATCATATACAATCCATACGTGCGGTATGCTAGGAAGGGCCATCTGTGAAGTTAATGTAACCAGCACAATGGTACTGCATCAATGTATCACGGACATTATGAGGAGGTTGTGTTTGCTGGGTTTTGCGGCGGGGTGCAACGGATTGGAAGAGAGGAGCTAATCTGGGACTTTTCCGTACACCTGATACAGCATGTTAATACGGCATCTCATCCTGGATCCCATGCTGTTCGGGAGGAAGGGCTGCCAAGACGCTCCTGCTGTGGGGGAAGGGGCTACGTGATTTATGGTGAAACAGCAGAATTCACAGCATTGTATGGAATAGTAATCATAACTACAGACCACTGGCCAAGAGATTCCATTGTTCAAAAGCTTATTTCCCCTCATGGAAGGAGTGAGTAAGTTTTGTGTGTGTGTGTATGTGTGTGTGTGTGTGTGTGTGTGTGTGCGCGCGTGTGTGTGTGTGTGTGTGTGTGTGTGTGTGCGCGTGTGTGCATGTGTGTGTGAGTGTGTGTGTGTGAGTGTGAGAGAGAGTCCCCGTTTTCCACCCTTCTCAATGGCAGGGCTACTCTACCCTGGTCTTTGAAAGCCACCGTGTCTGCAGGGCGACTATGTAATTTCAGGGCTACTCTGCAATTTCTGCAGACTTTCTTTCCAGCCAGACCCTTAGCTCAACCACCTGATCCAACTCATTATAGTTTTGACTGAACTCATTTAGCCCTCGTTCCCAGCCCTGAGAGTGTGAATGGCGTAAAGACAGCTGGCCGGCTTCTGCAGTACGGCACAACAAACTTCATATTTCAATAACAGACAGTATACTGCGACACAAGGCCAAATCTGAGCAAGCCATTTGGCAGGGCGGCTATTTTTCTTTCCCCAGTCTCGCTCTGGGCTCAGAGGTGTTGGATTTCCTCGGCAACAATGGGCATGCTGTGTAAAAAAAACACACTTTCGTTTTCTTGTCAGAGTGCCCAGTTGCCCCCCTCCCTCGCTCTTCCTTCCTGCACTGTGTCTGAGTGTTTAATCTAATAAGCACGTGGTGCGCTTCACAGATTCTGATCTATCAGGCTGGAAAGAAATCCATCTGTTCATAGGTTCAGAGCTGCTCTGTCAGTGGGTTGTGAAAACCTCACATCCCTCTTCTCTAGCACCATCTCTGTATAGACACAGAGCAAGCTTGCCGCTTGTGAGAGAGGAATTTTCGTAATTGTGTAATTGCTTGTAGGTGCTCTTACTGGTGACAGTATTGATTGTTCCATGAACACGTTAATGATCTAAAGCACTTTCATTGAAAGAAAACATTTTTCCCTAACCAATTAGTCCATCAGCTATTATGTCCAAATTTAAATAGCTTAAAACACATACAGTACCAGTCAAAAGTTTGAACACACCTGATTAAGGTAATGGGAACATGCAGTTGAAGACATTTTGTTCTAAAGACTTACGCTTAAATGCTTGAAATTTGTTTCTTAGACAAATATAAATAATGAAGTTGGTGCCTATGTATGCATTTCTACCCAAACATTTTTATTTTTAAAAAATATTTCTGGCTACTTTGAAGAATATATAATATAATCTAATATTTAAGATAGTTTTGATTTGCATTTGTTTAATATGTTTTTTTGGTCACTGCACAATTCCATTTGAAATGTATTTGTGATTGATGTATTTGTTTTGATGTCTTTACTATGTCCAAACTTTTGACTGGTACTGTACAACAAATCATTATTAAAACATATTTTGTGTGCAACACGGACAGGGCCTGCACGCGTGAGTGGCGCAACCTCCGTGAAATTGCATTTCCGCCGTTTTATTTTTTAGACCTAACATGACTTACACTCGTAATGCCTCTGTTCAGCAGAGCTCCGCTGTGTCCCGCCAGCTGTCATGGCAAAGTAATTGCCGTTGGTTCCCATAAATCTCCTCCCCTGCCTTGAGTAATATCCCTCCGCATGTCTCTGGTCGTTTAGGGTGCTGGGCTCGAACCGCAGCGGAAATCAGGTATTTAACCAGCTAAAGTGGGCTGCAGGAGTGGAGTCCTGATCTGAAATTCGAGGGATCTGTTGAAACAGCTGGAATTACATCTTACGCTCTACGGGCTGGGGAAGGTGGTTTTTTTTGTATTTTGTCAGGAGATTTTGTAATGAATAATCCTTGAGGTGTGTGTTTCTAAAAAAAAAAAAAAACTTCCAAGGAACGAAAATCTAAAATGCATAGTCTAGGTTTCAGGCTTTGATTCTGAGTCTGGGATAGGATAGAGAAAGGTACAGCAGGCTTTGATGGATGAGGATGATTTAATTCAAGGGTATATTAAATGTCTTATGCCTGGCACAAAAGTTTATCATGCATGTAATAAGTGTGATCTCAGCTAGTTATCTGGGGGTTTTGGAGCGGCAGGGTATGAATCTGTCAGTCCTCTGGTGGCTACGGTGTGGTACATCACCACCACAGGGGCTGCAGTGTGGTGTAGTGGTGAGGAAACTTGGCTTGTATCAGGGTTTGCGGGCTCAAGTCCCAGCTGAGGCAGTGCTGTCACATCTTTGCATTGTACTAATGTGCCATCGAACCTCTGCACCATAGAAATTCGCCATGCCAAAGAGATAGTGTGATGTTGCCTCT
This sequence comes from Megalops cyprinoides, assembly GCF_013368585.1. Classification (NCBI taxonomy): domain Eukaryota; kingdom Metazoa; phylum Chordata; class Actinopteri; order Elopiformes; family Megalopidae; genus Megalops; species Megalops cyprinoides. Next base: position 22,380,031 of record NC_050604.1, read on the forward strand.
TTCTTGGCTGAGTCCTCACAGGAATTTAGCGGAGTCATGTAGCCACTGGCCCTTGCCTTTGTATCTTTAATAAACAGCTTAGATTCGTTGTTTTCTACTCTGTTTCTTTTTTCCAGTTCAAATGAAAAGAGTTGTAAAAATGGTCTTCGTGGTGGGTGGAGGGTCAGAAAATAAATCCTTGACATTTAGGAGCAACAAAATGCTGAGAGCTGGGAAACTCAGTTGGGATTTGAAACAATACACTGTAGTGGCTTCGTAACCACAGAACACAATGATTTCACAATCCCGATAAGCAAGTTAGACCCTTATTTGGCAGTAGACCTATAAATGAACCCCTTTGTTATACCTTTAATTCACCACTATGCTGTTGTGTAGTATTTTTAGTATCAACCTTGGTATACTTCACTCAGCCACAAAGAGAAGAATTTGTGATGATGTTCGGACCTATTAGAGGAACAGCAATTAGTCAAATGACCAAAGAGAAACATCACACAGGAAATACAACGTTTATTTCTTGTGTCTGTTTTTTTGCATCCAGTGCCTTCACAGTACATCTGCCGTGGGGAAGAATGAATTCTGTTTTCTCCAATACAGCACAAACATGCCCAGTTTTTGACAGTCGTGTCTATGCCTGCCAGTGTTCTTTTGTTCGGGCCCCTTAAATAATGCATGAGGCCAATTAACCATTTGACTGGATCCAGAGGAATGCCCCACCGCTAGGCAGCGTGGCCGGTCTGGTCTGGGGCAGGACCGGCAGAGAGGCCCCTCTGTGTAAACCGGGAATGATCTGGCCTTTTCTAACGGTCATCTGTCCGGTCCGAGTGACTGCCAAATATCCTCATATTTAGTCCTAAGAAGAAGGACAGCATTCATGGGACACGGGCATATGCAAGATTGATTCATATTGTTTGGAGTACAATGAGGCCTTCTGTGGTTATTTCTGAGCGGACGGTGCTTTAGTGTGAAGTATTGCATTTTATGCAAAACAACCCCTACACACACAGAAATCAAAAACCAAATCACTCCATCAGTTTGTATGTATGTACGATAACAATATTGTCATCAATAATATTTTACATATAATTTACAGTTATGGTAAATTAATTCCTCTGGACTTATGAAACTTATTTGAACTAGTACATTCGTGCTTGAAGAAACAGAACCAACTATAAGTGTTTTTGTTTTGTATGATTTACTTATATTTGGCAAATATTCAGTAAAATAACAAAAGGGCTTTGTCCATACATCACAGAAATTGATTTAAGCAAGCATTTATTTTTCATTTCTGTAACATTTTCAATTAATTTCAACAATTACTAAGCTTAGAATAAACAAAAAAAGACAGAAAGCTGATTCATATCTACCGAAACAAATTTCCATACAATCAAAGCATGAAGGTTGTGTTTGAGGTGGTTACAGCAGTACTTTTATTTGGCTAGGAGTCCAGTGAAGGGATTACACCGGGCTGCAGGGCGAGGTTGTTGACCCCCCTGTGTGGCTATCGTAAACAGGGGAAAGAAAGGAGGAGTGGAGGTGGTGTGGAAGGAAGCCATAAACAGCAGACATGGAAAGGAAGTATCAGATGAGATTTTTTATGGTCGTAGATGGGAGTCTTTTTCTCAGTGTGGTTAATTATGTAAGGATTGAAAAATACTCCTGAATCGTCATTTGGAACTTCAGTTAAATACTGTATGTTGCACAAGTCAGCGATCAAAGCACAGTTAGGTTAGACTGCCGATTTGATGATCGATGGGGGTGTATTAACCTAAATGCCTGTGGAGACAGGCCTCAGAGCTTGGTAATAACAGCATAATAACACACAGCGTTACCCAGTAGTATCCAGTAATAGCAGTGTCACTCCGGCAGTGCGTTTTGTATAAGGACAGGGAGGGAAACGAACAGCATGGCTATTCAGTCTGATCCTGTGACTTCATCAAAGGAGACATTACGGCATGCTCTGGTTGCTACGCTATCCCCGAACCTGTCCCTTACAGATTGTTTATCGTTTTCCCCTTCGGCTTTAATGCAGAGATTTATATGTGCTTGTGCTGCCTGTCACTGCATCACCTTGAACCCTCACAGATGCTGAATCTGTCCCTGTGAAGCCCTCTTTGTGAAAGGCATTTCATCTCAGGATAACGGGTGCAGCGTTTTTACATCCGCGGAGGAAAGAATCTGTTCCGTAGCAATCGCGGAAATGATGTTGGAATATCTGGCTGGAATGCATGTGATGAATAATCAGCTTGTAAAAATGCCCCCAAAAATTGTGTATGTAAACAATTTTCAAAAAATGAAAAGGAAGACAGCGGTAGGATCACGTCAGGTGTAGTCTGTTTTTCAGTTAGTATTTTTTTTTCCATGGCACAGCTCTCCAGAGTTAGTTGCCATGGTTACTAGCTAATACTGAACCAGGAGCCAGTGATAAGCTTGCTTTGAGCTAATTCCTTAACTCCTTCTGTTCAAAACGGCGGAAGAAGCAGCAATATGTACTTTTTACATCTCTGTGCATTTATTGGTATATCTGTACAGTATGTGAGTCACTTTCTATTTAGCTAAACCATCTGTTATGGGCATATGCGCTTAGGCGTGGCGCTATTATGAATATGTGCCTAATATGATGATAACCCAGTAACCTCCATATCCATCATCTGCTTAAATTTCCATCATAGCCTGGGGATGACAGCACAGGGCTGCAGTGCTGGGCGGGTGGGCTGTCACTGAAGGCTCAGGCTGGAACATCTCGCCATAGGGCATCACAGAGGTCATACGGGATGTCACAGGGCCTCACAGAGCATCACAGGGTAATGTAAGTTGTCATAGGGTGTCACAGGGTGTCATAGGCTGTCATTGGGTAGCAGGAGGATTCCCCCTTTGCCCCCCCCAACTAACACACACACACACACATACACACAGATACACTCTTTCTGTCTTTCATAACCTCTCTCTCTTTCTGTTTCAGACACACACACACAAACATACTCTCACAGACATATTAGTACATATTCATGTGCATAAACACACACATGGCACATGCACGCATGCAAGCCAGTGTACCCACACTCGCTGAAGTTTCACTGAAGATGTTTTTATCTAATGCAGCTTTGTACACGGGTACAGATTTTTTCTTGCGGAAATTCAACACGGAGATGATGCGTCTGTGAGCATAGAAGAGCTCTCCACCGAGCCGTGCTTTGCTATGACATCAGACTAGAATATCAGACATCTAAAAGACACGGAAAGTGGGTGGGAGGATTGCTATAAATAAGCCAGTCAAAGTAACTGCCTAATCTGTGCCTCTCCTACCGCTTGCTTCCTACCTAGTGCACATCTTAGCTGCTAGCGCATGATTTCACTTATTTAGTCATTACCTCCTCACATTTCTGTCCTCTCCCCCTGCTCTCCTGTCTCTCTACTGAGGTCTGTTTTTAACAGCGGGGACTGTTAGCGTGGCGTCCAGCATCCCACATATCATTTACATCTGTATGGCACAAAGTGCACCGCTCTGCAGACTTCAGTGGCTGTTCAAGGCTGCAAGTAGGTGTGATTTCGGTGGCCCGAGAGACGCGTTGTCGAAAGCGCTGTACCCTGCCTACTCGGTGCAGGCGGATCTGACCTTTTTGCTGTGAACTGCTCAACGGCTTCCTGCCCGAGCTGGCCCCGAATGAGCGAACGGAAAAAGCATGCATGTTTGGGGCGCTGCTGCACACGTTGTAAGGCCCACTGAGAAAGGGTGAATGGTGATAATAAAACTCGAAACAAGCAATTATGATTTAATGGCTGCTGAAGCTGGTTCTCGGCAGTCGGGATTGACGTTTTCATCCCCCGTGTGCTAAATGAGAGAAAACGATGAATATTCCCTGAGCTATAAATATATACGCAGTTATTACATTATCATATTGCCGGGCATTACGTATGCATTGGTCATGGCAGATGCCATCGGAGCCTTGCTTTGTCAACCGATTCTGCACCAATAATTCATACGAGCAGCGCTGCACGTACATAAACAGAATCATGCCTGCATGGTGCACAGATGCGCGCCTCTGTGCTTCTTTGTGTGTCTGACAATGAACACACACACGAAGCATTGTGACTTTCCTGGTGCCTGCCGGTGAAAAAAAAGAAAAAAAAAAAATGAGGATGGCGGGGGGGCGGTTCGGGGTGGCGTTTGAGAAAAAAAATGAATGAATTTTTAATCCCGTTTGCAGAGTGCTATTTAAAACATCAAGGGATTCCTAGGCTGCTGTGATGCTTGCTGACTGGCTGGAAAAATAACATGGGAGCGGAGCGGAGCAGAGAAGAGAGCCGTTGCCCCCGCTGTCTCTGCGCTGCCTGTTTTCTGGTGTCTCCGATGCGCGCACGGACGCTTCTGGAAGTCTGGAGGAGGGTGGCTTGGAAAAGAAACGGGCGTTTTAAGTGAGCAGGCCGATGCATTAATGCATCCGCCATAATGCCATTAGCTCGTTTTCGAAATCATATCACGGCGGTTACGACCGCGATTGTTTCTGTCAGTGGTGGCCGATGACACACGAACTTAATTCGCTCTGCCGGGTGATTGCATTATGTCATATATGCAGGCTCCAAATGGATTACCCCCACTTAACTATTCGCCAGAATCTGATTTCGCAGCATCAAGGCATTTTCATTAGATCTATCCTAATTTAATACTCCACACATTCGGACCGTAACTATCTCTCCGTTTCGCAGTGTAAGCCGAGGGCCAGGGTGCGTCTGAGGGAAACGCGTTTTCTGTGATCTGAGGAGAAGCCCGTTTCCACATCACACACTGATGCCCCATAAAAGCCTTCGCTGAATTCCTCACAGGCTCGCCTTTTTCTTAGCAAAAAAACTCTCCGAAAATGTGTCAGCCAGGGGTTCGGCCTGTTCCTGGCGCTTGTCATCTGGAAAAGACGGTATCTGGAGGAAACAGAAATGCTTCCGCAAGCTCTCTGCGTTCCAACGGCAACGGTGACAAGACCTGGCAACCATGCACCCTGACCACTTGGAAAAGAAATATGGCTGATATTTGATTGGTGGTGTCCCATGAACATCATTCAAAAGACAGCCTTGTGTATAACTGCTGAGAAAGCTAGCGAGAATCATTATGGACTGTGTTGTTTTCCCTCTCTCACTTTTTTTTTTTTAGTTTTTTGCCCTTCTGGGTCTTGTAGTAACTAATGAAGCCAGGAGAATGAAGGGGCATTCCTGGAAATCATGATGAACCTTTGCCCGAGCCAAGAGACTGGCAGATTGTTTAATTGTTCTTAATTACAGTTTCTCTACAATTAATTAGTCAAACAAGTAGAGAGGGAAAGAGCATTTAAAGATGTGTCTGATTTAGGTGAGGTTAGACAGAGAGCAGGAGAGATACAGTCTATGAAATGTGTACACATCTTGGCAAAAAACACCCTTGTAATTCTCAACCTTGTAATGTCCCACTGTCTCTTTGCATTTGGGAGATCTGTAGGCATGACGACCCTTGTAAACTTCTAAGGACCTGGGGTCTGTTTACACAGTCACACCATGAAAAAGTATTAGCTCTCTGTGGTTACTTAAGGACAAATGAACTGTGAAATGTACATACCACACTGGGTCTTCCTACAGGACGGCTGTAAGTTTAGGAGCAGAGTGCTTCCCTCAGCCATTTTAGATGTAATTTTCTTCTGTCAGAAATGTGTCTAATGGAATAGTTGGAATAGCATCAACCTGTTGTGAAGCGAATTTATGGTCTGAAATGTGAAATTAAGGTGAGGGGTGGAAGTCATGTGAAGATCAGGGGGTTTTTGGAACTGGGTGAGAAAATGTGGGGCAAATTTGGTGGAAAACAGGTAAATATCACATGAACATCTCTGACTGATGGATGCCGCCTGTGTAATACCACTCTTGCCTCTGTTTCTCACAAACCTCTTGCTTCTGGTGTTTTCAAAATGAGTGATTTCAACTCTGACTGTCAAAAAAAAAAAAACAGCTCACGCTAATATGTTTATCCACCAGGTGTTAGGTAAGGTGAACATCGAAAGGTGGTGAGAAAAACAGCAATGTGAGGCCTTCCTGCGCTTCCAGAGCACCCTCTCAGCGTACGCCTGCTGTCAATTTGCAGCAGCTGAGGTTCGACGGGTCTCTATAGTTACGGCGATCCTGGTTGCTAAGTAACCCTAAAATAACTAATTGCATGCTCAATGCTAAACAGCACACTTACAATGAAGCTTTCGGGGCTCCGTGCTGACAGGAGAAACCTTGAACAGAAACGCGGTATCAGAGACCAGCTCCCTGTCTGGGAGATTGGCAGTGGTGCAGGGAGATGTAAGAAAGCATTGTCTGACCGAGTCTGAGTGATGCAGGCTCTGGCCCCCAGTGTTATGCGAACATTAATCGCCGTGCAAGTTTCACAGGAAGGAACATAAAGGCCTTGGTGTTCCCTTTAAATATATGCTCCGCTTCTTAGGGAAAGTCGACAAAGGACATGCGCATTACTGTGACGTTAATACAGATTAGTATCTGTCTTATTCCGTAGGACCTTATTTCATTCATAATTTCTTGCCCATTTACAACATAAAGGAGATCTTTATTGAGCATGAGTGGTTTGTCAGTATTGAACTGCTACATGACTGAAACCCACTCAGATTGAATCAGGCATTGTGGTTAAAAGCCTAATAAAGACCACTAAATTCTTTAGCACACTGCTGATTTTAACAATAAATCATCAGTTGGGAAACAAGGTGCTAATAGTTACATCAAGAAGTGGGTTGAAACCGTGTTCCTTGGTGTTTTTGTTTGAGGAAAACCACCTTGCCATGTGCATCCATCGATTCACTACAATAGCTTCTGCCTCAGTGTCTCTATAACACACTATCAATTATTCCCTTCCTATTAATGTACCGTCATGATGGACTAATTTAATGCTTCTGAATGTTTAATGCCTTAGTGGTGAGTAAAGTTAACAATCAATGGATGTTCCATTTATATAGATAACTGACTATTAGACCGACGTAAGCTGCAATCCCAGGGTAGATCTGGCCCCCTTTGTGAGCACTTCATACCTTTGCATGGCCACTAGTGGTACTCTCCTGTACATACTCAATGAAGGACCAGCATGCATTGGGAGCCTCAGTGCCACAGGAAGGGTGTGGCCCACTTGGGACTGGCACCACGAGCCAAAACCCTCAACCTTCAGGACAGGTAGAGGCAATTCAGTGTGAAGGTAGGGGATTCAGTCTGGGATTTTTGTCAGTCTGTGATGTGCTCAGTTGTGGGTAACACATTTAATCATTCTCCAGATATTTTACCATGGTTTCCCCACCTCAGTCATGCTTGATGAAGCAAATTAGGAGTTGACTGAACAGAGGTGTCCATCACTCTGGTGGTTTGAATAGGCGAGGGTATATTATAGCGCTCCTGTGGTAGTTATCCAAATAATGCAGAAGTAACCCTCAAATATGTTCACGCCTAACATGAAAAATATGACCACTGTTAACAATAAAAAGGGGACTTTTTTGCCCCCAAGGCAACCTTTAATTCAAACCAGTGTCATTTGGTGACTTGGTTCTATTATCGCCAGACCGTTCACTGGTTTCTCATCTCCCACAGAGATAGATGACATGTACAGAGAGTCTTCATTTCATACCAGTGCAGACCCATATGCTGAGTGAAAATCTTTGAAAGCTGTCGCGGTGGCTGGTTTCCTTTCTGAGGGGAACCAAAAGCCCTCTACAAAGCAGGAAAAGATGCCATCAGTAGAGGGTACTTTAATTAGAGGGATGATCAAAGGTTTGCCTCATAGCCAGGCCAGGTTGCTGCCATTGCCCAGGTTTATTGAATCATGATCAAAGTTTAAACCCAACTTTACTTAAAATCTAAGTACCAGTCTCAGCATCTGGGGCTCACAGAGAAAGCCACAGACAGGAACATACAGTGACAGAGTTCCCATTACACGTGAAATCCTCATCTCCACAACATATGTTCTACCTCCAAATGCCCCCTGCAAGGTGGATCATGGGTAAGTTCTTACAGTTTTTCTACTGTAAGACCCAGGCCTCTGTTGCCTGTTGGTACCCATGTTCATATAGCCCAGACATCTCTCACAGTCTTTCATAGTCCCATCTGTGACCGTCTCATCAAGAGTAAGGAAACATATACGTAGGTGAACACTAGCTCAAAAGAATACCTGTTTATGACTTTCCTCTTTTACTTCCTGTAACTTTCCTCTTTGATACTATTTGTATCAAAGGTAATCACAGGCATATAGAAATGTATGTCCATGAACAGGGAGATTGGATAAAATCCACTGACTGTCTGAATGTCTGAAAGTTATAAAATACTGTTTCATTATATTTAATCTTACCTGATGTTATATCTTTTAACTTGAAGCATGTAACTCATTTGAAGTATAGTACACAGAGACAACGTTTGCAATTGCGTGACATCAATGTTTTTAGTAACTGTGATCTAGTCTCTCCTCGTGGTGAAAGAGGAGGGCTGTCATCTCTGGCCAATCAGTGTGAGAGCTAGATAAAGCCTGCTATCAGTACTATTACACTTCTTGTCAAATTGCCAGTGTTCTTCTAAATCCAATTAAATGGTCCTGTGATTCATATCAATCTATGCTGCTCTGCTGAGGAGGTAGAACAGGAGAAGGATATTTGTTGGCCACAGCTGTTGCCACTATTACAAAGAAAACACAGAGCCAATCAAAAAAATGTTTTCCAATCTCTCATTGTTTTGTTTCATAATCATGTTCTTATTGTTAATGCTCTTTATATTAAAGATGGTTTTGCTGAAAGCTAAGCTAAGGTTATTCTTACCCCCAAAGATTTAATGCACAATAAGTTGTTGACAGAGCAGTGCATAAGAGCTCATCAGGAGAAAACAATGTCGGTAGACTCATCCCCTCAGAGATACCTTTAGGTTCACAGCCCCCTTGGCTACCATCCAGAGGGTATGTACAGTTACTCTTAAGTAGGTCACAATATATGGTGCAGTAAAATAAAGCAAGCTTCTGAAGAACAGATTTTCCGCCTTTTTTCAGAAAAGCAGTTTTGGTTCATTTTTCAAGTAGCAGTGCACTCGTTACAAAGTTCACAGATCAATCATATTTCGCAAGACAAGAAAAACCTAATTTCATCCAGTATTGAATTTTTGTCTGTTTACTAGTTTCACCCTGTCTGTAGATGTACAATTCCCACCTTTACTGATTACTGTCCATGAAAGCAGCTGACAGCCTTGATACTACAGCACTGTGGAGAGCAAGTAGAGGGAGCAAATTTTAGCGTTAAACAGCATCTTAGCATCTATTTTTAATAAATGTTTCATTTTTATGAGAAATATCTCTGTTGCACAGAGAAAACACAAGAGGAAACTAGAAGGCTTGTAAACAGAAAGGTTGCTGGTTCGATTCTGCGCTGGGGCACTGCTGTTGTACCCTTGGGCAAGGTACTTAACCCACAATTTGCCCAGTAAATATCCAGCTGTATAAATGGATACTATATAAAAACTGTAATGTAATGTAACTCTCAACTGTAAATGAAATGTAAATCACTGGGTAAGAGCATCTGTTAAATGAAAGTCTACCAAGACAAAGAATCAGAAAGTCACCCATTATTGTGCCTGCAAATACACAGATATATAGTCCACAATATTGGTTTCCAGTTCTGTGGGGGTTCAGCAACATCCTATTAATTTAAACGAGGGGAAAGCCAGATCCCACTGAAACTATAGAATCGCAAGCTAGAACCTGCAGAAATGAGGAAACCATTCAGGATTCAGTAGGAGAGGAGGAGAAATCCAACTGTGGTTTGGATAGAGCATAATCTAGCATCTGAAAGAAACTTTGCTGTGAGAAGGAAATGCTGATTTAAAGTATTGACTTTTTTTTTACTGACTTTAAGTAATGAACTGTATTTGCTGGTTAGAATTTTGAACATGTGCATTTTTTGAAAGATTATTGGTAGCTATAAAAATGAAATGAGGTATTTTCCCATTGGTTGGTATTTGTTAGCCAATCAGAGCGGAGGTGAGCGAGGTGGTCTGTTCCAGAGCTGCTCACTATATTATGCATGTGCAGGCCCGATTCTGTCAGTTCTGCTTCCCTCTTTGGCGTGCTGTGATTGGCCGTCTGTGGTTCCATGGGAGATTCCCTCAGCCCCAGAGGGGTTGGTCACCACCCAGGACTCCTGACGGATACGGACTGGATATTATCTTGTTAACATGGTCTGTTAGTGCTAGCCCATTCTGTGTTAGTGAAAGACGTAACCGAAGTCTGGATCTGTGTCATGCAGCACTGAAAATCTCCTGTAGTCAGCACAGATAATGTGTCTGTTCAGTTCCCTGAACAGTAGTGCAGCTTTTAAGTCCACTTAGGAAATCAAATTCTGTGCAAAGGAATTATTGTACTACTTCTGCCAACGACTGAAGACAAGCGTTATACTGTAATCCCGACATCATTGCATTGAACAATCATATCAATCACAATTAAAGATTTTTTTTTTTCCATTGCATTCATATAATACATTTACAGTTTTAAAATCTTGCAGAAACAGCTCTACACCAGTACTCTGTCAGGCAGCGTAGGTGTAGCCACAGCACTGACGTCTGGGGCTGACTGTGGTCTAGGTCTCGGCCTGGAGCCGTCAGGCTGTGGTTTCGGTCTCGGCTTTGATATACGAGTACTCCTTCCTGACTCTCACACAGGTCACAGCAGCAGACGGAGGAGAGGGAAATTCACTCAGACATTAGTTTTCCACTCAGCCCCTCCAGTTACCAACAAAGACAAGGGGGGGGAAAAAATAAAAACATCAAATTGAGGAGACAGCGCGTTTTGCCGCTCGCTGTGTCTCCCGTGGTGTACAGAATTCATGCAGAGTTGATGGAGAGGAGGGAGGAGGGTGCCGTGCGCTCAGACGCGCTGGCGTTGGGAAGTGTTTCCGCTGGGTTCAGGGCAGAGGGTCTCTGTAGAGGAGCCCTCGTGGGGCTTCAGTGTTGGAGGGACTGGGGGGGGGGGACAAGACGTGTGGTACTGTGAAACCGCCATATTGTGTTTTGACACAGTGGCAGTTGGAAAACTACGTAATAGATCATGTTTAAACAATGCCCTATTAGACACTGAATCTGAATCTCAGGAGTGTCTCTTGTTTTTTGATGGCCTATTGCATTTTGTAAAACACCTGGCAGACCAGGTGTGTATCCCTGAACAAGAGGTGTCCCAATAAGGAGCGTTATTGCATTGCTTGTTAGGATTTGTAGTGAGGGCACAGTCTGATCGGACAGTTTTTAATAGCCACTGTGTGTGTGTGTATGTGTATGTGTGTGTGTGGGTGTGTGTGTGTGTGTGTGTGTGTGTGTGGGTGTGTGTGTATAACATCCAACGGAATACTTTCCGTGGGGGTGTGGTTTCACATGCAAGCTTATTCTGGAAAGAAGAAAATTCAGATCCTCTTAGCCATACACATTAAAAGACCATTTACAGTTTATCTGTGAATCATCACAGAAACCACTCTGTTTGCCCTTTAAACCTCAGTCTGCAACATTAATGCACTTGTAAGCCTTTTAATGTGGAAAAGCTAATTATGAACACTATAGTGTTAGACTGACCCAAAAAAATGAGAGCAGCCCTCTCATGCTGTACTTGTTCATCTACAAAGATATCCAGAATATCGGTGTGAAATCGGCCTGGATTCAGTCAAATAAACTTATCTCACGAGAAAGTGCTGTTCTGTCAGATACAAGCCCCGGCAGATCTACATTTTCCTCACTGCTGTGTTACAGCAATTGTGACCTTTTCACCGCTGACTTGGTGGTTTCGATTAATATTAGTAATATATAACGTTACTATTGCGGTGCCAGATTCATCTGGGATTTAGTTTTGTTATTTGGCACAAGAGCACGTTCGGTTGAGATGACTTGGCACTTTAGGTTGAATCCAGGGGATTGTGTGGGTGTCAGTCAGACATGGGGAATAAGGCAGGGACGCTGTGATGATGTTGCCAGAGGGCCGAGGAGTCTATAAAAAGGCAGAGGAGGGGAGCTGTGGAGACTGAGAGGTGTGGAGTACGGTGATGTCAGCGGGAGTGCTGTCTGAGACCATTCATGCATAAGCCGCTGGATCCCAGCAATGATATTACCAGACAGCAAAATCAAGATATGGGTGAGCTATCTGAACGCAGCAGAGCTTTCAGCGTGTAGCGAGAACTGTGTGTGTGGTTGTCTTTTTCCACTATCTGTACGTCTTAGTCTGCATCTATCTTTCTCTTTCTCTAACACACATACTCTGTCTCTCTCTGACACGCACATTCTTTCGCATACACACACTCACACCCTCTCTCTCTCTCACACACACAGACACACATATACATATTTACACTTTCCCTCTCTTATACACACATGCACATGGAAAAAGCTCAGGTTTTATAATAAATGATATGACATTAGGAATTGTTCTGGTGCAAGGCCACATAATGAGCAGTGCATAAAATCTAATCAGTTGACTTTTACTGCAGCACACAGTAATTCTGCTCAAACTATCAGGCCATCAAAAAAACCCAAAAACAACAACAACAAAAAAACTACCAATAACACCATCTGGTAGATTTTGAGCATTGGCTGGGGTTTGGAAAACAGTTTCATGGAAACAAGGCATGCTGTCTAATCTCCTTATAACTCATATCAACCTGCTACATATGATATGCAACATGTTAGTGCCTAGGTTTGCCTGACAAAGGATATGATCTCTGAACAAATATTACACTCAGCAATCTAGATTCTGTACGGGCCAAATTGATTCTAATAAAAATCTTCACTCAGCCTAACCCCCTAAGTAACACAGGAATATATTAAATAATTCACCGAAGCAATCATAGTAAATGAAACCTCACCAAATGCATTAATAGCTTTACTCTTGCAGATGAGTAAATGTCCTTGCATATGAGCGCAGAAATGTGTCTTTTTCTGAGTAATCACCCCTGAAATGACAACACGCCTCCTTCCCCTCGACGCCGTTTCACACCGTTAGCTGCAGGCTACCTCTCTGCTCCGCGTGGCCTTTGTGAAAGGCCCTGCAGACAAAATGCCTCGGCATATGCGAGACTGCGCCTTTCCACGCCTGCCACCCACCTGCCAGTATGACTCACCCGCAGAAGGTGAATGCCACCTTTAACGCGCGGCAGCCAATCAGAACGGGGCCTTTCGGGTTGTTATGCTAATGCCATGTTTGTATTTTTCACGAGCAAGGAGCGAGCCAGCGTCTGCAATTATGTGCATTAATACAGTGCAAAGGAGCACGTCAAAGCATGACTCATATCCTTTCCGAGAGGCAGCTTCACAGCTGAAGAAAATAGATGTGGGTTGACATTATATGAAATAAAACAAAGATTTTTTTTTTCCATGTAAGTGTCACTGTTTGTAATGACTGCATTGGTAAACAGCTCGAAATTATTTATCAATGCCAATATCTATATTTTTTTCTTCATGTACTTGTATTCATTTTGCAGACGCTCTTATCCAGATTTACCCACAGATGCATTCGGTATGGTTACTCATAAGTATTAGGACTGAGACTTGGCTGGAGCGGTACCCCCAGCTTTGTGCAGCTGGACGTTTGCAGAAAGAATAGAAGGAATTCTTGGCCGTGCAGCTGCACAGTTAATGAATATTGATATTAGCCTCCAACGTTCACTCTACCAGAATGTGAACATTCACAGAGAGCAATATCACTTTCACAAGTCAACAAGTCACATCCTACCACAGAAGGCATTTGGGTGTTATTTTTGTCTGGAAAGAACTATTAGATGAAAATTAAAATTTGAAATCACCCTAAGATCATGTGCAATATTAAAACCTTGGCGTAATTTTCACCTGTTTACTATATGGAAATATAATTTGAATGCCTTTTTGTGTATGGGTGAGTTCAATCCGAATGCAGAGAGATCTGACATTGTGACTAAATGTAAATTCAAGCATTACTATTGTTGCTATACTTACATATATCCTTTATTTATTTATTTGTACTCTATGGAAAGATGAGCTCCATTTATTTTCATACTACTGCATTGCATTGAATCTTAGTAATGCAGTGAAGGATACTATGGCTTTTAGAATCAGGGTGTCACACTCCACTAAAGAGGCCCACCAGGCCAATATCATAATTTGATATGTTTTTGAAACTTTCTCTGTGGACCCAAGCAATGTTTCTCTTCAACTTTGACCCACACTAATATGTATTTACTTTTTGTTGTTTTTCTCTTTTCCTTGACAAATATTTGGCCAGTAAAGCGATCACAAAAACAGATGAAAAAAAGAGTGTGTGTCTTTAGTGGGTAGGATTGATTCGTGTAGCCCCAAAAGCGCAGTGTTTCGCGAGATTGTGTCTGCTTCCTCTGAAGCTGAGCTCTGTGGCTCCCTAACAGGACTGGACTGTTGCCTCCTTCTGAAATTGAGCTGAGTCAAATGCTTTGAAAGAGGCCCGATGCCTAGGGGCCTTTGTTTCCCGATACGTGATTCTGTGCCCTGCGATTCAGTCCTCCTGCACCAAGGTGCCGATACAGTCTCATAATGAGACCACACTGCGCAGAGCCATTCATCTGGGTTAACCTTTTCATCTCAGTTAGTCATGTAATTGCTACACATTATGTAGGTGCTTGGGAGTTAGAGGAGTGCTGCGTTTATTGAAGAAAAAAAAAATGTATCCGGGAGCATTTTATATGATCTGTTTACAGTGTAGCTCAGTATTTCCTAACCCTAGTGCTGGGCTACCATTGATCTGTTTATCTAATTAATAATTGCATAGTCAAAGCCAATTACCCTGCTCAGAGATTGCCTTTATCAGCCACAGAGATGCCTGGTGGATTGCAAACGAATTGCAGGTTTTAAAAAACATGACAGGAATCGCAGGGCCCTACTGAGTCCCAGATGGTGCGGTTGTCATGGTAAAGCAGTCCATACTTAAGTGATGCATGTGCACTTTGGCTCTGTAGATATTTTTATGAATATGATGTCAGCTCTGAGGGACCCTCCGTCTCTCTCTTCGCCCCTGCAGCCTTGCATTCTGCTTCCACTGAAAGAGCACAGTACTGGGCTTGCTATGGAAGTGTTCCAGCTGAACTCTGGGCTTTGTATGGTGCATGGGTTTGGCAACATGACAGAGGGAGTACCTTATACCTAGGATAACTGTGGTGTATTAAAGATAAAGAACAACATTGCAGACTATTTATTTGGCGGTGCATCCCTTTAACTCACAAATATGGCCTAAGTTTAATACAGCATGCATTGCAGGACATGAGTGTGGATATCGGTTAGCAACCAATGGTGCAAGAAGCAGGAATCTCAGGAATAAAAATGTTTATTTACGTCAGTAAATTTTGACCTGTATGCCACGTCATTAGAACAAAATCGAGCACAATGGAAGACCGTTAACAAGGGTTTGGCTGTTATTTAATAAACAGCCAAAGTGACGATTGTTGTTGTCACTGTTTTGGTGTAAAAGGAAAGCAGCAGGAATCATATTTTGGTGTTTCATATTTCATTATGTTTACTGTTTTTGGACTGTTTGCAGGGCTCGCTGTTACGCTGGGCTGTGATTCCTTTCTGTACTGGTTGTGTTGGGAATATGAGGTCTGAGGGATACCCCTGCTACTCTTTATTCATTCAGTGATTCACTGTTTGAAATGTTGTTTGCATTGTTTCCGCTATTTATACTGTATGAGCACAAACTGATATCCTGCTGTTATAATCCAATGGAGAGACTGATGTCTCAGCCTCTGGGCTTTGCCATGTCCTGTAGTTACCTTAGTGTCACGTGATTTTGCATCACATGATTTTTGAATACTGCCATTCAGACACTTCTGAAATGTAGAGTTCCTTCGATGGGAGTGCAAGGGGTTATTTCAAATGTTCTGGCAGCAAGTGATTACCAAAGACAATCGTCTTCTTTGCCTTGGTGGGGCTTGTTGAGGAAGAGATGCTCTGCTTCTCAACAACTGTTGCTAGGGAAGGGCGTCGTTTCCCCAGCAACAGCCACAACCAGCTCTGTGTGTTGGGCAAGCTTACCTTGGCTTCTCCTCGCAGACTGTTATAGTGAGCGATAGGTCCAATATTCGTATTAGGCAATATTGCCTGCAGAGCTAGATATAATACAGTATGTATGATAAGTTAAAATTATATTTATTGTGCATTTAGCGGTTTAAAATGAAAGTGTAGGGGCCGACCCCCCATTCCCCCCAACAGTGCAACCTTAATCAACCTATTTATCCTTGTATCCACACATGATAGTACTGATTGACGAAATCACACGTTTCACTCTGTCTTAACTTTACGTCACGCCCTCCCCGCTACCTGTTCTGGATATGTTGTGATTATCCCTGTAGTAAAACCCTGTGGGCTTCAGCCTTCTCTTTCATTCCTGTCTTATATCTGTTCCATCGTCGTGTTTCTGTTGCACGGTTAATGACATGCCGTCCGCAACCAATCATTTCACGGCAGGCAGAGTCAGTTCGGAATACTCTACTCCACCTTTGCAGCTAGATATCTGCTAGACATGATGTCCGTGGTCACAACCTGCGCCTACCAGCGCGTCGTGCTCTTTTTAAAATGTCTTAAACGGACACACAGTTTCACGGTGTTGAGCGCATTCGCATGGTTTGATTGATGGTCTTCTCTATCAGAAACCTGAGCAAACATTGCTGTCTGCCACAGTGTCTTTTTGACCCTCTTCTTCTTATCATTAATGATTCTACTAATAGCGTGATAATGGTGACGAACATGATAGCAGTGATTTAATTATGCAATCATGACTGTTTTAATCACAGTTATTATAATGTTTCGACCTAGACCTAGACTTTGACTTTGTCAATTGCGGTTGTTAGATAGATTATATAGTGAACAAGCAATACAAAAGGCATCATGGTGACTACCGCCTGCTCAATGCATGCAGAGTTATAGCGGCGCAATCCCGCAGATAGGAGTGGGGTTCCAGAGGTGGAATGTTGTAATCGCAGATTAAGGGACAAGTCTGCTATAGGCGAGGCATTACCCCAACTACAAGATCACCTATGGGACTGTCAGATATCTGTGCATGCGTGCATTGCAAATAGAAAATGAAAGACATTGATTGGATCTAATCCAGAAATCCTGTGTCCTTCATTGAGCTCGTGCCTCCCCAGATCGGAGCTACATAACACTTAAACGAGCCTTTGAAAATCCCGTTTGGTTTCTTTAGCAATAAATGCATTTTTTTTCAATAGGTGGAAATTAAGTGAATGCAGCATGACTTAGCCGGGGGGCTGGCGGGCTTTTCCATTCTTACAGACACAGGGGGAACGTGGGCTGGTGGTCCGCTTGTCTCTGCGATACACCCACCCCCCCCCCCCTTCCCATCTGGTCGTAGTGCGGAGTGCTGTTTTCAGTGCGGGCGCATCTACTTCAACACAAACCCCAACCCATCTCCATAAACACCTGCCCTGCTTAGGTCGAGAGCGGCTGGAAGATAAGCGCCTCTTTTCCCCCTTGCAGACGGCGTACAATTTTTTGCCCCCTCGATTCCCTGGGAGAGTTTACTTCGACGCACGGGCCGTAGTGGCTTACAATGGACTGCGTTGGGAAGAAAAATTGATAATCTTCACGGAAGAGTAATTTGAATGAAATCGCTGTTGACAAGCAGTCTCAGAGCGAAGCGAGGAGGGAGAGAGTCTGCCAGCTAAACTGCGAGGACTGTCCTAGGTCACTATCGCGGGTGCTTCCTGGGGAACAACAAAATAACAAAACACAAAAAAACGGGGGTTTTGTCCGTCTTGCCGAGGGCTTTGTTGAATCCCGTGCCACCGCTCCAAATCAGAGCTAGCAACAATGGAAGAGAACATGGAAGAGGGACAGACACAAAAAGGTGAGAAAAAATATATTTTCCCCACCGTGCATACGTATTTATTTGGTTTGCATCCTGTAATTTTTGTCCGTCGGATTGACGCGAAATGGGATACAAGTGCGAAACGTCCGTGCAAATACAATCGCTGGGATAGACACTGTAGTGTTTTTTTTTTCCTACACCGTGATTGTATGCTCGTGCGAACCTTTGTTTTCCCTTGCACGGCGACAGTGTGGCGTGAGCAAAAGCATTGTCGACCATTTATTTCACGCTCTCACACTTGTCACTATGGTTTAGAGTAGACCAAAGTAAATTGAATCTGCAACTGCTCTCTCACAAGTCATGGTAACAAAGG
The DNA here is from genome assembly GCF_013368585.1 of Megalops cyprinoides. Classification (NCBI taxonomy): domain Eukaryota; kingdom Metazoa; phylum Chordata; class Actinopteri; order Elopiformes; family Megalopidae; genus Megalops; species Megalops cyprinoides. The sequence goes on from NC_050604.1 coordinate 22,398,228, forward strand.
AGCTGTTCTTCCCCAATTTTAGACTCGGTACAATAAACGGTTGCGGTCTTCTGTGTCCCTGTGATAGTTTTGTTTTGCAGAGGGTTGTCAGGTATATAACTGAATATTGTGACAGAACTGGCTGCTGCAGAAGAGGAGATAAGTGTGTCAGAGTATAATGAAAAAAAGGTGAAATTATTGTGAAAAATCGTTAACTTTTAATAGTAGTAATCTAATGATGGAAATCGAACAGAAACGCGTTGGGACCAGTGAAGACCGACGGAAAATATTTTCAGCAAACAAATCACTGGCATTTGTAGCCCCGCCACATTCTTCGGTTCCCTCCACCCCCGCACCCGCTGCCACATCTGCAGTTTTCATGCAGATATCTGTCATTTAAGGTTTTTTTTTTTTTTTTTAAGAAAGGACTGCGTGGTAACGGTGAACTGGGATAGTGACCGCGAGAGGCGACAAGTTCAGCCATAATTACAGAGCTGCCAGTCATTCTCCGCTCTTCTTTAGTAACTGTTACGTTTGCTCATTAGATCTGACCCACTTATGAAAAAGACAGGGTAGCTTTAAGCATGCAGAATTTTCGTTTCATCCCAAGCTCCCTTTTCCTGACTGCCAGGAGGGTAAATTAAGAGCACAGCTGTCTCCTAACCATATGTCAAAGCAGTTAATATGGCAAAGCGCATCGCGGTGAAACGGTGCTCCGTGAAACCTGTCTGAAAGGGTTTATTTGTTGGCCGTCAGGGTTCATTGCATGTAAAATTCCCATTGACTTTTTTTTTCTGTCAGATCGAGCGGATGTGTTGGTATTTGTGTATGTTTGCGCGAGCGCGCGCGCGCGTGCCCGTGTGTTGTGCAGAACCTTGTCCTGTGGAATTAGCCACCCATTGAAGTGTCCATTAGCACGGGCTACACTAATTATTCAGCAGCACTAATGGGGTTCCAAGCCATCATTTCCATCTGCGGCTGAATTGCCAAAGTATAAATCTTGAATGAGAGTGTCATCGTGCCATAAGTTCAGTTTTACAGTGCTGGAAGCAAGTGCTAAAATAAGGGTGTAGAACTGGGCGTTTGAGTAGTTGCTGCCCAAAGATAACAGATGCCTTTGGGACGGCCAGAAAAGGGAAGCAACGATTTATCTTTGGGCTGCTGGTCTAGAATATTTCATTAACGCACGGTCGGTTGGCCACAAATCGGGGCGAACTCCAACAAAACCATCAATGCAAATCCACTTGATAAGCAGCCGCCGCTGTTGGATTGCCGTGAGAGAGGGAGGGGTGGTGGCACGGCGGAGCTAGGCTTTCCGGAGGATATAAAGGGAGGGTGTGAGCGGGGCGGTGGAGAGGGGAGACGCGAAGCACAATTATCCCTCCACCCGATGTTTTTGTTGTGGAGGTGGGGGGAAAGGGGAGGGGGAAACACCGCGATGGGGAAAAGCAGCAATGGCGCTGCATTCGATGGCGGTACAGTCTTCACACGCCCACCGCCTCCCCACCCTCCCTCACCCCCCCCCCCCCCCCCCCCCCCTTGGGTGAGAGCGGGGTCCGTCGTCACACCGCCTGTCCATCAAATCTTCATAACACATAAATAAAACATCCATCTTTAGCAGATGGCAGAGAGCACCAGATTCATTTTCCCCTTTAGTGCTCTTAAGTGGATCAAACGACGGATGAGCTTCTACGGAAGGCGTTCCCCTAGACCCCAGTTCAGAGGATGGCCAGGAGCGTTAAAATCACTCATGTAGGGTGCACATACACCTGATGGTGGTGGTGGTGGTGGTGAGGATGGTGATGGTGGTGGAGACGACGATAACTAATTTATTTCTTTGTATTTTTTACGATATCTTTTTTCACTCCCTTTCACTGAAACGTGAAAAATAATTTGACAGTAACGTCATTATAAACCCCTCTTATTTCTTGAATAAAATATACATAGTGATGATGCTGGTGGGAAAAGTTATCAATTGCTGTATTGGTTATGTTCTCTCTGTCCGTTTATCGAAGAGTGTAAAACGTAAAGTCAGATATCACGTTTGGAAATCAACATCCTGCCATCCGCTGTCTTTGGAGGCAATTCTTATGTAGTCCATAAAGACGTATCGATTTCCGATCCGCAGACCTGGATTCCCTGTGTAATTAAGCACAATGCCTGCGCTGCGTTCATTTTCTCTGTGTAATCAGTCACCCGATGCTGCCACCATGGATGCAAATGTATGAATTCACAATACCTATGGCTGTTGTTGTATTAAGTTAATTCAGAATATGATAAACGTAATAATAATGGCTTAGTCCTTAAAACTGAACCGTACACTGTTTTAAAGACTTGCGCTTTGGAATACCGAATGTTTATTCAAAAATGAATCAGTTCATATTTAATTCTGTAATTCGCTCGTTTCTGTTGCAACATTCTTGCAAAGGATCGTTTGCTATTTATTTAGCAGGCTGTTGATGGCTTCCAACCAATAGGTAGGCCATTTTTAGATTGCAGCATACAGATATACAACATATACACTGTAAGAATGTAATATATTATAATAATGAACAACACTACTCTGTACATATTGCATGTATCAGTTTACATAAGTTTCACTTAACCCTAAATTGTCTCACCATTTTGATGTTGTCAGATTAATTATATGTATTCGCCAATGCCCTTATCCAGGGCTCCATGGACATCTTATATTTGGTATTTTGCCCATTCTTATATTTACTGAACTTTATTCAACGTTACTGTAGATCTGTAGTGCACCACCTGGGGTTAAAACCCAAAACCTTCTGGTTGACTGCCTCGGATTTGTGTCTTGTATGTGGAGGCTAATCCCCTCTGTCTGATAAGTTTAGGAGGAGTGTCACACAAGGAAAGGGTAACTGAGGGAGCCTTTCACCGTGTGTTCAGAGAAGTGTGTTAGGCCTTGGAAATGGCTGCATGGGGCTGAAGTAGGCCGGTCTCTCCGGCTTTATTTAGAAGACCTTTGGAGCACGCAGCACATTATATCCAGGGCAGAGAGATGACTTACCTTCTGCATCCATTGGCCTTTAATTATGTTAATGACTTAATCTTTGCATTGCCTAAAGAGCGCTGAGCTCTCACAAAGAGGTCAGCACTGTTTTTGATGCACGTTTTTACAGTGATTTCTTTGCATTGGAAAGCAGTGTGCCAGATGAAAGTTCTTGATGCAGCAATTAAAATGTCAGGTACTCAAGACCTATAAGGCCCCTTACAAAGAACAAAAGAAATGCTATAGTCAAATACTAATAATAATAACAATAACAACAACAACAACAACAATAATAATATTAATAATAGTAATAATTAGGCAAATATGGTAAAAGAAGGAATAAACCATATATTTTCATATACATAAAACTGCCTCATACACATATTACAAATTATAATTTGTTGTAAAATTCTGTATATACAGTAGTATGAAGACACATTTTAACATATTATAATTATTGATAGTGTACTGATATTAAGTCTGAATATATTATTTTTACTGTCTTAGCATTGTCACATTTTATTCTGTTATGTGTTGCATATATAGACTTACTGTGGTACAGCAGGACCATGTATGCTGTGTGCAGAGGGGTGGAGTCAGGGCTGAGGTGCATAACGTGTGTAGCCTGTACTCTTATCTACCAACATAAATTGCAATACTAACCAAGCAATAAACACAATAGCAAGCAGATCTTCAGTGAGCTTTTGTCTTAACAAATCCCCATGTTGGCATAAGATGGGCTCCGGTGGAATTGAGGTGAAGGTTTGGTATGGGAGAGTCCTTTATACCTGTCACGGGGCTTTTCCTGCAGGTACAACTGTCCACTGGTGTTCAGGTGAGATGGGTGCTATTCACTGGTTTCCAGGTGAAATGGGTGTGTCTATGGGTCTGGAGCCCAGGTGAAATGGGTTCTGTTCATTGGTGCCCAGGTGAGATGAGTGTGTCTATGGGTCTGCAGCCCAGGTGAGATGGACACAGTTCAGGTGCATTCAGGGCACAGGGAAGTTGGAATACTAGTTTTACTATCCACTTTTGGAGTCAGACATATGAAATGCATGACATTTTGACAAACATGAAGCATACACTTCCCTTCCTTTGAATGTTGTATTTGAGCAGCCGAGCAGCTCTGGCACACTAATAGTGGTTTCCCATAAGAGACATTTGCACAGGTTGTGCAATTAATTGGAGGAGTCACAGGAGAGTGTGGCTTATGCTCTCACCCACCGGGAGGCTAGTTAAGATGTACCACAGGACTTCACAGGCCTTAATGAAGTACTGTTATACCAACAGCAACAGTGCCGGAATGATGGTGAATATGTATTCCAATCTGGAGTGGGGTTCCATTCAGGGGCACAACAGTAAATCACCCACGACAGAATAATCAGGCTTCGGATCAAGACCAGGGGCTTGACCCCTGTGGCAACGGCAAATTACAAACTGCGGTTGTAGAAGGGGAGGTGGATTTTTTTTTTTTTTTATCTTCCTGTGATGGTGTTAATTATTGCTGCTCTGAAAGAAGCCTGTATTTTTCTGTAATTCTACCAGAGCTTATAGATCTATTCAAACAGGCTTGTTCTTCTCTGGGTATCTGATGGTGTTGAGTTGAATTTTGAGTGTTATCTCAAGATGTACACATAGAACTAAGATACATAATGGATTTTTCACCGGCTCCAAAAATTGGATACTTCACCTTTGATTGATCTGTATTATTTTTAGCTGAAGTAAAGCGACTTGCTCTTTGCTCTGCCCAGGTGTTTATTTCTTGATGCTGCGTCCCTGCTGTGGATATTGTCGCCGGTCTAAACGTTGTGATGGATGACAGAGCGGTGCTTCTCTCAGATGTTGACAAACACCGTTTTCATTGGCTGCTTTCATTGAATGATCCTCACATAATCCTTTGTCTCAAGAGAGGAACTGCTCTGCCCTTCTACAGAGGCTCAATTAATCTTTCTGTCTCTTAAAAACTAATGAAATGAATAATGACGTTAATGGCGCTGTTGTCGGGAGGCATTTTAACACCACACACACTTTGTTTTTATACTGCCTCCATGTTATTTAAAGCCTTTACATTTTTGCAATTATTTATTTGAATGTGTCGGGGATATAACTCAATGGCAACCTCATGCAACGGCAATATAATTAGCGCTAATTAATTAACCAATGCCGCTACACAGAACCATAAACTAATTCAATTTGCCAATGCAGGAGCAACCGGCAGTTAGCATTTTTCTCACCAGTAGCTTTAATGAGTGAAAAAATTGTAGACATTGCTTTCTGTTAGCAACGGAAAGAGAATTTAGTTTAGACACAAAAAACATTCAGTGTTTTGCAGTTTTTGAGAAAAAGTGGTTCTCACTAACTGAGAAAGATATCCAGATTTTGGAGCTGCAGATAGATGTTATTTATTTTTTGTTGGAAAAATCTTTCATTTTTTCTCCAGAATTATGTTTCATGTAACAAATCTCTCAACACAAAGAGATGGTACTCGAGTACAGCACAGTCGCTTGTGCTGTAATACCTGCATAGATACTAAAAAGACTACTGGTTTACACAGGTGATGTGATTTTATTTGATGGGTATAGTTCACCTCCAGCCATATCCAATCACAGGTTTCTCTGGATAAAAGCATCTGCTTCATGCATGAATAATGTGAGTAGAGGAAAGAGTTGTTCTTAGATTGTAGACTGAATGTGTTATTAAGAAGCTTTTTGGGGTACTTTGCACAGGTATTAGTTTTTGACTTGCATATTCAGAGAGAGAGAGGGTAACACAGCTGCAGTTCTGCAGTGTGATGACAACAGATGGCATTGCTAAATCATTCATATTCATAACCCAGCACTGTCTATTGGTCTATTTGCTCGTGTATTTTACACAGTTTATCAAGCTCAGTTGAACTCCATTGAGCCGCAGTTGTCTGTAAGTGTACTGGGGCGTCGCACGAATCTTTGAGGAAAATGCAAGAGATGGCTATCGCTGTACAGTGTGCATGTGAAGAGTTCCCTGGTGACTCACTCCATGAGTCATTCTATAATGCAGCTTTTATAAGGTCCTGTAGAAGTAAATAAGAAGATCAGAAGATTTGATAGCCATGTCCGCCCATCCTCATCGCATTCATTCCTGTAGTAACGTGACATTCCTGGAATAGCGATGCATTCATTTCCTTTGCGGTGCACTGGCGTCAGTTTTTAAAATTCACAAATCATCATGGGCTTAAAATGTATGCTTTAGGGACTGATTTTCTCATGCAAAAATGATTGTACATGGCTCACCCAGTGTTTTAGAAACCTTGAGAACATTACCATGCACTTATCTGTACTTGGTCCATCTTGCATATGTAAAAATTAAAATGTGCATGCCCTTGCACATTAGGACATACATTTATTACATTGAGTTGGTGATACCTTTACAATTGTTGATATGCAGTGTGTGATGAATTATTTGCAAGGTGCGGGATAATTACATTAGATGACATTGATGATGCAGATACCTGGTTTTCTGCCTGAAACAGCACAGTTTTTTTGAGTTCCAGCTGCTGCATGTAAGGACCTACTCTGTTACTCTGTGAATGTGTTAGTGTGTGATATTTTGGTGTTTGGCCCAAAAAGTCAGCATACTGCTTGCTTAACTGTATCATTTGCGATTTGAGAACAACACCTCCACCTGTCAGTGCCTCAGGGTATTCCTTAAAAGTTGGCTGGATGTGTCTGTACATCAGGTGTCAGTGTACCAATGGGCCACCCAAACCTGCAAGAGTCAAGGAACGGTTCAAATATGTATGCTGAAGCTTGGATGTTTAATTCTGACAAGGGATATGGTTCTGTTAATTAATTCATTCATCCATACATCCATTTGTCTAGTCAGTTGGCAGGCCAGAGGTTAGGTTTGGGCTTGTGAGAAACCAAGGATGTGGCGGTGTTCATTCGGGGCGTCTTCTATCCAGCAGAAAATGGCCACAGGTAGAGAAGCCTGGCCTGGGAGCAGTCAGTGGCCATCCTGAGTCGATGGACACATTTCTACAGGAGGAGAGCTGAGGCTGCAGTGTGAGGTTGGGGCACCAGCTAAGGCAGGTGTTGCGCTTGTGTCCTTTTGAAAATCAGAGCACTCAGTTTTCAGGGGGCCCTGAGGGTGTTGACACTGAAGAAGCTAACCTTTTCAGCTGTTTCCCTGATATAGTGCCAGGAATCCACTCCACACAGATGACGAGAGAGAGAGAGAGAGAGAGAGAGAGAGAGAGAGAGAGAGAGAGAGAGAGAGAGAGAGAGAGAGAGAGAGAGGGAGAGTAATGTAATTTGGGTTTCTTTGAAGATATACGCCTCTTGTCACACATGCCTTAAGGTACTTGGGGGGACGGGGGGGGCAACTGGGGTAATCATCACGATTAAATAGCGGGGGGATTCTTGCGCCAACATTCGTCGCATCAGCATTGGCATCTTACACAGCTGACTCTTCGCCATCAATAATAAAATACAGCAACTGTTGATTTGAAAAAGCGTTATTTATAGAGCTGGATTCTGCCTCTCTGTGGGCTCTGCAGCAGATCACTCAAACGCAGGGGACAAGTGAAACAAGGCACTCTTCCTACTGCGGTGGTCCTGACCCTCCGGGTCCACCATCAGGATAGTCCAGGATGGTGTCTACTGCTCCTCAGAGGGAGGGAGGGGGTAGAGTTTGGACAGGGGCAGTGTCACAGATACGGTCACAATACAGGAAGTCAGCTGTCTTTCCTGTCACCTGGTCTGTGTTGACAGTGAGATGGAAATTGTTGTTGGATGCTGCACAGCTGCATGCTGGGACTTCCAGTAATCACCATTACAGTGGTAATACTGGAGTGTCCTGTGGGGATCCAAATCCGCTGACCACAAGACCACAAACGGTTTGCTTTGATTGTGATTCAAATCAGTTCATGTAGCTTTGTCACAAAAGTGCTGGATGGAAAACCACACAAAATAAAGCTGTGGTCCTGATGACGATCACTGTACCTGGGAGGTGAAGTGTGGTTGCATAGACATTCATACTTTGGAGCTATGGCAAAAGCAAAGTATTAGAGATGCACACTGACTCCAGGTAACGTGTGTCATGGGAGGAAAAGGGTTAACTCTGTGTACAAGAAGACAAATTGGATGGCTTCTTGCCTTTTTGGCAGTTTGCTATCCCACTTTCACATGGTATCATAAGGTGGCTTTTTTGTATCTGACTTGACTGGTTGGATTGGTGTAGGTGTTGTGCAAGCTCAGTAAAAAACTGCAATACTTAAAAATCGTCACTTAATACGCATATATAAAATCATCAGTTAGAAGTGTCATTAAAACACAATAAAATTGGAATAGCCCATGTTGACCTTCATTTTAATCTGTTAATTGTGGTTTATGGCTTGCTCTGTCTAATTCGCTGGAAAATGCTTTTTCAGTGAAGTGTCAGAAGGTCACATTCAGAGGGTCATGTGATATCACATAGTCACATGTTATGAAACACTATATTGTGCTCGGGTTAATCTGATTCAGATGTCAAACGATTCCATCACAGAGATTGATAGAGGGTTGTTTCCTGGAACCTACAAATGTTGAAAAAAATATATCAGCTGCAGGCATTGTTGTTTGCACTACAGTGTAACTATGAATAAATTCACAGCCTTTTAATGTGAAAATAAGCCTTACAATCATCATTTTACACACTGGATGACACAGTGGCAGTGAGAGAGGACAACAGCAACTAGACCCAGACTAAAAAGGATTTTTTCTTTAATTTGGTAGCGTTTTGTCTTAGATGGCACGTGTGAGTACACCCCTAATGGACAGGGGGTTGACACATTCATGTCCACTTTTGATTATGCTTTGATAATGCTGTCACAGTTCATTGTCTTTGATCTTTTTTTTTCTCTCTTTCATAACCTGTTTATGATGGTAGAATGTGGGAGTGCTTTTATTCTTTCAGATTTCAGGGTATTCATCATAATCATCTATGATAGAGGAAATTGCTTTTCTCACTTTGTTAAAAGCTGATGTATGGCAGCAGCTAATTTATGTTATATGCAAAATAAGTTCAGCATAAAAAAGCCTAATATATAGAGGTGTGGGTGATGTCATATCATCTGCTCAGTCAGTGAAGTCTGTGTGGGTTTGGGAAGGCTGGTGGAAGGTGATCACAGGACTGCACATTATAAATGTCATCGAAGTTGCTTGATTGACGGATCTGAAGATTGTTTTAGGGAATGCGTGTTATTTCACCGATGACCGAGGGCATCACATGACATTCATCACGAGATCTACCCCCCCGGTGTAATCTGTCATTTTAGCATGTCATCTTTGTTCAGTGGACAATACATAAAGAAAGGTGTTTGCGCTGCTTTGGACTCAAGGCCAGAACAATTTCAAAAAGTACACACCCCAGGCCCTAATCATGCAAGATGACATCTGTAGGTGTCCATATAGGTGTCAGTATATAATCAGTGTAGTTGTTTGCCTATATCAGGTAAGGGTTTGAGAAGGGGGGGGGGGGGAGATTGTGTCAGAAGGTCAGCGAATGTGGTGATATTTTCATTTAAGAGGACCATCAGGGTCCGCCTTGTTTTGGTTAATGGGTCATAGATTTTTCCATCTGGCGGCCATTAAACATTGAACGAGCAGGAGATGGGTGATGGAGGCATTATGACTGTTTTGAGCGCGATGATAATGACACGACATCTGGATTCTGTCTCGGCACCGTGTGAGCGGCTCCTGTCTTCATTGGCTGTTTTTTTTTTTTTTTTTTTCCAGTCATTGACGTTCCCCTGTTGCCGTTAATACCACGGCCTTAATCCATTAGGGAGTCAAAGGTTTATGCTGTGCCACTATCTCCATTAATCCATAAACTTTCATACTACGGCCACTCCAATAACGAGTCACGTCTTTATACTGCAGGATTATACTATAGGCTGACTCCATTAGTGACTCACAGCTTTATACTACAGCAACTACAATAATGACTCACATCTTGATACTACAGCCTTACTCCATCAGGATCTACTGGCTTAATACTACTGCCAGTCTAATGATGAGTCATATAGACTATAGCTTTACTTCTATAATATCTCACAGGTACTACAGGTCTAATTCATTAAAGATAGAGCTTACTCAATTTGAAGGACATAGGTTTTTGCCACATGGTTACTCCTTTACAGAGACAGAGATTTGTAATCCAGGTTGACTTCACTGAAGAGACTCAGGTTTGTACCACATTCCTACACCATTAAAGAGACACAGGTTTGTACTGCAGGTTGACACTGTTATAGAGATGCAGGTGGGTAGCACAGGTTTAATTCCTTTAAGAGACAGACTTATACTACAGGCTTTTTAAGAGATGCAGGTTTGTACCCCACGCTTTCTCCATTGTAGAGTTACAGGTTTGTACGACATGCATACTCCATTAAAGGGACACAAGTTTGTACGACAAGTTGACTCCATTAAGCAGTTACAGGTTCACAACTCAATGGGCAAGAGGCAGTCGGAAGCTGTAAAAATGCTAAGGCACTTTGCTTGGAGACCATTAAATTTATGTCACCAGCACTGAATTTTAAGTGTCACCCAGCAGACACATCGCATCTCGCAGAACTTCCTCTCCTGATTGGGTGAAGCGGATCGGGGGAAACACCCAGCGGTGTGGCCTCCCCAGGTCTCGCTCCCCTCCCATCGGGTGCGGCCGAAGGATCATATGAAGTGGGGTGGGGGACTCGTCCGTGTCTCCAGGGTTGATGGCGCTCTCTCTCATATTGCCGGGATGGGCTGATGCATTGCTGAATGGCCCGGCCCTGAGCGCCCTATCTCTGACACCCCATTCATTACCAGAGAGCAAAATGAGCCAAGGAGCGAGTGCAGAAATTAAATCATGCCCTACACTCTCAGAAAATAAAACTCAACTGGTCGCAGCCTCTGGGAGTGAAAAAAATATATACATCAACGACATAATATAAGAAGTGAAAATGAGATGAAGCGATAGCCAGTCTGGTGAAGCTAGCACCACTGCTTTAATATGGAGTGAGGTTTTTCCTTTTTTCCTTCTTCTCTGAAAGTCAATTACGTTGGGTGATTCATGCATCTCGATTAATGTGAGATGAGAGACGGTGGTGTTAGCTCGTTCGTAGTTAATTTGTAATTCAACACCAAACACAAAGGGCTCTTTTTTTGCTGTTTGTGGCTGTTTGTGAGGCCCGGTGTGCTGGCCTTTATTGTCCCCCAGTGTCTATTGTATGTTAATAGGGCAGGAAGATTTGAATGCGCTGCTTTCTCCAGCCCCCCCCCCCAAGCACCCCCTGCCCCTCCCCTCCCTCCTCCCAGCCCAATCTGTCTGCCCTCCCCTGGATGGCTGAGCAGGTCCTGCCAGGGCCGGTCCAGAGGATTTATCAGACTGCCTAAAACTGAGTGGATGGACAAAACCTTTTTTTGAATCGTAATTCTTTTCACAATGGCGTCCCACTGCCAGTGCGGGTTTTACAATACTGCCAAGTCAGGAGAGCTTGCAGCACTCTAGAACTGTTCACAGTTAATCTGGGGGAAAAATTGATTGTATGTTTTAGTGTTGTTCTTCTCTGTTGTCTAATTTCTGTTGTACTCCATTAGTCTTACGATGAGTGTATGCTTTGTTTTTGTATTTAACTCAATAACTCATGGTATGTTTTGTATCCCTATGTATGGAATTTTATATTGCCCATTGGCTCACTAAGGCAACATCACGCTGAGCGAAATAAAGACGTTCTCCCTGAGTTTTTCATAGCTAAACGTCAGGGTAGATCCAGGGTTTTTAAAATTAATTTGCTAAATGGTGAACCTAAAGGAGGAGTGGTGTCAAAGACAGAGAGAGAGAGACAGAGAGATAGGGGACGGGGGGAGAGAGATATGAGAAAGAGGGGGGAGAGACAAAAAGAGAGAAAGTGAAGGAAAGAGAGCAAGGTGAGGCAGAGAAGATGACAGATGCTGGACTGTAAAGTAGAGCTTGTCATCTGGAGCCCTGCCAATGTCACCATCATCACCAACATCATCATCATCATCATCATCATCATGCTCATTTCTCCTATGACTGTTCTCAGGACGGTTTGTGAAGCCAGCCAATCTCTGCTCAGGTGCACCAGGTGGACTTGGCTCAGTAAAGCTACACCTGTTGCAAAATATATTTTGCAGTTTGTGAATAGTTATATAAAAGTGTCAATGACTTTTCATGTAATATATTTATGTAATGTATTTTTTCATGGAATTTATTTTTATTCATTTTGAGCTATATGACTTGCACGTGTTACGATATATGGATATTTTCACTAAAAAGGCAACGAAGGTGCGAGGCGCCCAAGAACTCCATCCGCTCAGTGTAACGCCACCCCTTCCCCCCCTCCCTAGTGGGGAAATCAAGCAGAAAATCCTCAAGATTCACTTTTTCCTCAAGCGATACGTATCTATCATTCACTCGCCATGCAATCTCTCAGACTCTCTCAAGCTCCGCTGCACTGCATCACTAACCTTTCTGGAGAGCCTGGGAGTTTGAGAGAGGTATTCAAAATGTGTTTTTTTGCCCCCCCCACATAATTATGAAAATATTGGGCTAGAGATGAAGGGCTAATCGCTTTAACAAAAGCGTGAGAGCTGGACAGAGGATCTCTTTCGCTCAGTCATTTTGTTGTTGTCCGTGGGGCGAGGGCTGCCTGTTTGTGTGCGAAATGAGCAACTGGCAGGCAAACACAATGCAGAATAAACATTTCCAGACAGTTCTGTCCTGACTGGCCTGGCAGACAAACGGGTCTGAATCATCCTCATTTTACCCGACCCATGAAACCACGTCCCTGACTTTTGGGCAGCGGTCATGTGAAATGATGCAAATGCCCATGTTCATTCTAACCACAGTGTGCTTGGTTATTATCTAATTTTACCTTTAAACTCATGCATCAGAATTTTTGAAAAACGTTACACTGAGTTAAATCTGTCATTTGAACATAAGTTCAAAGCACAAGGGCGGCTAGAGTGAGTGGAGACCAGAGTCATAATAAGATGGCTTTGTTGCAATAGGGAATAACCTTTACACACCGGTGAGTAAACTCTTAAATGAAAAAATAACCTGTAATTTAAATATTTCTTTCATAATACGTAAGAGCGCATTTTCAATAAATCAAATACCATTATGTACGAGGTATTTGAAAATTCCATGCAAAAGCCACTTTTATACAGTAGTTGCCATGAATTATACATAAAGCACAGATTTAGACTTGTTCCATTTGAAGCTGAAGTACACAAACAGGGCAGCCTTAGCCAGGAAAAAAAGAGACCGACACAGTCATTACCAGCCCGTGAAATATTTATTTGCATTGTTGGGGGAACAGCAGACAGCTGCCCAATCCCTCTGACAATAGGTACGCGAACGGCTTTTCATATAGGGATTACTGCCCGCTATCCTTTAAACCAGTCTTAACCGCATTAGGCCACTGATATCACAGGGAGTGGGTCTTCCTGAAGCGGGCTGTTGAAAGAGGGTAAAGTGCAGTCTCCCCACCCCTCTGACTGTGTGCCCTTTTAACACTCCCGTCCAATTGTTCCCCCAGCACAGTGATCCCCGCCTCAGCCTGGCTCTAGGGAGGTCCACAGATTGTTCTTGATTCTTGCTTAACGCTGCACCTATTAATAGTCAAACCACCGCATGACGCACACGACGTTTGAGGCTGGATGTGGCCGGTACAGTGTGATGTAGGGGGTTTGATGAGTAACACGTAACCTTAAAGAACACTCGGATAATTGTCGGACCTCATTAACAAATGGATGTTACCGTCTTCTTAAATGCAAACGTGCATGGTCACAAACCGAGGTCTGCATGCTCGTTTTGCAGGGTTATTTGTTCTGAATGCATAGGCAGATGCAGGCTTTCTCTGCGTTTCATCAAAGGTAAGAACAAAACAAGTGTAGGGGGGACTATTGTTCATTGAATTTCTCACAGCCACAAAAGCAGCTGCATAGAAAAAAAAAATCCCTGCATTTTCACTGGTCATGTTTTTTAACCCCTGAAATGACTGTTTGAGCTTTCAAACCTGAGCCTCTGCCTAATTGCCCCAGAGCACAATCTTTGTAATGTGTCTGATTCGCCATTGTCCCACTGAATTTGTTGACGTACAGTAAGTGGGTCACTGCACTCGAGTAGAATTTGCACCGTTGGTTGGCATGGCAACCCTGCTGGTCGATTAAACATGCGCAGATGATTCAGGAGCCCGCAGAGTTCAAAACCTGCTGGCTTCAGGGGGGGAGGGAGCTAAACGCTAACAAACCTGCCGACGCTTCGCGGTTCCGTCTTAATGTCCGCACTTTCGGCAACCCGTAGCCACCCGCCATGTCGCTGAAGTACGCCGCTTTCAAGATGATTCCTGAATCGTTTCTGCCACTGTTTCTGAGAGTCAATCCAGTGCACTTTTTAAGGGCATGTTAGACCACAGGTGCTATTGTAGTCACTGAAACACGCCTCCGTCGGTCACCAACTGATGCCGAATTTTACGTGTAGAAATGTTAACAATTCCCAATGAAGATTCAAAATGCAGATTCAAAAGTCCGGTCACCCCTTACATGGAGTTGTATCAGTTAAACCCTGTGCTGTTTGACCCCACACTCCTGAGCTTCCCCCACACACACACACACACACACACACACACACCAGGCTTCCTCCTTGCTTGAGAACATTTATTCATGTAAACTTTAGCTCGTAAATGAAGGAACCGGGCCGAGCCGAGCTGCTTCGCCTTTTAATCACTCACCGGCCGGCCTTTCCATAAAACGCCTTGTGTTGTCTTTCCCCGCCCCGCCACAAGAGGTAACCATTAGATAATTATGACCTCTGACCCCGTGCGGATTAAGGGAGCCGCTAATCCCCCCGTCGCCTGTTTGTCAGGGGCCTGGCAGATGGGGTAGGGATGGAAGGGGAGCACAAGGGGGTGAAGGGGAGGGGGGTTCCCCTTTGTCACTGGGGTGACGCCTTCTGTTGCTTGTAAGACGACGTGTCGCCCGCATCAAACCGGCCGTACAGATTTGGGTCATGTTAAAATTAGAGGCCTCTGCGTGTTCACTTTAATTCTGGCCCTTTGTGTGCATGTCCGGAAAAATCGCTCGCAGTCAGAAACCTGCCAATTTATTTTCACTACATTTTAAGGCAAAGCAAAACCCACAATAAAATTCAGATTGTAAATCTGCTCCTAGTTATATTTAAAGGAAATGTACTGTAATTATGAGCCACTGTTAAGATCTTTGTCTCAATTACTCTAATGGCTTTGTATTTGGCACAGAGATGATGGGTGATTTAAGTTTCAAATCTGAGTCGTATTCGCAGTGATGGTGGCTGAGGGCTAATTCTGATGTGATCCTGTTTGGAGTTCCTCAGTATGTGGAAGAGTGCTCTGCCAACCAACATTCTCAATCTCATTCTCACAACGTTTCTGTAACATTTCAGCAAAGTTATGATATTTCCGCAACCTTACACCATCACTGAGAGGACTCTTGTATTTTTGTGGTTCCTCTTGTGACTCTCACTCTCCTGTAATTGAAGAAAAACATATGAAGGTGTTTTAAGTACACTGAAATGCTTACAGGAGAGATAGCCCTAATCACATTTCTGACATTCTGTTAGCTCTGATCTACCTTCCAGGAAGTGACATACCACTGAACCCACAGCTTAAAGCAGCTACACACTGGCGTGATTGTGAATTCCTTTAGCTATCTCTTTCTGAGGGAGGCCGCTAAATGAGAGAGTGGCGTAGAAGGCAGGGGGGCAGGGGGAGGGGGGGGGGGGCACAGTGATGCTGAATTATTTATGAAAATGGAGGCACCTCTCTGGGAAGCACTGAGCTGCTGCTAAATTATGGATGAAACATCCTGAGCCTTCAACCCATTCAGCCCGTCATTTGTTGTTTTCGATAACGCTCGCTTATAGGGGCCCTCGGCCTAATTAAACGCTTGCGAGACTCATTGTAAAAAATAAAGTGGACGATAAGTGAGCTGCTGAGTGATCCTGGGACCATCGCCTGTGGAGAGTGAGCCCCCTGATTCTGATGTCTTATTCAATTTACTGAGTAATAACGGGGCTGGGGTTGGGGGGGGGGGGGGGGGGGGGGGGGGGGCGGGGGGTCTAACTATGTTTATATGAATTGCTGGCTCCGGAGTTGGAAAAGTCATATCACATTTTCCTTTTGCAGAGATTCACTTAAGCAAACAGCTCTGGTGAAAGAGCTATTGCGAGGCCAGTGAGGGTGACACAGACAGGCTGTGTATCCAGTAGTATTCATGTTGCCTCATTGCTGTGTTTAATGGCCTTCACCTGTGGTTCAGCAGGACGTCCTTATCGCCATCATTTAAAACCTTTTAATGGTGGAAGCCAAGCCACGATTCACTTTAATCACGCATTACGCCTCTGGTCAACACGAGCTCAACGAGCTCAATATTCTTGAAACATGTGCTCGGATACCTCCGCTTATCAGTCATGGTGCGTAGTTGACGTTTTTATTGGATGCGGTCTGAAACTCATCTATGCTGCCAGGCTGTTAAGAAGAGGCAAGGTTAAGTATCCAGCTGAAGGGATCTGAACACATGACCTCTTTGTGCCATGAGAGGTCTAGATCCTCACTCCCTGCTCCACTCTGCAGCTGGTGGCTTAATGGGTGCTTAATGTCCCAGATGATGAGGGACTTCTCAGGAGCTTTGGGGTGCGGGGGTGGTAAGGGGGCGGGGGGGGGGGGGGTCTCTCTAAGGCTGGGGCTTACTGCCCACTGTGGTGGAGCCTCTGGGGACCAGCAAGGGAACTTTAAAGAAATCACAGAGCACCTCCCAGCTTTCTCTGGATCCCTGAGTTCAGCTACCTATTCCCATAATGCACTGTGCTTTGAGCTGAGAACGTCTGTATTTTTATTTATCCATTGTTCCTCAGTTGTCATCTAGTTGTCAGTTTTATTTGTTGAATCTCTGTCATCTTTCATCTATATTGCTTTTTTATTTTGGCTCACTCTTTGAAAACCCAGATGTAGGGGTCTTAGCGGTGGTTTTGTGGGATGGTGTGGTTAAAGGGTGTGGCTAGGCTTCATAACCAATCATAGCCCCCGATCTGACCCCAACAGAGTGGATTTTGTCCTTAACTTTGAGTGACAAAAGCGAGTATAAAAAAAACAATTTTTTGTTGCAGTTCGTACAACAGTTTTGTTAAGTTCAGGTATCATCAGAATCATGGTATTACGTACTGGTAGCACTCCTGTAAATGCTCAGACTTAATCATAAAGGGCATTACAGTATGACAGTCTGGGCCACGGTCTCTCAGATGAATATGTCTGCATGAACTTATTTTCGTGCATGAAGTTTTCGCCTGTCTTTATTGGGGAACTGTAGACTTCCCTTTGACATAATCGTTCGCCAGGAAAGTGACATGGCAAGCCCTCAGAGCACACAGAACTGAGCTGCTTAGTGAGGCCTTAGAACTCTCGCTCGGCAGTTCTCGCTTTCGCCAGCTGGAATGTTATCCCCCCGCTGACGTAGCCAACATTCCGTTTGAACTTATCGGCTTGCCGTCGGTCTGCCCCCGTGCAGGCTCCGTGTCACTCCTCTGACACGGAGCGGCCTGCTCCCTGCAGCACTCCCATCATAAGTCTCCGTAGGCGCGCCGTTTGAAAGAATCTATCCGCGAGAAAAAAAATAAATAAATAAAAAAATCCTAAAAGAACATCCAGCTGGGATGGAGTTATCTCACATTTGACTCCTTGTAGCTTCTTTCCTTTGCATTTCCTTTTGGAATCACAGGGACGAGTCGTAAAGCACAGCAGAGCACAGCGACCAGCTCGGAGAAGCGCATTGTCCAGCTGACACGGTTTAATAAGCGCCTACCACTTTGGCACCACTTAGTGTCAATCAGGGCCGGGAGGCCACAGCCAGTGTTAGCTCGCAGTGCGAGATGGGGTGGAAAAACCCCGGTACCCCTGTGCCGGGGTGACCGTGGGACACGAGACCCTCTGCGTCCTGGAATAAACAGACCAGCATGTACATCGTGTAGCAGAGATGTACATGCTGTCAGCATTGCGGGGGTGAGAGACGTGGTCAGGGCTGTGATTGGAAGTTCCACTCTGGAGATCCTGGCCACTCACCCTCTCTGATTAATAGATTCTAACTGGGCTTTGCGTGGCTCCTCCCAGACAGTCTCGGGCCTAGCCGGGAGGCTGCTTTCCAGCTCTTCTGCTGTTCTGGGGTCAGTGAATTGCCTCCTTTGAAACAGACTGGATCCGAGGTCCCAGATGGGGGACGTGAGATGACAATGAGTGAGGTACTGTGTGCTGCTCGTGCTTTCACACACGCTTGGTGCATCCAGACTCAAGCAAAATGCCTCAAAAAGCGTTTCCACAGACAGGGCCTGCGTAACCATATGGAAAGAAACACATTTAAATCTCATTACTGGCGTTTACAAAAAACATAAGCATCTGTTTTTTTTAAAATTCGTCTGTTTTTTTTGTGTTACCGGTGGCTGAGAATTATTCATCTTCTTTTTCATTTTCCCCCGTTTCTGCTTTTTTTCCCCACCTCATTTGAATAACCGCTTCATAAATCATTAAACAAGCAATAGTTTGAAGTAAGCCCTGAGGCGGTGTGGCTTATCATATCAAAACCTCACAGCTTGCTTTTCTGGGGATAATTTCATCCACTATTAGAAATCATATGAGTTTACAGCCTGATTTACCAAACATTACAAGAATTAACCAGCTTTAGAGTTCAAATGAAATACACAGCAACCTATGAGGTAATCAGTTAGTAGACCTGGTATTTATTACATTTTTTCCTCTGAAAGTGTTGCACTTTCTGGTGATGAAATTAGGAGAAATTACATTTGCGCTGTCACAACTCTCCTTTGGAGTGCACAGTTAGAGAGTGAGGAAGTCAGCCATTGTTGGAGCATTTTCTAATCACAGTGGCTGACAGCGCTTTATTTTCCAAACCCCTTTGGAAAATAGACAGTTGGGTTTACAACAGCAGTTGCTATGGCAACAAAGTCACAATGTCCCAACTCCAGTCTTGGTGTCGGGGATATTACATCATCTGTTATCTCTAGCTGTATCTTCAACATGCACTCTTACACTACCACAGTTTGCACTCACCTGGCTATCCTCCTAAGAAAATGCCAAAACAATCTTGCTGAAATACCGTTTCATGCAAGTACTGACAAACTAGAAGTATAGTGTGCCTCATTTAAACAAGACCCTTTAGTGATTAGGAAAAAAATGTATTAATTAATTAATTAATTAATGCATACATGGTTACATGAAATAATACCTTCAGTATCTTTAGCGATAATTTAATCTTTTATATATAAGAATGTAATTAATACATAATTTGTCATTTAAATATAGATATAAATAATATAAATATGTGTTTTTTAATGAAAGGGAATCACTTTAGTTTTGAATAATAAGCACACCACGGTCACTCACACGCACACACACACACACACACACACACACCACACACACCACACACAGGGCTAGCAGCTCTTTACCTGTGTCTGTGTGCTGTGTGCTGGCTCAGGTTACTCCTCCCACTCAAAAGTGGTAGAAATTGACATTTTATTGACTCCTCTCTCCAAACAGCTCTCAGTGCTGATTGAATTTTGCTGGAACAATGAATCCCTGTATCTCACAGGTGATCTGCAGGGACCGCTCTTCACCTCCCGATGGAAGCATTAAATGGGGGGCTCATATCGTTTCTTATTTAAATTGTCTGCAGCTGGAAGTGCAAGCTCAGCGGTGAGAATGGCTCTTGATCTGTGTGCTGCGGCTTTTAGACTGTGTGTGTGTGTGTGTGTGTGTGTGTGTGTGTGTACACATGAGCCTTATTATTACATTACTTAACACTCTAAACAAGAATTGTATTAATTAGAAATCAAGTCAAATTTATGAGGCACTTAGAGAGAACCTCTCTTTGTTTGGAGCAGTTTACAGAAAGTTCTGTGAGCCATTGTGATCTATAAGCAGTCTGCCAATCAAAGAGAATCAATTATTTCCATTGTCATAAACACCGATGATGTCAGCCCACCTTGTTCTTCCATTCGGTCAGAATAAACCAAGCAGATCCCAGGAAAGTGGAGATGCACTGCATTGATCCTGCCCTCCGAGGCGGATCTCCCGGGAAAGTTCCCTCTGTCTATGCCCTTTTGACGCCTGTGACACTAGCTGAGTTTACACGGTGATATTCTTTTAGACCCGGATGCAGCTGAACATCATCATTTTGAAAGAGCGAAACGACGATCTGAAGGAGCACATACCGAAGGGTTTGCGACTCCTGAGATGGGCAGCTGGTGGATTTCGTCTCTTGGGTTGGATGTGGCAGAGGAAACCAAAAGGATGCTGAAGAACCCCTATGGCATCAGCATCCAGCATCTATCAGTCTCGCTCCCGGGAGGAGCAGGGCTGTTTCAGTGGTAATCGCATGCAGGACAGGTAGGGGGAAATGATACGAGAGTTTAGCCGGCATGCGCTGAGCAAGCTGACATCACAGCATCATTCTGGATGAATGCCGTTACTAAGGAAACTGCACTCGTGACTTAAGTACTGTAAGATTATGGGTGTGACACTGCTCGTACCCTTGAGCAAGGTGAATGGTCATCTGTTTACGAGACACACAAATCCCATAGCAGTGGACTCTGAGATCGGCCTGGGGCCAAATTAGCTTGAACCTTCACTGGGAATCACTTATCCATGCTACACCAGATAGCATCATTAGCTTTATTCATTTGGGCCTTTCCGTTTTTCTGTGAACCCAGTGAGGGTAATCCCACAGGTGGTTCCGCAGGTAGGATAAATTAGACACATTTCCTTTTGCTGTGATTTATTTCCAGCATGTCTTATTTATTGGACACCTGTTTTATTTGATTTGGTTCCTCTGATTGTTTTTTATTTGGGGGGGGGGGGGGGTGCAATACCTCTTTAATTCTAACTTATTTACATAGGTTTTGTTGGAGTGGTTTTCCACTATTAAGGTGCAATTGTAGCAGTAGAGCGCATGTTATTTAATGCATACCTCATACATGAAATCAAGTTAGATCATTCACATCAAAGATGACCATATATAAATGTTTTTCCTAACTAATTTTTATTTATATGTCAAATATGGTGTATTGTTGACTTAATATTAATCCTGATACAAAGGAATGCCAGCGGCATAATAACCATGAAAGATGACATCTTTGTTACATCTATGTGTAATAAAAGAAATGTCATTGATATCATTATGAGCCCATGGCAGTGAGACTAAAGAGTATTGATAATTGCACCATTCACATCTGTTCACAGTTCCCCCGTCTCCAGATTGCGCTGATATTAATTTATGGACGTAGGATTGCCCTGACCCAATCGTTTCATAGGTCTCCCAATATTCGGCATTTGAACATGCCGAGCCATAATCAGATGTAACGACGTGGCCAAACGGGCTGGCCCCTTTAGCAGGACGTGTATTTGGAAGTCCTGAAAAATGGATTGCAGTCCTTTCCAATTATTCAAGGCAACAGCCTTTTTTTTAAATGGCGTAAACACTTTACCCTGCTAAAGAAAGAGTCCACTGTGGTTCTGAGGAATGCAAACAGCATGTGCGAAGGCATTCTTGGAAAGGAATTTATTGTGTAAGAAACAGAGATGGACAAAAGCAGATCTTTCAGACGTTTAAATTTGCATCAGCTATTTTCAGCTTCACATAAATGATTGATGCTGGAACAGTGGAGACTCAAGAATGTGTTGAAAAATTGAATTAATCTTAAAGATGTTGTACAAAATAAGCTTAAGATTGAATATACGAAAGTGTTGGTGATGCCACACATATTGAATATCTGATCCTTATATTTAATTTTCATTGATTTCAACAGATTACTTTTTCAAGTGTGCCTACACTGACAAAAAAATTCTCAGGCAGTTTCTTGCTCATTTTGAAAACTTCTTGTTTTATTTTATAGTTTCCTTTTTCCAAAATGTTTCAGAAAAGACATTAGTGAAATACTTGCCAGCACCACTGCGTATGTGGAGTGTGTAACAAAAGGGAAAGATGTTGATTTTATTCCTCTGGCCGCACTCTGGCAGCACGGCCGTGTTCTTTTACTGCTACTTAATTAAATCAGCGGTGAACCAAATGAGATCATTTCACAGTCCAAAGCACTGGAATAAAAGGCCCGGGTAGGCGGGCGGAGTCACTTACAAATCAATCCGGAAATTGACTAACAAGAACCTTTCACATGTGTGTGTTTACCGGGGAAAGGAATCTGCACCGGCAGTGTGAGTGAGAGCATAAGAATATTCTGGAAATGGTCACCACAGCGAAGTGTGATAAGGGAATAATAAAGTGGTTGAATTGTTACCACAGACTAACAATGGTGTTATGTGGTTTCTCGTATTCATATGTCAGGAGAAGTGCGTTTTGAGCAAGGGACCTTTGAAAGTTCATCAGAGGAGCTGGTGGGCAGAAGGGGGCTTCACCTATAATTTATAGCCACCTATTCACCTGGCTATAAATATTTAATTACATTAATAGAAATGTTGAAGTCCTGGTAGCTGCAGTTCAGGAAACAAGGCATGAATAGAGAAACAGATGAGATCTCAAATGAAAGGTAGTCGCTCAGCTCCACAGATATGCCCACGGACAGATTCATGACCTCAGAAATATTCTAAAAATATATAAATATTTACAAACCAATAAATTGAAAGTTATGCATTTTTGTTGTATTTCTAATCAGATTTCTGTGTGATCCATAGTCTACACTACATCCCTCACAGTGGAAAGGCAGAGTATGCTTACCAATGGTGAGGAGAGTGGGCAAATAGTAGGCCTACCATAAGGATACAAAGGCAGTTTCCTCCTTAGCCCAGAATGTGTTTGTGTGAGAGTATTCATGTATTTATGTGTACATGTGTATTTGCACGTGTGTGTGTGTGTGTGTGTGTGTGTGTGTGTGTGTGTGTGTGTGTGTGTGTGTGTGTGTGTGTGTATGTGTGTGTGTGTGTGTGTGTGTGTGTGTATGTGTGTATGTGTGGTACGATCTCATCTGCGCACTCAGCCATTACAGTAATCTGCCGCTCAGCCTGTGGCTGTAGCTGATTGGCTGAGATCCAGTGGCGATACATGACTGGCAGTTTCCACTCCTGGGGCGTGCTGCTCCCGTGTCCTGTAAACCTCAGCTCTGAGGTCATGGGCATTAAGGTGGGTCAGAGCTCTCGCTGGGAACTGCTGCCTGCTGGGCATTTATTAACATTGGGCCACTACACTCACTTGATATCTGTGTTTGGACACCTTAAATGTCCTAGCATATGTTTTTTTTTTTTTTTTTTTTAAATGCCCAATGTTCTGGAATCCTCTCTGCGGATTCCAAGCAAGAACAAAAAAGACATTACCACTGCACTGACTGTGTCTGCACACAATAATCTGGATCTTATCCAAATGCAAAATGCAGTTCTTTATGTGTGAAACAGAAGGAAGAATGGACTCTTTCCAGACACATGTCACTCTGTTCAGCCCCGCACAGCAGGCAGACAGGGATTTCATAAACAGTAAAACTAATATACAGACCCAAAAAATGTGAATTTTGTGGATAAATACTCATATTTAAAGCACATTCAACATTTTGGACTGCGGGCGAAGTGGAAGATTACCATTTAAACGAGTTTTAACGCAGGTATATTCGCCTGCTTCTGTGGTCAGAGGCCTGAAATAGCGTTCTGCTGATAAGGAACTATTGAACCCTCAGAGCCATCCATCTCGTTGAAAAGCACAGCTCAGGCAGTGGAGGTATATTATCCCCGCCTTTCCCAGCCACCTGCTGTCAATACTTTAAAGAGGAAATTACTACGCCCTATTAATCAGAGCATCATTGCTTAGATACTGTATTTGTTGATTTAGCATTTTATATTTCGCATCGGATATGCGGTGCAGTGGAGTTTTAATTGCCTTGCTAAAGCATAGTGCTCTAAATGGCATGACATTAAAACGTACATTACCTCTTGTAGTTTGGTCATTCCTCTATTAAAATGTGCCGGTGATTGATGTCCTGCATAGCCCTTGTTTTGGCCCGTGGTGATTTTCTGTCTCTGAAATGGTTGATTAGTAGTCCCTAAGACGCATTTGTCATCTTTCATTGGCTGAGATGTAATCCTGCATTGGCAACCTTTGTTAAATAAAGGAGAGAGTTGGCCCAGCCTGTAGAGTTCACAGGGGATATTATTTGTAGCAGTAGCTCTATATAACATGGCTAAGATACAGCTTTCCATAATGCTCACACCAGTTGGAACATTAGGTTTAACTCTGTGGTTTTACATCGGGTTATACAGTGTCACTTTGTTCCCCAAATGTGTTACTGACGTTTATGGAATCGCACTGTTGTTCATGTGGCCTTGCTGTGTGTGCTAATGTACGTTTGCTTTGTAAGTCACTGTGGGTAAGAGCAGCTGCCAAATGAATGAATGAATGTAAATGCAAAATTAGACAACAATGTGGTGAAAAAAATGTTTATAACCATTGACTACATATGGAGTCCTATTAGTAATGCAGGCCACGTAATATTCAGATGTGTTATCCATCTGCTGATAAAAATGAGAAACACATCTACTGGTCACTCCTATTATTGCCAGTAGCTAAATTCTGTTACTGAGAGCAGAGTCTATTGCCCCGTGCTGGAGTCACATTGGTAGGAAGGGGAGGGGCTAGTGATGGGGCCGGTCTGGGATAACTGCTTAGATTATTCGACTTGGTGGAGACGCCTTTCCATAATGTCCCTTGGAGACCACAATGGACCTTGCAGTCAATGACACAGGTGACAGGAGGCTGCAGTACCTCAGAAATATCCCTGCAGTATGGTCCTTGTGGTTGGGGGTTGGTCTGTTAGATCGACCGGATGTGTGTGCACGCGCATGCAAGTGTGAGTGTGTATGCATATTTGTAAGTGTGCGTGTGTCTGTGTGTGTGTGTGTGTGTCTGTGTGTGTGTGTGTGTGTGTGTGTGTGTGTGTGTGTGTGTGTGTGTGTGTGTGTGTGTGTGTGTGTGTGTGTGTGTGTGTGTTTGAAGGTGAAATGTACACAGGCTGCCCTGTGGCTCTGTAAAAGGGGCACTGGGGCAACTGGAGTGGTGTTGGGAGGGGTAGGAGGTGGGGGGGTGTCGGGGGTTTGGCAGATGGTGGTCGCCGGGGAGAAAGGCGTTGTCCCAGCCTGTGCCAGACGGCCCGCTCAGTGCTCCTGCACTCTCCTGCTCACTGGAGTGCTTATGTTAATGAGGAAACATCATCAGAACCGTGACCTATTCGGGCTGATTTTAATCTCCTGCCCGTCCGTGCGTAGCCAAAAAACAAAACACTTCATATTGCACCGCGCAGCCCGGCAAAGCTGTGATTGTGCAAAGCCTTGATGGGTCTGAGGCTCATACTGCACAGCCAGTTTTGCATTAGACTTCAGCTTTCATGGATTCCTCAGGGCAATCGGAGCTGATGAAAATTCACTCGCACTCTTGTTTTTCCTCTAGAGTAAGAAAACGTAGCGATATTCATGTTGTGAATATTGGGCAGCAGCTGAGAAGTATTCATTCATTCTCTGTGGGTGTGGCTTAGAACACCGAGCGTTTAGCATCAGATGGTGGCAGGATCATCGGAACGGAGAAAGGCATCAGAGGCAGAAGCACTAGGAGCTCGTTTCTTTATTTTTCAGTCAGACATGTCTGTGTTTGTGGGCGTTAAAAGGTGGGGCATTCAAGGCCTCCTTGGGTTTGTCTGGGCTGGGCTCAGATGGAGACGGTTGTGCGCCCTGATCATGATGTGATCACCAACCATTTGTGGTTTTAATCAGTGTTTAAAGAGGAGCGAAAAACCATACACACATGGACACACACACACACACACACACACCTCCTCAACACACAGGCACAAACAGAGTGCCAAATACCTGCGTTTACATTGAACGGACAGTAAGTGCGTTTAGCCGAGTTAGACCAGCAGACTGCCCCAGTGGGGTATTGATTTGAAATTACAGCCTGCTGAGATCAAAGCCCAGACACAGGTTTCATTATTCATTTTCACTCTCCGGGTCTCTGCGGACCGTATCGGGTTTTGCCCCCGGGAAATCCGTGAGGACAGAAATCCATGAGCTATTCTGCAGCAGCGGAATGAAATAAACAAGGGAAAAAACAACAAGAAACGATCAGAAATTCCCCTCGGCTGTTTGGACACACACAGGCTGTGCTTATTAGCGTAGCGCGTATGGCGTCGTCCCTTTGATGCTACGCTGTCTTTAGCGGAGATGTGAAGGGGTCAGCTCGTCCTCGGGAGGGTCCATTTCCGTGCCCAGCCGTCCCGTTGGAAGTCCTCCCGTGACATTTTTAAAATTCAACACAGAGCCCGGGTGCAGCAGAGTACTTGTTGTGGCATTGTGCAAGCATGTTGCAGCCAGGCGAGGTCTGAAAACAGAGTGTGTTATTGGCCTGTGAAGAGTATGGGCTATTTTTGAGGCGTGATGTATGTGTTATGATGGCATGTTGGGACATCGGCAAGATCTCTGGGCGAGAAGTCATTTCCTGCAGTGTTTCAACAAGAATGCCAGCTGTTACCAAACAAGGCATGCCTGAAACCAGCTGGGACTCTCACATGAGCTTTGTGCGGAAAATCAGACTGTATTGATGCATGATCTGAAAAAAAAAAAAAAAAAAAAAACTTATCCTTAAAGAGGTGATGAAATTTGGTTTTACGCTTGCGATCCTTTATGTGGCGTGCAGTCATTCGGCGGTCTGTTGCCTGGCTTTGCAGGCCCGGTGCACTCTACTATAAAGCATAAATCTTGTGTGCCCTCGGTGGTCACAGCTGCTTCGCAACGCACCCGGTCCCATTCATGGGCCGCAAGATCAATACCATTTACTCGCTGTATATTAAAACCATAAATCTGCCGACAGCGATTTCGTTTGGAGAGCGCCACAGTAACCCCCCTGCCATGGCAACAGTACCATGGCAGGGCCCCCCTTGTGCAGGCTGGGCTCCCTCAGTTGAACCCGGGGCTTGATCCATTTGTATTAATTTAACACGTATTTTTTTTTTTTTTTTTTTACCCAGGGTGCTTTGAGTGCTGCATCAAATGCCTGGGTGGCATCCCGTACGCGTCTCTGATCGCCACCATCCTGCTGTATGCCGGCGTGGCGCTGTTCTGCGGCTGCGGCCACGAGGCGCTCTCCGGCACCGTCACCATCCTGCAGAACTACTTCGAGGTGGTGAGAGGACCCGTCGACTCCCTGGACGTCTTCACCATGTGAGTATCCCTCCGCCAGCAGCCGTAACCCTAACCTTAACCCTGACCCTCCGCCGGAGGCAGCCGACAGGAGCGAGAGCCCGCCCCTGAGTGGCTGTGTGGCATAGTGGTTAAGGAGCAGGACTCGTAGCTGAAATGTTGCAGGTTCGATTCCCCACTAGGGCACTGCTGGTATACACTTGGGCAAGGTACTTAACCCACAATTGCCTCAGCAAATATGTGGCTGTATAAATGGATAACATGCAAAAAAATAATGTAACCTATGTAAGTTGCTCTGGGTAAGAGTGTCTGCTAAATGACAATAATGTAATGTAATTCTCGTGAAGTGCTTTGGGAGGAGTGTGTTCTGCGCCCACACAAAAACCTTAAATCTTAATTTGGCAAAACACAGATTACCCATCAGAATGACCCATCTATCACTTTATACAGTGGTGATAATGGTACTGTTATAATGATGATGACAGTTATTATCTTCGTATTCATCATCATTATCACCATCATCTTAATTGAGAGGATTAATCAGTTATTTGCTACAGCCCTAATTTATGTGCATGCTGTGCTGAGGAATCAGGTGTAAATGTCTGCTTTCAGAGTGTCTGAAAGGGTCACCTAAAGAGGACTGAGAGGCCAGACAGGTGAGATATTACAGATAAAACGGCACCTAGCTGTATGTGTACACTTCTGCTTCAGTCTGTGGCTCCAGTCAGGTAATTAAATGCTTTCAGTGTTACTTATCGGGATATCCACCTGGAATTTAAAAATGCTCCAAACCATTTACGTTGGCCCAAAAAATGAGCCTCTCTTAGGTTCCGTAGTCCCTGACTGAATGTAGGTATGCGTAGACACAGATGTGCTCTTGAACATGAACGGGACTGTATGCATTTCGGTTTGTTTCGGCGTTTAGAAGGTAACACTCCGTTCTTTGTGTGTCACTAGCAGTAAACAAGACAAAACATTTGTAATGCACTAATCCTGAAAGCGTGGACTTCATAATGTCTTTCCACTTTTAGAAAGCATCTGGTATCTCTTCGAGATGACACATATACCAAACAAATTAGCAGCTCCACTCTCGCAATCAGTAAAAAACATAGCGTTCTTTGCCCTAGTTCGCCGGCCGCTCCTTTTCTCTGAGCGGAACATTGCATCCATTTCAGGCAGCTGCCCCTTGCCACTGTGTGAAGTGTTTGCTTTCAAGGTAATTCTCTTTCCTGGACATTTGTTTAACTTAGTCATGCGCTACCATGTTGAAGTCATTCATGTATAACCATGGTCCGGTTCAGACCAATACCTGTAAAAGCAAACACTTCACTTTGCTGGCATTGGTGTGGTAAAGACAAACAAGAAGCAGACGACCAGTGCGTTTAGTAACCGAGAGAAACAAATCCTGCCATGTACCGGGATAAATAACCAAACAATAACAACATCAAGCAGAACCGAGGCTACAGCTAACAAAAAAAAAAGATGAGAACTGCGTTACTTATTTACAAAACAAGTGGCCAGACAGGAGTTGTCGTCATTTTGACAGCACGGATCATGGCGGCGGCTCTCCTGGTTGGCAGGCGAGGCGGAACATATCCGGATTTTTCCGTGACACTTCCCCTGACGCAGCGGAGCGCCCGAGATGGACGCACCGCGGGCAACGCGCTGGCTCCCGTCCCGCCCGCGGAATTAAGCGCTGTGAAATCCTTCTGGGTCGCCCGGGGCACACCTGCTCGCCGGAACTCCGCTAACTGAGAGACGCCGCGGCAGTGCCGCGTGACCACGGTAGCCAGGGCGTGTCACGTCAGCGCCACGCCTGGGCTCGCCTGCCACGGTCGCGGCGCTCACCGCGCCAGACGGGTCCTTTCACTCAAAGCCTCACAGCAGATTCACTAATAGGCCTCTTGTAGGCAGGTGGGTTATATCCTACAGTGAGCTTGTCAGTACATAAGCACCATGCTATTCACAACCATGTGCTGCCATGGAGGAAAGTGAAGATAATTATTTTTAATTATATTGTAATTTCAGCGCACCAGAGATGTTCAAAAATGGAAAACACGACTGGTTGTTTGTTCTTACCGATAATTAGGGTAGCAGTTTGGTGTAGTATTTAAGGAGCTGGCCCAGTGGGGAACAGCCGCTCGTAGCGATGGGTAAGAGATGCCTGACCTGAATTGCTTCAGTAAATATCCAGCTGCATAAGTGGACACCGTGTACAACTGTAAGCTCTGCAAGGTGCCCTAGATAAGGGCATCTGCCAAGCAAATAGTGAACGTGATCGTGTGTGGGGATTTGGCCCGATTTGGCATGCCACCTTATCCCGTCACAGAGCGGAGCAAGGTCTGTCCTCAAGGTGAATACAGTATTGGAGAATGTGGTTGGCACAACGTTGGGTATCCTTACTAGTGCCAGGCCCAGCGCCAGAGGGGTGTTATTGCAATCCATGGGGGCGCACAAAAAGTAATATCTTAACAAAACACAATAAATACTACTTAGACATCGGGATATAAGGAGACGACTGAGGTGCACCGAGGTCCATTTGGGGGTGCAGTGCGCCCCTAAGCACCCCCGTAGCGCCAGGCCTGGCTAGCACAAGTTTGGGTTTTGGATGTCTTATTTATTGCATGGTTCATATTTATGTTGTATTCAGCACAATGCTGGATATTGAAACTGGCAGAAGTCTGGATGTCGTGGTTAGGTCACACAAATGCGTTCCAACAGAGGTAGCATGGGTTCAGGGAACGTGATCAGTACAGGTTTGCAAAAGGTTGATCTCCTAGTTGTAGATAACGTTGTTAGCAGATAACTGGATAATGTGGTTAGCAGATGACGGGATAGCATTGTTAGCACGAGATGTAAATCTTAATAAGCTGTCTTCAGGTGTTCTGCCCCCTCTCTTGCTAATCTCTCTGCATACACTCATTACACTCTACACAACAGCTGCCTGAGCTCCACAGACCAGCAGCCTGGTGTCCTTTGGCTCAGAGCTGGAAGTGCAGGCCTAGCGTCTGACTAAGGGCTCTTAATTACAGGAGTCTAGGAGCAGGGAGGGAGAGACGATCAAAGCGAATGGCTAATCCATGCAGTGAAACAAATGGAAACACCACTTTGCTTCGCTGACAGAACTGAGGAAGCAAACTGCACCCCGACACACATAACACACTATCCCCATGCCGATTCTTCACACCTACTGTCACTTTTTTTTTTGGTTTATTCACTGTGTAAGGAGGCATTTTATGCAAGCCATAACTGGAGCAAAATGAGAATGTGTATCAGAATGTCACTGCAAGCAAGCAGTACCATTGCCAGGTTGCAATTACATGGAAGCTTTATATTGGTTTCGGGTGCTGGCTGAGTATAGGTTATGGTTTTGGGTGTAGTTGAGGATAGGTTATGGTTTTGGGTGTTGACTGAGTTTAGCTTGTGGTTTCAGGGTAGATTTGAGCTTGTGTTTAAGGCACAGGTGAGAAGAGTAGGTCTAAACTAATTCAGATAACCTGTGTAGTTACATGAATGACAAACCCTCATTCTGTATTAATAACTTTGCATTAAGATGCAGGCAGTACTTACAAATTAGATGTATAATGCAAGATTATTATGGTACCCATGCATATTTTTCTACTTCAAATAGAATGTAAATGAAATTATTTTTTGTGCATTTGTAAAGCATTACACTTGAGTGATCAGCCTAATAGTGTGCACTGAATAACTCTTGCACTCGTGAAGTGCCTGGGTATGAAGCTTAAAGGTTGTGCTCCCGGCCTCTCCAGGATCGACATCTTTAAGTACGTGATCTACGGCGTGGCGGCTGCCTTCTTCGTATACGGCATCCTGCTGATGGTGGAGGGCTTCTTCACCACCGGGGCCATCCGGGATCTCTACGGTGACTTCAAGATCACCACCTGCGGCCGCTGTGTCAGCGCCTGGGTAAGACAGACCTCCCCAATCTTGACATACACATCTAGAAATCACATACGTTAGAAATTTGTACGCATACGTGCTCATACACATACACAGCATATTAGAAATGAGTAATATGACAGTGGGTACAGGCTATAAAAATTATTTGGTAACACCCCAATACAGTATTAATATCACAACAAAACCTGAACTTACGCTTTTTACAACCATAGTACTATGCTACAGTCTTACCTGATTACCTGTTAAACACACTGCCTTCATCTATCAGCACTAGAGACCTTTAAAGGGTGCTTTGTTTATAGTGGAATCTCAGGTTGAGGTGAACAGACACAGGGCAGTTAGTGGAGCTGGTTGTGAGGGTATTTGTGGCTCGGTTTGAGGAGCGCAGGACGGTGGAGTGGAACTGTATGTGAGGGTATTTGTGGCTCGGTTTGAGGAGTGCAGGGCAGTTAGTGGAGCTGTATGTGAGGGTATTTGTGGCTCGGTTTGAGGAGTGCAGGGCAGTTAGTGGAGCTGTATGTGAGGGTATTTGTGGCTCAGTTTGAGGAGTGCAGGGCAGTTAGTGGAGCTGTATGTGAGGGTATTTGTGGCTCGGTTTGAGGAGCGCAGGGCAGTTAGTGGAGCTGTATGTGAGGGTATTTGTGGCTTGGTTTGAGGAGTGCAGGGCAATTAGTGAAGCTGTGTTTGGGGGCAATAGCACCTCAGGTTGAGGTGGTGATGCGTAGGCCACTGAGTGCTGGTGCTCATTCTTCTTCCCCTCCTCTAGTTCATCATGCTGACCTACATCTTCATGCTGGCCTGGCTGGGCGTGACCGCCTTCACCTCCCTGCCCGTCTTCATGTACTTCAACATCTGGACTATCTGCCAGAACACCACCGTGGTCGAGGGGGCCAACCTCTGCCTCGACCTGCGTCAATTCGGTACCCGCCCACCCGCCGCAGGCTGTTACACACAGGCCACTGTAACTGTGCATTATGGGTGCATTTCTCAAACATGTGCGCTGCACCATAGATAAGCAGGCTTTTAAAATACATGTTAATAATCATTTGTGGAATCTTACAGAAGATCAACTAGCTGGCAACGTGACAGGTTTGATTTCAGTTACATTCAGCAATGAGAATCTACTTATTTTTAATTAAATGAACTGTTATACAAGATCTTCTGTTACTAGGGAGACTACACACACTGTGTTCCTTCCTGCTTCAGCTGAGGAGTTCCTGTCACTATTTAAACAGCTGAAGTCCGAGTGATGGCAGTTTAGGTTGAACAGTGCAAAGAGAGAACTTTCCATTCAAAGTATACAGTGTGCCACAGTGTCCTTTTTATTAAATTTATTTTATTTAATGTATGGCATCCAGAGATTTAATACAGTGATTCAGTTTGGCTTTGGAGGAAATAAAGAGACTCATTTGTGGTCGAGTTGCACAGGGGAGACACGACTAGAGCTTTCAACTCAGAAAGCTGCAGCATCTTATTTTAGTTCTTTTTTTTCAGGAATCGTGACCATTGGAGAGGAGAAGAAGGTCTGCACTGGATCTGAGAAATTCTTCAAGATGTGCGAATCCAATGAGGTCAGTGAGATATATGAGGAAGGGCATTAACTTGAGCGATTCGACTCATCTATATTCTATTTGGCGCTCCTATAATGAACTTGGAGACTTGGAGTGTATCCATTTATGCTAAGCACTTGCCACTCAAAGATTTACAGCCCTTCTCGTTAAGTTTAATTGATCGATTGGCAGTAAAGCATTTTCATTGCTGTCTTCCGACCCGCATAAAGCATTTCCTAAATATTAAATGGCGCTGGCGTTCCCTGTATCCCTTTACAGAGGATTGTTCATGTCAGTGTTATCGATGGCTTCTCCTTGCCAATGTTGAAGCTTGCCATGTAAAACCAACATCTACACCCCATTGGAATACATTTCTCAGTCGTAAAATGTTATGTGTGTGGGTGGTTGTGCGTTTCCTTGTACTTCCTCAATTCTCAGTGGAGTGTACCACTTTGCCCTGCCTTGCTCTGGCAGCAGTGTGCAGTAGTGGTCAGGAGCAACGCTCATAACAGAAATGTTTCTGGTTCCCCACTGGGGCACTGCTGTTCTACCATGGGCAAGGTACTTAACCCAGAACTGCCTCAGTAAATATCCAGCTGTATAAATGGGCTTTTACATGTAAAAACTGTAACCTGTGTAAGTCGCTCTAGAAAAGTGTCTGCTAAGTGATGATAATGCAATGCAATGTAAAGCCCCCCCATCCCTAATAGCGCCGTAATAACTCCGTCTCTCTGGTCATCCTGCAGTTGGACCTGACGTTCCACTTGTTCATCTGTGCCCTGGCAGGGGCGGGGGCGGCGGTCATCGCCATGGTGAGTGCCAGGAATCCTTTCCCCTTCTTTATCCACGGGACTTTGTTCAGCCTGATCGGCCTGCAGTGCCGCCTTGCCATAATATGGCCGCCCTAGTGTTCCACACTCATCTGGACACATAAAGATAGTATATGGGGTCAGCGGCTGTGCAAAGACAGCTACCCGCCATGGGTAATTGATGTGAGTTATTGTGCTATTTAAAGTAATGTACGGTACAATAAGAAAAGCGCATCTGGTAGCTCACGCTGACAGCAAAGCACACAAAATCGCATTGTTTTTGCCATGTGATAAGGGAGACTTTCTGCTCGGGTCAAAGGTTAATGTAAGAGTATCTACACAAGCGCGCGCGCGCTGCGGCCACGCTAAGCCTAATTTGTACGCTGTTAGCGGCGGAGGTGCGCGTTGGATTGGGCCCTGAAACAAAAAAAAAAAAAAAAGAGTGGGCTGGGCGGGAGCTATTTCCATGCAGCGAGAAAACACAAGGCTTCCAGTCTCCGGGAGGCGGCACGTCGGCGCGGTTGCCATGGAAACTGGGAGAAGAAAGGAGCTTGTTGAAAACATCGCTAAGTGATTGCAAGGAGCCATCTTCTGAGGAGGGAGATGGCAGCCCTGCAGTCAGGGATGATGGCTCCAAATTTAATGAAGGCGCGCCGTTTGCCAAAAAGATCGTCTTTGCTTAAAACAAACATTAAGCCTGACAAGGAGCGTCTTTCCCTGGGTGTGAGAAGGAGCACAATCTGATTGGCTACCGGCGACATGGTTTATTTCCCCCCCTCTCCAAACACGGGCTTGAACACAAACATAACAGACGACTCTTCCACCAAATCGATTTATTTCGTCACAAATCATTTGTGTGCATGTGTTAATATTTCTTACTGTTGATCATTTCAGTGAGCAGTGGTTTGTTGGAGTAATCCTCACATTGGGAGCAAAGGGGAAATTTGAGGGAGAATGATTCAAATCTCATAGACAATAAGATAGAAGTCGCCCTGACAACAGCTCCCTTCCAGAACTAGATTTGTTCAGATTAAGCTTTGTACACTATCCATATGAGAACCAAATGCACGGGCTATTGCATACAAGGTAAAAGGTGGTCAATATGCATTTTACCTGTTTTTCTCCCTAGACGGTAAATAAATTAATAGATATATATAAAAGAGTGCATCAGTGCTCAATACAAAACCACAGCTTGGCGAGGGCGTGGTCAGAGTTTTCATTCACTTATGGCCAAAACACACCAGGATTTGTGAACATGAATGTGATGAGACAATATTATATGCATTCTGTAATGCAGAACCATGTCAATTCTAGGCCACTTTACATTAACTGGCTCCCAGCATCTGAGCATTTACATAATAAACTGTGCATGTGCCATTTGTTGTAGTTATACATATGTAATTACACAAGCCACAAACAGGCTTAACGAAATACCATGTTACCATTTATATGTAGTTGCTCTGTTTACACCTTGCGTTTGAGGCGAAAGGTATTGACAGCAGGGGTTAACCCCGGACGAGAAATCACCATAAGATACCGACGAACCAGCAGCGGCAGTGACTTAATGCATTAATTAAATAACCTGGCTATGCATCTTAAACAGGAGTGTTCTCTTGGTTGTATTCATCAGAGAGCTTATATGTATTTCTGTATTGATTAATCATTTAAAGTGTTCCTTTGTGCATCAATATGGGTTGTAGTGATTCCAGAAGATTATAAACTAAAGGCATAAGAGTAACCTATCACAACTAGCCCCCTGTTTAAACAGTAAAAACACATGTTTAGCTGGAGGGAAGTCTTAAAATTACTGACAGGCAGAATGTAAAGCAGAAATATGTAAAGCAGAGGTTAATTTGCTGTAATATTTCACTATTAATAAGGGAGAGGTTTTTTTTTTCAGACCAGTCAGCCTTCTAGTGCATTTTACTTGAACAACCAGGTGTAACATGAGACCAGTGCCAATTAGATACGATGAAGAACCCCGAAACATGAACCAATCTCTGAAAGAGTGGAAAGGTCACATTGAACAATGAATAAAATTGGTGTAATTTGGGTGATTATTCCAACCATATGCAAGAATATATGAAAAGGCTACATCAGCCCAGATACAGAAAACCAACAGTGGCACATTGAAACACTGTCACTGTGTAATGGGGGTACAACAGTAACTGTAGTGTCATACTAAAAGACATACTTTTAAATGAAATGCTACAACAGCCTAGACAATATCAGTGCCACAAAAATTAAGAAGCCATTGTGTAAATAAGAACTGATGGCAATTGCAATGGCAATTAATAAAACAATGCTCCAGCAATCATAAAGCACCATACAGAAAGGCACACCTTATGAAGTAAGCGCTAAGGTGCTAAGCTGTGTGTCTGTCAGGTGCAGTGACTTTCTGTTGGTAGGAGAGTGGAGGAGTTGAGAAGCTGAGGCTGTTTCTCGATGGCGGCTGTGAAAACGGGAGCGGCCGCTGCCGTGAGACACAAAGCCCTGATTCAGGGCTCTGTCCCATACCGCCACCTGCTGGCCGCAGCTGGAAACGCAAGGGCGTGAAACCATCCCGTCCATTTCGTCGCTATCATTCATTGTTATTGTTAGAATCTGTCAGGCGCTGCCATCGTTAAAGAATGAATCATACTCATTTGAAATTGATTACCAGTCTCCTATTCTCAACAACTGCTTAACTAAACAGAAGGTGTTAAGCATAGTATATTTGATGCTATTTTTGAGCCTCTGCTATGAATAGATAAAACGTGTGGTATCTCGATTTTCCTCTCTCTCTCTCTCTCTCTCTCTCTCTCTAACATATACATATACATATATACATATACACACACACACACACATATATATATATATATATATATATATATATATATATACACATACACACACACACATATACATATATATATATATATGTGTAATTTGAAAATTACAGTAGTAGACATAGAATACACATTTTTTAATTAATTACATCATACTTTTTCATGCATCCTCGGGCTCCGAATATGTGCCTTAAAATAAACACCCCCCTGTGGCCAAGAAGGATATTGCAAGCTATATTTTTTGAAAGCAATGCAAAGTTCTTTGTATAGGACTGGGCCATGTGACAGGTGTTCTTTTTCCCCAAATGTATCAGTATGTACATAAGCATCCCATCACTGGGGCCAGATGCTTGCCTCCATTGTTTGCAGGGTCCCTTCTCCATTTTAATCTCCTGTCTTCTCTCTTGTTGCTGTCTTCCGCTGCTGAACAGGTGACGGGTGTTTCGGTTCTGATCCGAAACTTTGTCACCCTGAAGTCGCACAGTCTGGGGAAATACTGCACCCGCTTCTAAAGGTTGCTGCGCCTCTGCGGCACCAGACGGCTCTGGACGCCCTTAGCTGTCAGGACGACCCCTGAACCCCCCCCCCACCCCTGGGCTGTAGCCCTTATGGGACATGGGAAGGCCACAGCATCGGCCATGTCGCCAAAGCGATGCGTTTCTATTAACTATTTACACAGACTGCCCCCACGCTCACACCGTCACTGCTCCCAATTTACCCTATGGCGTAATAAACTAATTACCTCTCCGTTTTTGTCCCATACGAGCAAATCAATAACCACAGCTGACACGTGTGTCCGTTTCTTACTTTTGAATAAGTGTGGTAATACTTAGGAGTGTGTTTTTTTTTCTTTTTACTTTGTCTGTAATGTTATACACCCTCCCGCCATGTGTTGGCTTCGCATTAACGCTGCGTAATGCTGGTCTCTTGCAGGTTCATTACCTAATGGTGCTCTCTGCCAACTGGGCTTATGTGAAGGACGCGTGCAGGATGCAAAAGTACGAGGATATCAAATCTAAGGAGGAACAGGAACTCCACGACATCCATTCCACTCGCTCCAAAGAGCGACTCAACGCCTACACATAAAACACACACACCCTCGCCTGCACACACACATACACACACACACACACAGAAACACACATACACATACACACACCCACACGCGTGCACGCCAGTTTCTGCTTTGCTTCGTTTTTTCGGGATGGGGGGTGGGGGTGTTGGGGTAGATGTCCTTCACTGAGCTTAGAGTGGGTCACAGAAAGGTGGTGGGGTGCGGCCGCCCCCGGTCGCCCTGACGACATTTCTGATGACGACACGCTTACCTCTATCTTCTTCTTCCTCCTCCTTCTCCTCCTCCTCTTTTTCCTCTTCGGCTGCACAAATGCTTTTGGCTTTACATCAGAGACACTCCATTTTCTTTTTGGTTCCTTTTTTATGTCATTGAGCGCTCTGGGTGATATTTATTTCTGCTCATTTTGGAGGAGTGGCGTTGGGGGTGGGGGGGGGGGGGTCTCCATGGGTGTCTATCACATTTCTCACCATTGTGTAACTGATTTGTACATTCTTTAAACAAAAGGTCTCATTTTACAGGGCTCCACTCACATGCAGGTTGTTAATTACAAGACCAAATTTTGACCATTTACAGGTGACTAACCCAAGCTGCCGCACGGTAAGCGCCAACAGAATACATGTACAGATTCTTTTCCAGCAAATTCTCTATTGGATAAGAGTGCCATGGCTTTTTTTTTCTTTTTTAAAAAAGAAGTACCTTAAAGTGACTTTTTTCATACTGTCATAGTGTAGCGTGGCTTACCTGCAAGAGAACAGTAGCTATATGTTCGCTAGCTGTGTCCAGTCTGCATTGGAGTAATGACACCAATCTGTGCCAATGTCAGCTTGCGTGATGCAGAATGGAATAACTACTGCAGTGAGTCAATGGAGGGTTATGGCAATGACTTATAAGGGGACCCACAGGAAACCGAATCCTTTCTTTGAGAGGTCGGCTTTTTTTTTTTTTCTTTAGGATTTGCCTCGGACAGACTCTGTACATAACCACACTCTCCATCCATCGCAAGCCATACGGTCACATGCAAATAACATTTTTACAAGGCTTTTTCTTTCTGTTTTGAGCAAGACTTTTTAAATGCAACTAATCAGAAAAAAGTTCATTTTTTTGTCAGTATTCTGCACTGTATATATATCTCTATATAAATATATACATATATGTCAAACACTTCAATTTCAGGTCATTGCATAGGAGCTTAACACACATCTCAGTGGGTATAGTTGGGTGATATTCTTGTGAAAGTTATCAGCTGGTTGAAAATGTTAAAAAAAAAAAAAAAAGAAAAAAAAAAAGATAAGGTGTGCCAGTGACTGGCGTCTCCGCCCTTGTGGTAGACGTGGGTCTCTGCCCTGATCTGGTGAATATCACACACGACAGGTAACTAAACTCGTTTGCTAAGCTATTTACTAAATGACATTAAATGTCACTTTAAAAAAAAAAAAAAAAAAAAAAAAAAGTATAAATCTATATTATTCTTGATTATGGACCAAACTGGATGTTTCGGCTCTGTCTTGCCTACTTATACTGCTATAGAGGTGCAGTACAGTGTTCATGATTATGTTGCCTGACAATACCTGTTTTGTCAGTGTTTCAAAAAAGCTAGTTTTGTGCACTTATTGAACCATTGTGAGCTCTTTTTCGGTGTAAGTGCATTTTTATTCAATTCAGAGAGGAATCTCTGTATTGTTACTAGTCTTGCAGCATTGTTTTTTAACCGAACTTGTATTAACGTAGGTAAAGACCGTGACTATAGTTGTTATTTGTGGCATGGTTATGCATTAAATGGTAATAATTTTACGGATTCAAAAGTATTTCTTTTTTTTTTCCATTTTTTTTTTTTTTTTACACTTCAACTGTCTTGCTGGGTCAGCTGTTTTCTTAAATGTGCGATATAACAGTTACTACGCTAAACGGTATTACGCTAAATATCTTTACTAGGTTGTAGTGTTTGATTTGTGTCTTTATATAGTTTGTGATGATTTTAAAACCATGTCTTAAACTGATACTTGTAATGATGTTGCGTATTCAGTATTAACCTGACGATGCTTTCGGCTCTCTCCTCGTATTAGTCTTTTGTACTTTCACAAAGAATGCTAGTAGCAGGCTGTTTTGTACAGAAATGTCCCAGCAGCTTGACGGTGGCTTTTTTTTCTGAACTGTAGGAACAAATTGCTTGCGTAAGTAAACTACACTTGTGTAATTGTTAATAATTAACATGGCTTCTGTGTCATTATTTCCTCTGAACATCCACACACATACACACTGTATAAATCAATCATCAGCCTTCATACAACATAAAAAGGAACGAAGTCTGAAATGTAAGTATGAATGTCTTTCACTCGTCTAAACCCTTGTCTAAATTGTCAGGACGCAAGGTTCCAAAGTGTGACTTTCTGTGGTAACTTGTTTTGCAACCTAATGAGGGAGGAATACTTCCAGGACCAGAGAAAACATGTGTTTATGGATAACCACTATCACCTGCATAGTTAAATTGGGAGAAGAATCTCAACCAAGGAGAAGGGAGTGGTGCACTGTTTTTCTGTACTAAGTCCTTCAAAACAGATTTTACACTCATGAAATGCCTGTTCAAAACCACATTATGTGTAGAGTCTTGGGGAAAAATACTTCTCTTTAGGTGCACAGTTTCATAAAGTGTAAGTTCCTCAGTGGATGAGGTCTTCTGTGTGTCAGGAATGGAGTTGTAGCACTGAAAACCAAAGGATAATTATCTTCTGCATGCAATTTTCCGTTCAGAGTAGGTGTTCTGACACAGTACTTGTGGAGAGACTTGCACCCACGCACCATCTAACAGAAACACACTGAATCAAGGGAAAGAATCCTGTGAGGCTGAAGATGATGTCATCTGTACCCGATGGAGAACTATCAGGCCTGATCTTTATTTATTTATATATGTTTTTATCAAGCCCGTAAAGTCAAAGCTGCACAGATGCTTCACAGATGTACTTACTTGTATGGCATATGGATCAGTCAATTTAGCTTGTGGGCTCAATATGATCCATTCAGATGATATAAAGAACATGACCGGAATTCTGAGCATTGTGACACGCAGCACCGCATTCTGTGTCCTCGAAGAAGAAACGGGCCACAGGCACCATGGGATATGTAGTTTACAGCTGCTGTTTGGAGGCCATCGGGTGTAATCAATACTGTCCAATGTGTGCTCCTCAGTTATGTTACATTTTACCATTAGGCACAGAGCTGGCCTTCCACACTTGTTTCTCACTCTGAACACCGAGTTTAAAAAACTGATTGTTCTAAAGAAAAAATGGTACAAATGGTGAAAACCACACAGAGCAGTAATTATGAATTGCCACAGAGAAGAGTGCTCACATCACAGACTCTACCCTGCCTGGGGGCTCTGCTGTATGCATGATAATCATCACTTTTCCCCGATCCAGCCCTGCAAAATGAGCAGAGCTGACATGGGCCCCACAGAATCACCCAGCAGGTATCTACACCTCTAGCACCTCTTTATAAACACACTACAGGGTAGAGAACAATACATTACACATAGAGCACAAGACATTTTTAAAATACTTTGTCAGAAATAACCGTCGGCAACCTTTTCAGATCTGCTGAGCTCACAACAAATTTTCCCTCCAAACCCCAGCAGTAGAACCAGAATTCACTCCAGACACCCCCATTTCTGCCACTGCAAAAAAAGGACTTGCCGGGCGTCAGTGCTTTGTTTTAAGCCAACAGGACTGAACAGAAATGCCACCTTAAGGCTGTGTGGCTGTACAGGTGAAGAGGGAGTAGACTGGTAGTTATTTACATTGACTTTGGCTGTCCAGGAAGGCCTCCTCTCAAACCAGCAGCCTAATTCTCACGGCACACCTGCAAGCTGAAATCAAAAGTAATTAAGCCGTCCATATGCCTTATCTGCTCTCCAAAGTGATCATGCCTGAGCTGTGATGACAATCGCTGCCCCCTCATTTTTCAAGTCCCTGCCTGAAGATGACAGGAAAATGATAGCGGGTATTCCTTGTGTCAGAGTGCACCGGGCTTGACTGTCAACAATAAGCCCGTGATCTGAGATTTGTGGACCGCGCGTTGAGAGTGATCAATACGTGCCCTAGGTGAAATGAGAATGTCATACACTCATCTCCAATAATCAACCCCCTCCCCCAACACGCACCCCCCGTCCCACACACACACACAGAGAGGCAATCGAATCAAACCAGCGCACGTGTTCATTTGATGCATAGGCATTTTGGGGGTTGCCGTTTCCATGGCTGTCTTTATTCATCTGGGACGCAAACCAGGCATAAACCCCTCCCCCTTTTTCATCCTCAGTTACGTAGACGAGCTCCTCTCCGTGGGTTTTTAAAGTTCAGGCCGCGACCATGTTAGTTGCCTTGCTTAACCTGTGCCAAACCCTCTGGTGCGTGGATCACATCAGACTCTGAACAGATGAACGCTGATAATGTCACCCGTGTCCCGCGGACAGAGCCGGTGACATATGGTGGTAAATGACATTAATCGGTTTTCAATGAACCCCGGGTGAATGGCAAACGTTTTTTTATGGAAAAAAAATGAACCATGATAAGGGAGTGTGAAACACCATGGACATGGATATTAAACTGTTTCTGTGTCCAATGGGTTTCAAAACGAGAATGTATGGACCTGCTTTTCTGGTTTCTGCAGGAGAAGCTGCTTCAGAGCTGGGCTCGGTGTCAGTCTCACTCTGAGGTAGAAATGTTTAGGATACACATACAGAACGTTTGGTAAACACATTGAGATGGGGTAAATACAAGTAGATGCTTTTGATAATTATATTGAGCTGGAGTAAGAAACTAAATTTTCAACTGTCTGTTAGGCACTGCAGGTCCATTTACTTGCGTGTGTTCATCCGAGTGAAATTCACGACACCTCCTCACCAAAGAGTATGGCAACGCCCGCCACGCAGTGCCACAGCAAGGATTTTGCTCAGGAAAATGCGTACCACCTAGTGGCCGAATAACGCCATGAAACCCTCGCTGGTTCTTGCAGATTGAAAAAGGTGTTTGTTTAAAAAGACGATGACTATTTATCGTAAAACACTTCAGAATTAAAATATTTTAACCATTCACTTTGTGTTTATTTTGAAGCAGTGGTACTATTTCAGTACTTGTATGGCATTATTTCAAAAATACTTCTTTGACGGTTGCAATACCAGATATTACCAGATGATGGCAGTAAAGTCCTTAAAAATAAACATGCTTGGCACAGCTGTGGATAAATAGTTCATCGGATGGGCTTGCATGCCCTGCACGGCAATAAACGTCATCATCTTTTTTTATTACATCCCGTCTTAATCACCCTTATGGGAGCTCAGCACAGATAAGCCATTTAATAACATTAAAGGTAAATGTGAATTAAATGTCAAAGAGCGGTTGTGCACATGACTGGTGATATGTCTTCATTCACAGTACGCTGCCGAAAACAAACTCCCCGGGCTCTTCCAATTGATGCTTGGCTCTTCACAGTGTGTCATGTAAGTACAGTAATTGCCAATTGTGAAGAAGAAATACAAGAGAGAAACAACAACGAACAACAGCAACTAAAAAAGATGACATACTGCTCCAATCACCTGGCCTTGAGTCACTTAGCACAAAGCCCGCTGGAACTGAGGAGCCGGGAAATTAAAGCACTTTCGCTACAAGTACATGCCAGTCTATCACAGGGCAATTACCCACAATCCCTCTCTTTTAACACTAAGTGCCGAGCGGAGAGCGTTTGGCAGCACTCTTCTGGGAACTGAACCCACACACTCCAGATGTCTGGGGATGAATTGCCCCTCCACTTGAAATGGGTTTTTCAAAGTACATCCCAGTTAAACCTGAAAAGGTGGTGTATATGGCGTACAATGAAATCATATACCCTGCATATGTCAACACAGAATCACATCCATTACCTCTTTATGAAAACAATATTGGAACCTGTGTGAAATGCGAATGTGTTTATGTATGTTTCAGCTCGCACAATTATATATATTGAATTGAAACATGTACATGCCATCAAAGGAATAAGAATGGTTACTTGGAAAATAATCTAATTTTGGTCATGTCCTCTTGTGTGGGAGTTTTCCCGTATACAGTACCTGTATTTGTTAATATAGATAAAAGAGTGCAAGCCTAGTATGGAAAGCGTCTTAATACCTGGGCTTGAAGATTTTTTCCAGTTACTCTCATGTGCTCAGACAAACAGCAAAAGTCTTATTAACGTCAACAGATTCTCAAAACACCACACAGGTGTCCATGTGCTATACAACTGGAGCTGGGGATGTCTGTTTACACTTGATGGTGGCCAGTGGTATAATACTGTATGTATGTCCACATATTAATAATGAATTTAATATTTCCAAATGCCTCCTTTAAAAAAAAAAAAAAAAAAAAAAAAAAAAGAGAAAAGGGTATATTTGCTCATAACAAAAATAATATTCAGGTGGAAATTAGCCCATGTGAATAATGCTGGTAGTCTGAATCGAGATAGAGGTCGTCATAAATGTTTTAACAGGAACAAATTCCAACATAAATCCATATCAGCCCGTGGATCGGCGACGTATTCCATAAATCAGTCTCCCTGCGCTCAGAAAATCCAGGTTCATCTTCCTGAAGGTCCCGCTTGATATGGAACCCAGTGATTCCTCAGCCACCGCCATGGGCTCGTGGACATGTCAGCTCAGAGAGAGCGAGAGAGAGAGCGAGAGAGAGAGAGAGCGAGAGAGAGAGAGAGAGAGAGAGAGAGAGAGAGCACGCGCGAGAGAGAGAGCGCGCGAGAGAGAGAGAGAGAGAGAGAGAGAGAGAGAGAGAGAGAGAGAGAGAGAGAGAGAGAGAGAGAGAGAGAAGGAGCGCGGCACGGTCACTTGAGCTAAACCACAAAATGAATAAGGCCCCCCCAGCTCCTTCTCCCCTACCCCCTGCCTCACGTACGCCTCCCTGACTGTCTGTCACAATGCGCTCGGTCGAACGCCGGCTCCGCCGTGCACTTTAGGGTATTGAAAAATGCATTCCGCTCCAATAGCTTTGCATTGATTCACAAACCCCCATTTGGAACTTTGGATCAATTCCCGTTCCGCGCCTCCCCCCACACCCCCCACACCCCTCCACACCCCTA
This sequence comes from Megalops cyprinoides, assembly GCF_013368585.1. NCBI lineage: Eukaryota > Metazoa > Chordata > Actinopteri > Elopiformes > Megalopidae > Megalops > Megalops cyprinoides. The sequence goes on from NC_050604.1 coordinate 22,442,760, forward strand.
CCTTTCCTCCCTACAGCGGTTTAATAGGCGATGCTTCAGGAGCGGGTTTCTCCTGAACCTGGTGAACTCACCATAGGGCCGACGCACGCTCCATATTAATTCACACCAGACTGGGAGGGAGACACGCCGCCCGGTCCCTCGGGGGCAATAGCTGAACTCCAGCGAAATGACCAGAGTGAGGAAATGCTGACCGCACGAGACCTCAGACCGCGCGATGCTCTGTTCAAGTCCCTGTCATGGATGCCCATCATCTATTCTCTGCTGAAAAATGCATTCTGCCTTTGCTGATGCCGCAGACACTTAATTACTGGACCCAAGATCGGCCTCCTTGGCTGCCATTTTGGATCCTGGCGAACTGACAGGTAAGAGGTCTCAGGGGTCCCCTTTGCTTGTCCACTAATACCGTCACCTCTCACACAGTGGTCACTAAACTGTAATCCACTGTTTGACCACTTACTGCTCCAAGAGGATTTGACTCCTTTACTGTCTTTTGTTAGAGGGACATCAAGGATTCTGAACTATTCAGACTGCACATCCCCCTGCTACCTTTGTCTTGATTATGGGGTAACATGATGCTTTACAGGGTGCTGGATGTGATAATTCGGTACAATTCTATTTGCTTTGATCATTTCCTGACCGGCCCACAGGACTACGCTCACAATGTCTCTCGGAAAAAAATAGCAGCTCGCTTGGAAACAGCCCTGCAGGAAACGTAACATTACATGAGCATTACAGTGTCGCTGGCTACGGTCGTTGCAGCATGTGCCACCAGGAATCAAGGACTCACTACTGCAAGAGCCCCCAGAGCGAAAGCAGAAACCTCCACGTTAAACCCACAGCCTTCACAGTGTTGGCTTATTGGCCTCTGGAGGCATCCGCTGTGGTAGTACCGGCCAAGGGGCCTGGATACTCCCTACCGGATATGCTCGACCTTGAGGATGCTGACATGGGCGGAATCTCTCTCCATCTCAGTTTCCCAGAGATCAGGACGGATACTCTGCCTGCGCTTGGGTTAAACAGAAACGAACGCAACGCTTCAGTACCATTTGTAAAAGCTACCGCAGACTCTAATGAACAGAATCCATTTTGATAGTTTCTTGTCAGCGAAAGACTTCCCCCCACAGGACAAAGACCAGCTGTTGTCGTTGTCAGCTTTATGTATTCATCATGTTTAAGTGCATCTTGGATGTTTTTATTTTTTTCCAGAGGCACTAAAGCACATCTCATCATTGTTACTTCACCTGTTCACATCATTTGGAGGTGCAGATAAAAAAATAAGTTTTCCTGGACCAAGCTAATGAGCTATTTGCTGGTGAAAGCTACAGAGCTGGTTGAGCGGAAGTATCAAGCCTGCACCAAGTCAATGGCCATTGCAAGACTAATGTTAAAACTTGCTGTTTACCGACAAACACTATACAGGCTCGGCACATCCATGTAAACATAGTGCCTGAGGTATGATCCCTGAGGTATGATCATTAATATAATAGTTAGTCCATTCAGCAATACTTCTCTTTATCTTTGAATTTTACTTAGTGACCAGTGCTGTACAGCCTTATCTGAAAACATTCACTAGTTTTTAAACCTGTCACAACTACCACCCCCCCCCCCCCCCCCCCGTAAATTAATGTGTGAGGGAATTTTAAACATATTCCTGTCTTGATTAATGTCTTGTTTTTATACTGTCAGATTAATTAAAAGCATCGATACATGCTTTGCCTTCCTAAAGTGCATGCAGAAATGAAGACAGCCGTGGAGAGCAGCCTGCATGTGCTGAATTCCAGAACAACCCCTTTATGATGCGCAAACTCATCGCCCCACGTTTCCATGGCAGTCCATGGGCGGCGGCCAATCAGACACTGCGATGGAGCCGCAGCTCCGATGGCAGTCAGGAAGCAGCCATTGCAGCTGATAATCAAACTGTGCCCGCTGAGACGGCTCATTGAAGTGACTGCTCGACTGACAGCCCTATTGGAGCACTTAATTGCGGCGTCTCGGATGGGCATATTTCACAAATCTGAACGCTAATAAAAGGCATCGGCCCGTCTCAGCCTGTCACCGCCTGATTGCCCATCAGTCATATCATTTTCCAATTAGAGCTACTGTAAATATACATTAGCGTCTGTTCCCTCGCACAAGTCACCCTCACTCAACGCATCGTTTAATCATTTAGATTAGTTATATGGAAAATGCAGGGGCCGAATCCAATCCCGTGATGGAGAAACCAGCCAGGGAATTTCAAAAATAAAATAATTATTGTAAATCAGTCCACTGAACTTTGTGCTTGGTGTGTAAACCAAATGCCTTCTTTTAGTTTCATCTTCAAATATTTACAGAAAAAAAAAAAAAAAAAAACTTCAGAATGAGTCCACCTTCCAACTGGACACGGATGTCAAATGGTGATTTCAAATAATGTAGCACCCACTATCCCTTTTCAAAGACCTCAAAGTATTTCTCAGTGAAGGTAGAGGTGACTCACCTCAACCACTGCTGATGTATGGTACCCACTGTTTTGTGCCAGACCGTTCCTCACACTTCAGCGGAGTTGTAGAAGAGGGATTCATCAAGTCAGGCGGAATGTGAATCTGACCAGTGTTTCAGGACAGAGTAGGGGGGTAAATACAGGCCACAGTGGCTGAATCAGGTGATTTCTGCCCCGGAGGCACAGTGCTCGATCTGCACCCCCCCCCCCCCCCCCCCACCCCCACCAAGGTGCTGTTCTCACTTCAGCCTGAGCCCCTTTCCATATGACCAGCGCAGATGGGTCTGTGTGGTCTCCTTCCATGAGTGAGCATACTCAGCCATCACCTTCCGCCCTCCTGCCCACACGGGGGTGAGGGGTGTAAACATGAATCCATCGTTCACACTGTCCTGGATTTGGCCAATACCCCTGTGTCCTTCTCTCCAAATGTATGTACTGCCACATTACCTAACCAAGCATAGGGGAATTTACTGGAGCAAACCTCCTTGACGTTTCATATTCCCAACAGAATGTTTCATGTAACAAACTGTGCTTTTGAGAGGTATGGCAGCTCTTCTTTGAAATGCATGCATGCTTTTCATTTTTACGTAAAATATTAGACACTTTTATACCTTATAAATATTTGTACGTCAAGACTAAAAATTGTATTACTGCAAGTTCTGTCAAAATAAAACTCTGTTTTATTTTGGCGTACGTGAGGCAGGGGGTGGGGGAGAAGGAGCTGGGGGGGCCTTATTCATTTTGTGGTTTAGCTCAAGTGACCGTGCCGCGCTCTCGCTCTCTCTCTCGCTCTCTCTCACTCTGCCTAAATTCCATTGTCAAAATTCCATTGTCTTCTCACTTCTCTGGTGTTGATAAGAATTATCATATTTTGTTACTAATATATGGCTTCATGTATGATATTATATTATGTAATTTCTTGTTTCATGAGCTATATTTCAAAATGCCCATCAAAATATGATAACTGTTTATGCCTTCGTAAATATGCATTTGTGATAAACCATGTTGCTGTCAGGCAACCAATATAAATACCAGCATTTTGTAATAAGTTTAAGTGCAATAGGCCTCAGGTCTATCATACATAAAATATAAGGAAATATGAGTCCATTTTTTCTTCTTTTTCATTTTGTACAAAAACTGTTCTTTGGAGGGTAAATGGCTACTTTAATGGTCTTTTTTGCATTGGCTGGCAGGGTGAGAAACCGCCATTGTCATCTCTGGGTTTTAACGGCGTTTGCTTTGCGTTGCCAGCAGGTGTTAATTACTCACAGAGCTCCGCCTGACTTTCCAACTCTCGTTCCCGGCAGAGTTTCCTACAGCTGCGTTCCTGCCTTGTCCCTTGCGCAGCAGTGTGGCATCTCTGACGCTGAGAGATCAGGATTCATTCCTTCCTTATTCCACGTAATTTTCCCGCACTACTGTTGTTTGGTATTTGCTGTTGTCACTTCGATGTTGTATGAAAGCCCTATGAGAGACCCTGGAACTGGAGTCAAATCCTTTGCATGTGTAAAAGCATGCTTGGCCAATAGAGTCTGACTCCGATTCTGATTCTGAAAAAGAGAACGGTGTGCAAAGCACAATTGTTTCTTCATTTTGTAAAATATGTTTTTTTTTTAATATATATGTTGCTATGCTGCTCCTCATACGTTTCCATGTCATTCTGCGTGAGCTGCAACGTGGATAATTGAGGAGAAATGATCCGCAGTAGCACAAATGTCTACAATGATGGTGGGGGGTGGGTCATACATATTTCGACATCTCTCTCATCTTCTCTCGGGCTTTTTAAGGTCTGCAGTTAATGCAGCTGTCTCATTTTGAGTGATCACTTGAAGGAGATGTGACATTTAGCAGGGATGAGAGGCATACTGAGTACTGAGATTCTCCATATGAAAAATGACCCCGCCCTTGTGGAGGTAAAGCTGTTTAAATCCACAGCCAGGAATCTTATTATAAAACCCTGTTTGTCAAGCACTACAGTCAATGTTGTTGTGATCTGGTACTACATTCCAAACAGGAAGATGGTCTTTGGTGCAAAGAATCCTGGGATTGGGAGGTAGCAACGGAAGAGCACCATCGGTTACAGCTGACTTCCTCACATTACACATTGTGGAGGAGAGAGGAAAAAAGTGACCAGGACATAGGAGAGTGAATGCTATGGAATTGTACAGGAGTGGCCGGATGTACTATGTTTATAGTCTTGTTACACAGCCCAGGCAGGAGCCAGGAGCCTCCATGGGTCCAGCATCCAGAAACCCTCCCATAAATTACAGTATCCACAAAATGCACTTGCTTGTTTGCGTGCTCATGTGCGCTTGTCTGGGTGTCACCATGGAACAACCTTCTACTACAGTCCGACTGGGTCTCGCTGGCTGTTAGCTGGCTTTTCATGTCAGGAATGGCAACAGGAAACAAGAACTGGACTGACTGGTATTGCTCAGCCCATTGGGTGAAGAGTGAGGGTGGCAGTGAGGGCCCCGTGCAGCTCTTGCATACAGAACAGGACATCTGCTTTGCCGATTCGTCTCTGAGGGTTTGAACATTTGGATAAAAAAAAAAAAAAAAAAAAAACAAACACTAGGAACATGGAACCAGCGGGTCAGAGCCATCTTCAGACCGGTGAAAGCAAGCAATCATTGTGCATCTTACGCAAACGATGCATATTTCCTTCACATTCAAAATGGAGTAATCACTCACAAACACTGGGAATGTACAAATGTGAGTATCTAAATGGGCAGTTATACTCATTGACAATGAAATGTTACTGAGACACGTCCTATTTTTAGAACATTTGCAAACAATTGCAGTTTTTTTTCCTCCCACCCTGAACCAACATCTATACGCATAATCTAGGACTAACATTATATAAGGCAGATTTGGGTCACTTTTAAAATTTTGTTGTAACCTCCGTGTGGAATAGTGAATGTACACCATGTTTTGCCATGGGCCACTTTTTAATATGAATCAAAGCAGCTGGGTGCTGGTTAACAAGAACAGATGCAAGGCAAAAGGAATGGAAAGGCTCCACACCCCCTGGGTTGCAGGCAGTCAATGCCATTGGTAAAATATATCTTCAGCAGCTTTCATCATTTTATAGGAAGTATGCATTAATTATTTGTAACAATGAATTTGGTGGAAAAAAAAAAACTTCTCCAGAAAAAATAAAGGGAAAAAAAAAAAAACACAACATCTCCAGTTTGTATATCCAAAGTCCATCTGTTTCTCTGGAGGACCATGTGGACAGGCTGAACTTCGGCTCAGAGCAAATGCACTCCGACAGGACCCGGTGTGGGGAGACAGAGGCAGCAGGTAGCGTCCGCGTCCTGCGACGGGGGCCACCAGGACGGGGGGGGGCAGTGCCGCTCGCAGTCACAGCGTTGCAGCAGTTATGCGTTTGACGGTAATGCGTTTGACGGTAATATATGGAGGAGCCGTGCTCGCTGGCGCTGTTTATAGGCTCAGCTGGTCCTCCGCAGCGGCGTCAGATTCACACCGGCCGCAGTGTAAGGTTGTGTAACGCTTCATAAACCAAAGCGGTGAAATAAATAAAAGTCAGACAATGTCACGATACAGCACACCCTGCATTGATTCACTCTGGTTTCACACACTTTAATCGATTTAGTGAAAAGAAGCCACAAGTGGATTACCAGGCTTAAAATGTTGTTTTACAAAAACGTGTCGCTCCACGGTTCGGCTCACTTATAAACTTACGAGAAATGTTGCTTAACAACTTAATGATATATTTACAAACTGCCCGCAGTGAAGTCATCTCGCATGAATCAGGTTTCCTGATGTCGGTAATATTAGCCCGTTCCTTTTTTTAACTCCAGGGAGCATGACTTTGTTGTATTTATGATGGGGGGGGGGGGAGGCGACCCGAGGGCTTGCCGTGACATTTTCCGGGAGCTAGTTAATGAATAATATCTCGGACTCCCATTAAAGTAATGTTCAAGTCGCCGTTTTTGCTTTAATGAGACTAACTGGAACAAAGCAGGAAGGGGCAGGCTGCATGCTTCCAGTGTCACCGGCCTCTATTTCATTAACATGGTAAAAAGGGGGGGGGTGTGTGTGTGTGACTGATTACAGGCTGCAGCCAGGCCGAGACACGGGGGATCTTTGCACCTGGGCGTTTTTGCCGCAGTTCAGTAGAAAGCAAAGGCGGCAGATACGGGATGTGATTTAGCAGACTGCTAAAGACCTGGGGGGCAGGGGTTTAAACAAGGAAGTAAAACAGGGTGGTGCTTATATTAGAATTCGGCATCCATTCAGCAACAGGAAAGCTGACCGTTTACCAGGGGAGTTACTCGACTCTGATCGTTGCAGTCCACATACACAAAGGCATGACTCCAACTGAGCCTGACAGTTAGTGCCAGGGCTGTACTACTACCAAGATTCCAAGAAACCCAGGAAAACACGTTGCTCAGAAGTAGCAGTGCGGCACATGATGAGACACAGAGACTAGGAGCATAGTCAGAAAGCATAAAAGAGGACACCATTTTATGACTATGACTATGAAGGATAACACACTCCGCCTTCCTCCCTGGTTACTGATATAAACGAACAGCGAAATTTAAAATGCCTCCGTAGAATTAAGGAGGTTGTGCAGCGGAACTTTATGACATCAATACACAACTCAGCTTTCAATACAGAAAAGGATGATGGCATGCGCATAATTATGTTTGCCAGCTGCTACACGTATGCTCAACCTAAGGTTTTGGGTCATGTGTTTACTCATAATGATTCACATCACTAATGATTCGAAGATACAGCCTGTAAGGCAGTGATCTGAATCATACAAATACGCAGTAAGCTTTGAATTTCAAGGGTGTTTGGAGGGACAAAAAATGGTTCACTTGACAAAAAAAAAAAAAATAGAGAGTTAATGTTCATTAATTGAACTGGTGTGGTCACCAGGTTTTTTTATATTGTGATTGTTTTAATGTAGTTGTCATCCGCTTCTCAAAGGAGGCGTCAAATTTGCACGCTGTGCACCTCCTTCCCTTTTTTCTGCATGGCCACGGTCGGAAACAGGGCTCCAAGATGTGCTCCAAGAGTTAAACAGTTGCAGGGAGACGATTCTTATTTATTTATTTTTAGCTCATCAGACACGAATGACACGCGGGATTACACGGGCAGAATCATTACTAGAGCACAATTACTGTAGCTCGTGTAAAGACGTGCCGCCCGTTCGATTTCCCAGATGGCACATCTGTGGGAGAGGGGTGAAGGGGGGGGATGGGGGGAGGAGGGGGTGTGCGGAGTTAACATTTCCTGCCGTGCCCGCGGGGAGCCTGGTGACTCAAATGCTGGAGAGATGCAGCAGGCTTTTACTCCCAAAGGGCAGCCATGCAAGAGGATGATGTAACCCTTCGCCAAGCGGCATGAACACATCCTCCTCGGAACATATGCGGACGCCGGGGAAAACCAAAGGAATTGTGGGACTGAAAAGGAGTAGCACCACAAAAAACCCTTAAAACAAAAAACACAGATAATAGTTATGGCAGGAGGTTCTTGTAATGTAATAGAGGACCCAATGACCTATCAGAGATACAACAGGGGTTGATGGCCCTGCAGTGGGGTGAACTCCTGCCCAGGAGATAAGCACTAGCACCCCTGTCTGCTCTAAACCTGTGCACTGTCTGCTGTACACTGGCTGAACATGAACGTCTGCTCAGTCATCCCAGGGAACCAAACCAACAGGAATAAAGTCGATGTTGTGGTTCCAGCTTTGCTTAAGCCATCTGAATTGTAATGAACACGGGGAGTGGTCTCCCATTTCTGACTGGTTGATGGGTCATAGTAATTAATTGTAATTAATTTAATGTAATTAAAAAAACTGAAAGATAGACTGAAATGACCACGTTGCACTCATGCGAGTTACTTTTCAGCAGTATTACTTTTGTTATAAACACTAGTATGACACCTTTTTGTGTTCAACAGACACATGGTGAAATAGAGAGGAAATTCCCACAACACTTTCCACAGAGCAGACTCCCGAGTCTGTTCCACTGTCGTTCAGACTCAAAGATCAAATCTATAAATACCACACCAGATTAGAGATGATATTTCAAAAGAAAGAAAGAAAGAAAACACCTCCTCATAAACCTCATGAAAGATTTAGAGTAAATGTTACAGTATGCTAATGATGAGACGGGGTGAAATCCAAAAAGCCATCAAGACAAGCAGAAGGCACGCCTCTCAGAAAATGTCATCTTCATCGAAAAATGGCCTGGAAGATTTTGTACGGGGCATAACCTTCTAGTTTTCAGGGCGATGAGATTGGAAGCCGCATCAAAGAACAGGCAAAGGTCTCAACTTATTCAGTTTGACTCTACTCTCTCGTTTGCCCTTTAAAACCAGGCATCAAAATAACTTTTTTTTTTAAAAATTAAAACATGTAAGGTCTGTCCACCCCCATCTCTCTCTCTCTCTCTCTCTCTCTCTCTCTCTCTCTAGGGCATATATTGACTGAAGGCAATTTTATTTCACACCCAATCATTAATCTCCCTGTTGGTTGAAGCAGAATCGCTGTTTTTCTACAGACCATTTAGTCCTCGTACTTAAGTTTCAGTTATCTTCATCAGAAACTGAATCACATATTAAAAACAAATGACACAATAAAAGACAACATGAAAATGAAACTGATATATTTCTCTGACATCTTCCATAGCTAAGCCTTTATTGCTGGAGAGGCCACTGACCTGGCTTGAATATATCCAGGTATATAACCATAGTAGTTAATCCGTGTTTTTTGAATGATATAAACCTTTATGAAGTGATTTATTTTTCGCTCTGATTTTTTTTTCATTAAGTTCAGTGATAGCAAAGCTCAGAATATTCAGGAAGGACCAAATAATAACTCTTTGCTCACTCAGAGTTGTGAGAATAGAGAATAATATTTGATTCTAGACAGCTTGTCACCTCAGCCCAACCGCCACTCCTCGCTGTCAAGTTATGAAGGTATTCTGATCCTGCAGCACGGCTGACATTAAAACAGGACTTTTGCAGAAGACTGCAAAATTTCATCTAACAATTTAAAAATCTGTACCAAGTACAGAGGCACTTTCAGAATAACCATATTTTGGATTTATTCTTTTTTTTTGGGTAAATGACTCAGACTAGTGTTGTATCGTGTAGCAAATCTGTGCTGATATGAGTCTTGGAATGCCCCCGGATCAGCCCCCTCTGTGTCGCTGTGCTTGCTTTTAGCAGACACCTAGGAAAAGCAATGTGTTTATTTTCAGCACACTTCAGCACAGGCTATGGAAATCTTTTTCGCAAGCCAAAAATCCGACCAGACATCTGCCGGCTTTATTTATTTATCATCCCTAATCTAACCAGGGGTGGGTGTTTCAGGCTGATGAAGTAATGTTACTGTCCTGATCAAGAGAAAATGTCCCATTTGCACTTCTGTTAATGAGTGGTGCCAACACTACTGCATTTTTTGACACTGACATTATCTGACACAAAAGGACATTCTCACGTGCCACAAGGAGAAAATTTACTAATGTATTACATTTCTACTTATTTCTAATAATTAATTACTAAACATTTGTTTAATTACAAACATTATCTAGTTTGCCTATGTAAACACATTTATTATGTATAATGCATGTTGTCTGAAATTAAATTACGTACAGCACAGTGCCATTTAACAAAGCAAAAGTACCTATACTGGACGCACTTCCACTAGCTCAAGTAAAAGTGTTTTGACTTATCTGTTTGCACCCCTGCTTAAAACATATTCATATGGTGTTATAAAAGGTGTCTGTATAGTTGCACTGCATATTGCACATATTTATTAAAATGATTGTTAATATCTTTACCATAGCGGAATTAGTGGAAGGGGCACAGAATTACCTGGGCTCCCCTGTGTCACCGGAGCTTCCCAGTCCTTGCAAACAGATGCTCACAGACAGGACGTTTTGTGTCTGAAACGGATCCCAACCTGGGATGCTCATTTTTAGCGCGGGGAGTGTGCAGGAGTGATCATTCTCTCCTCCCTCCACCCTCTTTCCCTGAGCAGATGGAGGGAAGCATGAGGAAAATAAACAGAGGTAGAAGTGGAGCAGAAAGTAGCAGAGAGAGGTATAGCTGAGTATTAGTATATTAGTATACAGATGACGCCTTTCCATTGGTCTTGTCTGAGGGGTGCTGGCCAGCTGGGGGTGTTGATGTGGAAGGGGAGACAGGACAGCGAGACGGTGGGGGTGCACATTTAAGATGCCTAACACTTACACTGCGTCAGCAGGGGAGAGGGGGACAGCCGCGCCATCCTGAATTAGTGAAGAACAGAGGCTGACATGGCAACAGTCTAAATAACTCACTGCAGCCTCTGTTTCAACTAGGAGATCTTTTATACCGTCTAGTTTGATAAGCCATGTTGCCTGCCCAGAGTCAGAGTACTGGACATACTTTTCAGACAGATCATTTAAATTCATACACAAGATGATGGAATATGATCACTGTCCTGGACACATGTTTTTGCCATATCGCTGCCATGCTGAGCGATCTTGAGACATAGTCAGGACCACTCTGATAACTCACATAATTCACAGATGTAGTTTTGATTTGTAACTATATCCGTGCCGTTTGTTTATACATCGCTCTTTTTTGTACAAATCCCAGCTGAACTGTTTTGTGATATTTTGCGGAGGAAAGTATCTCAAAACCGCGGCAAACATATCAAAAGTGCCGAAAGTCTGCGTCCTCGCATTCATAAACGTCCTGGATTCCAGAATCCGATGCAGAGATAAATAGGACATCTGAAAAAGAGTTGCTGTTTTTGTTTGCGTCCGTTACACGCTGGGAGAGAATGAGTCACCGCTCGAATTATCGTCGGCACCAAAAACAAGCTTTCGGTGCCCGCTCTCTCACTTCCACAAATAATGCCGCAGCGTCGGAAGTGTTTCGGGAACACAAGGCGCGGGGAAGAACATCCAAAGTGACATCTGCAAAATATTCCACCCAAAACAATATTCGATGTGACAAGCAGTGAAGAAAACACCATTCCTCCTTTGCGCTCATTTCAGTGCAGACGCACGCACAAACACGCTCTTAATATTTCACTCTCATAAAGCCGAGATTCCGGATTCATCCATATCCATCACTTCTTCTCATAGATGCTGTGATATATTCACGGTTCTATCCACCTGTACCAACTTCTGCTCTCTCCTGTTGGAGCCAGAAATGATTTAGTGAGAAATAGCGGGTTCTGCTTATCGTAGGGTGCTGTGCAAACATTCTTCAAGGCTTTTTTAGCCATACACTCATGCAAGACCAGATCCAGCTCTTTGCAGGACCCTAAGGAAGATTTTTGTTCGGAGTGCCCAGTGACCTTTTCACTACTGGTGGAGAATTAGGAAATATATAATAATCATGTCATGACTGACAAGTTCAAGCCATTAAAAAAGAGATTTAAATGAGTCAATTTACTATGAGCTTTGAGTGATCTAGTCTTCAGACAGAAACTTACTAAGCTTACCAAAAATCTTACCTGCCTTTTAAACACAGCCTACTACTTCCCCCCCAGCCTTGTAAGAAAGAACAGGATTTCCACTGAGCAGTAACATTCTGACAGCGTGTTAACCGAGGGAAAAAAAAGCACCGAACCGCAGTGTGAAGATCAATGCAATAAAGCACGCTGCCTATGTCTGTGCGATGAAGAGGGAGAAACCTGACACACCACCACTGTGTGGTTCAATCACGCTCACCAGCTCCTCATAATAACCTGCCTGGTTGGAATCTGTGATTTGATCAACACAAATGTAAAAGAAAATGAAAATATGAAGCTAGTTTAACAGCATGAAGCTGGTATCAGGTATTGCCCAAACACGGCCTTTGAAACTAAACTTCAGCAGCTGAAGAGGAGAAGACAGTGATCTTGCAAACTGTAAGAGAAAGCATTCAGACGTGGGTGACATCAACTAATGCTGAATTCACGTATTTTTTTTTTAGAGATAAACATTCGCAGCATGAATCCAACATATCTCCCTTTCTAGACAGCTGCTACCTTTTCTGATGTGAAAATGAGGGGGTTTAGCTACCAATGACAGTACACTTAATACAACACAAAGACAAGGCAGTAGAGGAAGCTTGATTTGCCAGTGTTTCTCTTCTAATAACATACACACTGTACCACAGTCAGGCTCTGAGGAATAAGCATGTATTCATTCAAGTTTGTTTTAGCTTTTTAGCAGTATAGTGGGGGGGGGGTTCGGGTTTTTTCTGATGGTCACCTCAGCCCCTCAGTGATTTCGTAAGAAAGATGAGACAGCTAAACAATGTTCTACTTCACTATATTAACCACTGATTATGATCCATCAGGACTGGGATACAGGGAAGACTATGAAACAGAGCGATGGACCTTTTGTTACTGGAAGGAGTCATCAGAAGACAGGACAGCCTTTTCAGGACATCTGTCAATAGTCATGAAGACACTGCATTAACCTGAAGGAAAAGTCAAATAGCATCTGAATTTCTTGTCAGCTGCTAGTGTTAAGAGCATCTGCCAAATGAATTGTAATCAATTTAGAAAATAAGGTATATCACTAAAAATAAGCGACAACATCATGCACTGTTTACATACGTTTTCTTTGAGTAGTGGTAACAGTACTGCTTTGTACTGGCATGCAGAAAAAGCAGGCCTTTCATCACTGAATGCTGAATTTCATTTGAGCATGTTGCATGAAAGAAGTTGCAATTCACTGGTATCCTGATAAATCTTGTTTTATAGTCCCAAGGGAGGACCGTCAATTTGCATATTTCCCAAAAAACGTACCACAAGACTAATTGCTGTTAATATTGTTGGCGACGCATTCAGCATTAATAATCTTGGAAGGGAAGAATTAAACAACCACTATAACTCCAAATACTCCCCCCACTTTAAAATTTTCACAGCTGTGAATCACACTGTGAGCAACTACGACTGAATTATTCATAAAGGATGCATATTTAATATGTTGATTCAGAGAAGAAAAACAGCTAATAACTTTGCCGATGTACACTTTAGGATATCCGCCATGCTTTAGTGGTTCAGATGTTCATAATTTCGAAATAATTGAAAGATGTTCACCTGACCTGCATGATAAACTTTCACAGTGAAAACCACTTCATCTGTACCGCAGAAAATCTCGCCATCGGACAGAGGAAGGTTTGCTTGTGGTGGCAGTGACTCATGTGTCATTCATCATTAATGGTTTTATTTGAGCTGCTTTTTGGTCTTAAATTCCCCGTTGGGTGCGAAGCCACGGTACGAGCATTTTTTTAAACCTCGGAGCCAAGTTCAAGCAGTTCTGTTTCTGGGTCTTATGTTTTGGGGGCATGCCACTTCCCTTCCTCCACCAAGCTCCTGATGTTGTTTAAGGCAATGGTATTCAACACAAATACGAAAGAGGATCTCCGATTTCCGAAAGGATGCGCATAGGATTGCAAGAATGCCTTTACACGCATTTCCCTCGGCGTAAAAAGTAGCTTTACCTGCCACGAATCGGCGCTCCTGTTGTGATCTTTGCATTTCCTTCCACTTTGAAAGACTGAGATTTGAAGAAATGAATGTTTTTATATATAATAAAATATATATAAAAAAGCATTCATTTCTTCAAATCTCAGTCTTTCAAAGTGGAAGGAAATGCAGTCAGATGGGGAGGCACACCTCCCCGTTGTTAAACACGTGGATGTTCATTTCTTTTGCAGTGGCGCGTTACTTCCTTTTGCCTCGGAGGTAACATATGGCTTCGCTGTTCTCCTCACCAGCAAACTCACACAGAACACACGCAGGTTTCCTGATGGTGGAAGCAATAGCTACAGCAGTTTCGCGGAAATGGCGGTGTTAGAATCAAGAATTACATAATCTCCGTGATGCTATTCTGAGCCAATCTTTCCACGGAAATTAATTTGCTGACATACTAATTTAGGAGCTACTATAGGATCTGTGTAAATTATCTGGACGTGAACCCTGATGACATGGGCAGGTTTTGGTATTACACTGTTACATGGGGGTTATTTGAGATCATCACAGCGTGACAGGAAGGTCTTCGAGTAGAGCAGTAGGTTACCATGATTTTGTTTGTCCTGCGGTTCAGCACCAGAGAATGGTTTGGTTTTCACATTTAAATGTTATGGCTCCTCTTTCTCCATGGTGACCAAAGAGAAGGTCTGTTTATTTTACCACTGACTGGGGGAATTAAGCCAGTCAGGCAATTACACACGAGTTCTGCTTTCTGATTAGCACACATAGGCAGAAGGGTATTTGTATATAGGGATGCACCGGTGTTGCAATTCTGTTTCAAATTTGGCTGAACATTTCCTGTTTGCAGAAGGGCTTGGATCTAGGTGGATAGTCACGATTCTGCAAGGCGACCCGGAATCTGATGTTTGTGCTCTGACACGTTACCCACACGTGGACCAGCATCATTTTTCCTCTGTATGCAGTCCAAAGCAGTGAGCGAGGTCATTGCAATGTAAAAAAAAAAAAAAAAAAAAAACACGAGATGTACAATTTTAAACATTTCCCAGTGAAAAAGAGTTATTGCAGTGAAGCAACCTAATGCAACACAGAGCTATCCCTCGGCCTGCAGCCTCTCAGCTGAAGCGCCTGCGTCGCAGGCATTCTCAGGAGGATAGCATTCACCCTGCTGGTGGAAAACCCGCTCCTATGATTGATAGCAGTGGCAATACTCTTCCTCACCTTGCCAGAGAAATAGCACCGAGCTCTCTGACACAGAGAGTTCAGAAAGCCCCCGGGCTAAAAGAGATTCAGGCAGCTATCGGCTGGATGATAATAATGGGTATGTAGCCTTTTGCTCTAGCTGTGGAGGAAGCCGGAATTCTCATAGCTGCATGTTCCCAGGTTCCAAATTCCATTTTTTTCTGTTTTTTCTTTTTTTTTTAAATCCTGCAAGACTTTAATATGAACAGCCATCTTACAGTATGCACAGTTTTAGCACTAGCTAACACAATCCATTTACATTTGAATGCTTTCAGGTGTGTTTATGTGTACATCAGACTTTTACAGACAGTAATTATTGTTTGGATTTGTTTTTGGTTAAATCTTGCTTTTGAAGGAAATGTAAAAATGTTGGGACTAGAGTGTCGTGGTCATGGTACATAAGCACAGACTCACTTCCTGTGTCAGTGATGTGTGGTCAGTGTATTTCACCGTGCTGTTGCATAACCATTGGGAGAGTGTTCTAGAATGAAGGGGTACTCTGGGTAAAAAAAGAGAACACATTCTCTTCTATTGATTTTCATTGAATTAAGCTCATTTTTTTCCTCCCAGGGCATGTTGCCCTTCATTCGTGTCTGTCGCAAATGAATATGTTCGAAAATCACGAAAATCAAGCATTTTCCCAGGAAACCCGTCAAATGACGTCCACACAGTTCCTGTAAAAGAGGCGAGTTCAACTCAATCAATATAAGAATTAAGAGCCTAAACACTCAATGAGTGAGGCCTGCTCCCTCCGGACCAGCACTGATTCGATTATCCTAAATGGCGTCTCTCAGGGCGTGGGGTTGACTGCCATTAAGATAAATTGGCATCATAAAGGAATCACAATGGATGAAGCCATATCTTGCCTCCTACAGGTTGGGGGGAACAGCCCCAACAAGAAATTGCCTGGGCCTTCACCGCTGCAGCTGGAGCAATATGGAACAGACAGATAAGAGGTAGCACATCATTTCTGAACATGACAGGCAGTAGCTAATTATTGGACAAAATGTGGTGCATCCCACTAACCCAGATATTCAAAGCTTTAAATAATAATAAAAACAGCAAAAAAAAAAAAAAATCCACAGCACAATAAATAAGCAGATGTAGGATTCAAGATTTCTTGGCCCTTTGGGATACACCGAATGCTGTAGACCCTCTGGAAAAATCATGAGCCGTCTGCGGAACAAGACCCCGCTGAAAACAACAAGACAGGAGTACCGAGCTGGGTCTGGTACCATGTGATGATATCAGAACTGAAATTTAAAACCACCGTACCCCTCAGCCGCATTAACCGGAACACTAACACAGGCTATTGTGACCGTGGAGTTTAGAGGAAGTGGTTGCCCGGGAGCACAAGTTTATTTTTAAACTCATGGTTCTCAGTTGCTCCAGCAAAAAAAAAGAACTCCAGCTAATAGGCTGCAGTGTATAAGGTGTACAGTCATACTCACTGTAAGCTGCCCGGCGGAGGACATCTGCCCAGCTAAAAAAGTATTCCTTCAGGGCAATAACGTCTTAAATATGGAGGGACAATAGCAATGGGCTCAGTCCATTCGAGTGAGGCGAATTGGCATGCGTCCTTTTTCCTGGCACCTCCGGCAATTTGTGTGTAACTTTGTGGTGAGTAAGACTTGGGAGGATACAGGCTTTTAAGATACTAGATAATTAAATTTACTTCTTGTTCTGTTGTTTTTTTTCCCCTCCTCTGTATCCACTTCCAAGATATGGAGAGACACATGTGGACAGTTTTTATTGTTTTAGGCTGGAGCTAAACTCCAGGGAGCTGTCAGCTCTGAGTGTCCCTTTTCAAAATGAGGCTGCATCAAGCCCTCAACCTTTTTGTCCCGATAATCGACCACCTGCTTACACACTGCGTGTTACCCTTGAACTCGACCCTTCCCTTTTTACTGTCACATTGACGAGCAGTGCCCTTGGGGGGGCGGAATTAAAGTCGTGATAAACACTCTGTGACTTGGGTTCACTCCGACAGCCCTATCCATGCGTTAATGAACGGAACCCCCCACCCCCCCCAAAAATGATCTACACCTTTTGAGACTCACCGATGAAAGGTTGGGAATTTTATATGGTCTGTAACTGATTTATTTACACCTCTAAGCTGAACAGTTACCAGCGTTGCACGGCTGTCCCCTGCTGCCTTGCATGCGCTTAGTGCCACTGTGGTTGTCGGAATTTATCACATAGTGTCCCTATAAGCCACCAAGGGCCACCCCATCCATCAGACGGCAATCAGACTGATTGATTCAAGTGCGGTTGTCCCCCACTGGGGAAAAATAAGCTTCCAGGTGAAGGATGACTAACCGTGACACAGTTTAATCCAAACCATTTATTCAACATTTTTTATTGCCTTCAATGCTAAATTAAAACTTTTTCCCCCATTTTGGTTGACAGCAATTCTGTATTTCAATTTTATTGTATTATCTATGGCATAAAGGATTTTTCCCCAAATCATGTGATGCCACAACAGAACACAACCTATGTCTGTCTGTACTGGTGTAATAGAAATGGCACTGTGCGAATTAATAGCTGTTCAGAGAACAGTGGATGGAAAATGCCTTTCAGTACCTAAGGCTGTACCCTTGCTTTTAAATATTTAGTACCATACTGAAGTGATTAGATTTCATAAGATACGGCATAGTTTACCCCCAGTAACCTTTCTGTTATGGCCTGCCCTGCCTGCCCTGCCTTCTTTCAGTTCTTCCTCAGGTATGCACAGAATATAGCAGCCATGCTATAAGCAGATTTTGTTTCCTTGGCTGTTATCCAGACATAATGAGGTAAATTCCAACTGTTTCCATCTGTTATAGACCAGTAGCTCCTCCTGTACACTACAGTATAAGAAAGCACCCATAAAGTGAGTAGTCACTGGGGACTCCATTAAAATCATAATTCACCAACACCATCCTCCCCCTCCACCTCATTAACCCTTCCTACCTCCCCAATACCTTCCCTCCTCTCTCCAGTCTCTCCCAAGAGGCTCCTACAAATGACATCTATCCAATCACGGCAGCCCCCACAACACAATCTTTACCCATAGCTTAATATCAGCATCAAGACTTTTGATATTCTGGAACGGAACCAAAGTGTCTTGTAAATTGCTCTGCTGAGGTGTTGCTGGGTTTCAGAGCTCTTTTCAGAGTTTCAGAGGTCTTTTCAGAGCTCTGTGAGAAGCTGAGGTATCGGCACTCAGTCTCCCGTTTCACTTAAATCCCATTTTCACTGAAACAGGAGAGGAACCAAAAAAAGACAAACAAAAAGGTAAAAAAGAGGCTTCAACTTAAATGTGCCACTCGCCTCACTCTGGGCTTGTAACAAGAGCACCGCTATGACTCAGCTTTGTTATAAGAATAACTTCATAAAACATTCTAGGGGAACTGCCTTCTGAAAACATGAAACAGCGGAGCAGAGATTCAGGATTTTCCATCCCTTTTTTGTCATTACTCGAATCGTCAATGTCGACATTTCGACAGCAGAATATCCTATGAACTGTAATTTCTCCTACAATTGCAATATTAGTTGCATTTTTTTTTTAAAACCACTCAACACCTCAGATACACTCTGGAAAAGAAATTTGATTTTCTGTCAAAAAAGAAAAAAAAAAAAAAACCCAACAGGAACACAACATCCAGAGCATAGATTTGGCCAGTAGCTGCTGATTTCAGCCACTCTGGAGCTGCTTTTAAATATTTAGCACCTTACTGAAGTGATTATATTTCGTAAGCTACTGCATAGTTGGCCCCGTTAAACATGCTATTATAGCCCGACCCAGCTTCTTTCAAACAGCGTGACAAATTCTGCCATAAAACCAAGAAAGGAAAACAATTAAAATAAACAGCGCTACTTAATCGCACTTAATTGCACCGCAACTGCAGCAGCACAACACACAAACAGCTTCCAGGGCTCCTCCTCTGGCTGTGCCTTTATGACCGGCCTAAGGAAGGCAATGAGCAGCACCTGGGCTGATTAGCAATCATCATCAGCTGTGCAGGTGCCTGCCTGTGAGGCCACTTTTCTCCCAGGTCCTAAAGCCTTCCATGTTTTTGGGACACAGCAGAAAGGACCAACACACTCTGTACTCCTACTGGACCCCTTCCGACATCCAGAGACGGAAACCCCAGAACAAGTCTTGCCATGTATTTGTTCTAGCCATTCACTAAACAAGATGATTTCACTAATTAGCTCCTCTACCTGGCTGAAGAGTTGTGCTAATTAAATTCAGCTGGTGTAATGAATGGCTAGAACAAATATGTGGCAGGACTTTTACTTTCTGTTGGGGTGTCCACTTCTGCTGACATCACCTATGGATTCTGTAACTCCAATCTCAAATACAGTGAAGGCGGTCAGTGGAAGACATGTTTTATGTACCTGACAGAACGTTTCCTTGTCAATAAGCAGTCAGATGTCAAGGGATTTTTTTCAGATTGTTCATAACAGCTCTAGGTGTGTTCTATTGAAAAGCAGTTACCGGAATATTAAAAATAGCTCAGTTATAGCAGCATTTGAGAGTGTTTTACACAGTCTTTCTTAAAAGTGGTAACTTCCTGTTGAAGGTTGTTTTTAGGATTGTTATATACAATAATAACAACAAGTAATTCTCTGGCTGCAAGTGTAGCGAAACTAATTGTAATACAACATAACTGAATTTTCCATTAAGCTAAATTGCTGCACAAGAGTTTGGATCACAACAGAGTAAAGTGGGACCAAATGGAACAACAACAGACACAACAAATGCTAAAAGTCACGTCGAGCTTCCAATTACAGTGAAATGCCATCATTTCAAATCTTGCAAATATGGAATTCCCTTTTTGAGGTACGGCAGGTTTCAGTTTTGTTTATCTAAGTATTTTGACAGGAGCTCTCTTCCTGGTCCTCTTGAGCTCTTGTATGCCGTCTTTCTCTTTCATATTCTGGGCTTATTCGAATGATAAATAAACTACAGAGATGGCTGCCAAAATGAAACGAACAGAATGAGAGGTATACAGCGTAAAGACATCTGTTTTAGCAGTTGTCTTATGGTATTCTTCAAATCTCAGCCTCTAGGATGGATGGAGCCGTAGGCCGAGCTCAGCTCAACCAAACTCAATTTAACCTGAGTGAAATCTGAAATAATCTAACGCTGCTCCTCCAGATGTTAATATGATGAAAGATTTATTGACCGAGTCCGTCAGTGCGATGAAAGCTTTGTGGATCATTGTTTGGCTCTAGGGCCGTGCAGAGGCTTTCCAGAGGCTGGGGCTCAAATTTAAAAAGAGCATGGCTTAGCAGCAGTCGATTTGACAAGGAAGGGTACTTTTGACTTTTGGAGGAAAAGGACAGGGGCTTAAGATGTCCTGGATCACCCCCCCCCCAAAAAACACACACACATACACACAAAACCAACCCCAACACCCACACCTGTTCTCTGACCCATCCCTTTACACGTATGCTGCAACAAACTGTTGCCACACTTGTGTTTCATGGAAGTTATTCAGCTTGATACAGATACTGTTACTGCGTGTTTGTGCTTTCCTGTGGTATGTATGTAACCTATGTTGAAAAAATTATCTGGTATATTTGTAGAAGTTACTCTGGATAAGAGTTTATGCTAGGTAAACAAATACATATCTAAATGAATAGTGAAATAAATATACACATTTTCTATGAATGTAGTGTCGTGTTACTCTAGGGAAGCACTTCATTCTGGGGTCATGGGCGAAACAACAGAGGGAGGCAAATGCATGTTCATTTTGACAAGCTGGCTGGACTGTATGGTGACAAACTGTCAAAGAGAAAGACAGAGAGAGAGGCTGTGAGTTAGCTGCATCAGATCTAGTGAATGCGATTATTTATTCAAAGACAAAGTATTCCCACTTCATGAAAAGATAATATCTGTGACCCTCCCTGCTTTTATATTTTAATTCAAAGCAACTGAGTAGCTTTGAACAGCTTTTCAAAAAAAAAGGCTTTTACCAGACATATTATGGGGCACCACTGGAAGGATGACAAGTCTTCCAAGATGGCTCTGTGCTGCTCTCTGGTCTAACTCCCAATGGCCTTGCGCCGAAGCCCTAATCAAATTTATATTAAAAAGAAGCCGTCCAGCTCCTTAGCATCCAGACGCGTTGAATCCTGTCCCCTTGATTGGGACAGAAATACTTTGTTAGGGATTGTTAGGAGGTGGAGTTTTTTTTTTGAGAACCACCAATCAGAGGGCAGTATTCTAACTCCCCCCTCCGTGGCCTCTGTTATACTCAGTTATAGTTAATGGCCTTGCTTTGTCTCGCTGTGTATGGCTTGATGTCCAGCTCCACCCACATAAGGACGAATGGCAGGCATGTATTTCATGTTGGCCACATACCTCTACTCCACTGCGGCCTCCTGTTTGATGATCCTGGGACATTCTGCTCCAGCAGGTGTTGCAGTCTGTATTTGCAGACTTCACCTCTGCAAATGCAAGAATGGTGTTATGAAGAACAGGTATTAAATAACTAATGGGCCTGGATACTTTTGGTATGCATAAGATACAAGCTTTTGTGTCTTTTTTTGTTCATTTAATTAGGTTTTTCTCTAAAAAATTAAGTTGTTTTTCACAATGACATTAAAAGGTCTTTATAAGTACAGACTGTGTGTCTGAGAGAGAGAGAGAGAAACAAGATGATGTGGGACTCAATCCATCTTAAATGGTTTAATCTTTTTAAAAAAAAGTTTGGTTGGAAACTTTTTTCTTTTGACACATGATGTTTCTAAAATAGAAAAGTTCTGTAGCAGAGTTCAAGCAGAGTTAAAGTGTTTTTTCAGTAAAACTTCAGCAATGTCATTATAATATATCAGTTTAGCTATAAATATATTAAGAGGAAATTGAGTGGAATACAGATTATCCCATCTCTTAGTTTTGTTCGGCAAAAGATAAAGTGTGGAATCCAAATAAATTCACAAATAAATGGTTCACTAACACGTCGATTTTGTCCTGTTTTATCATAAGGCCCTTTGATCAATCTTTGTTGCCAACCAAAACACTCACTCAACATTTACTCTCCCAAGCGGATGAGATCTATGCAATTTCATTCCGATTAGTTATTGGGATATAAATGTATGAAACCAAACATAACCACAGTTCATACACTGATTGATTTTTTTTTACCCTCAGATACAATGTAATGTTTCTTGTAAACCTCTAAAAATAGATTAAAATGCAGAAGAAATTCTCCCAAGAGCATTTTCATTTGAGCGCCCCCCCCCCCCCCCCCCCCGGGCAGGCACACGGAAAATGTATACGTTCTCATTCCACTAAATTACCCACTTCCCCCGAGAACCATTCCTCCGATCTGGTCCACACTCGCTGTCCACACTTTACCATCTGAAACCATCAGCCAATAAAATCAGATAAAGTCTTAATGGCTTTCCTCCCACACTCCTGCACGGCACCTGCATTTTTTTCCCTCCTGACCTTATGAAATTCAAAACCAAATTACCTGAAAGCCTTTTTATAGCCGCGGTTATAAACCTCTCCCATATGAGGGGGCTGCTTTCTTGTCTTGATCCTCCGTGCAGAATTGGGGAGGAGGAGCGGTTGATCCCAAGGGGGGGGGGGGGAGAGATCGGGGAGCTACATTATGCAGAACAGGAAGCTTCATTCATTCTATCTGGATCTACTGCACCAGCCTGACTCATCCGGTCCATTAGGAAAAGTACCCCTCCTCATGTAGCTTGAAACAGGGGAAAACTGTTTTGATTATTTAGTTTTATTCTTTTATTCAGTGTTTACATTATTTTGTTTATTCACTTATTTATTTTTTTCATCTTCTTTTTTTTGGTGAAAAACTAAAGAAGACAGAAACAAGATTTTGGGAAACCCAATGTCCATAAAAAAGGAACATTGGGTTTCCCAAAATCTTGCTTCTGATGCGATCCTTTTTAAACAAAAGTTCAAAAGCATGCATATTTGACCTTAAGAGCCCAGCGATTCGTTTCCTTCACAGTCATAAATTTCTTTAATATTTCAGACGAACAGGCTACTGTACATTTCCCGCTAATGCAGTCTTGGCTACACTGTGCCGTACAGAGGCCGGCTTTTAAAGGTGAAGTACCGATATCAAAGTTCCGACGCAAACTTCATCACGCCGCGGGTCAAAATTAGAGGAAGAATGGAATGTCGGAGTGGGCTGTCTTGTTGAGCGACCTACTTTCCCCGCACGAACCGCGTGAGCCGTGGGTAGAGTGATGCGCATCAGAGTCAAAACGTCACTTCTGATTACGACCACCCATCTTCTCCCGGCCCTCCGTCGCAGATGCAAATTACCCACAATGCTTTTAGCTCTGTCAGTGGCTACGGGTCTCAAATCTCTTATACATTGAATTCCAGGGTAATTCAATGTACACAGCACTAGCCAAAATGCTGAAAGACATGAAAACCCCATCAGTGATGAGTCCAGAGGAAGGGATTCGTAATGTGTGGCTCCTCCAAACCCAGCAGGAACACGACAGACCCACAGTTCCGTCGGGTGCATAATCACTTCTTACACATTATACTTAAAAGACGGAGCACAAATGACGCAGTTCAACATTCTGGCACAGAAACCTTCACACAAGCGAAGGCTTAAAGACATCAAGCCGAGCACATTCCACAGCTACGCTGAGAGAAAAGAACACCGTGTTTGCGTATTAAAGTCAATGGCTACTTGACACATGTGTAACGTTTTGAGATGAAAAGACTTGCATGGAGTTAGCTTCAAAGAGTCTCTGATGTAAATGTTTCCAGGTTTCTTGGGGGATTATGCAAAAACATTATACATTGTATAACATCATTTTAACGGCAGGAAGTGCTGAATGGAATGGTAAAAAAAAAAAAAAAATCCAGGCCCTTTCCTGCAATATGACAGATGAACAGCCTGTTATATTTAAACCATAAATCAGTGTATTTCAAGAGGGCCAGGATGGCACATATGAACACAGAAAGAATTTTTTGTCAGGAAAATTTAGACAAGTGCATATCAGAAAAAGAAGGCAACCAATTACAGAATCTGGATTTTGGATGGATTCCAAGGGTATCTTCGAAATTGACTGGAGTCAGTTTAATTCCACAGAAAAGGTAGCACATGAAGGATAGTCGTTAGCATTTTGCTAGGTTTCTTCAGCCCCGCAGGGTATGCAGTTCAGCCTGTCGAAATACACAGAACCAGGAAGTCCAATTAAAGACTGCACTACTCTCCCGTCAGCGGACTTTTTAACCTATTGTATAAGCCATGTACATGCACCCGACTGATGCCTTCGATTTTAAAGAGTCACATCACAGCACTTACTTAAATTCAAGCAGTGGCCAAGCAAGCATTCACTCTTTCATCCATTATGCAAACCTCAATGCAATTCATAAAAAATATAAGGGGGATAAGATGAGGAAAAATAGGTGGAACGTGTGTGTGCGTGCATGCGTGTGTGTGTGTGTGCATGTGTGCGTATGAGTGTGTGTGTATGTGCATGTTTAAATGAGGATCCGGGCTCAGCCTACATGTCTGACATGCCTCATTGTGAGGTGAGACAGGGGGGCGGGGGTAGGGGTGGGGAAGGTGTGTCTCCAAGGAGGAAGCCCTCACGGCTACGGTAATAGAATCAGAGAGGTTCCGCTGCTGTCTTGCCTCCTTAACAAGCCCGTAACAAGATTCAAAAGCTGTGCGCTTACCTCACACTGACAGTCACCTCAGCTCCCCTCAAAAATAAAAAAATAAAACACGAGAACGAAGCAAATTCTACATGATGTGGACCCCAAGATAACATTCCCCTGGTCTTTACAAGGCAGTCTCTTCACAGAACTCCCAGCCCGAAGGTCCTCTTGAGGCACTTTGACCCATTTTTAAATCCCAAAATGGAACACCTGGTGGCAAGGTCCGTTGGGTTTTTCTCCCCTGTGACGGATCGGGGGTGTGGATCCGTCCCTGAAAGAGGTGGCGTTTTAGTGTGACCAGTTCAGGAGCGGATACAAGCAATGGTTCAACAGCTGAACTGCAAAGCAATCAAGCTTATACTGGAGTAAACAAAGGAAATTTTTATTATTTGTATTGTGTTTATATAAATGTTCCACAGTGCACTGTTGTTGCAGACCACCCACAATTTCGTTATACCACACCATGCAAAAAGTCTATTCTGATTCTGAAACTTTCTTGAAAAATAAATCTAAGACCAAGCTCCTTTAGGAAGCTTTGAAAGCTAGGTTTCTTCCTGTTCAAACACAAACAACAGATATGCTTGACAACAATACCTCAGCAAGTAAATAGCTAATTCAAAAAGCAAGTAATAGGTTTGCTCCAAATACCTGCCTCCTTGTCTCAAGAGACAGCATTTTTTTATGCTGCAACTTTCACCTCACATGTCTTGCTGAATATTTCTGTTTTACATCTCATCAAAATTATTGTGCTGTGAAGGTGAATTGTTGCCCAAATGTTACATTACTCTGCATGAAGGACATGACTTCTCTTTCTCTGAATAAAAAAAGTAATTCAGCTTTGAGTGCGGTTGACACACTCTGGTGAATGACTGATACCAGAATGTGTTTCATTTTCTCCTCACTTTGACTTATGGGTCACTAATCTCGGTCTCAATCACAAATTGATTCTTGATTTTCTTTGTGTGTGTGGTACGAGCTTGTATTGCAAGGTTACTGGTTCAACAAGCCTTTATGGGAAGTGAAGGTCTATGATTAAGTACCTACGTGTTAAAGTAGCTGAATATCATGCCTTACTTTATTGAAGCTGAGATGCATATCACAAGGACTTGACACATACTTAGTCTGTGGGGGATAGGATGACCCATAGATATATTGTTTTTCCCCACACACAAATGGCGTGTGTCATTTCAGAATTTACTATGGCAACACTATCATTGACTGGCAGCCAATCAGCTTCTCATCCCTCTCCCATAGAAGCCCCATCAGTTTGCTGCTGGGATGGAAATGAACAGGAATACATTAATGGGCGCTCAGAACCGGCTCCATCTACCTCTAATGCATTGTGGTATATTAAACGTATACAATGCTGGTGCATTGCAATATATTTAAAAGCAGTGAACACTGAATCAATCTACCAATGAACATGGTGACTTCTCCCTGATGTTACCGTGCAAGCCACATGAACAGACTGGATTCTCTGGAGATTTTTTTTCTCAGTATTCAGGCGTTACAAATTCTTCACAGATGTATATACATGTGGAGAATATTAATCAGTTTCCCCACGTCTATTGAAAATGTGATGCTCTTTTTTGGAATTCCTATTGAATTACAAACTTGTACATAACCTCAGTGAAAATAGAGGCTATAGTTAACTTGTATACTTGTGGTAACATAATGTTATGCTTACAATGGTTGCCAACAGTAATATTTCTGATGAAGAAAATATGCGGAAACATTTTAATCTTTTACCCTCACCTTTACATATATATAAACACAAAACAAAACAAATGAGTTTGGGTCTCTCATGAATGTGGTTATTGTCAATTTTAAAACAAGTGAAACTAACCAAACTTTAACTAACCACTTCAGCCCATTCTTTGGTATTGATTGGCAGTTCGGGTTCAGTTGGGTTAATTCACTCTATCGTATTCAGTCACACCAACCGGCAGTTTGACAGCAATTGAACATCTAACAAGATTCCCAATAGGTGTTAGGTTTGATTAACACCTTTGAGCAGGTGTTACTTTTTATGTTGCTTTGCATTTGAGCTTGGCAGCCATTGAAATGAATTTTTAAAATGTGGTTACGAAAAAGTAACCTGCATAAATTTGTAAATTTATTCAAATTTATAGGCAAACTGTGACACACTTTTAAGTGAATCTAGCCCTGAGTAGATACAGAGAAACAAAAAGTTACGTTTTGTAATGACAAAATACCTCATGAGAAGTACAGTGCGTACAGGAACTTGAAATGGCTTTTCTCGGTTTATGGTGTACATGTCTAAAGTTCACATGAATTATGAAGGAGCAATGTTGTTATGTGTTTCACCTGGTCTCTTTTCAGCTGTCATTCTTTCGTGGCATAGTTTGTCTGAAATCACATGCGATTTGGAGATAAAATGCATCTCACATCGTCCAGTGAATTTTTTAAGACATCAGGACTCGGGATGTTCAATGTGCAGGCACTTGAAATAACCCCAGAAAGAGATGGCTATAAATACATGCTATCATTTATTATAAATAGCACTTTGGTTGTTGCTGTTAAGTTTTCACTGGTGGAAAAAAAAAAAATTACTCCATGTCTCTTGAGAAGGAGGTTATTGTTTTTGTTTTTGCTTTACTATCGTTGTCAAACGGAGGAAAATGTTTTTGTCTCTAATGTTTATGGTTAATTTAGTCTACCCCCGATACCATTAGACAATGATGTTAGCTAATGGAATTCTGCTCATAGCGCTTTCCTTTTGAGGCAGTTGATTTCATGTTATCTCAGAATTCCACACCATTTACCTCAAAACGACATCACTGCCAGCCTTGACATACAGGATTTCATATTCCAGTAGTTCAGTTTTTTTTTTTTGCCTTTTCTTTCCATGTATTAAATCATAATTTGTTTCATCCTTATCTTTTGGTCACAGATATGGGAAAATGAGACAGAAAAGAGACAGAAAAATGTTTTGTTAGAAGAGGTGGAAAAGTAGTAGCACACTTGAAATTCACTCGTCACATTCCAAGACGGCGCCAACCGCCTCTTGGCCCATAGTATCTCTGCTGTTCCCGTCTCGTCAAACGCGGTTTGTGTTATTGTTCGCATGCATTTTCTGTTAATGAGACAGCATTATTCCACCTGAGGGCAACGCTGTTCTTTTCCTTCCTGGTGTTTAAACGCAGGGTACCGACCCTGTAGACAATGTGTTAATGCGCAATCACGCTTGTCCAGTGAGGGGACGTTGTGGCATATTGGACAGTGATTTAAGTACAACACCGGGGCATTTCAGTTTTTTGGTTTTTTTGAGAGAATTTCGTCAGTGGGTTTAGTGAGACATTGCATTCCTTTTGAAACCGCGTAGCAACTGAATTATTGATATGGTAGGTCTTTGTACTATCCTGGCAGTGTGCCAAATTTACAGTTATGCCACAGAATATGACACCATGATTACCTCTGCATTTCACACCTCACAGAAAAGTTTGTACTGATCTGAAACTGCTTTGAGGGAACAACCAAAAAACCAATGTTGAAATGAGAATAACATTCTCAACATTATCACTGTGTCATCTTTTCATCGTATCTCAAACAACATTGTTACAGTCAATGACAATAAAAATAATTAATTATTATTGTAATTAATAATTATTGTAGGGCTGTCTACAGACAAACACACAATAAAATACTGTACA
This sequence comes from Megalops cyprinoides, assembly GCF_013368585.1. NCBI lineage: Eukaryota > Metazoa > Chordata > Actinopteri > Elopiformes > Megalopidae > Megalops > Megalops cyprinoides. Next base: position 22,471,274 of record NC_050604.1, read on the forward strand.
TCAGAAGTTTTTGCAGTTGTCTGCTGCAGTTTTAGTTTAGTTTAGTTTAGCACAATTTTAGTTGAATGCAGGGAGGCTGTGTCCTTAGTTCAGTATCCTTTGATGGCACCAATGACCTGATATTTACACCGCGGTGGAGGCCAGTGATGGAGCTCATTATATTTTGCAGCCATTGCCCTTTCATTGGTCATGCCTGGACAATAGCATTAGTGTCAGGTGGTTGGAGCAGTCCGGTGTCATCTATGTGTTAAATTGGATTGAGAGTGGGATTAATAGCTCTTGAAATGCATAATCTTTTACTGGCTATTGTCACTCACTCCGAGTTTCTGGATCCTAAGTAGGATCCTTCGTTATTATGACACCAGTGTGCTAATATATTTTTAAAGACATTTATTGTTTTGACAAATGGTAAATCTGATTTAAATTTTTGGGGTGAAATCATATGTGATGTAGTCTGTTTGTTTTGGTCACTTAAACCTGGTTGATTTGGATGAACAGATGAGAAACCAATTGTGGGTACTGAAAATTGTTACATTTACCAAACATGAAGTGCAGTTGTATTTCAAATGGGGAATGAACTGGATTAAATATCACAAATAAATATGACAGAAGATTAAATCAGCAAGATTAGATTCATGTGAAAAATAACTTTTGCTTTGTTGGAAATTTATAGTAAATTTGCAATATTATATTTACAGGTTTCTCAAACAGTTCTGTTATTGCCCAGAGAGATTATTCTTGGCATTCTGCTATTTTAAGAGCATATTAAAATTGCATGCAGTTTTTTTAAATTTTGAAATTCTTTACCAGAATAATCTGCAATTTAATCAAAAATCAACCAGTTAAATTACCTTGGGTGTTGAAATATATCTGTCTAAGGTACATGATTAATGACAGCTAACTTATCAAAATAAAGCAATGATTGATTGAGCTGGAATACTGAACGCTTCGTCTGACAGGGTGAGTTGAAGGTCGTGGATTCGGTGAATCGAGTTGAAGGTCATGAATTGGGTGGATGCAGCTTTGATTTGTTAGCTTGGTTGATACTGTTTAACCTGTTCAGTTTAGCCTAGACTCGTCCTGAGATAGGACGCAAGTAGCTTTTGTATCAGGGATGTTAAAAACGGATGTTGCAAATGTTGTTTCGATATGTTATATATGTTTGGAGGTTGTGTGCACTACCTTGATCATAATTCAATGAAAACGTAATGCATAACCTGGTTGTTTTTGTAATTATTGCAAGAGTAGCGAGTTCAGCAAGAACATTTATATGACATCTCTTGCTTATATGTGGGAGTTGTGTGAACTCTGACCTCCAGTTCTGCGCTAGACGTCTTAGATTGGACTATGGTCTTCACCTTTTGTATGAGATCATTCCACACAGCATAATTACAATCCTCAACTTAGCCAGTGGCAAATGTTTTCAGACATTCTCACTAACAAGTCTGAAATGCTGTTACCTCACTTCCCCCTCCTATCCAAAGGTATGTCCAAAAAGAAAGCACTGACCTACTTGTCAAATGGTCTTTGGATTCTGTTGGTTTGGATTTTAGATGGTAACATGGAATTAAAAATATATACATTTTTTTATTTGTTATCATCTAAACACCCATCTACGGGTAACTGATTACTTGGATAGCTGTCCACATTCATTGTGTGAGTAAATTCCACGCTGAGACATCGATTTCACGGCGAAAATGAGTTTTTTAGATGGCGTCAATAAACACTCGGGTGCAGGCACATCTGTAGAGATGGCTCACCTCGGTTCACCCCCCGAGCAGCAGGAGTAGCAGGAGATTAGAGCAGCCGACACGCTGACGCATTCACACAGGTGTACGGGTTCCAAGCGGGCATCAGCCCGACTGTCAGGCAGCTGGGCACTCCGAACGGCGCCGCGAAAAACAGAGGGCCTAGCGTGGCAATTCGAGAGGACAGCCCCTCTCTAAAAATACCGGGGGATCGTTCGCGTTGCCGTCAAATGAAGAGCGCCGGGAGATGGAGAGAGAGCTGGGAGAGAGAGAGAGAGAGAGAGAGAGAGAGAGAGAGAGAGAGAGAGAAAGGGGGCCTCGAGGCTTTCAGGTGTGACCGTGGATGTGCGCGTTGATGAAATTGATGGTGCTGCGAACGATTGTGGGCAGGTTGGTGATGGCTGATGCACGCCCGCGTGTTCGTTTCACCAAATCAGATTAAAAGGGCTTTCGGTTAAAAAAAAGAAAAAAATTGATGTCAAATCTTGGGGGATTTCAATCGCACCAATGTGCCTTAACGCCCCCCCACTCAGCTGATCAGGGGTTACAAATCAAGGCATGATTGATCGCCGCATGAGCCGGGCCATGATTGGCCCAGCAGGGACATCGGCGGTTCTGGGAGACATAAATTGCTGGACAGGCTTTGATTGCTGCTGTGACCCTAGGTGGCACCGGAGGGGGAGAGTGGATCTTTTTTTTCCCTTTTCGTCGGTAAGGCTCGATGTTCTTTTGTTGCTGTTCTGGGACGTGCCGTTTGCGCTCATCTCCCTGCTCACGTGATGAAAGGGGCACGGCTGACTGCCGACCCGAGCTGGCCTCCCGTGAGCTGGATCCATCAGCGTCTGCTCATCTTTTCCCGCCGACGCCTTCGCTCCTCCCGACACGAGCAAGCGGTTTTCGCCCGGGAGATTACCAGCTCTCTAGTTTATGAGCCTCTCTTTGAAGTGGCTGAAGCTACGGAGGGGTTTTTAATCCCGTATCCACCCTGACTGACAAAAAGCCCCTGTCGTCCGCAAATGGCCTGCGGTGTGTTGCAATTCCGTGCGCCCCGACACCAAATTGCCCAATTTGCCTAGATAATATAGCGCCATCACCATTTATACAGCTGGGGAGAGGCGGTTTGCAAATGTGTCAGTGTGAGCTGATTGTGTTGGGCTCCAGCGGGATGAAATAACATAGGAAGGAGGAAAAGCCCTTCGATGTATCTTTTTGTCAGTTTTAGAGGCATATTCTTCTGTTTTTTTTTTTTCTTGTGGTTTCTCCCAATGATTTATTTACAGCCCATCGATGGAAGGAGCAGGCAATCATTTCTACAAGCACTATCACTTAGAGCACTCGCTGGCCAGACTTAATGGAAGTGTGTGCCTGGGACTTGCTAATTGATTGATTGTGCTATTTCTTCCAGTGGTGGCGTGCAATATGAAGACGGCAAAACCCTAGCGTATATTTGTGTATGTGTGTTGACGTGTATTTCTACAGTATGTGTGTGTGTGTGTGTGTGTGTGTGTGTGTGTGTGTGTGTGTGTGTTGGGGGGGGGGGGGGGGTCCATTTTGAATGTACTACCATTTAGAGGCTACGAAAGGCAACATGTATCGCAGTTTCTTTAGAAGTGGAACCAGTTGCATTATCATGACAATGAAAAAGGTCAAGCTGTAGTCAGTCTTTTGATAGACCCTAACAGAAATGTAATGCATGATAAAATAAGAAGCACAAAATATAATGAATTTTTTAGGAAATGCACCTGTGATTGATTCCATACATTGGAATCATATTTCACACAGTTTGTAGTCTATATTGGAGACTCACGTATATTGGTATTCACATTTCCCAAACATTTCCCACTCTCAGAATAAAAAAATAATGATCAGTGATTGTTAGTGAAGGATGTTAGTGGAGGACCCTTAATGTATGCTAAGTAAATTAAGAAGATATATTTGGAAGCCATGTAAGAAGTGCCTACTAATTGCTAGGGACTAATTTTGCCACTAATCAGTCACTAATGAGCTCTTATGTATTGCGTCAAATGTTAACCCTGACATGAAGTGTTCCCAAGTCTCCATTATTAATCTGAAACATTCCATATTTATTCTACAGTGACTAATGTTCATTTGTCCGTGACCATGCCATTAAGAGTTATGTATGTTACAATGTATGTTACCGTGAAAAAAATCACTCTTCATAGAAATTTGCTGGTGTTTTCAGTCATTTCAGTCAGAGTGAAATGAGTAGCGATGGACGTTTCAGTTCAAACAGAGATGTTTCCAAGCACTCTGATAATGTTTTCAAATCTTAAAATTGGGTAGGTTTTACGGCCGCCATTTTGGATCTTGCTTCCCGCGACTCCCACTCCAGCATGTGGTGTGAATGCGCTGAGCTGTGATGGCAGGGTCTCTGTCTCTGCTCGCTGCTGTGGTGGTGAGTGATGAACAGGCCTGGCCGGAGAGACTGGCTGCAGGTTCACACCTCTCTCAGCGAGATCCCAGCCCAGCGAGCTCCTCTCACGTCCTCAGCAGATACAGGACACAGGCCAAGCACACATGCAGGGAGGGCACCATGAGAAGCGGAGAGAGGTGAAGGTTTTTGTCATGGCTTTCAGCCCCCTAATTGGATTCCATCAGTGAGTCCCACTGACCCTCCGTTTTGCTCAGACATTAGAACCCCCCCACCTTCCCCCACCCCCCCCCCACACACATATACACACACACGCACACACACACACAAAATCCCAGATGAATTCCATGGGACCTTTTCCTTTGTTTGGGCACAAACGGAACAAGCCTCTCGGTATTAGCGCTAGCTTTAAGCTCAAACCCCACACCAAGCGATCGTTATTCATGCAGCCGCTGACTGTGAAGCTGAAACAGAGAGGGCGCACGCTTGGCTTATGGCTCTGCTTTAAAATCGGCGCAGCAGAGAGCGGCGTGATCCCGAACTCCCAGCGCCAGACGCTCGAGCTGCTCGCCGAGGCTGCGGCACTCGGCCGCTTGGCTCCAGGAGTTCTCCTCGTCAGGAGCGCTCCCGCAGAGCCAACCTAATGGCTTCTCTGACGCGTGCGGCGAGATTACAGAAAGGGAGAGAGGGAAGCGTGAATGTGCCGCGAAAACCAGGCAGGAGGGGCCTCGTTCACACTCCGCCGGGAACGCCGGGCGTGTCAGGAGGGAGGCGGAAAACGCCCAGCACAGACGTGATGGCACCGATGCCAAAATGCCAGCTGTCAGGCGACGGCTCTCCACAGCCTCGGCCGCCGCACCGCTGATTCCAACGCCGCTGGTCTGTGAGATTGCTTTCACACACCTCTGCCAGAGGAAGCATTTACCTTTCAGTGTGAACGTATACATCTTGGTGTGTAAATGTTTCAGTTTCGCTTTGATCTGTCTCTGTGTAATGAGCCACATGCTCTGGGAGAAGGTCGGGTAGCTGCAGGTCAACAGTGCAGTGCTTCCGCATTTTACCGTGTTATTTCACCTTCATCCTGACCTGTAAAGTGTGAACATGGTATTAGCAATGGCAACTTCATACTGTCTGCATCATTACAGCATTATAATATTCAGGAATATATATTTAGATTGCATGTGCACACACACACACTCGCACACACACAGACACACGCACACAATGAGTTGCCTAATTTTAAGCATGATGTCATGTTTTTATTGCACTATTTTCAATCATGATCTTGAAGATGGGTAAAAATAAAAAAAAATAAAAAATGCATGAATTGGTCAAAAGTAAGGAATGACTACCATCGTGGCTAGACTGATTGCTAAAATGTGTTGCACAGCTTGCCTATATGGCCATTTAGCCACCGGATACATGATTCCTCACACTTATTCATTCATGTCTGCTCATCAGGTGTGTTCCTAGGCTTTTAAATGCAGGAAATATAAAAGCACTCTACAGGAGGTTGAGAGGATGCACATAATCAGATCCAGTTTGCTTTGGCGATGAAATGATTATTAGTTATGCATAAAAAGTACATCGAAAACAGTAATCCAAAAACGAAAAAGCCAACTCTGATAAAATAATATTCTAAAGCTCTGAGATGTAGTAATTGATTTCCATTGGTACATTCCAGCCTGTGTAGCTCCATCCAGCTTTGAGCAGCAGCTCAAATGGAGTCTCGATAAACTGTAGGTTAGAGGGCTGCTAAATCAACCATCCTAGTTATTTTCAGCCAATTAAACACAGGAGAGCCGTTAAATCCAGCTGTAACAATATATTCCCCTCATGGTATCTACACTTTCCGATTTGCATGTAGGTTTTATCCACTGGCTGCTTATTTGCATGTATTTGAATTTGTCTTGGTGCAATCCCTTTAAACTGACAGACCAAGATAAGATATCATGGATATCGGCATATAACTGCAACACCTCATTTGTGGAAGGTGAGGTGAGAGAGGAATATTTCTGGAACATTTCCAGTTGCACAAACTCAGAACATTACTCTTCACCACCTACAGTAGACTAGCTAACTAATAGTATAGCATAATGACATCTTTTTATTCTGTAGTTAACATTATTAACATTACAGTTACTGATAAGTAATTTTACTGTGAAATCATCCTCCTGTTTCAGATCGAGCAGTGTGCTAAACACTACTCTGTACAGTTTTGCATGTTTATTCATATTTCGTCCAGCTAGATGACCTACAATATGTACAGTCCCCTTGCCATAGTTTCTCTGGCCCATGTGTCACAAAGACATAGCCAGACTATATGAGTTACAATGTTTACATGTTGCTCATTTTTAATGTCTGAAGTGAAAACTTTATTTTGGGTTGGGGTATCAAACATACAGTACCTTCCCTGGCTGTCCTCAAGCATCCTAAATGAATGCACACTGACAGTTTGACCCTAAATTCCTTGATATTTCAGGGAGCGATACAACTACGAATAAATTACTTTTACAATTAACATGTAATATATCGGGTGAATGGAACATTATTACATTTATACAAAAAGACCAGGATAATTCTTTAATAAATCCTCGGAAAGTGATTTGCTGGGCACTCCAATCACACAGCGAGTAAACTGCCCTTTCCCGGAAAGGTTAGTGATGACTGATACGTCCAGAGCAGCATTACACGTTTTCTACCCTCAGCCAGTCCCTTCTCCGAAGATGATTTGGTGTCTGCCGTCTATCTCAGCAGTGAGTCACTCTAAAAGCTGTGAAGAATTACACCTATCAGTCAATGAGACCGAGGATGAAAAATAAAATTACACCAGAGTGGAATGTCATTCTCCGGGACAGCCAATGACACTTCTAAGTGTACATAGTCGCCCCCCCCCCCCCCCCCCCCTCGACTGTCAGGTCCTGCTCTGTTCCAATTTACGCAGCATTTAGAGTGTGCTTCTTTCGTTTGTGCCCATTTGCATAAAACAGGAGTGTATTGTTGCGGTTGTTCAATAACAGTGAGTTGCCGTTAATCTGGCTGACTGCTGAGGGGCCCTGGCTGGACGTGCATTGCCTGCATATTGAAGGTTAATCCAAACTATAAAAAGCACGTCAATGTCAATACTGAAATGGACTAAATGAGAGAGATCAAATACCCCAGGGAGAAGGTCGTCTGCTTTTGTTTTCATATTGCAAACCCCAATTAACGTACTGGAAATCATGTGATACCTTTATAATAAAAGATGATATCTGTTGGCATTTCGGAGAATTTTTTCGTCTGTTTTTTTTTTTTCCCATAAACAGTGAAACTCAGATTTTCATGGCCTGATTAGACTCACGGATCTGCATTAGACTTTTTTTTTACACATATCTTGGGGTTATAAACTCATCTGTAATCATTAGAATGGCAAGAGATGAAAATTATAATTAAAGCTACCTGGGCTCAACATTGCACAAATGTATTCCTAACATACCAGCTTCCACACTGTATATGCCTATTGTCATCTTTTGTCACATTCATACACACATACACATATATACACACGCACACATATTCTCACTCTCATTTTTCATGTCATAAAACAGTCAGTTTCATTTGGGTACATTTGTTAATTACAAACCTCCTCCCCCTTCCTCACCCTCCCACCTCAGACCATATTCAGACCACACCCACCCCCCGCCCTTTTCCACCTGCCATGTTTCTGATTGGTAGAGCAGGTGCAGTGCACTGTGATGTAGGAGAGTGTCAAACCTCCATATGTCGAATGTCTATGCATAGAATGTCTGAGTGTGGAATTCTTGACAAATGCCATTGTTTTAATGATGAGGGCATTTTGAGGGCACGCTGATATTGCGTAATGCATGGTATTGCGTAATACCCGAATGTAATTCCTAAGTAGTACTTCATGCATAATTTTGTGCATTTACACACACCTATGCACACACTCTGACGGGGGGATTTGGACCACTGCAGAATATACGATAACAGACTGAATGTCAAATTACGCGTTTTGCCCAATTGACCCATTGAGCAGGTTTTACAGAATAGGTGACCTACTTCAATTTCTCAGTTTCCTTCTTTACTCACCCAGTGTTACTTTTCTTTCAGTCCCCACTGGTCTCCCAATGTAGTTTCACCCCCCACAGCCACTCTCAATGGTACATCTCCTTTGTGGTGCAGGGTGGTCTTTACAGGTGTTGGTGTTGACTCTGCAGGCTGTACCAAATCCAGCAGGGGTGTTTGCAATCTAATTTAAATAGTAGGACTTGCGGTGTGCACTCGTAAGTGACTTACCTATTTCACTGGCATTAATACTTACGTCCCTAAGACTGTAATGCATTGTGTTACATAATGTTGCCATCGCTTACAGAATAACTGAGTCAGAGAGGGATGGGTTTGTTCATCCCTCGAAAAATCCGTTATAAGGGGGCTTAATGTGTCACAAAACAGGAAATAATAAATAAACACTGTATTCATGCATAATTATAACACTGCAGGAAACCGAAACAAGGCCATAAAATTTTTACTCATCAGTTGACACACATAAATGTGTTGAGCTCATTTTTAATAAAACACCAAGTGCTCTGATTGGATGAAAATGATCTCTTGATCTCACACAAAGATTAAAATGTTTTAGACCTGGTAAATCTAAGCTTTTGGAATTAAAGTGGTATTTGAGCAAAGAACGTAACAATCACCTGCAGTCATTTTCCATCTGGGGATGAACATCAAGGAACGGCAATATTCATGTTTAACTGCATATACCACATTTAACCTTTGAAGTATTATAGTGTAGGAATGTGGTTCTCCCTATTGTGCTGAATGGGAACAAAAATATTATGCATTTTCAAATCTATAATCCCTTGCATGCTTTGTTTAACTGTATAGCATGCAAGGTGATTGATGTGTGATAAATTCCCCTCTACAGAGTGGATATGAAAGCATGCTGAAAATGACCGCAGCTTATTAACATTAGCAAATATGTCTGCAATAATAAGGTGCTGGTGGTGTATGCACAAGACCAGGTAGCTGTGAAAAACTGCAGAACTGCAGATGTCTATAGTAATGGTCTCTGATCACCGGCTGTGGTACAGTGAAGCCGGGAATAAACCAGTGACATGAAGATATATTACTTTTTTATTATGATTAATGTATGCAACATCACGATGCCGTTGCATGGAAATATTATTAACCTTTACCCAGACATGATGCCACAGTGGGTAAAACTGTGGTCAGTCATGACTTTCCTTTCATTACTCCTGTCAAGCCAGTAGTCTTTGTTTTCTTAATATTATCATTATGCCTTTGTAATATAGAAAGTGTGGCTCTTTAGAAGTAATCAGCCCATGTCCCATACTTTAGTAATTTGGTTCTTTGTCTTCTCTCAGACAGCGGTGTCTGAAATATATCCAGGATTACATACAGGTACAGGTTGTTGTTTTACTTACCTTGACTTCAGTGTCTCACTTTTAATGCATTTAGTTTGTTTCCATGGTGATCACTACCTTTCAGAAAACAAAAAAGCAATAACATCATATCTTCCCACACAACTCTCCCCGAGGTCGAGCAATATTGAAAAATGATAAATGGCCCATATCTCTCTTTTACTGTATAATTTGAACAAAGTGAAGTTTAAAGAGAATCAACAAGGTTTTTCCCCACCCCTCAAGTAATTATTAAAAAAAAATTAAAAATGACAACCTATCAAATGCAGAGTTTTGATGAAAATATATAAAACGGAAGGTTGCTTAGGCCAATCTTGCAAGATTGCTAAATTTCTAACTGACTAATCCAACACTTAATAGATATTAAGTGACTGCACATGGAAATTAGCTAGTAGCTAAATCTGGTACACAGCATCTTTCCTCTTTTTGAGGTTAATGTATTTTGTGCATGGTCCCTGATATGAATAAATTTAATAAATAAAATAAAATAAAATATTCAGCCTATTGGGGATCTAAGTGTTTATGTGCATGCTTCAAAACTTTTAGCATGTGATGAATGCTTAAACAAGTCACTGCAATATGTCATACATGCAAGATTTTTTTCCCCCTCGATCCATCTGACTGCTCTTCATAAAAACGCTCTTTTTGTTTCCATGGATACGCACTTTAGAGCTCAGAAACTTTAAGTAGACACTAGAGACAGCACATTACTGCATTTGTTACTGGTCTCTTTTGAACATAGAGAAGCCTTTCCCCAGAAAACAAACTGCTTAGAAAACAGGATTAGGATAAAGGAGGTTTTAGCAGTTCGAGGTGCATCCAGTGACCAGTTACGACAGTTATGACTGTCGATATTGGGTAGTATCCATCATGGAGTAAAAGAAAGGTCAGTGTTTGTAATGAGTTGGGAAGTTCTCTGATAAATGTGGGCAGTTGAATAAATAAGTAAATTAAGATGGTAATACCTTGAAAATACAGACATCATGAGCAAAAAGAAAACAAATTAGAAGTTTTTCTTCCCTTCTGAGGTGGTCTTTATGTATCTGGCTCAATGAATCCTCACGGTGCTGTTTAAAAAATTTTCACAGCATATTATGCACTTCACCATACTCATCAGCACTGTCTGCCTTCTCACTTCATGTCAATATTTTTTCACTACACATGAGAAAGGCTCTCTTCTTTATTTAATGTAATGTAATTTATTTTTCCCTCTCTTATGCAACTGCCTCTAAAAATGAATGCACAAAATTACCATTAAGAAATGAAAGCACTTTAATTGAAACATTAATAATTCATGTTTTGCAGAACCAATAAGCAAAGGATCAGTGTTTCATTGTCATAACAAAGAGATACTTTTTGGAACTTAAAGTGTATCCATTTATTATTTATTGGAACAAATTAGATGCAGTTGAGGGTCTGTCTGCCTTTTTGAAGTCCCACATATTGCAACGCCTCAGCTTTCAGTGATGTTAATTACACTCTATGAATATTGATAAAACCATTTCAACCAACACTCTGATACTTACTTATTGCTTCATGGATTACATCTTGGCTAAATATTAATGCCAAAGCAAAAAGTACAAAAGTACAGTCTCTGCTATATGGGAGTTATCAGAGTTAGATGTACCTTTAGATGGATCAAGATAAAAGATAAAAGACACCACAACGACAAAATGAAGGGCTGGATTTCATCTCTGACTTGGACTTTTACACCCAGATGAAAAAGTAACCCATAAAATATGAAATAAACCTGGGTTTATCTGGATCCCCACAGAAAAAGCTTTTCCCTTAATAATCCATTCTCCACGAGGATGGAGATATCAAAAAAGATGATCTTAATTATGTTTTAATGAAGAGGTGTGGTGACGTAACCAATTGTCCGATGGCTTCATACCCGCATTCTTGTGCATACTTACATTCTCACACACTTGAAGGCTGCCAGGGGAAAGCAGATCAGAAAAGCTTGACTATTGCATAATCTGCAAAAAAAAAAGGAGGAAAGTGCAAGTCCCTTAAAATAATTTAAAAAAATAACTTCATTAGAAACATGGATGACACTTTTGTCCATTAAAGGTAGCATCATTCTGTTTGACAATAAAGATTGTATCATCTTCACAATCTAGCACAACATAAAGATGTATTATTCCAGTATTATTTCAAATACTCTACATGAGGAGTTAAGCTGTTTTAACTCGTGACAACGAGTTTGAAATATGTTCTAATTTCACAACTTCATAGTAAGTGGATCCTGTTGGAAGATTAACAGGTATATGAATAACAGGTATATAACAGGTATATGAATTACTTTAGTCTTCATGTATTACCATGTATTTTCTTTAGAAAAATCTACTTTAGTTCTCACAAGTTAATTATGTTGATGGTAATGATGCATTTTTGAAGGAAAAAAAAGAAAATATTGTAAACCTCATGGTCTGTCCATTTCCCAGTCTTAATATAAAATTCATATATTGATGACAATATGGTTCTCAGCAGAAAGGGAATATTTTTATTTTGCTTCTTTGCTTCTCCCACTCTCTTATGTCTGAGTTCACAATTTTTAATGCGGTAGAGATTGAAATAACATTGGTCCTGATTTGCTTTTAAAACCCAGCCCATTACTGGGAAACAACAGCAGGGCTGGGATGCTGCATATTTTACAGTGTTATGCTCCACCATTTCTTATTCATAAGAGGCTCATTAGCAATGCAAGATGCTTTCGAAGCTACACCAGTGATGGATATTGAAGTCTTTATATGATACTCAGAAACTCAAATATATTGTGATGGGGCTGGAAGCTTGTTAATTTTTACGTTTTATTTTCCATTTTCCCTGACCCAAACTAGACCTCATGTGTGCCGCCATTTCTTCACACAAGCTTAATGGAAGGTTCTACTGGTTCTGGGTGCCTTTGTGCGACACTTTGGCTACAGTGCTGTCATTATGTCTGCCTTTATATCTTCCTCCGTTTACCCAAAAGAGGGCTGTGCAATTTGTCATAACTTAGACATTATTTGCCCCTGAAAATGGTGACTGGACGAGTGGTGTGATCACAAAAACTCACACAGAGTCACCGTGACCATAAGAAGACGGTGCAGTTTTGATGACCCTCTCTGAACCCCTGCCAGGCCGCTGCCTATCCTCCTGCCAAATAATGAGAACTGTCATCTCTGGCCCTGACAAACTGTGATCATATTTCATTGGTAACAGCAAGCTCCTTCACGTAAGGTTAGAGATGGGAGAGGGTGACATGGTTTTAAAAACAGGGCCTCTCAAATCTTAAAGGGGAAATCATAACACACGGCACAAATCGTTTTCATTTCCAAATGACCTGTGAAATGTAAAAGCCTTATAAGATGCTCCACTCTGCCTGCGTACATGAGAACATGTCCGAAAAAGGGGCTAAATTATTTAAGCAGCCTGATGAAATACCGCCTAATGTTTCCTTCACACTGAGGTATTTTTAATTTTGTCTTCCTGTAAGCACAGCTTTAAACTGTAGAGAGCGGTGGCCAGTCAGACAAATGCTCTGGTTTAGCATAATGTAAGATCACATGAACCTATATGTACATACAGGGCAGTTACATATAGCTGCATATTTGAATAAGGAATTTCCTACTTAAAGTGTAACTGTCACACACAATGCAGAAATGCTATTTAAAAAGTAAAGGCTGCCTCACAATTTCACAGGGTTAGAGCACAACACAGATAAAGTGTTACTGGAGTGCATTGGAGCATTAGCGCTGAACTCCCATTGCGGTTCGGGTGCTGGTTATTTTTGGCGAATCCCGAAGCGAGCGGAGTCATTCTGCATAAACAATCCGGTCTAACATGAGCATCTTTTTGGGCCGAGGGAAACGGGCGAGAAAGGTCCCACGTGAACGGGGGGGGATATCAGTCAAACCCAAACTGACAGCCCAGAAGCAGGGGGAACTCCACCGCCGCGCCACGCCGGGCCCAGGAACAGGGCTCGTTCGCACAAAGCACAGAGGAGCACGTTAATGTGATGCACCGTTCGGGTCGTTCATTACTGAGGCGTACCCGTGTTTTCTCACTGGGATGATGGGAGATTCATTTCAGAGATTGAGTTTCGGCTAGAGAGCTGGCTTCAGCGATTTAATGGCAATTACGGGCAGTAAAGCACAGGCCGAGCCTCAACGGGCAGAAATTAGCCTTTCTGAAATTCCCGTCAGACCATGTCCCGATTACTGACCAACTTGGGAGGGGGGGGGGGCTGTGCTCTGGAAGTGGAAAGAGGGGGGAAAGAGGCCGGCTCAGCGCCTCTGCGAAAGCAAGCCATAATACAATAATGGCAGATGGTGAACATCATTCCTGTGACTAGAAGGTTATGGAACAGCCCGGAAACTGCGTTCGAAATCGTAATCAAACCTGTGGGCCATCACTGTCAGGCCACTTTTTCCCCTGGGGCTGAGGTCAGCCAGCCGTTGCAGCAGTAAGCAGCCTGTGTCTCAGAGGCATTGGCTGGGGGACTGAAAGGCATCAGACCTATGTCTCTCTGCACTGCACTGGTACTCTCTCATTAACATGCAGCTCCACACTTCGTATCTCCGTGCAAAGCAATACAATCGAATTTGAATTTGGATACAAATTCAATTGTATTTGTATTTCTGTGGCTTCTTGCTTAAGCAATTTCCAGCCTTCTCACACTGTATTGTTTAAGCACGTGTACCATCAATGTGTTTTTTGTTACGCATTATCATTTTAATTGTTTACAGAAATGGTTGTTTAGAGAAGATGACTACAAATATGTGCAAACATATTTGGTTTGGGGTTATGACAGATTAAAGATTAGAGCAAGTGATCCCTTTTAGAGCGGATTCAGTTATTCTGGCCCAGTCAATAACGTGCTATGGGACAATGGCTTTACAATAAGTATTTTTCTAATACATTAACTTCTTACTGACTCCAAGAGTCCTTTGTCTGCGAGCGGTATTGTTGTGATGCTTGAGCGAACGATAATCCTCGCTTAGTGTCATGCATGTGGCGTGGCATGCCACATTGCAACCAGCCCCCGCGGGCACGCCACGGAAGGGCTACGAATTAAAAATGCACGCGTCCTGTACGGGATATCAGAAACCGAGGGGGACCGAGATTACCGGTGCCCCCCCAACCCCCCCCCCTCCCCCGGCTTCCCACCCCCGACCCCACGCACCGAACATCCGCTTGATTAAATCAGAAAGCTCCTACTGTGACACGTTGCTGATGTCATCAGAAGGGAAGGGTTTGGCGGAGGCGGGGTGTGACAAGCACGCACCCGGGGGGGGGTCATTTTTAATCGGCCTGAGGCTGAACGGCACCTCAAACGGCAATCAGCGGTATGTGCTTATTGATGTTTTATTTGAACAGGGGCCGAGCTACAGTCAGATGACCCCTTCTGGTGATTAGTGAACTCCTGACGTGTCAGCACTTCTTAGTTAATGTTTTCCATTAGTTATTATCCTTCAGGGGGGAATCATGCGTGATGCTAATTGAAATCGGGGGATAAAAATGTTGAATAAAAAAATCATGATGCTTGGCTGGTTGGTACACGGCGTCTTGTGGAGATAAAACTTGAAAGTGGACACTCGTCAAAAAAAGTTTGTCTTTAAGTGTAAGACTTCAAAACTACTTGTACAAACACGCTGTGCTGGGATTGTCAGTCATGCTTTCCATTTTAAATTCCTATTTAACATGTAGTTTAACATTAAACACTATAATGGCTATTAGAGCACATATGTAGACCCGCCTCTTATAAAACAAAATGAATGTGTTGATGTAAGGGCAGGAGATCTAATGTTGGATGTTCCTCTAAAAAAAGCAGGGGGAATGGAAAGGAAGTGTATGGAGTCTCAATCTCAGGACACAATCCACCTCCAGCAACTGACAGAGATGCCTCTACAAGACCTGGCAGTTTATTATAGCATCTCATATTAAATTGACTAAATTGTCTGGGAAACGTGTTCACCATATGGAATTTCAATAAGATTAGCTACTATGCCAGCTGCAAGTCTATGTCCATGTCAAAATACGTTTTTTCTACAGTGTGTGATTGATTACATATGGTTTATATAAGAGGGCTGATATTTTTACACAATATAATGATATGAGGAACCCGTTGTCAAGCTAAACCTTTGTGGCATCTCCACAGATTCAGTCTCATATCCTTTCAGAAGCGTTTTTACTTTCCCAGGACGGGCCTGTATGTCTTTCCCAGTGATCAATGACACATACTTTGTTCTGTCAGCAGACACAGCTCTCTGCAGCATGTAGCAACGATTTAAGGAGCAACGCCCATATTTCAGCGATCTGTGTCTTGCTGAATGAGCCCATCCAATTTATGCAGGAACAAGAATCTGAGTGGCTTTCCTCCCCAGATGCATTATGCTTTCAAAGATTCTTTTTCCAGCTAAACATATCTCCTCAACTGGATGTTATGATCAAGTCTCTTATTTACTGATAGACTGTGAGCTTGTGTCTCCAGCATGAGGAGTTTTTTTTTTTTTTTGCTTCTTTAAACACAGTAAATGCTGCTGTGTTTTGATCATTTTTCTGGTGTCTAGCTGGAATGGTCAGAATTAAGCCCAGGCTATTCGGAGAAAAAAAAAAAAAACATGAATATTAGAGAAAGCTGCGACTTTATTAAAAATTCAAGGATTAACATCCAGAGGGAGGCACAACTGACTTAAATATGTTGCCTAATGTGACCGCTCAAAACGCATTATATTATTAATTTCCCCCCGACTTTGGCGCCGCGTGGTCCCTGAAGTACAGCGTTCCCCATTTACATGCAAATTGCAAATGTGAATCCGGTGTTTGGTCTGCCGATCGGTATTTCCCTGTAATGTTTTCCTGTAATATTTTCCTGTAACCTCTGCAGCCTGCTCTGTTGGTTAAACTGATTTGCCAAAGAGGCATTGAAGAGTTTTACTTGCAGTTACATCATCTATCTGTTTTAAATCACAAAGGTGTGGGCTACTAGAAAGTCATCGGTAAGGATCTTAAATTGTTCCCTTTTAACCTGTAGGTTTAGAGCGAGGGTGTGTGAGTAATGAGAGAGGAATGGATATTCCTCTGAAATTATCTTGGGTGTATGTGGTGACATTTTAGGACTCAGTATAAAAGGCTGACCATCAGAGTAACGCTGTTACACTGAAGATGGCAGTACTGTGTGCTGATTAGCTGTTGTCCTCCAATCAGTGTTGACTGTTGTGGGCAGCTGTGTAGCATAGTGTAGCAGAGACCCACTACTGCTGTACCCTTGGACAAGGTACTTAACGCAGAATTGCCTCAGTAAATGTCCACCTGCAGAAATGTATAAACTAACCTATGTAAGCTGCTCTGGATAAGAGTGTCTGCTAAATGACAAGAAGGTAATGTAATACTGACTCTTCTGTAGAGCATTGTGGGGCCTGCAGTGTATGAAATAGCTTCGGGAAGATTGTGCAAGCTTCCCGTCAGAAGTCTCTGCACAGGTGTAGGACAGGCATAGGGAGAGCAGCTCAGTTCCCTGGCTGTGAGTCCAAAGTCAGATGAAAAAGGGGGAAATGATCTACCTGCAGCAGGTACATTTGCTTCCCACTGGGCCAGGCTACTTCCTCCTCTGGCCACTCCATATGTAAGCTTCCCTACTGCATCTCTCTCCCTACTGCCAAAAGAATTGAGACCAAGCTGAGAATTGCTGTTTTCAACCTGTGGGGAAAAAAGAGCCATCGGACCAACCGGTGATTGCGTTGTTGTGATGAGTCAATGGAGATTGAATCTCCTAATCGCTTGTCATGCAGCCCCCCCACCCTCTTACCCCCTCATGCATCCCACTGGGAGCTGAACCAGTGCTTTGCACCATACCTTTTAGATGAAGCACAAATAAGAGTCCCCTCTCAGCTTCTGCCTCGAATTTTAATAAAATGTGGACAAGCTTTAGACAGGAGAGACAGGGTCGTCTGTGGCTCCAGGCTGTCTGGCTTCTGATGCTGTGTGTGTGTGTGTGTGCGCGCGCGTGCGTGCGTGCGTGTGTGTGTGTGTGTGTGTGTGTGTGTGTGTGTGTGTGTGTGTGAGAGAGAGAGCATGTGTGTGTGTGCGTGCGTGCGTGCGTGTTTGTGTATGTGTGTGTGTGGTTATTTGAGTGTGTGTTTGTGTGTATGTGTGCGGGCGTAAATGCGTGCGTGCATGCAGTTAGAACTGAGAGTGTCGTCCTATACTTGTGCCCTGAGACTTCCCCTTCTCCCTCTTCCAGTCTGTAACACAGATGTCCGGGTGGAGACAAGGAGAAGGACCAGTTCATCCGTATTTCCCTTTTTAAAAATTTACACTTTTTGTACACTTGTACAAAATTGTTACAGCACATTTTCCTCGTTGTCATTTCTGCATTGTGAGACAACAGCAACAGCATCAGATGAGAATATATGTGATCAGGCATACATATTCATACATGTGCTTGCTAGGCCATAAGGCACTGGCATTTGTGACTGTATCAATACCATGTCAAAACAAAAACAAACTGCCCATGAGATGTGTGGGAGTTTTTTTTTTTGCTATTATTTTGCAAAGAAAATGCAGTTTTGAGCCTTCAGTTTGTAAGCATTGTCAGGACAGAACACAGATATCTATATCTGGCAACACTACTGACGTCAAAATGTGGTGTATTTACAGCCTGCAAATTTTTGAATGATAGCTCTTTCCAAGCAATGCTGTCTGAGATTTGATATATTTCCGAAGTGGTCATTTTAGATTTTGCTTACAGTTACATCTCCAGCAGATGGCAATAATATCCTCAGTGCCTTATTTTGCATGCGACCTTATATGGATACTGTAATTATGTGTGTATGTGTGTGTGTGTGTGTGTATGTGCGTGCGCGTGCACATGTATGTGCATGTCTGGACGGTGTCCGAGGCGACACTTTCATCTCAGACCATGTGGATCCACTGAAGCACTGAGGGGACTTTGGTGTAAGGAACAGTCTGCTTGGCAGTCAGCCTCTATGAGGCAGTGACAGATGCCCAGCTTGGGCACACACTATGCAGTGGTTAATTGACCCAGACAGAAGCAGGGTATCCAAGAGTGAAAATGGTCACCAAAGCACAAATTCAATGATGGAAATGGTTCAATGTCACCACTGAACAATGTCGAAAGGTTTCTGTGTTGTGTTACAGTCAGCACATGCCAACGATATAACAGGCTGACAGCTCAGGCCAACAAAGATAACAGGCCAACCTTGTGCACTGCTGAAGGTGGAAAAGACAGGCAAATCCATCTGAACTGTCATTCCCTGGATTTATCAATAGACACTGGAATCGTTGTTCAATGTCACCCAGCTCTCATTTGAATTTGATATACTTTTTCTTCCACATGCAGCTACCAGCAGAATTGAGCCTGTTACCTTAACGTACCCTCTCTGATTTGACCGTGGGGTTGGAATTTGGAAGAGACCGTCACGTGACACAGCACCATCTTGGCCCAGCTTTCCTCGAAGCGCTTAGACCTACTGAACTGTGCGCGCGGTGACAACTTCCTAATAAACTGTTTTTTAATATGCATTCCAGAGAGAGGGAGAGATTTATAATGGTACACCACCAAATGGTAATTGAGCAATTAATCTTTTGCCACTGGATGTGGTTCCATAGTCCGTGCATATAGAACCAATGTCACGCATGCTGACGCTTTTTTTTCCCCCCCCACACTTTTACTATGAATAATGCAACCCAAATGTTTTAGAAGGTTTCTGTTCCCAATGGTATTTACAATTGAAAACACTTAAGCATTTCACCAACCGCCTATTCATGAACATTCATGTTAATATTGATATCTGCTCATCAGGACTGGCGAGCGAGCTCAGTGCAGTCTAATCGTGAATCGTAATGAGGTGTAATCCCAGGAGGCCCCGCTGGTTTCCTCATGGTTCTCTCGGGAAAATGCCCTCAACTGCACGCGCAGGAACGCATGTGTCCAGCTCAGCTGTTAAAAAGCTTGCAGCGCGTGCCATAAATCTGTCTCTGAAGCAATTAATTCTGGCGGGTGAGAAGATGGATCTGACACGATACAGTAATGCAATTAGTATATCCTTTGATGCGTATAGGGAAATTAGTTTATATGAAAGATGAACATATCTAGGGATGAACGAGTCAGATTACTACGGGCAAGAGTTTTTATCTTTCATTGAAACCGCTTGTCCAGAGAAGGTGCCGTCATATTCAGACGCAGACAATCTGGCGAAGACAACCCCTGATCCGTAAATCAGTTCAATTTTAGGGAATAAATTCATTTGCAGCAATACACAGACCTAACATCTTGGCAGGTTGGTTATGAATTATTTATTATTAATGATAGTGGTACTATTTGTTTATTCGGCAGACGCATTTATCCATCCACTATCTATTTATAGGCCTACATTTTGCTTATCTGTTTATACAACTGGCTAATTACAAAGCAGTTTATATTCTGCACATGCTTAACAGAATAATGGCAGCTCCTCATGTGAGAATCAAACCTTTTAATCACAGCATCCATCTTTCCACAAAGTAAATGACTAATGAACAAGCAAATATACATATTTTCACAAAATAATAACTGCACCAACAAAAAAAATATATATATGCATAAATCTTTTCAGAATCATCCGGGGTCAGATCCGGGGTCAATACTGAGAATTCTCCCCGCCCCCAAGGCCATTTCGCTGACGCTTCGCCAATACTTTTCACCACTTCGTGCAAAGCTAATGTTGATTGGAGGAGACGTGGCCCTAACTTGAACCGTTCGGGGTCTGCGCAGCGCACCTCACATGGGCGTTCCCAGGTGGGTATCAAAGGGAAGCCCGCTGGATGCGTGCCGAAGCCGCGCGTTTGATTGCTCGTGCCACTTCAACATAACGGCTAGAGGAGGACAAAGCGTTGTACATATCAAATACTGTGTAACTGAGACCATTGAGACAAGCAAATCAGCACCCCGCCTCAAGCTATGTTCCACAGGAGGCAGTCTTTTGATTTTGTTTGCTGTAATAAACGTTGACGTTCTCATGTATATGTGTCATTTCGGTGAATGTTTGCGGGGGAAATTACCCTTTCTGTACCCTCTGTAAGAGTTTTCTGAAAGCCCGCGATATACCAAAACGGTCATGGTTATAAATGAATGAACAATGTAGTAAATTTGCTTTCTCATGTGCCAAATATCAGGCGGTCCGGTTTGATGCAGGGCTCGATCGCGGTGCTTGTGGAAATGGTGTACGCGATCGCCCTGCTTATCACCCGCGTTCCAGAGTAGGTTTCCAATACAAAACAAATCGCAGACCCGGGAACGGGGTCAACACAGCAATCAAGATGCACCTGACCGCAGCTGCGCCGAGCGCACAGCACACAGCCCACAGCACTGATTGCCAGATCCTATCGTTCATCGTGGCTACGCCTGTCCGTATCTCCCTCTCTTCTCGTCAGACCAGTGTGCGAACAGTATAGAATTGAAATAGAAAAGTTGCCTCCTGAAACTCGATTCTCATTGTTCAGTGTGCACCCTGAACTATACCATCACTGGCAGCATTCAGAGTGTGGTCTTCGTTCAAGCACTCTCCAGTTAATCACGGAAATCTAGACTCCGGGAGAGCCACTTCAAACAATAAGTGGCTAAAGGTGGACTGAGGCAGCGTTGTTTTATATTTCCAATAAACTCCCTGGGACTGAGCTTACCCTAACTGTTTTTGATGAATGTGTGAATTTGTAGGATACCTCATTCATTCCAAAACGTGCTAAATGTATATCTATTGTACTCTGGTGTGACTATTCCAATATAATACGGACAGACAATGATTTTATTGGAATAATCAATGGCATACTTTTATTTGCATCAATTCAATACGTAATGTGGAAGACGCCCCAACAAACCGAACTCAAATAAATTGAAGCTCGCCTTTGACATTACAAGAATAAAAGGCGTTTTCAGTCCAGATGCGAATTTCGACATGACAACATTATATCCAACGTCTATTGCAACCCCCCATATACAAAAGAAAATGAGAGGCAAAAGTCATTCTTTTTTCTTTTTTTAAATTCTCTTCACTTCTATGTTTTTTTTCAGTGAATCAAGCGTCGTTCCCGCATTCTTATTGAGTGAGTGGAGGAATGTTGTGTCAGTCAGGCGCGCGTCTGGGCGGGCTCACGTTACCTCCGCTGCTAAGGACTGTTGCGATTTTACTGAGCGCGTCAAAGAAATATTCCGGCTGCAGCCTGGCGTTCAGCATTGCCGCTTGTTTTTAGACAGCTGTGTCGAGCATTTCTCGGTCGATCAACGCTGATGGTTTTTTTTCCCCGTAGCTGACTATGTAGGGCGCAACCCTTTAGATTATGTGGAATTTAAAAACTGATATGGTTATATTTTTAAAGAAATCAGCGAGTGTGCCTCACTGGATTGTGGAGAGAACAGCTGGAGCGCTGTCCTGAGTGCTGAACTCAAGAACCCAAAAGTGTGGAGACCGGGAGAGCAGTCGTTCTGTCGTGGGTATATGTCTTCGCAACCCAATCCCTGAGATGAGTCGGAAAAGGCTGCATTCTGTAGCTGTTTGGGGATTCTTCGCATGGGAAATTGCAGTTTTATTGAGGTAAGGAAACGGCATTGTTCACGTTATTCAACAACCAGATGTTTACATTCAAAACACATACTTTGGGGTTTAAGTTGCTGTTGTAATGGGAAACGATGTAATTTCTGGAAATTGTGCATCGGGAATTAAAGGAATATCCCATCTAACGATACTATAGAGAGGAAGTATTACTACTTTCAGGAATATATAGACGACACTACAACTTTAGATAAATTACGTTGAGCAGTGAATTATGAAACAAAATGAGAGTGTTGATTAAGGGTGAGGTAGATAAAAAAGGTTTTGTGTTAGCTGTTCAAAACTTTTGATTTTACGAAAAAAGCTGATGAGCTGTGATCCTGTAAGGATTTGGAATTTTGCCCAGAAAAATCATGTAGGACGCAAAACACAGCGCCCCCTGAGACTCTTGATAACAGAGACCAGCGTTTCATATCGCATCAGATACAGACCGTTCAAAGGAAAGGTATGGGCCTATATTTTAGAAAATCTGACACCCAAGCCAGGACGTATTTCTTGCGCAGTAATATGAAGGAGAGTTTTTCAAGGGATTTTTTGGAACGCGTGTAACAGGTGACAATATTTCTTTAAGTGAACGGTGTAGGAGCTGACGTGGACCGTTCGTCTCATACATGTAGCTCATTTCCAATTTATTCCACCGTGTTACATTCCATATCGGGAAGGACGAAGTGTGGGCCGCAGCAAACTGTATATGACTTTAGGAGTGCATTTTTTGTCGGAAACAAATTCTTTCCTCCACTGCGAGGCCATGTCAGCCCATGCCATAGGTGTTAACGTTATTTCCGGGAACCACAACGCCAACACTTTGATTAATTTAGATGACGATAAATAACGAGGTCCTTGCTCCATTTATTGCACGGTAAACTAGTATAACTGTGGAGAATGGTATTACAACTTGTAAAACATCATATGTCACGCTAGTGGCAAACGAGCTTTCATCCCAGCATCAACCAAAACCAGAATTAGATATTTTATAAATATAATTAAAAACAACTGCAATGTCATTCATATTACCTGACCTTTCAACGACACTAAATACGTAAGTTTCTAACCAACGCAGCATAATTAAAAGAAAGGCTACTACTTTGGCTGCCGCTCAGCGCAGCCCATAGATAAGAAAGTTTCGACCCAGTGTTGCTTACGTGAGCAGATGTGCAGGCAAATATAAAATACACTATGGAAATGCAGCCGATACACAGAGGCTTGCGTCATCCTGTGTTTGCCCGAGACCTTCAACGCAAGCAGGTACATGAATTACACAGTCCACTGTCTAATATATACACAAACTATTCACTGTGTGTAGCATAAGCACTTGTTTTTTTTAAAGAGTTGCTTTCGTGTGGATTGCACACACGCGCGCGCGCACTCTCGCCCGCGACTACTAGCGCTCTTCCCAGTAGCACCCCAGAATAGTAATGCAGTGGCGTTCTCACTGGGGCTTTGTTTCCAGAAGTAATTCCTTTCTTATGAAGTCCCTCTTGGTCGGTGCTGCGATGAATTATTCATATTTCATTTATCCGTGATATAGGGATCCATAATCGTGGCACATTCCCATCTTGTTGTGCATTATTGATGCCGTGGCTGTTGCGATGTCCCTGTCCCTACTGCACATTTCCTGACATTTAATACGATTCAGCAGAGAGCATAGATAGCGTGTGATCACTATTGTGCGAGTGACCATGTGATTTGTCGGCCCGAAGTTGCGCTGAGGCTCCGGGGAAACGTTTTATATGTAACAAACAGTAAAAGGCGATGTATGGGAAATATGCAGTCCAAGACGTTATGATTTTGTCTTCAATGTCAATATCAAAATATATTCTTAATATGTATAAAAATGTATCAGTCCTTACCACTTGCATGCATGCAATCAAGTATACAATTGAGGAAAAAGCCCCATATGTCCTTTTACAATACATGTATACATGCCGCTTACATCAAACTGTCATTCCTCTGTCTGTTTTTGAATTTATGTTGACATGTATTGAAACTGTATTTTTTATTTGTACTTCAACAAATGAAACTTTGTACCTAGAAAAATGCTGGCTAACCATTATCCATGCGTGGCATCTCGTTCTGTTGGCCGCAGAGATTGATATGCTGCCTGAATAATGTTCCTAACCGGATGTCGTAGAGGGGTCCATTCCCCTGTCTTGTGAGGTGATTTACTTACTGGCCACCAGGCAACCAGCGCTGTACAGTAGTGACGGATGCGTCACAAACGGCCTGGAACGCCCTCTGTTAACTCGTCATTTTGCTGGCGGAGTGCCATTGCCGTTGTCTGTCTTTCTCAAATGGAGGGCCTGTCGGTCTGCACTGTCCTCAGTGCCTGGATGTTTACGCCTCTGTGCTCTGAATAGCAGCATGCCAGCTCCGTGTGGACTTTGGACCTGAATTGTTTTCGTGCTCCTGCTGCCCTTTTTCTTTTCGTAATCCCACCGCTGTGGCCCCGAGTGTCCCCTTTCTGTGCTGTGTTTGTCCTTGTGTCTCAGCGCCGAGCACCTCAAAGTTTCATGAGGATTTTGAGGCGGGGGGGGGGGGGGGGTTGGTGTCATTAGCGCACTCTTTGAGTGGAGTGACAGAGGGGAACCACTCCACCAGACCGAGATATTCTGGAGTTTCCAGTCAGTAGAGCATCAATATTTCACTATCAGCAGGTCCCCAGTGAGGAATATGCCTGGATTCATAATCAGAGATTTTGCCCTCTAGGTTTTCTGACAGGAAAGACCTTACTCCCTGAAATCAAAGAATTCAAGCAGCTCTACAGGATGTATCTCTTATAATCTATTGATAGATCATTTCTGTTAATGTCTGCAGAGTTTAATTTGCCAGCTGGCTGTTAAGCATATGCCATGCACAGAGTTCTCCACCCCAGCCTCTTGGTCAGTCCTCGCTAATGAACTGTTGTTTTGCTTGCAGTGGGTTTTGGCGGTAATGAAGCATGCTTTTGTGTGAAGAGTAGCCCCACTGCTCACACCTCACGAGGCGGCGCGGAGCTGACGAGCAACTGCTAACTGCTGGGCTCGGAGCGTAGCGGAGTGTAGAATGGCAGCTGGAGCTCTTGGCGTTTTTTTCTCACCCAAAATCCGACAGGCTCACTCTGGTTGTGTTGCGTTTCTTGCCCGCACCCTGCTGTTTTACCTTCCTACTCCTGGGTGGGTGAGTGGGGTGGAGGTTGGGGAGGGGGTGGACTCATTGCTCATTTTGATGAGCCCCTCTGATGAGCACAGGTCCATGCTGTATGCTAAGATGGACTCAAGTCCTCACGGGTCCCAGCATAGTGGTTAAGGAGCAGGGCTTGCGCCAGAAAGGTTGCCAGTTCAGTTCCCCACTGGGGCACTGCTGCTGTACCCTTGGGAAAAACTGCCTCAGTAAATATCCAGCTGTATAAATGGATAACATTGTAAAAAAAAAAAAAAAAAAAAGTGTAACTGATGTAAGTCGCTCTGGATAAGAGTGTCTACTAAATGCCAATAATGTAATGTAGTGTCCCATATTAAACAGTCAGAAGAGTCCAGCAATGCAACGGCTGCAAAGGGCATCGGCGACGGACACACTCAGATGTGTTTTGCTTTGCTTTTTTCCCCGTCTGCTTGAAAACGCTGTCACGAAGGCTCGCGGGCCGCCGCCGGATCGGAGAGGGAGACGAGATGAGAGATGACGACCGGTTTCAGCTCTCGGACGCGTCCGGCCACGCTGCCGCTTCTAGTCACAGTGCTCTGGTGGCACGCTCTGCACCGGGTGGCAGGGGACAGGGAGTCTGAAAGCTGCGCTGGTTCACAGTGAAAAAAAAAAAAAAAAACATTACATCACATAATTCAAACATTGCAGTGTTCCTCTCAGTCAAGGTCAGCACTGTGAGCTGAATTGTCCGTAGCGTGAGTAGCGTGAGTAGCGTGCCATCGTGGTACTTCTGAATGCGTTGTGTTTGGAGGGTTTGTACCATGGAAGGTCTGAGCTGTCCGTACTTAACGAGAGATTTGCGTGCTTTAGATGGGCCTTTCTTCATGTGACTTCAATATTGTACAGCTTCTTTGTTGGAAGAGTAACAATAATGATAGCAGTGCTTAAAAAATTGGTTCAAAAATGGTTAATTTCTCTGTTCGGTTGCTTCAGGTGTATGGTAATTTAACTGTCTGGTCACCTGTATCTATCTGACACTCATGATTGAAGCAGTGCTCTATAATGTTGATATAGACACACATGAATATCTCAGTATTCATGGAATTCATTGCATGAGTAGTAATCATACTGATTGTACATTTATGCAGAGTGGAAGAAAATTGAAATTGTGCTTTCTTCCTCCTATTAAGTTGCTGGAGGTAACCGTTATATTTTCACTGCCTCTGTCATTATCTCTGTGTGAATATGAGATCAGGTTGTGTCCATTTTGTGAGACAAATTTCATCCTAGCTAGGAGGCTCATCTCATTTTCTAGTTTCTTTTATTGTTAGAGCATGAGGACTTTGTATTTATAGCACCAGGCACTAAAGTCCACTAAAGCCCTTTGTTGAAGAATCTCTACCTTTTGTACGGGTGGTTAAACACAACACGCAGTTTGCACAGTCAGTCTGCCTGCTGAACCACTGTAAACATTGACAGCATCAATCGCTGCGTATCAAAGGCCGCTTTCAGCATGTCACCGAGTTCTATCTCTGGCCTGATCTCTGCGCAGTGGCGGGGCTATCCGCCCTAATGCCTCATTCTTAACCCTCTGACAGCACCGCCCTAACGCTGGGAGAGACCGAATATCTTTACTTAAGGTTTATCCAAGTGGACTCTGTGCCTGGAAACCCGCTGGAAAAATATCACCTGGCAATCTGCTTGCGGTGCACGACTGACACGAGGGAAATCAGCCGAAGTGATGCTCTCTCGCTGACATAAGTTACTGGGCTGGATGCAACCCACAGGCGGCTGAAGTCTGGTTTAGTTTGCTTTCCCTGCTGTTTGTCACAACAGGGGGGCTGTCTCCAGCATGGGCCAAACAGGAAATAACAAGCACCAGCACTAGCGTGCATGTGATAATACCAGCATCTGCACCAGGCCAGTTTGCAAACTTGCTGTGATGTTTTTGGAGGTCTGTCAAGCGCAAAACCACGTTGTGGCGACTTATCCTTCTGCCTTCACACTCGGACTATGTGCCGGATCAAGAAGGATCAATCCGATAGGATTGTGCACAGTGCCGTGAAAACAAAGGAGAAGAGACCAGGTAGGGAAGGGGTGTGAACTGAATTGGAAGTATAAGTTGGGACGGCAAGACGCCAATGATTTTGCGCTTCCATGCGCGGCCGGACAAGAAAGCGCATCACCGGCAGTGGGGTTCACGCTGGACTTGTCATGTGCTTGTCATGTCTTGCTCATGTGATCCCTCCCTACATCCCTGTCACTTGAGATCATCAACTGTTCCTCCATTCCAGGAAAAGACAGAGATGATGTGTTACCTCCACGGCCTGCTCCTGACCTTCCCACCTTTCTCTTTTTGCACTGAGTGTAAAGCAATGGGGGGGAAAAAAAAAGCGTAAGAGAAGAGGAGAATGGCACAGTGCACAGGAACAATCAGTTAATAATAAATGAGCAAATTATCTGAAGAGCTGATGATGATGATGATGGCCGGACCCAGCTGTGGCCCTGTCCGCAGCTTGTTCAGTGGAGCAGAACGTTCAGCACTCCAACAGATATTCCCCGTATAAATAGGTACAGAGAGTCCTGTATAAATAGGGCTCATTGGTGTTTATTTAATGGGAGCAGATTTTAGTCTACCCTTCATTTTTTTTAAATTATGTGTTCTGCCCCCCCCCCCCCCTCCCTTTCAGCCAACTTTCAGTAGATGCCAAATTATGCATTTAACACCATTGGTATCGCAATAACTACTGCTAAACCCACTAAGAATGCCTGTGCATCCCTTCTGCAGCTATTTCTGCACTACACATCCCATGATGCATTGGAAGGCAAACACCATCAGAGGACAGGCACACCCTCCTGGCACTATCTGAGTAACTCATGGGTGCCCAAGTCAGCATCAGGATGGAGAGAGTGAAACAATGAGGGGACCCAAGCCAACTTACACACCCTGCTCCCTACAAAGCCATTGCTGCTTTTTTTCCCCCGTGTGGGCTCCTGGTACTGTAGTTCTCTGCAAGTGGCACAGCCAATTTTGAAGCCAGGCTTTCTGCAGAGGCACACACCGCTAGCATAATTCTGTTGGCAAGTACTCCAGCAAATGGTTACTTTGAGCATAGATAATTAGGGTTTTTTGGCTTTTTGCTTTGTGCTTGATCTGGTTCTCCACACTGCTCCATGTAGTATCTGTTGCACAGTAACATGTCTATATGTCTGTTTTGAATTATTCTGTGGAATACCTCCTGCTGATTCTCTGAAATTCACAGGGAGGTTTACCTCATAAGAAGCTTAAAAAATGTTGATTTAAGTTATCTTAAAGTCATACCATATCTGGGGCAGAAACTCAAACAGTGATTTTGCTGGAAGGCTTTAAGTTATGCACATATAAAACTGAAGGGCCCTGTGGAAACAGCACAGCACCAATTACACCTTTTCCTTCTAATTACTCAAATGCTATTAATGTCTTATTTTTAATTAATTAATTTCTTATATTATTAATATTAATGTCACATGTTATGTCCTTATTTCCTTAGGGGTTTGGGCAAAGAGAATAGTTGACATTTTGGATATTATCCATTCATAGAGCTTCATATTTACTGGAGATTTCCAAGTACAGCACCTTGAAAAAGGGTGTAATGGCAGCACCCTAACTGGGATATGAACCTGTAACCCATTCTGAAACATAATCATAGTGCCATGAAGCCATCCTACGTTTTACACATTGTTTCTTATCGTGGGCGGTTAATCTTATCTTGGCAATATATGGTCACTGCATTTCGATGCCTCCAGATTTCCAGATCAGTTTAATGTGAATGTATCTTTGATTTCTTAAGACCTAAGATCGGGCCATGTGTTTTTGTACTTCAGAGAAGGCAGGATATTTTCGCACATTCCAGCCGTGTTCATCATTAAATGATTGCGACTTAATATTGTCAAATGCTGAGGATCATATGTTTTTAGATAGACACGTTATACAGACCACTTATTTACGTTTTCCGGCTTCCAACTTGCCGATAGCACAAAAAGCATCCTTCTGTTGATAAACTGGGGTATATTGGGTTCATTCGGTGTTCTATGTCTAAGTTCTGTGTTCCGGAATTTCACCAGACAGTCAACAAATCAGTGCAGTCACCTCGCTACACCTCTGCCCGACCATGTCTCCAACTAATGGGGTCATGTAGTGCTTAAGGAGCAGTTAAAAACCAGTCAGGCATAAAGTTCAATTAATTAATGATCAGTGAAAGTTCAATTAATCAAATCCGTGCCAAATACATTTAATCAATATCCAAAGTCTTCCCTGCAGCCATGCATGCATAAATGGAAATTTTCCTTTAATACTCTGTGTGTTTTGCATATTGAGTAGGAGTCTGTGGAAGTCACTGCTACAGTAGGTCATTATCCTCAGGATCCTGTTGCAGACTGAGCCTCAGTGACCTGAAATCACGTTTATTGGTCTTGAATTGCCATCAGCCTGGGAAATCATTGCCCAAAAAGGCAGTTTCTAGACGTTTCCAACGTTGACACTAATGACACTATTCAATTTAACTGCAGTATGGGTTTGTCCTTAATTTGCCCTTAATACAAACAAGTAGAGTGATATTCAGTGAGGTGCATGCCTCCACCACACTTTGGTTGTTGTATAGGAGCCCTAAAATGATCCCACTGGCGTTTGATTTGTCAAATCTTTTACGGTTGTCTTGTTTACAGACAGACAAACTGACAAAGGGTAATCACATAACATTTGCTCCACCTAGTGGTGGTGGAGGTCACCATGCATGTGGTGGGAACAGAAATGACTCGGAAGTACAGTATCACAAATGAGGGAATGTGCTTAAATTGAAGAAACAAATTTAAGTCATGTCCAGGTCAAAGGTGTAATATTTTACTTATAAAACAGACCAAGCCTCGGCTTCTTTGCCCGGAGACCTCAGATTGCGGCCTTTCAGCCAAATCAGCAAAGAGGAAAATGGGCTTAAAAGAGATAACTGGCACATGTGTACCCAGATTGTATCACATTATTCCGCTGTAATATTTCAATCTGGTCCTGGAAGCCGAAGCAGCGGTGTTATATTGAATCCTTCGCACGTCAATATCAATGCTGTCAGAGCTGCAGCGAGCCTGATTGCTTGGCCGTGTATGAAGGCCCAGGTATTAGAGCCCTGGAATGACAAAGATGCAGGTGCCACCGGAAAGACACAGCAGAGTGCAGCTTTCCTGGTTAGCAGCCAAGGCTGTGCCAGTGTTGAGAACCTGGCTGAGACTTCTTCCATAAATAAGTAGAAAAGAGCAACAGGTTAAGAGAAAAACAATATTTAAAAAAAAACAACATTAATCAAACAACAAAACAAAGGAAACCAGCCTAGGCAAACCAGTAGCAGAGACAAAGCGTACGTTTGCGCAAATTGCCAAACCCACATCCGTTATTCTAAAAGACTAGAAAGTCTGCGCATTGGTTCCCCCGATGCAGAGTAGTGTCAGACCCCTGCAGGTTCAAATTCCACAGTGGAAGGCTGTTGATGCACATTCCTACAGGAATGTGCTCTCGTCATTACCATCTTCAGTGAATGTGTGGCAGTATAGTACAGAGCCATGTGTGTGACCCTGTTATAGGCATCTGACAAACATGGATAATAAATATTTTAGTGTGATGTACTGCACATGTGATGTACTACACAGGATTCTAATCCCATGCTCTATTTTCACACATAGCAAAATGCACTGGGATCTACTTAGGGTGCATTATAAGTAACTTTGTAATTATGTAAAACAATAAACTTATGAGGTTGATTTAATAAGGGATAGAGGGCATTAATTATAAAAAAATTCCCATATAATACAATGAAGTTGCAGACTGAATAAAAAAAATAATTGACTGACTGGTTGGGAAAAGCAAGAGTATAGATTCTATCAAGAGTAGTTTTAACTACTGAGGCTTCTCAGCTATTATTATTACAACTGACCTGCTAAGAAAATATTACCTGATTGTCACGTGATATTAAACATGTAATTGACTAAATTTGAAAGTCCCATTGTTTGACTGTGGAGACCTATGAAAAACTCAGTTCCAGCATAAACAAACACATTTATGTAACTGAAATACAGGAAATGATTTTGTGTAGGAATGCTGTATGTGTAATTCTGGGCTTGAGAGCCTGCGCATAAGAGCTTATTTGTACACCGGCCTACTTCAGCGTTTAGGAAATGACTTGCTATGATTGATTTATGCCTATAATGTAGCACTTGGATATAAAAAGCAACGGTACTAATTCTGCCCAACCGCAGTGATAATGTAGGTGGCATGGGTGAATTGCTTACATAATATACTGGGATGTTAAATTGCTGCTAGGGATTTTGAAACTCCTATAGCCTTCAGTTTTATGTGAGTGCATTATGGAAGGGGTCTGCATTAAACATCCCTTGGGCTCGGCTGAGCCAAGTCTCTTAGCTAGCATGATGCAGGGGCTGATTTCAATTGTCCTTTAGAACGACAGCACAGTGTCTGACATTAAAAGGCTAGAACACATCTACAACTCTAAATTCTCTGGTGCACAAATTTATAAAAGGCAAAAAGGGCATTTCTGTATTTTGAGATGTGATTTCCTAAAGGATTCAAAGTGGACTGTGACCGGGAGCATATTATGAGCACAGTTAGTTCAAAGGGCATGCGAAGGTGAAGGATAAGTGGCCTTTTGGTGACCTTTCTTTGTGTTCACTTAGAAATATTCCAGTCCTCTGGATGATAAAATTCAGGCAGAGACACATGCTGTTCACCCAAACCTGCTCTGCATTCGGTTAGTGCATTAGGCAAGTGCGGGGACTGCAAGTTGGTTCGACAGAGGTCAAAGTGTCTCAGAGTTTGAGCCAGATGTATTTCTTTCAACAGATTATCAAAAAGGAAAATTTGTTACCGGTTCAAAGAGACTGCTTTTTGGTGTCTGTGTCCCCCCCTTCCCCCCTCAGAATTGTATTTTCTTGCCATTTGAGTCACAGGAGATGGTCTGATGTCCGTTATCTTTTCTGTGTCACAAAAACAAGTCATGAAAGGACACGAACAGCATACATTTCCTCTGGGAAATGTTAGTATCTCACAGTGCTGTGAAGGCGCAGAAAATCAAGCCACTTTCAAGCTTGTCCTGGAGAAAAAAAAAAGAGAATTAAAAGCAGAACCAAGCAGAGGGCCAGTCCTGTGGGTACCACACTCCGTGTATCACGAAACAGCAGATGACTCAAAAGGAAAGATACACTTTCGTGTTGTAATGGTGCCCACACGATCTGTTGTGCAGAACTTTGCGAAGTTGTTGTTCAGCAAAGAAAAAAACACTGTGCTACGCTACACTACGCTACAGCTACACTGGCTGCCAGAGACTGAAGCAATCCCCTCTGTGTTTGAAAGCGTTGCTGCGTGCCCCTACCGCTTGGCATAGCAGCGCCTCCTGCTTTGCCTGCTTTAGAATCAGAACACGCCAGTCGTTTCCCATCCACTCCAGTAGCATCAGTCACCGAGGAAAGGAGCCTCAAACGTTTGTACTCTGCGACCAAAACACGAATTCAGCTGACCGGCGGCAGGCGGAATCCGCCAAGAGACGCAAACACGGGCCGTAAGCATACGCCTTGCGCTTCAGATGAGGGGCTTTAAATTAATTTAGAGGAGACATTGAATTAAGGGGAATATGATGAACCGGGGAGAGTGCATTGATGTTCGGAGAAGCCATCCTATCTGGGGAATTGATCCAGTCCTGGGGTATTGATGTTGTACGTCCTATTCCTTCCTAGAGCATAAGAATGGCTTCATTGTGCCATCCTACACAGGGTGGGAGCGGGTGGGGGTGGGGGTGGGGAGGTGGTTGGGGGTGGGGGGGGGGGGCAGGCTATTAGGGAAATGGATGGAATGGAGAGAGAGCCGAAGATATGATGTGTGATGTGCTCTGAGGCTCACATCGGTATGTGTGTGTTTTCGTATTGATTTCCTTAAAGCAGGTGAGTTATATCCATTCCGATCCCACAGAGTCCAAACACCTCCAGCAAAGTCACTGAGGGCGCGGTGGCTGAGCAGGGGTCATGGAGGGCACGCCGCCCAGGCAGGGGTCACAGCGGAGGCAGGGGTCAGAGGGGTGAGGGTCCCGAGGGGAGGGGGGGGGGGGTTGGGGGAGGGGGTGGAGAGAGCGGGGTCAGAGCAAGGTTCAGGAGGAGGTCTCTGTGGATTCACCAACAGCAGGTACGGAGGGCATTTTGATTTTCAGAGACAGATGGACATCTGGCAGGACCCAGTTAATAATGCTATCGCCGACAGATTTATGAAGCTATTGTAATGCTCCAGGAGGGTACAGCACACAGGGCATCCTGCATAAAATACGGAGCGCAAGACCAAGCAGGTCACAGGGTGATATAGCTAATATAATGAAAGCCAGTGGGCAGGGGTGTAGGAGCGCTGAGCAATTGGGCCATGCTGTCATTCCAGAGCAATATTAACCCTTTGATTAGGGTGACATAGTGCTGCTACATACTGAGTGGCACTATAATGAGGCAGTTGATACTGAAGGTATGCTGTCGAGCGGTACTCTCATTCCAGAGTGGAGTTTTCAACATTTTGGCCTTTATTCAGTGTATCTGCAATGTGGTCTGGCCTTTAACATTGCATTGAATAACACATTTTAGCAGGTGTTTTGCTCTCTTGGTACTTAACACCAACATTTTCGTTAATTTCACTGACCATTGAATTTGTGATTTGTTGCACAGAAGACTTTCCAGGGAAAAGGACAGTGTACATTAGAGCTTGTTTGAGGGGACTTTCCCTCCCTTTTTCAAGCGCTCCAGGGTGATTACAGAACGCAATCCCAGGTGAGAGAGGGAAGAGAAAACCGGTTTTTCAGACGATGCGGAGTGTCAGGATGGATCAGTGATTTTCTTTGTAGTTGATGGGCATTTGAAAAGAAACACAATTGGATAAGTGGTACGCAACAGAAAAGGTACATCTGAAAAACACTCTCCTGAGAGCAGACAACCTCTTTGCCTTATGACAGAAGCCATCTCAGGCGGATAGTGTCTTGAGGCTTGGAAACAAATGGCACATTGATGGCCCTCACACCTCCTTTACCTCGTTGTTTTGAGACAGGAGTTGTCAGTCTTGGCCGCCAGTTCAGTAAAATGGCATTTGTTGCGAATTCAAAATTATTTTTGTCATCAGTTGAATAAAATCTCTTCGTCACTTCTGTGAAATCACATCTTGTCATGGTAATGAACATACATTGGTTGTGAAAATTGCATATGGTCAGTTCCGTGAAATCAGGTCTCTTGTCGGTTGACTAGAATGACTCGTGTCATCAGTTCATTAGAATCAATGAGCTGTCAATTCAGCGACATCACGTCTTTTGTCAGTGGAATTAATTCTGTGGGTGTTGTAAAGCACTCATAGGCAGCCGCATTCAAGTCAAATATTCTGTAATACTATTTGGCGTAAAGGCTGGTGGTTGCTGGTCCTCATGGGATTAGACACATTGAGTGATGCCTGTAGGGTGATCTGGCTGACTGGTCACTTTAACCCTGACTTCTCTGGAATGGGGGTTGACAGCAAACCAGCTGTCTGAATTCAGCAGACCAGAATCTTCACAAAAAATATGACCGCCCACCACTTGCGAGTTCGCATGCGGAACATTTAGACTGGCAGTGACACTGGAAGCTCTCTCTAAAACATTATCAGTCGAGAGCATTCATTACCACAATGAAGATGATTTACACACAGACACACACACACAAACATTTATTACCATGACAATATTTGACACGTTTTAGACTGTATTTTGGATTGCATGTTTTGCGATATTTCAGTACGTATTGGTTTTTCAGTTTTTCATAAGGGCACATCCGTTTTTCCATGGGTGCAGTTTGCGTGTACATGCCACAGTTCGCTATGAACAATGCCACAGTAAAGCATGTGAAACTGAAGGAGTTGAACTGAGGGAGAGAGCATGGCAGCCAGATCCAGAAGTGTATTCTGTGTACCCATCCTGTTCTCCACCAGCGAGGAGGCTGCAGACTCCGGATCCGGGCTACGCTTCCGGCCAGTTTCTGTGTTTTGAGCAATTTTACCGGCTGTCTGAGAACCTGATGCAGAGCAGAATGAAACAAAACATAAGGGGGAAAAAAAAAAAAAAAAAAGAAATTTGAGATGCAGAATCAAGCTCGGGATGACCCCTGTGTAACCGCTGTGCTTTGTGGGTAATAATAATCTGGACGCAGATGAATGAAAACATGAGCGAGGATATTTTGGGGGGGGAGGGGGGGGGTTTAGTTGCAAATGAGCAGGATTGAATATTCTGTTGGACTTCCATCTGCACTAATTACCGACGGGACCCCCGAGGGCAGGATGGCCACAGACCTCAGTCTGTGTTTTAATCTCTTCAGCTTTATTAAACACAGAGGAGCATTTATGCTCTTCTGACTTCATCACTCAGCGCTAATACGCAATGCTTGGCAGACACTGCATTTACACATGTGGCATGCGCGCTTGTCTGCGGACGCTGACTTTGTGAACAATGTTTCACAGAATTTCTGTTTCGTAATAACACGATTCCAGGCATATCCAGCCGAGCACGTACGGTTTGGCCCGAGACTGGGAAACTTTGACAGAATAGAGTGAGAAGATGCGGGTGCTATGTATTCACATGTATACATACACGTATATGTACACACGTTTCAAAAGTGATTGACAGTAACATTCTAACATTGCCAACCATTACAAAATACTTGACTTGCACTTTTGCAGTTTTGCAGTGGATGTTTCTAGAAGCCTGAATATGTTTCAGGTGTCTACAAAAACCTGCCGCCCAACTGAAATGAACAGCTGTTCTGCCTTCACTGTAGAACGGAAAGCGTCATTTTTGTTCTAAATGTGTACCCGTCTTGTATTTGATGTATGCGTGCCAATGTGGCCATCTTTATGCGCTGCATCTTTACCCCCTGCAATGTTAGGGATAGAATGACATGTTACATTACCCTGCTCTACCTGAGGTCTGAGAATGCCTGGCCTAGATTCAAGGTGAAAGGTGTCAACCCTCTGCATGTGTATCTTGTTTTCTAATGGGTGCTTTAATGAGAACTGACCGCAAAAATATGTTCACCGGCGTTCAGGTAACCTCTCCTCTTAACAGCACCCACAGGACCTGCACAGGCTGTCTGATTCCATAAGAATGGAACAGATATAATCCTTTTGGATTCTTCATCAGCAGTCCAGCTTGTGGACAAACTGGATCTCCATCTTGTGCTGCTTGATGTTAGTGTGTGGTCATACATTTACGCATTTCGGTGGTGTACCATTTGATGTCATTTGAGACTGTGCATAAACAGGTGAAAACGTAGGTTTTATAATGAAAAATTATGCCGAGAGAGCTTGTGACACAATACCATCTTAATATCACGACCTGATGTGGGCAGTTAATGTCTACTGCGAGAAGGGCCAAGGTACCGCAGTATGGTTTGTCCTTAATTTTGGCATAAAAACTTTAAACTAAGGATGATTTTTAAAAATCTTACGCAACACTGGGTCTTCAGTGGCAAAAAGAAACGTATCATTTCTGAAAACATTTTCCTTGTTGATAAACAGCATGCACCCTGACAGTTTTGTCACAAGAGTTCAGAATAACAACAGAACTGCCTGTGATCTGTGATCCTAAAGTCTAGCAAAGAAACATTTGGAGTGAGCCTCTGCCATACACATTCTCTGGTAGTCTGTGCAATGTTGTGGTCATAACCATGTAAATTTGTGGCCTTGTGTCAGGACAGCACCACTCCAGTCCAGGTTTTTAATGTAGCCAGACACCACCTACTTACATAAATTATTGTCATAATTGCACAAATCAAGGTACCTTCTGTGGGGGACAACAATTTCGCTGAAAAGTAGACCTGGAAAACCTAGCGGCCAAAGGCCCTTCAGCACTGGAGGTGTGCACCCCTGGCTTGAGCGTAATTCATAAAAAAGAGCAGTTAAAATACACATCAGTTAGCGGCGATGTATGTCTGAACCTGATGACTATGTACTTTAAGGGACATTTTTTTCCCCCCATCTAATACCATCATTATTTCCATGCGCTTGACAGTAAGTATTCTGACATAATGGTAGCATGCCTGGCGAATGATGGCGCTTGGAGGGAATATAACGGAATGCGAGTGGCTGAAAGCATGGGCATGAAAAGGAGAGCTTGCTTGCCTCTAAACAACGACAGAAAAACTTTTCCAGAGTGCATGATTTATGCTTGCTTACTTTTTTCCGCCGGGGGCTTTTTTTTTTTTTTTCTTTTTTTCAGAAAAGAGCAAAGGAAACGCTGCTCTGTTTGATTTCCTTCCTTGTTTTGAATAGCTTCATTGCTCATGTAGCTTTATTCTTTTATTCTTTTCCTTCATGCTCCATGTGTTGGAATGGGACCTAGAGTACATACTGTATGGTAGGTCTCATCCCTTTCCTACATCAATCATCTGTCTCTGTAAGAAAACAACTGCCTCTGCATTCTCCAAAACATGCTGCCCGAGTGGTGCAAATGAAATTTATCTGGCTCTTTCATCAATGCGCATGACCAGCATCAGGTTACATCATTTCATAATCCAGTGGGCAGGTCCTGTAACTAAGCAACAGTGTGTTTCTATGGAAAGTGAAGAGCTGTTCTGGAGTGTTTGTGACAACAAAGTGTGTGGTAAAGAAGGTCAAGTGTAAAATGAGGTGTTTCTGGAATGTCTGAAAGTTCTTTAGAGCATGGATTAACCGCACGGTTTAAGAGCAGGGGGGACAATGATTCACGAGGTATCGCAGGGCTCCATTCTCAGCCAAAAAAGGAAATGTGATTCAAACCACCTACCAGAAATGTAAAACTTCCAAAAATAAAAAGGTCAGAAAGTAGATTTTTGAGGTCACCATTAAAATGTTGCTCTTTTTAGGTTGTGCAAGAAAATAGTTGTTTCCTTACCCTTGAGTTGGGAAGGGCAACTGACACTGTACCATTATAATTCCATTAGTATGCTTTGCAGTGAAGGTTCGTGAAAGTCAAACTCAATCTGATTAATGCTGGATCACCTGACATTTTAAGCTATATACATGATTTTACGCAGTTTGGTCAGAATGACCATGACTTCTGATAGGATATTGTATATCCAAAGTATGTGTAACAGTAGAGAAAAAAGTCCTTAAAATATGTTCCTTATCCGGAAGCTATTATGTAAAAATTGCTGACAACTGTCAAAATCTGCCTCTACAGATGTCTCCCATGGGCTGTGGGTGGTGACTACACGCTTGAGTTTTTAAGCCGGGAGGTTATAAGCGAGATCTGAAAGGGTAGCAGTAGGATCGCAGTTCACAGGCCTTCGTGTCGTCGCGGCCCCCGCGCTCGGATTCCCCCGCGTGGAACCGCTGCGCCGCGGCCACGTGCCCTTCCCGGTAATTTAATGGGGCATGACGGCGGCCGCGGGTGCCTGCTGAACGGGGCCTAAACAGTCGCTCCTGCGCAGTCGTGAGCAGCGGATTGCCGAGGGCGGGGGGTGGGGGGGGGCGTTCGGCACCAGGCGCGATGAGGGGACGCAACGGCAGGACGGCGACGTCCGGGGAGAGGGGAGAACAGAGTCCTTGCACAAGCGGAACGCACGGAAAAATGATAAACGATGCCTCTAATGTCGGTAATATGCACCATAGGGGATGTGAAAAGCGTTGTACAAACCAATTGAACTCTAGGGAGAATGACGTCCAGGAGCAATGGCATTCCAATGAGAGCCGGTCCCTGGGGGAGTCGGCTAAACCCACTGAAGTGTGCAGTCATGAGAATTGGACTCTAAGGGGCTGCACAAAGCTGAATAGTGTTAATGGCACTTCACATCAATTGGAAAGAAAAAAAAATTGCTCTTTTTTTTTTTTACAGCTTTTATAATATATTTTTCAGTGTCCCATTGGCTACTTGAACCCTATGTCTGCATCATACCTCTCACACCAATTCAGCTGTTAGATGTTACTGATGATTTAAATACGCGGTGTAGGGAGACCGTGCATTTAAATAAGTTTCCTACACCTATTGAGCGAGAACAAGAGGAATGAAATGAAATGGTGTATTTGGGGATGCGTTCACTAAGTTTGAGTAGATAGAAGGGTGGGCTTGTGATTTGTCAGCGTGAATAGAAGTGAAATGATATTGTTTGTCTTTTGAATGCTAATGTTCTGGGGAGAATCTGTGATGAAAGCGAGATGTGGCTGACACATCCGTCGGCATTAATAGCACTGATGATCAAGAGCTATGGAATGGAATCTACAAACTATTCAGCCTTCAGTTTTGTATTTTTAGCCACTGAATGCATTCTGTGAGAATACTAATCATTGTTATTATTATTTTAGAGTGTGGAACAGAAAGCTATATCTTGAGAATATTGTTCTGACCAAATATGAGACCCGTATTGCATCTGTGGGCTCATTAAACAAAATGCATTCCAAAAATATGGATATAGGGACTTCTATATCTATGTACATTGGATTATTCAGCCCTAAAATAGAGTATATATTAGCACAAGCTTTCATAAACACCCAAACATAATGCTTATCCACAATGATTAGTGATGATGAATGCAATAATCAGGCCGCTAAATGGCATTCATAATAATTAATATGAATTCAAAACCTCTTACTACCATGGACATGAAAGACCATAAAGAACACAATGCATCGTTACAACAAGGTAACCATTTGTGAAAAAATAAAGCTTGATGAATTCGAAAAGGGCAGAGCTTCCGTGTGCTGTCAATCACCCACTCATCCGAACCAATCAGGAGACTTTACATGCCACAGTCACACGCTGTAATTGGTCCGGTGCAGTGGGTAATGGTCCGCACATGACATCACCACCCATTTTCAGGTTCATACAGCTTCGATCTCCCATCAGTAGAGTCCATCTGTCAATCAAAGGGGCCACATTTGTTGGTGTTAATGTGACTCTTTTTCACTGTGGCAGAGGAGCAGATATTCTAATGGGGAAGGTTTCCGGTCAGGGAGTCTGAAGCCAGCCTTAAGTCATGCCCACCCCCCCACACCCCCCACACGCCTTCTCTCTCCCCCCTCCCCCCCCATTCCAGCTCCACTCCCCCTGCCTGGCCGTGCTTCACTGTTGCTTCTGGTTAATCTCGCTTAGCTGTCAATTCGCAGAGTGTCACGGAGTGTCCCTGTGAACGCCTCAGCGGTTCTGACTCACGTCTCTGTGTGACAGCCTCGCTGCCACTCTGCCCCACGCCCTCCCGCCCATCCCCCCACCCCCCAATGGTCACCAGGCCATATTCCTTGTGATGTGGCATCTCTTTCATCTTTGAAAGCAGGGACCTTGCTGGTCTGAGAGGGGAGAGATGCATTGTGGGATGTCATTGCCTGTCTGGGTTCACTTAACACCAATGGTAACTGAGAGGGGAGAGATGCATTGTGGGATGTTGTTGCCTGTCTGGGTTTACTTAACACCAATGGTAACTGTGTGGCCTACCAGAAGAAAAAAAAAAAACCTCATCGGGAAACCTCTCCTAAAAGCGATGGGAGTTGACATACAGATGTCATTGGTGTCCTGTTTTTTTCAGTTCCATAGGAAAAAGGTATTTTGTCAGGGCAGTTACCTGGCAGAGACAGTCACAGGTACGGAAACATAGCCCTAAATCAGAGAATGAAATTTGACAACAGTGCCAAGCTGGCCCCGATGTGTCCTGCCACAGCCAGTTTACGGCCATATGAGCTCTGAACGACTGAAAGCCTCATTTATTGGAATTTGCAACACCTGGGTCCTTTGATTACCGGCGCAACGGAGAGAAATCCAATCAATGAAGAGGAAAGAACTCCCGTACGCTTGCGTCTGGCTCAATCCTGCTCCGTTTGATCAGTTCCAGGAGGCAGCCACCGTAACGTTCCGGTCTGTTGACCTGAGCAGGGGGGGGGTTGTCGCTAGGGTATGGGCAGTTGCCGTGGCAACTATCGTTTGATACGGAGTGGGCGGCAGCAGGGGGGCCGGGGGGGTTGGGTGTCAGAGGGTCCTGGATGGTGGGAGGAGGCATTTCAGCACTGGATGCTGGCTGGGAGCTGCGCCCACAACAATGGCTGGAGGGGGACAGTCCCGTGATGACCTCTTTGCGGTGAGCCACTCTCTCGGAGGGGGGGGGTTCCTGCAGCAGAGAGGGAAGTGGCCCTTTCTCCTGGTGAGCTCGGGGGGCCCTGAGGGAGAGATGGAGAGAACACATGGTCTGCGCTGACTCTGGAAGCTTCCACAAAAAGAGCCCTGCCAGTCTGAGTTTAGGGGTAAACGAACCACAGTCAAGACTGACAGTTCAACTCTGGCAGTGTTCTGACTGACTGCACTCTCTCCTGACAGAAATCTATGTATATATATATATATATATATATATTACATTTCTTTCATTCATACATACATTCACATGTGTCAATATATTTATAATATAAAAGTTTAGTATTTATTATACAAATATTATACATTTATAATAAAAAATATGAAATATAAGACACACATGCATTACAAAATTTGCTGAAAAAACCAAATACAGCCACTTTTCTACATGCATTTAAATACACTTATACATTGTAGAATCCATGTGGAGGTACATGAAAGTGTACTTCCACAAAGTAATCAATCATCAGCATATAGATAGGATTCAACACACATAAAGGTGCCATTATATGATATAATTTCAAATGTATTCAGCACGTTATAAAAAGGTATTTCTCATATTTTAAATATCATGCTTTAAAATATTAATCTGACTAACATGAAAGAATACCCTTCAGTTAGTGGGGCAGTCACTCACAAGATTTGATCCTGTTCATAATAACTGAATTTCTGAGAGCTTATATTCCTTGAATCAATGTACCATTTACATTACTATAAGTTTATCTTCTGAGTATAGGCTAGATCATATTATACTAGTTCTATTTTGAGACCTGGACTGCACTGCTGTGCTTGTAATAATTCAAGTTGCCACATGGATTTAGATGCCCGACCCAACACAAGATTACAGTGAATAGGTTGAAAAGACATTACAACCGAGGTACAGAATAATTATAGCTGGGATTCCTGGATACACAAACACAATGAGTGCTGAATCAATGCTGTAAATTTAGACAAATTTAGGCCCTCATTCTTTCTCATCAGATTTCAGTAATGTTGTACCAGGACCCATTCTCAAAAATAAAAACACAAACAGATAATAAATAAATAAAATAACTGATCACGTGCAAAGAGATGTCAAGGTGTTGGCTGCAGACATGTTTCTCCATCTCATATGTGATTTTCAAGAATGAAAGAAAAAAGACTAATCCAAAAATAAACATGAATTGCGTGTCAGCACTGTACAGAATAAAGCTGATCCACACTTAGCAAAGCATGCTGGGTCGGCATTTTTTTTTCCCTGCGATATTTCCGCTCCTGTTGCCTGGCGCCAGCGATCCCGTGTCACTCTCCCAAGTGGATTCGTATTGTTGTAATCCTAATCTGTATTTCCAGTGGGTGCTGAACTTTAGAGTCCCCGCTGTATGTAGAGAAGAAACCCTGTCAGATGGGCGGCAACTGGCAGGTCGTCATGGAGATTCCCCTTTCGGTAAAATGTGATTTGCCGAGCTCTGGTGACATCGATCTCCGGCTGTGTTTGGTTCAACTCTCCCAACGACAGTGGACATATGCAGAGGCATTTGGTGTCTTCCCCGCCAGAAAGGAAAATGAGAGAAAGATGCAGCTTTTTTTTTTTTACACGGGGGACCAGATGGCCTCAGAGTGGTGTTACCTCATAGGCTTTGCCTTGTCAGGTACCTGCTCGTTACACTGACATCCTCTTTGATGTGCTAGAGTGTCTGACAGGGTGATATGGGGATTTTGCATGTTCTGCCACGAGGATGAGTTTGTGAAGAAGTAGATGCTCCCAAGCAGATCATTGGGGCTGAAAGGGGGCTTGTACTTTAAATGAAAGTTAGGCATGAGGAACCATGTTATAAGATATGCCATGGAATTATAACTGGATGCAGAATGCCATCACACTTTGTCATGCGTTGATATTTGATTGTTCCATTCAAAATTCAAAATTTCGTATTAGTTTTGTCTCGCAAATCAAGCCAAGACCTCAAAAATCCACTTGTGCGAAGTATTTGAGAGTGCTTTGATTGTGTGAAAACAAATCCCTCTAAGTGAGCAATTATCACAGGGAGCAATCAGACCGAAGAAATTAAAGATTTCAGAACTTTCTAAAAATTGTAAGCACTGCTCAACATTAAAGCAGCAGCTTTCCATGATCATTTTTTTAAACAATTATAAATTATTTAATGTAATTTGCATAAATTATTCATTCCAATTTCTCACTGAGCAGAGAAACAATCCAAATGGAAACAAGCATATAGTTGTGCATCAAAGAATTTGTTTTGATCAAAGAACCAGATCAAACCTAGATACACGCAGGCATACACACACTTACACAGACACACACCAGAATAA
Source organism: Megalops cyprinoides (assembly GCF_013368585.1). Classification (NCBI taxonomy): domain Eukaryota; kingdom Metazoa; phylum Chordata; class Actinopteri; order Elopiformes; family Megalopidae; genus Megalops; species Megalops cyprinoides. The sequence goes on from NC_050604.1 coordinate 22,515,059, forward strand.
ATAATTATACAGATAAACAAATTATCATTACTTTCACACATTTCTCTGCACATATGCACACACTACACAAGCATATGCTAACAGTAGAATCCTTAATTATGTTATAATCACACAATTTTCTGCTTGTGATGTGTGGATGACCCCTAACTAACTTCGAGTCCATGCTTTAGAGACTTGCACATGGTGCTGATGAATCATCTTTTGTTGTTTTAGGAATAAAAGGCCTTACTTCTGAAAATGTCATCTTTCAGTTTATAAAAAAAAAAATAATATGTGGCATTTTATCCAACAAAGGCCCCTCTGTAACTTAAAGCAAGGATTGTCAAGATATTTTTTTAAGTTCCCTTTTTTTAGTTCCCTCAGAACAATGTCCTTAAGGTTCCAGGCATATACAGTAATTATGAGGCTGTGATTAATGACCTGGTAACCAGGGGGCTGCCAGTTTGAAACACAGGTGGGACACTGCCTTTGCGCCTTTGACTGAGATTGTTTAACCTTAATTGCTTCAGTGAGTATCCCACTGTACACATGTATAGATGTCAGCTCTGTATATCTTGACCTGGATGATGCAAATATATAAAAAGGGATTGTAACACTTGTTTTTTTACATATTTTTACACAAAAATTATTGAACTTTGACAAATGCTGAAATAGCACATGATGATGATTCTGGCAGATGTGCTCACAGCATTGTTAGCACAAACAATCATCCCAGGCCATTTTTAAAAGTGGAGGATTTTTTTTTTACCTTAAAGCACATTTCTGTTATCAGTGAAAAACAAGTGTACAGCTGCTGTCAAAAGTCAGTATCCCTCCATAATTCTTTTATCTTTGTCCTGCGAATGAAATAAACTGCAGTTGACTAAAAGCTCCTCTTCGGAGATTGCAGCGCTGAGGTTTAGCCGACGAGCTCACGGTGTCGTAAACAGGCATTCTTTACCCAGCTGCATCGTGTCCGCATTTGCTCTAAAAAACACAGGTTACACATGTTTCCACCTCAGTGCCCAGATCTACATGGAGCAGGAGCAAGTGAATATGCTATTTTCAGTGTTATTTTTTCTCCGAAACTAACAAAGCGTGCAAGTTATAAATAACTGGATGAAAAAAAAACATCTTTGGGAAAAAAAAGCTGTCTTTTGATGTCCAAATAAGGCCCCATTAATAAGTTATCTTGGCATGTTCATAAGCGTACTGTGCAGAGCAAAATGAGAAGCATGAATCTTGTGCTGCTATTCGTGTTTTCAGAGCCATCTCTTTGTCCCCCATCTTGAGATTAATGCATTCATAAATAAAAATGTTTTCATATTCTCTGCGTCTGTCTGTGTGCATCTCCTTGCCTAACTCTCTCTCTCTCTCTCTTTCTCCCTCTCCGTGTCTGTGTGTGCGTGTGTAAATGTAAAAACAGTGCAAAACAAACCTTAAATATGTATACCGGTGTCAGATAGCATTAGTGTGTAGCCTTATATAAATGGCCCGGGTCTCTGTTGTGGAACCTCAGTCTGTCTGTGTTTCGTTTCAGTCTGGTCGCTTCCAAGGAGCCGGACAGCCCCAGGGGGAGAGCCGTTCCCATGTCACCCTCGGACTTCCTGGACAAGCTCATGGGCAGGACCTCGGGCTACGACGCCAGGATCCGACCCAATTTTAAAGGTTCAGATGCTCCTTACTCAACATCCTCTCATCCACATCCCCTCTTCCCCCGCATGCTGTCAGCAGCCTCAACCCAAACCCGGATCTCGCACGGCCTCCCCTCATCTCTCATATACAAGAGAGCAGGGACTGCGTTCTTGGGAAATGGAAAAAAAAAAAATTACTGTGGGCTGTAAAAACTACCCTTGACGTTTAATGCCCACAACGTATGGCGTGAAGGGAATTACAATTGAAAAGATGCAGCCCCAGCAGGGATTGCAATGTGTGGCCGAGCGCATGCGTGGGGAACAGGGTGAGGTGACGAGGACAGCCAGCCAGTGGTGGTCTCTGTGACGCACCGTGACAAACCGCTGACGCCCGCCCCCGCTGTAGCCGACGGGCGAGCCGGGCCACGCTTTGCTACGCCCCCGTTGCGGGAGCTGAGGTCACAGTGGTGTGGGGGTGGGTCTTTACTGGAGGCGCAGCCTCTGAGGAGGGCGTCCAAACCGAGCAGCTGAATTGCACCCCGATTTCCAGAGCGTAGATCGACCGCAGACGATGTTTGGGTCAATACGGCCGGCGAGCGTGGGGGCAGCACCAGCTGGAGCGTTCATTCACATCGCCAAAATCAACCAAACCAATCGGATTTCCAGTTCACGGGCGAAAAAAAATCTCACTCTTGGGATCTGGCCAGGCCGGATGACCCTCGTTTCTGAGTGTGTGACAGCCGCAATCCGTGCCTCCCAAAAGACACACAGTGTAAGGGAAAAAATCCCAATGCTTTCCCCTGCTGGCTGCTCCTTTTGTTTGGAACACGTCCGGGTTTTGACTGACAGCAGCACTTCAGCACGTAATGGTTTAAGCGGTCGCATTTGGACAGAGATGCAGACAGAGACAGAAAAAGAGGAAGCACTCAGCAGAATATCAGGAATGGCCTTCAGACTGCCAGAGCAATTAAAAATACATTATGTGTGAAATGTCTGGGGTCTGGCGGATGTACAAAAGGTTGCATAACATATCAGATATCAGAAGTATTTTACATTTGGGACATTGAATTACAAAAATCAGACATGTATTATTTACACTGTACATAGTGCAGAAATGCCATGATTAAAGGCTTTCCATGTATTGGAAATTGTGCACAAAGGCCTCTCTTGAATTATCGTTGCTTAGATTAGGCCTTAGGTATATGAATCATTTACCATAAACTTCATTAGAAAGCTGAAATAAGCAGTAAAATGTGGATCTTCACTGGCAAAGACTTCAAGGCTTAAAATGGTTGGTTTACGGGAAGACAGTTTGTTGAAATTAAATATCATCCACATTTTATTTATAGCCTTTGGAGACTGCAACCATAGAAACCACTTGCACACAGATGTTGATACATTTATTTTTAGGATTCATCAATAATGTAATGTACCAGTACCTGTTATTATTTTTGATTCTGATATTAATCTAATGTCGTTTATGTTCTTGTCTAGGTCCTCCAGTGAATGTATCGTGCAACATATTCATAAACAGCTTTGGCTCGATTGCAGAAACAACCATGGTATGTATGCATTTAATGTTCGCCTCTCTGGCTTTCAATCACGCACGTCTCCATCACACAATGCAAAAGGTTTATGTAAACAGGAAGAGGATTTCCAGCTGTGTGACCGTTCTCAGAGCCGCATTGCAGAGGATACAGCACATGTCAAATGAAGGCATTCTGAAAGGCTTGAGGTGTAAGAACATTTGGAGACCGCAGTCTGGAGCTCTGAGGAATGGATGCAGGTCGTCCCTGTTGTGAATGTGTGAGTGTGTGTGTATGAGTGTGACTGCACGTGTGTTTTTATGTGTATGTTCATGGTCAGAGATGCCCCTCTCGAATGCACCTCTGGTTTCAGCTTGTGCCAATTCCCTGGCTTTAGACGCTGTGGTGCCGCTCAAGTCTGCTGTGCAAAAAAAAAAAAACGCTCCATGTCCTGCTCACAGTGACAGATGTGCAGAGTGATATCCGTGCGAATCCCAGAGTCCCTAACGTCAGAGCGCCATGTCCTTCATCACGCAGAACACAATGCTATCACCTCCCCTCGTACCACTCACCTAAATAAGTAATACACCATTAAAACACCATTTTGTCTGACTAGCGGTCCCTCTGAAGTAATTAGCTGTGACAAGCAGCGCGCACATGGGCAGCACTGCAGGGTAAGAGGACACTCTTTATAAATACTACAGCGTGTTTGGAGCACCTCAGAGTCACTCCGCGCTGTACCGCTCAGCCCCCACACTCCGCGTGCTGACTCCTGTTCCAAAGGACCAAGAGGAATCGGGTTTCAGTCCAACACTGATCTGCATCTGACAACACCTTGAGGGGTTTCCACTGTGGGCTTTTTCAGAAGTGCTCGCACAGAGGTGCCCTCATGCTGCTAGACGGAGAGAGATTAGGATAAAAATCCTCTACCCTTTCGCTTCCTATGTCCCAATCCCAGAGCCTCCTCTACTGCACAACTGACAGCATTCAAGAAAACACCCAAGCTAATGGCAACTGCCAAGACAGTGCCAGTGCTACTGATGTGTGTGTGCGTGCGTGTGTGTGCGCGTGTGTGTGTGTGTGTGTGTGTGCGCGTGTGTGTGCACGTGTGTGCATTTGTGAGTGTGTGCACATGTGTGTGTGAGCACTTATCTTCTTGCATGCGTTGTATATTCTGTCTGTAGTCCACATGCAGCTATCGTACATTTCCAAATCTGTGCCACAATAAAAGCACAAAGGTGTTGGGGGCGGGGGGGGGGGGGGGGCCGGGGGGGGGATGAGAGCAACTGCACGTGTGCGGCACGCTGGCATTACACAACGCAGCGGTGCGCAGAGGCTCGGGAGCAATGTGCAGGGTGACAGTTGCACAGGGATTCTCCTCTGGACCGAGTCCCACCATATGTCAGCGCTGGATTACTGTAGCCCTTCCCGTAGGCACGCCCCTCCATCTGGCACAGAGAGGCAGAGGCCCGGGATCTCGCCCGCTCGCTCTCAGCGTACTGCAGGGACAGATGCATTCTGGGGGAGAGGAGTGGGCGGGGCCAGAACACTTCACTGTGCTTCCCTGAACCGCTGGCTCAAGATGGACCCGCCCTCCTCTGCCTCTCAGGGAGTGGCCTGGGCGGGGCCTCGATTACACTGCGCAGTAGTGTAAGTGTGACGCAGAAGTCACTGAAACCGTGTCACAGACAGAGGGATTTGGGTTTAAATCTCACGGGGCAGTCCCCTTGAGGGAGGGACTTGCCCTGAATTGGCTGATATTGGTCGACATCCAGCTGTATTACTGAAAAATGTGTAAAATGCAAGTTGTGCAAGGTACCGTGGTTGAAACTGCCAGCTACATATATGAAAAGTGTTATGCAATTATTAACAGAGAATAACAGACATTTGCAGATGGTTTTTGGATGCCACTTCAGCGCAGCAATGGGAAGTTCTTTTGCCAAAAGGCTGACACTAATGCAACCCTCACCCATGGTGTTTCAGTGTATTTTATATCCCTCATAGAAGAGTCACGAGAGGAGGGTTTGGTCCTTTGTTTTTCACAGTGCTGCTTACACGCCCCCCACCTTTGATTCTGAGCTGACACGAACCAAATGTGCTTTAGAAACCACCTTTGCGTTTGGAGCGGTGGGACACATACATGAAAAGATACTTAACCAACACAAGAAGCATAATGGTTTTTATGGTTCAGCAGCTGGACATCATTCAAATTCAGGGGAGCATGCGGGTACATTTGGTGAGATATTACGCAATAAACGTGTTGGACAGGTACACGACACTAATTGAAACAGTACCTATGCTGTTATTTTTGTTTGTCTCTGGCAAACGCACAAGACTGACAAGTTCATTCTCTCTTTTTTTAATTCATCAATATTTTAAACGCATGCAATAATAGTTTTGTTCCATGTGTGCAGCTCTGGCTAGATAATAACCTGTATGGGAAATGCATGGCTTGATTTAATTATGTTTGAATCAGGCATAGAGTGTCGATCCCAATCTGAGTTGGTGCAAATGGACTCACGCCAGATGCTCAGTGTGGGAGTCACTGAAGCACAATGCTTGCCTGAGAGCGGTGGTTGCTCTTTGGAGATTGCCAGTCGACTCTGATTGCCCGAGAATAAAACACGACAGACAATTTATAAGGCCTCTGGAATACTGGCGGCAGAAGACAATGAATAATAATGAACTCTGGTCCAGACCAAACTGAGCATAATGCGCTTTTGTATTTATCTTAAGAAAGGAATTCAAGCATTACCTCTTCTAGTTCTTACATATTCTCCAGCGCTATCCCGATAGTCATGTTCCACCGAACTTAAACTTGAATATCGTTTAGGAAACAAAGCAGCGATTTTTGCAAGGGACTGACAATACAGTCGGATGTGGTTGGTTGAGGTCGGTTTGTTATATCGTTCCAGCAACTTGTATTCAGCTTCATTCAATGCCCTTTGTACTGTTACTCTGTAAGTCACTCTCAGTCCAAAAACAATAAATCAATGAAGGACAAAATAAATAAGACCAAATAAATAAAACATGATTTTTGCTTGAATTCCTCTCTAAAAGTTAAGGACGAATCTGCCGTGCAGGACCCAGCATGCGGGTGGCTGGAAATGAGCTGTGGTAGTCAACCGAAGTACAAGCGAATGTGACACCACCTTACAAACACCATCGCTTATCAGGACCATGTGAAACAGTCTGAGGCTCAGAGGACAGTGCGGTTTTGACACGGACTTAGTCATCTGCATCTCCTCCATTAAACGCAGCTCAAACAGTGAGGATGAAGTAGCTCCGTCCTGAAGTCCTGTGTTGACCAAAGTCTGTGAACTTCAGTCTATAAAATTATGAGGATGATGGAGAAGCATAATTTACTTTTAAAATATTTATGCAGTTTTACTTTTCCACATAAAAGGGACGTTAATTAGAGACCCATTTATCCACATTGAGCATCAGTATAATTAGCATCTACAATGAGTTGTACAAACATATTAAATATTTAAATTTCTACCTAACCTAAAAAACATCTGAATGCACATCTTCTAAGAATGTAGTTACTCAAATTCCTTTGATCTATGCAGCTGTTTAAACTATAGGTTTAAATAAGAGTGTAATCCCCTTCTAGGAATCAGAAACAGAGAAAAACAGATTCCATCTCAGAGTATGATCATGAGACTTGGATATGACTGCATCTCCCATTTCATTGCAACACGAATGATTTCCTCAGTAGCGGTCAGTTACTAGACAAGATTTGCAGACCAGACAGTTTGCCTGAAGTCCAGCAAAACGTTTGCTGGGAAAATGTTTACATTCCTAAAGCTCTTGCACTACAAGATTCTAATGTATTCAGCTTTTTCCCACAATCCCTTTCTCCTTGTGCAACTCAAGCAGTGAGGATACAGTAGCTTTTTTCTTACTCACCTCCCACCACCTCAGTGTAAGGACTGTCAGTGAACAGGGACATGACCCTGAAAAGCCCCTCAGAAGCTACTCGGTGTAAGGTCACTCTGGACCTGCCCAAATTGCCAGGACCTGCTGGTTCGATTCCCCGCTGGGGCACTGCTGCTGTACCGTTGGGCAAGGTATTTAACCCAGAATTGTCTCACTAAATATAAAGCAGTATAAATGGATAACACATAAAAACTGTAACCTATGCAAGTTGCTCTGGATAATAGCGTCTGCTAAATGACAATAATGCAATGTAAACTGGCCTTTTCACTGTCCAGCAGTGGAGGTGTGGCCCGCTTCCAAAGGCAGCCATACTGTGCTTTTAGCTGTCCACGACACCTTTTCTCCACAATGTAATCAGTGCCTGAAAGGAGTGAGAAGTCCACATGACTGCATTAAGACCACACGAGCTCATGTTTGTTTCACTTATCTATACATCTGCCCCTGCTGGTGCATTCTGGCACCAATGGGATTTTTTTATATTCAGACTTGCTGGAGGATTTATTGCGGAACTTCCCAACAAATGCCATTTTCTCATATCGCATTTCCAAGATATATTAAACTAGCCTGCATTATTTTAAACTGCAACCGCGCAGGATTGAGAACATAATCAGATGCGTGTCTTGCCAGGTGGGAAAAAAGTTTAGATTTTTCCACTTTATTTATTAATCTTTTTAACCGTATAATATACATTTCATGGGAAAAATGATTATGCCAAACTATATGCATGATATTATGTCTCATTTTATAGAACTGGCACGGCAATAAGATATTGTTACTTGGACTCCTTTGACATATTCATTATTAGTATTATAATACTATAAATATTTTTAATGAGTAATATTACAATCAAAAAGAACCATGACCATATGCTGTTATCTAAAACCACATTATTAACACAGGGTTAATGACACATGGTCAGCTTTCACATACGTCTGCACGCTAGTGCTTTCTGGAAATCGAAGCGAGGGAACAACAATAGACGAAAATGTCAAGGTTGTTTGCAAGGAATATCCACTGAATGCAAATGTATGAAATTAGCAAATTAGGAGACGCTGGGCCTTGCATAACCGCAGAGCGGCCGATTTCAACGCTGTCCCTCTTTACAGGACTACAGAGTGAACATCTTCCTGCGGCAGCAGTGGAACGATCCGCGATTAGCGTACAGCGAATACCCCGACGACTCCCTGGACCTTGACCCCTCCATGCTGGACTCCATCTGGAAGCCGGACTTGTTCTTCGCCAACGAGAAGGGCGCCCACTTTCACGAAGTCACCACAGACAACAAGCTTTTGAGAATATTCAAGAACGGCAACGTCCTCTACTCTATAAGGTGAGCGGGCTAACGTTTCGCACATAGCCGTGCACGGTTAATGCATACAATCAAACATGAATGAGAAACCAAGAGCTTAGTAATTGTAAGCACTTATATAGCTGAATGTCCATAAGATCTAAGTAATTCCTCAACCTTAAAAATTAATGTAAATAGCACAATAAAAAACGAATCCCTATTATCCGTCATGAATATTTTATTTCATTTATAAAATTAAACGCCTGATGCTAAAACATCTCACATTGCTGTGTAAATCAAAAGGCATTTCGACTGTACAGTGCACTGTGGCCCACCTGAGTTAATCACAGCAGGTGAAATATGGGCGATGTAATAATGTTGATGGAGTGCTGCGGTGATGCGGTATGACAGGAGATTCAAACTAATGCGCGCCCACTGCGCCTCCGGGCAGGATGTAATTAAAGTACGTCCACATTTGCAGCTGTCATCCTCCATAGGCCTACCAGTGATTCTCTCTGTCTTTTGAGGAAATCCTGAGATTTTATAAAGGGGAAATATAATTTGTTTTGTGTGTATTTGCGTTGCATTGCGTATCTGATTATAATAGAGGGGATTTCAGAGGAGGGTCGGTGGAAACAGCCGTAGAAACGGTTGTGGCCTTCTGTTCACTCACTGAACGAGTGGCTCCCTCAACCGCCACCAGCTGTAACAACATTTCACCACTAGAGGGCAGAAATGCTAACACATCTGTCATAGCTGTTGTATAGTGCCTGTTCAGGTCATGTATTTTATATTATAATTGAATCATCTGATTTCTGTTTGTTAATTACAGATTGACACTGACACTCTCCTGTCCTATGGATCTCAAAAATTTCCCGATGGACGTACAGACATGCATTATGCAACTGGAAAGTTGTGAGTAATAATATTTTGGCCTTGATCAGAGAGGAGAGAATGTTACGTAATCCTCGGCTTAGACTGAGTAAGGCAAATGTTACGTCACTGAAAATAACTTTTGTGTTTGGATCTTTGCTGGAGGCTACAGTGAGTTCCGTTGCAAATTGCATGAGCTTTGTACTACATACCTGACTGTAATATGACCATTTTCTGTAAGAGCAGACAGAGTGTCTGCTGTTAATTTCCAGAGAATGACCCAGTTCTGAATGTTCAAGACAGCTTCTGCACCACACCTCTAGTTCGATGGACTGAAGTCCTGTGTGGACCAAATCCTGATTTGCCACTGTGACTTCTGTCTATAACAACATGGTGTTCCATCATCCACATAATTACTTAAAATATTTATGCAGTTTTATGTTTTTATGCAAAAGAGAACACAAAGATAGATGCAATATACACTGAGCATCAGTATAATTAGCACCTACAATGAGTTGTACTCACACACTGAACATTTAAATCTCAAACTAACCCACAAAAAAACAATTGAGTGCACATCTTCTAAGAATGAGGTTACTGAAATTCCTTTGATCTATGCAACTGTTTTTAATATATAGATTTAAATAAGAGTGTAATCCACTTCTAGGAAGCTGAAATTGAGAAAAATAGATTCCATTTCAGAGTATGATCATGAGAGTCGGATATGACTGCATTCCCCATTTCATTGCAACACGAGTGGTTTCCTCGGGAGCGGTTGGTTACTAGATAAGATTTGCAGACCAGACAGTTTGCCTGGAGTCAGGCAAAACATTCGCTCGGAAGATGTTTACGTTCCTACAGCTCTTGCGCTATAAGATTTTAATGTATTCCGCTTTTCCCCCGTTACAGTGTCTCTCCAGGTCATGAGCTATTCCCAGAATCCCTTTCTCCGTGTGCATATTTATCTCAATAAGGGTCTCTCTCTTCCGTGATGGTTCTGCATTAGGCAGGCACCAGGCATCAGCTATGCTATGGTGCTCTCCAGCACAATAAAAACAAATGGCCCAGCACCTAATTTTTCACGGTAGCGGCAGATACGGTAAGCACACAGTCAGTGCCGCAGTTTATGTCGATTTATTTCTACTTATCTGTAATCACGTGAGATCTCTAATTTCTAGTTTATTTATAATGCCATGGCTGACTGAGCGGGTATTTGAAGACACGCCAGCAATGGTAGGCTGCTGGTATATAAAAGATTATGAGGTTGTCTTGTTCCGAATTGTGAGGCTTGCAGATTCATTAACTATATCAAGAAATTGCTGAAAGACTGACCCAATGGGAAAAATAAGCTTCACACAAGGGCGCACTGTATTGAACATGATAGCTTAGGGTATGAGGAGGACTAGGTAACCCCTGAGAAAGAAAGAAAAAAAAAAAAAAAAAAACAACTTGTCAGACTTTTTACTACAATGCACATTTAATTAAACTCAGCCACCAAGGGCTGAAGTGATTGACGTGAAAGCTTACGTTAATGGAAGATGACCCCCCTATGCCCCTGTTTTTTTTTTCTAACATTTTAAAAAGTACAAAATGGCCACCGGAGCTATAAAAAGACACAGAAATTCCTTCTAATTACATCTGCTATAATTTATTTAAACATTTTTACACACCATCTCCTTTCCAGTGCAGCGGCGGCCTGGGGGATATTTAGCGGCCGCTCTTTAATGCTCGGAGAGATAATGTGTCTTCATTTGCGGGCCTCACATTACTTCATCACGCTCCACTGTAGGCCAGGCCGGCTGGTGGTCCCAGCCTGGACTGGGGTGCAAATGGAGCACAGGGAGAGAACGACGCTGTGCATCGGAAATGAGAGAAAAAAAAAAAAAAACACACACCAGACATAACTGAATTTCAACAAAAGAAGCGCGCCGAGAGGGCAAAAACCATGGATGAGGCTTTGGATTGGTCCACATGCCAAAAGGAGCCCCACCTGTATTGCACAGCCATGCTGCAGCCAAACACCGTGCACTGTAACCCATAACACAGGGCATCTCTCCACTGAAACCAGGCATCCTCCACAGTAACCCATAACACAGGGCATCTCTCCACTGAAACCAGGCATCCTCCGCAGTAACCCATAACAGAGGGCACCTCTCCACTGTAGCCTAACCTCCGTATCCCATAAAGTAGAGCTCCTTTCCACTATAGCCAATCCCAATCCAGGGCACCTCTCCACTGTAGCCAATCCCAAACCAGGGCATCCCCCAGCTGCAGCCAATCCAGATCATTTTCACGTGAAACACACCAGGAGTTCTGGAACACTAGCCAGAACCTCTGATCACTGAACAGAAAGGATTGGATCAATTTGAATTTTATTAAGAATTTAAATTTAGATGTCAGCTTTTTTCATTAAGTAAAAGACTGGTAAGACTTGGTGTGAGCTATATGAAAAATAATATTTTATTTGAATGATATTCATGTTTGCTCCATAATACGCAAAGAGCCTTTTGCTTGCTCAGAATGAAAAAGCCCTTGGTATGTGTCCCAAGGGTACAGCTGCTAACATTATGCATGCTATATCAAAGTATTATTTGACATGAAGTCTAATTGGGTTTGCCCTATTAGTCATAAATTGTGTCTATATACTAATGAATCCCTGCCCCTATAAGGTAGATATCCATAATCTAATTAACACCAGGCTTGTATTTATGTTGAACGCTATTACTGCGGAATTCACATGCTTGTTTGCTTTTCCTGAAGGTCCAATAGATTGGACATGGATTGGATGATTATTCAAATACCCCCGACAGAAAACAGAGCTTTAAGTTCAAAAATGCAGTCAGCTTTCTCTTCTACACTCGAGCGCCAGTTATTGAGGCTGTCAGAGAATTGTTATTCAATGTTATTATTTTTTAATTGGCTTTTTGGTTGATTAATCATCTGATCGATGACCGATCCATCAGTTCCCGTTTAATGAAGGGAATCTAATTTAATTTCATTGTTTTTGTTTGAGTCATTCATGCTCTGATCAACAAAGAAAGCATGAATTGGCAAACTCTTCACCTTAATCGACTGATTCATTACAACAGGGCTGCTAATTAACTGTGCAAAAAATGTAATACTTTTTATACAAACACAAAGAAATATGAAGCAGTTACCTGAAGGCATCGTTTTAAATATTCTAATCCTGTCCGTCTCAGTTATTGTCACGTTTTCAGTCTCCCTATGACTCACGTCAAAGTGTCACTGTCCTTTTCCAGGGAAAGGATTTCAAAAAGAGGCGGATGGAACTGCACTTCCTGTTAGCGTACAGTAATGATGCGGTGAGATGACGTCATAATGTCTCAAGTTAAAACTGTCTCTCGCCACAGTTGGATACACGATGAATGACCTCATCTTCGAGTGGCAGAAGAACGGACCCGTGCAGGTCGCGGAGGGATTGACCCTCCCACAGTTTATCCTGAAGGACGAGTCCGATCTGCGATACTGCACCAAGCATTACAACACAGGTAAGGAGAGCACACTGTGGTCTTTTACTGCACACACCTTGACCGCGATATCTGAGAGCATAAAAAGGATGAAGAACACTGATTGATCTTGTTGCTTAAGAGGTGCGTCATGAGCATGTCTGACCGTATTCTCAAAAGGAAGAAAATTATCCACTGTGAAAGTTTTATTTGCACAGTGATTGCAATATCTGACGGCAAGGAGTGGTCTTTCAGATTTTCACCATAATATCTAGATAACAGTATATATTATTTTGCTATTGTAAATAGCTAGTTAATATTTAATTTAATAGGGTGCAAAGGCCATAGTGCAGAATAGAATTTACTCATTAAAGCTGACTTCTGAACGACATGGAAAAGTTACCACAGGAGAACCTATTTTTGCAGGTAAATATTCCACCACTTATGTTTGTGGAAAAACATTAAATTAATATATACAATTTGTATAGCCCTGTACTCTGTGTTATGTAAAAATATTGTTTAGAAGGTCAAAGTCTAGGGAGCCCTGTCATCGCAGTTCTCCTTCCAGGTCAAAGGGCAAGTAGATATGAAGCATCTAATGTACTGGCACAATGCCTTTGGCAGTTGGTAGCTTCTGCTGAGAATTCAAATCTGTTTCATGAAAACAGCTCTCTCTTTCCCTGGGGATCTGCAGTAGACTTCATTTACTCTAGCTTGATCAATAAAAAAAAACTTTATAACTAAACATAAATGTTCTCTGAGTAAGCATTTTAATTGCAGCATTTGTACATGTGTCAGTGATTAGTCAGCGGGGAGAAGAGTTGCTCATTTAGAGCTTGGTGCTTGACGTTGTTGTAATTTGCTCTGTTCTTACCTTCTGATCTGATACGGTGTGCCGCCTTTGAACCGACAGAATAATGAGAGCTAGAAATATAAAGTGCTCTAATTCACTCCCAGCAAACTTTCAGGTTTTGAGAGCAGGGGGGCGTAGGTTTTTCCCTCGTTAAAAACGTGAGCCCTTTCAAGACAAAGATGGCACAGTAACGGGCGGATTTGCATTATTAAAAATGAGCCATCATTGATGTGTCTACAAACAAGGATTGCAGAGATCCACAAAGCCCAAATATATTGACTCAGAGAAACCACAAATCCCTCCGGAGTGATTTTAGGTCAGAGGGATTGAAGCCGTAGAGGATCGCTAGGCTGCATGTGTCAAGTGCACACCAAACATTCATCATAAAAGCGAGAACTCTGTCACCATAGAAACGATGCTGCGCTTGTTTAGCAAATAATATCTAAACTAAAAAAATCTAAATATCTAGTTCATCACAGGCAGGACGCGTGAGCAAAACTCAACAGGATTTAGGAACAGAAAATGTAAAAAAGAACTCAACTATACTACAACTATAAAAGCATACAATAAGGAAAATATAAAATAATACAAATATATGAAATCAGTTTAGACAGTCACTACACAGTGCTTAAATGTATGAGGCTGTGGAGTACGAGTTACCCAGGCTGCTGGCGCACGCAAGCTTGCAGACAACATGCACCCGTGTCTGATCTGAGGTCATACAGCTACGTACTGCTGTCCCACTGGTTTCTGTCCACCTCTTTGGAAATGTCACATTTCTGCAAAGCGGAGTGCTCCCTAGAGCTTGCTCTTTGGCACTGAGCGCAGCGAGTAGAGCGTGAGCTGCTGGTAAATAATATAAGCCGGCTTCCATATTTTATGAGCTGCCATGTTTCGTTGGCTCCCACGTAGTCCTCCCAATCAGGGCGACGTTGAGCTTAAATGAAGAAAAAGACAGCTTTCTCTAACCCCTGAGGATCTCTGTGCAGAGAACCGCTGGCTGACAGAGGAAACATCCTCTTCCACTCGGACTTTATAAATGCATATTTTGTCAATGACGAGTCACATGTCACAGTGGACAGCTGAGCGTGTCATTTTGAGTATTTGATTTTATTTGCTGTAGTATCTCTCACGTAGAGGGCGAATTAAAGCCTTTGCGTTCACGGGTCTGATATAATGTATCTATTTTGGGAATACTAATTCTGTTATACTAATGCGTCGCTTTACATGCCTTCGCGATGATAAAATGAATCACAGCGTGATTCCACTCAACCAGCGACTGATGTGTCATTCAGAATTGTGTGACTTTCTGGTTGACTTTACAATTCGCTCTCTCTGCTTACATGGAAGGGAAATCGCCATGACCGCATTCTCTTTGATGATGAAACACAATCTAAAACTGTCATCTGTAACCTAACGTTTTTTTTTTTTACGTTAGTTTTTTCCGTTATTCATGGAAACGGGAGGGTTTCTATGAATAGGGGCCTGCCTTCCACTCCCTCCCCGGCCTCTTCATTGAGAAAAGAGCCGCCATCAGCCCAAGCCTCTGCTGCCTTTTGCAGGGAGGGGGCAGCCATGCGTGAGACGGCATCTTTTGCAACGTGCATTGTCAGTTGCTGTTGCGAGGCTCTCTCTCTCTCTCTCTCTCTCTCTCTCCGAGCTGTGGGTTTCGGTGGGGGTGCGTGGGTGGCAGACGCGGGGGGGTGGGGTGGGGGGGTCAAGGACAGGCGAGGCATAAACAAAACGCGTGTCAGTCTCAGAGGTCAGCCAGGAGAAGGACAGATCCCAGGAGGACCGGGCAGTCTCATAGGTGTCCCCTGATGGATTGCCCTCGTCTTGCCTCGACCAGTCACATCAGCGGCGCAATGCAGAACAGGCTGAGATTGGCTCCACCTTCTCTAATTAATGGGTAAACCCACAGTGGCCATGCCTGGGGGAGGGGAGGTATGCCACCACAACAAATGGCCTTCAGACAAAAACCCTCTGGGGCCCGAAATATTAATCTCTCCCTCCTTTAATTGGATCAATTTTAGCTCTCTCCGCTCAATTGTGGCTGGTGAAAGACCTATCGATCGGACCGATCAATGATCCCTCTGATGCAGATTTGGAGATGGCAGACCCCCAGCTCAGCCAAGCCCTCCCTTTGTGTTTGAATGCACTGAGCACATGGGAGAGGTGCTCAGATTAAACGGATATCCCCCAGAGCAGCAGGGCTGTTTCATTCGGTAAAATGTCTGCGCAGATTTCCCACCTCTATTCGCCCGGTGACCCGGTATTGTAAGCATCTGACTATATGTGATTAATTTCAGACAGGATTACAGTAATGCCCCTCTGCTGGGACGCCTTTACGCAGAGACGGCATAGCTTTCCCCATGCGGTCCTATAGCCAGCCCCGAGGAAAAAAGTAATTCATGTTAATATATGGAAAAATATTAAATCCCAAACACAAGACTACAAAAACTGTAAAATTGTATCAAAAATTGCTCCTTTCATGCATGATGATGCATCGCAGAATGGGTATGGTATCTGAATACTCTGCAGTATACACAAAATGATAAATGTGTTAAAGCAATTGTTGAAATATATAAATGAATTTTATATATTGACATTTTTGCATATTTAGCAACATTTTGAATCTGGGTCTGTATATTGTTACATATTAAGGTGTCATGTTGTAAACATAAACATCATCATAATTGTTTATGATAATAACCATAAAAATCAGTATTACACGACCCATAGACCCTGATACATGGGATTTTGAAGCGAATGCAGCATATAACAAGATTACTCTGATTGGAGAGCTTTACAGGGTGATTGCATTGGTTTGAGTGAGAATGTTCTATGTATTTGTCACTGAGACATCTGTGTGTTAAAACCACAGAAAAAAAAATGGAAAAGCGGTAATGAGCTGCAGCAGTAACTGACTTCAGTAACAAGCCCTCTGATAGGCTGTGTTCTCTCAGTTCTCTCACAAGCCCTCTGTGAGTACTATCTGCAGACCCACTCAGCCATGCTTTCTGAGAAATTTTATTTATTTTTTTTTTACCATTTTTCTTTTAGAATGTACTTTCCCCTAAGCTAATGCACTCTGGTGAGGAAGCTCAGACACTCTGTGTAAACGTCACAGCGCTGACAAATGCATTATCCTGGGCTGTCTCAAAATCAAGACCCAAATTGAAGTGGATGGTTTACATGTGGGGGGGGGGCTCTTTTTTGTCTTGTAATACACTGTGGGACACGGCCTGGAACTGAACCGAACAGCGAAAGCCAAGCCTATTCCGTCTCTGATCCGCTCAGTTGGGACATGGTGCATGCATGAATATCCCTGTCCTTTTTACACCCCCGCCCCCACCCCGCCCTGTGGAAGTTGGTACTCATCTGTGACGCACCCTCTGTAGGGGCTGATCTCTGATTAAATCATTTAGCCAGTGGCCGCTGCAGCGGCGTGTGCTGGGGTCACCGCGCGAGGTAACCGCCCTGTCAGTCACGCTGACGTCAGCGTGTCCTGGTTGGGGGGGGGTCCCTCACGCACGGTCGATTTCACCCGGCCCTCCACCGCATCGTCGCATCGCCGGGCCGTGGTCGCCGAGCGCGGTCGCCGAGTGCATCGCCCCGGCGATGCTGCTGCTGCCGCGTGGGCGGCTCGGCACAAGTCTGTTGCTATGCTGTGCCGACCATCCGCCCCCACACACACGCGCCGCGCAGAACGCCTCTGGAAAGAGCTAAGTGAGTTTTCTCTAATTGACCATTGTGGGGTTTAGCAATAGCTGGATTCCCTTGGCGTGCCGGCTAAAACCCCTCTCCTCTTGACGGGCAGCTGTCAGCAATGTTGCTTTGCTCCGTGGCTGCAGCAGTCACAGGTTCTGAATCAGCAAAACTGAATGCAGCCAATGGCAGGCAGAGATTCTTGAGACTACCACAAAAAAATTTCTGAAAATAAAGTAAAGTAAAAATCAACCATATGTCTTTTTATTTCTGAGTAGTAATGCCTCAGCAGGGAATAAGAGAAATGTTAAATGTGTGGGACTGTCTGTTTGGAATTGCATTGTGAGTAACGGTGCGCACAGCTAGCTAATGTGAGGATGGAGGGTAGTGATTCAGAAACCGCACATTACTGTCACCAAGCTCCTAGCACCGCGGGCCTTTGTTGGACCTGTCAGTCAAACGCCTGTCCCGGGGTCTGCCCTCTGGTACTGTGGGGTGACAGGGCTTTCAGTGAAATGGTACAGTGACTGACATCGGGCTTGGTTGTGATTCTCATGTCCGTCATCAAGGTTGTGGACCCCTCTTTGGTAATTAGTACTCGCCGGCCTGTTTCTCATTGAATCGGTCTCTATCGGTTGGATAATGAGGACCTCAGCCTGGTGATGTGGGCTCCCTTACACAGGGCCGGGGATGGAGGGGAAGGGTTCTCTGTCAGATCCTGAGAGCTGCCCCTTCCTTGATCTGCATGCCTTTGAATCCTTTGTGTAGGAGACACCTCCTTTTGCTACCCTTTCGTGTGACTACAAGCCAGGTCTCTTCTCGGCTGGAATTATGCAAGACATGTAGTCACGCTACTCTCCCTCTCTCTGACTGTTGAGGTAAGAGGTAACGGGAGTAGGCAGGGGCCAACCCACCATCCTTATTAGAATTACATTGCAGAAACCGCTCTGGCCTCGGAAAGTCCAGAAAAACACCAGAGAATTTTCCCGGTTGGCATGGCGACAGAACTCGTGAGATGGAACAGCAGTTTAATGATGAGTTTGTGACACTTAATGACACAGGCCTGGCGCACCGATAAAAAACCCGCTCCTGTCGTGTCAGAAACCGATGCCGCTGCTGTGTCAGTGAGCTGTGCGTGTGGAAACATATTGCATTTTCATCTGAAATTCGCTACGGTGCGGAGCGGCGGTCCGAGTCATGACACATTGTTTATAGGACCGGGCACCGGTCTAAGGGGCTACGGTTTGAATACCAGAAGGGACACTGCTGTGTATCCTCGGGAGAGATGCTGTGGCTATAGTTGTTGCACACACCTTCTAGGACAGATCCGGCTGTAGAAATGTACTGCAGAATGTTTTAGGCATTACACACTAAGCTGCCCTGGATCAGACAACGTGTACAGCTAATGGCCATTAATATTCTCCTGGGTTTTTTATGCCCATTGTCTCAGGAGCGATAGCTGTTTTTCAAGGCAAGATGTAACATTAATGGGGAGGGGCCACACCCGCCATCCTTATTAGCATTATATCGCTGAGATCACCCTGGCCTCGGAACGGTCCGGAAAAACACCGCGGAATGTTCCCCAGCGGTCCACCTGGGGCCAGCACTGACAGCTTGTCACAATTAGAGCCGCCCCGGTGGGAGACGCTGTCAGCGTCCATAAAGTCTTCCCCGAGAATCTCTCAGGTGCCGGAATATTCCATCCGCAGACTCGGCCTCTGACAGCCCCGTTAGCCCACGGGTTCGAGACGCAGCCCAGCAGACCCTGAGAGCGCTCTTCCTGAGAGTGTGTCTGCTGAGAGAGAGGGAGAGAAAGAGAGGAGAGAGAGGGAATGAGGAGAAAGAGTCCTATAAAAGAGAAAATTCATACACAGTGCTACCTCAGCAGTTACAGAGGCCTCACAAACACTAGCTTTTTGTGCTAATTATGACCACAGTATCTCTTTATGTCATTAGAGGGGACATAGTCTCTCTGAGAATATAAATTCTGATATGCGTATGGTTTAACCAAGCATTGCTGATTCTCCCTTTTAAAGCCAGTTGACCTGGTGTGTGCTTGGTGCTGAATATCCAAATAGATACTTTCCCTATTATTCATTTGCAAACACTTATTATTGTCTCTTGCAGTAAACCTATTTCTGGCTTTTATTACATTTTCATGTTAGATGATGATTGAAAAGTTAACCTGGGACATTTTTCCAGAAAACAATCCCAAGATGTCATTTCAGGCCAGCTTCGGAAGCATTAGGATTGTTTGAGCAATGTGACCAATCACATCGCATCCTGTCAGGAGCTGAGGTCAGGTGGAGGTTTCTCTGTGCCAGCTCAGACAGGAAGTGCTGGAGGTCCTCAGCCATTGTCTCTAACAGGAACACCATTTTTACCTGTGACAAGTGGAACGATGAAGATACACACACACACTCAATGCACCTGAGTCCAGGCAGATTAAATTACGTTACACTTGAGTTGGTAGCTGTGGCTAAGTGTTTATGTATCTACTGGTAAGGTACCCAATTTAACATTTTAAAGAAAATCAGGTCATGCAAAAAATTTACTTGCTGTTTTTCAAAGTTGAAAGGCCCTGTATAAGTCCTTGTAAAAAAAAGTGATATTATTTTTTTCCAAATTTAAAGGCCAGAATTTTCAGGAAAACTGTTCAAATCCACAGCATATCCGGGTTGGACCTCTGGGGACCTGACCATTCTGAAGCCAGAGAATTTACACCATGAGAGGGCAACTATGTGATAAGCGTAATCACTGGAGCAAAGATTGCAATGCTGTGATACACTTTATGCAAGTCCACACCCTGACCCACAGGCTCTCCTCATAGCAAGGTGTTTGTGTTGTTTTACAGTTTTCTACAAAGTAGAATTTCAGGCTGCAGGCGTTGCTGAACCACAGAGTGCTGGACTAGAGTTACAAACTGTATTCTTAAACATATCACCTGTTTTCAGTAATTTCATGGCCCATACATTCTACATTGTAAGTAAAACATATTGTAAAAGCAGTCATAGTACAGAGTTTGACATGGTAACACATTACATTATGAATTTGGTATTTAGTATATACTGGCGTGTAGTTACTGCTGTAATGCGGAAACGTTTCTGTCTGATCTCTGTAATCTCTCTGCGGTTGTCGTTAATCCAGGGAAGTTCACATGCATCGAGGTGCGCTTCCACCTGGAGCGGCAGATGGGCTACTACCTGATCCAGATGTACATCCCCAGCCTGCTCATCGTCATCCTCTCCTGGGTGTCCTTCTGGATCAACATGGACGCCGCCCCCGCCCGCGTGGCCCTGGGCATCACCACTGTGCTCACCATGACCACCCAGAGCTCGGGGTCCAGGACCTCCCTCCCCAAGGTACTTGCCATGGGGCCCCGCCCCGCCCCGCCCCGCCCCTCCCCTCAAATCCCACCCCACCCCTCCCTGACCCGTCCCGCCTGCCTTGTGGAGGTCAGCCATGTGTAAATAACAATGGGCTGACAGCACCTGTTCGCCCCAGAGTACTGTCTATGTGGCATGTGTGTGAATGTCTATATATAGAAAGGCCCATTATATAAGAGCTCGCTAAGCATTTAATGGGACACTTTTTTTCCGTGGTTCACAATTTGATGTCATGATTGTGCTTTCAGTTAGACGTATGGATGCTATTTCCCTGTTGTAACTGTGGTACGGAGCAGGGCTCGTAACCAAAAGGTTGCTGGTTTGATTCCCTGCTGGGGCACTGCTGCTGTACTCTTGGGAAAGGTATTTAACTCAGAATTGCCTCAGTAAATATCCAGCTGTATAAATGGATAACATGTAAAAATTGTAACCTGTGTAAGTCACTCTGTATAAGTGCATCTGCTAAATGACAATAATGTAATTTAATGTAATCACTGGCAGCATTAGACCAGAGCCCGTGACAGTTATGAGACTGCCAGAGGTGGAAAACCCCAGCTTCAGAAAGTAAGGAAGCTAAGGAAGGCAATGAGCAGCACCTGGGCTGATTAGCAATCATCATCAGCTGTGCAGGTGCCTGCCTGTGAGGCCACTTTTCTCCCAGGTCCTAAAGCCTTCCATGTTTTTGGGACACAGCAGAAAGGACCAACACACTCTGTACTCCTACTGGACCCCTTCCGACATCCAGAGACGGAAACCCCAGAACAAGTCTTGCCATGTATTCATTCTAGCCATTCACTAAACAAGGTGATTTCACTGATTAGCTCATCTACCTGGCTGAAGAGTTGTGCTAATTAATTAAATTCAGCTGGTGTAGTGCATGGGTGGAACAAATACGTGGCAGGACTTTTACTTTCTGAAGCCGGGGTTTTCCACCTCTGGAGACTGCTTAACAATTTTGACTGCTTCACAGGTGTGTGTGTTCCCGTTTTGTCATTTCAGGTGTCTTATGTGAAAGCCATCGATATCTGGATGGCGGTGTGCTTACTGTTTGTGTTCTCGGCACTGTTGGAGTACGCTGCCGTCAACTTTGTTTCCAGGCAACACAAAGAACTGTTAAGATTCCACCGTAGGAAGAAGAAGAAGGTAAAATCTGCACTCCAAGCAAACACACGAATGAGTCAACTGAGTATTTGCACTACTGCAGTACTTTGACTACAATATATAAGCACACAGATCAAAAAGATACAGCAATATGCTGATTAGGATCTAGATTGTGATCAAAGGTGAAAAAAGAAAGGGTTTATTCGTAACAATATCAGAAAAACAAAAATGGGTTCAGCATAGCACTAGTTTTTGAAGCTGAAAACTGTAATCAAATAAAAATGAAATCCATCTGTTATTGATCCATTAGGTATCATTGAATGCCCATGAATGGGTTTGATCTTTCCAATGAAAGATCCTATTAAAATGCATTTAAGAATGCAAAATGTATGAAGAGGAGAAATACTGTACAGCACAAAATGACAAAAACAGTTTATCTAGGCCTAAATCTGCTGATCTCAAAAACAGGGCTGCTGATATATATCTATGATACAGTGTAAGCGATAACCATTCTCTGAAGGGATTAACCTACCCCAAACGAGCAGTGAGACTGCTCCAAGCCACCCTTTGAAATGTGTCAGCTGAATTGGGCTTGGTGGAGACCGAAATGGATTAGTGGCACTTCTCCAGTGATTAGTGCAGCGGCTGTCGTTTGGGATCCATAAGATTAAGGCCGAGAACTCACACTAAAGGCAGTTTTTAACTTGGTCTCATTCTGCTACTTTCATACCACCATAAACAGAGCATATTTTCTGGATGGAGGCCAAGCCTCCTGTCTTCTCCAGGTAACCCTACTTGGCAAGAGTCACAGTGTGATGATGTAATTGGCCAAAATGATTGCCAGAATGCCCCCAAAATCCCCTGACATCAAACCACACCATTACGGGCTAAGCTGGAAAACCTAGAGATCAAGGGGTGAAAGTCTGACTGCCATGACACAATAATTGACCTTTAACAAAGGAATATTGCATGTGAAATGTAATACTCTTGACTCTTTTTGAGACAGCAGAGAGGGTATGCTCCTATAGCCAATTAGAAGTTTGAATGTTGGAAGGGAACTTATTTGGACTCATTTCTCATATAATTTTACACTTTCTGTACAGTCAGATCTGGCCAGATAGGTTGGTCAAAAAATGCAGTAAACACCTCTATGGATCCATATGCCATGTAGATAGTGGCATTTGCAATGAATAATGATAATGTCCTCAAAATCAGCGTTCAGTCATGTTAAAGACAGCTTTCCAGAGGCTTCAGAGAGAGAGAGAAGCAAGAGAAAAATGAGAGAGGGGAGAGAGTCAGAGATAGAGGACTAAATCTAAGTGGGAGAGAGTTGAATCATCAAAGACACTGAAAATAGTTATCAAAATTGTTGCTGCCGAATTAAAGTCAAGTCGCAGTGTGTGAGGCTTCATCTCCTGGAGCTGACATCTTCCTTTGAAAAGTTGAAAGGATATTTATGAAAGCAACAGTATACAGTTTTCTCTGTGTAGACATAGAACACAGAGAATCACAAGATGCTCAGAATTTGCGTAATGAATGTTTCATATCATACCCATTCAAAGTTCCGCTGCTTCTTCTATATTTTATATGTATCTTGTTTTTTGTCAAATACCAACAGCCAAACCGTTCTGTATCATTCTCCTGCCTGGTGGCTGAAGCTAAGTGCAGCCAGGCTTGGGCTGTTGCTGTAAGTGGTGCTGGTGGGCCAGTAGTGGGCAACCAAAACCCCATCTTTTGGATTAAACATAAAACCAAAGTCCTGATTCTCTGTTAACACAAAAGGTCCTGAGGCACTTGCCAGAGTGCCTGCCTAATTTCCCTTCTGCATCAACCAACCTACCCACATAAGCATCCATCCAGAAGTTAAACAGCTACTCCATCCACTGCATGTCTTACTCTGTTCTTTTTTCTGTCATGCCTCGGTCTAAAATTACGAAGGCCTGTCTTCTAATCTTGCAAGTTCGACACAGATAAAAGATGTACAAGTTTATGAGGAATTCACACAGGACTCGCGTCACTGAAATAAGATGGGGGACCATTCCGCCACCTAGTGTACACAAACAGTATTGCACAGGTGTATTGTGCGTATGGGGGATAAGGCTCATACCAGGTTTGCTTCAAAGCTAAAGCTTTTTGCAGGCAGTGATCAGGTCACTGAAAACTAGGACTGTTTGTGCTGCTCTTATCTCTGAGCATTAACGCTGCATGTTAACAAGCTTACAAGTGCGACGTTTTGGCTTTTGTGGTAGGAAGAAAGATATTTCAGGTGATAAGGCGGGGGGGGGGGGGTGACTTTGTGCTGTGGGCCTGACTGATGTTCAGTTCGCCTTGCAACACGGCGCTCTCACCACAAAGAACTGTGATCCCGGCTGTGACAAGAGGGTTTTGACACGCTCATTAACAGTGTGACGACGGCCACAACAGGAAGACACGCTGAACGCGTTTGTCGCGTTGCAATTAATCCAAGCTCAGAGAGATTATTTTGTGATACCTTGATTCAAGGCATACAGCACTGTCTTACAGCAGACATTATGAGTGGTCACTAAATGTTCTTATCAAGGTTGTGCCGTCAATCCAATCCGATGTAGAGGCGTGTTTAAGATGAGTACTTCGACATTCGTTTTGGTTGATGTTTTTTCTGCCTGCCCTTTTTCCATGCATTATCGTATGTATTAATTTCAGT
This sequence comes from Megalops cyprinoides, assembly GCF_013368585.1. NCBI lineage: Eukaryota > Metazoa > Chordata > Actinopteri > Elopiformes > Megalopidae > Megalops > Megalops cyprinoides. The sequence goes on from NC_050604.1 coordinate 22,539,499, forward strand.
TTTTTTTTCTGATTGCACATTATTCTGGTTTTATTATTGTTGCTTTTCTGTTTCTGAAGTGTTGCAGCCGCGTCCCGTCCTTGTTTTCCAGACTCCTGCTAAACCCTCCTGACTGCACAGCCCCTGCGTCCCTTTGTGCATGACCTTTAAAGCACCATTATATCCGATTGAATACATCCACACGGTACAATTAGGAGTGCTGCCGCTCTTTGAATTACTTGGTTTAAGAAAAAAAACAAAGGATTGTAAAAGTGCCGTCACACAACCATTTATGACCACAACAACATCAAGCTGTAACTGTAACTAATCGTCCCAATTGTTTCGCTTTACTGCTGCTGCAAAAAAAAAAAAGTTTAGAGTTTTTTCCCTTTATTATTATTGATCTGTGCGGCAGGCACAATTACACAAAGTGACCTACTCTGGTTATTTAGTGCCACAGATACCACTGTTTATGTATACCACACATATCCTACTATTTTTATTTTCAAACATACCACAGAGCATTTATTGTCACACATACACCTGGGTAAGCTGTCCTACGTATTCCCCTGGATACTCAGCATCGCATATACTCTCGGTCATTGACTCTAACATTCACCTCTCATTTATCTTCTAGCACTAGCTAGCGCTTTCTTTCTAGGGCTATCTAACACGTGTTTCCCAACCCTGCTCCTGGAGGCACACTGTCCTGCATATCTTCTATGTATCCTTCCTGCTTGACTAAATCAGGTGTGCTCAGCTAATCAAAAGTGCCACTGATGAGTTCAGTCAGGTAGGTAGAGCAGGGATAGATAGAAGATATGCAGGACGGTGTGCCTTCAGGAGCAGGGTTGGGAAACGCTGATCTAACACATGTAGCGTTGGCCATTTGTTCCTGCATACTGTATATCCCTCTTCCGCCACGGCCACACCAACTCCATGGCTACCTGCTCTCCTATTTAGCCCAGGTTTTGAGTTTAAATCCCTTCTTTGTTTTGTGTTTGCTCCTCTGGACTCCTGCCACTCTGGTGAAAGCGCGTTGACCGAGCGGTTGACGGAAATGAAAACATTGACTCAATTCACCATGGCAAAGCCACCAGAAGCGCAGACCCTTTGTATGGATCACTGGGTCAGATCTACACTTCCAGTGGCAGGGTAAACATACCTAGCTAATATGATTGTTTTCTGTTAGTTGTACATTTTTTTTTGTCATTATGTTTGTTTTCATATCCATGTGCTGTGTAACACACTTACAGCTCCTAGGGGGCTAGAATTTAGAAATGACAAAACTTGAGAAATTAAAAAAGCTTTTTATTGTCGGTCACTTTGAATATCACACATGAAGGGTGCCAGACCATTTTTAGCACTTATGAATCTGGCAGATATTGAGGGAGACATTTAACATTTAGCAAAATGTAACCTAACACCCCCTCAAAAGTCTTAAGGTCAGAGGTCAGAAGCAGAAGATGACCTTTTCACACTTTTCACATTTCCTAAATTGCAGCCCCAAGGCAGAAGTCAGGGTTTTTGTGCTGCTAAATTCAAAGCTGGAGAGACTTGGCCAGGTTGAGTCGTGCCAGACGAGAGCTTTGTCCTGTGAATTAGCAGCTGCAGTGTTAAATAGCGCTGTGAGAATGCACTTGTGATCATCTCTTTCGCAAAGTTTTTCTAGGAAAAAGCATCACAGATTATTAGAAAGACATGAACCATGATAAGCCTTCTTACATACACCCCAGAACAGACAACAGCATGTCAGTTCACATGCAGATCATTACTCATCTGCTATAACTGATGAAATTATTTATAACTCATACAAGATGGAAATTATGATAGAGACATGTGAGAAAACTCCTAGCTACTGTGGATTTTAATAGATATTCAAAACAAAGTGGCTGGGGAAACTCAACAGTTACCAGAACCGGTCTTAGAAAACATGCACAATCAAAAAGCAAAACTTAGATCACTGAAAAAGGAACGCAGTTGTTGCCAGATCTTCACACATTAGTCCTCTGGATGACCCTCACGTGATATCCCTCATGGCTTCAGTTCTGAGCAAGCCGGGCGGTTATATGAGAAGATCAGATGTGGTGCAGCGGGTAGCGCGAATAAGCACGGACACATTCGGCGCGGAGACTCCTCTGAACGGCGAGCTCCGCTGCGGCTCCTGCAAAGACGCATGCTGGTGCAGAACGAAGAATGCGACCCGAGAGCATGCTGCACAGCTCAAAACTGCGAGAATGAGCATGGCTCCAATGCAGTCTCAGTGCTAACACAAACAAGAGGGCGAGGACTCTTATGCTGGTCCTTTGCTCTGGCCCTGTAGCATTGTCAGGGTCCCGCTATTGTTATTTACATTATCATGTTATATATTTATATACACACACACACACACACACACACGCACACGCACACGCACGTGTCACTGATAGACATTTACACAAGATTTACACACATTTAGTGCACACTTTAGTGCTCCTAAATATTTAGCAGGGTTTTAAGTGTGAAGCGTTTTCCCCAGTAAGTACAGAAATTCAAGTTTCTTCACAGCGAGGCGACTGTATTCTAAGATTGAAAATGCTTAGCTGGGAATTTATTGTATATAGCGGCAAAGTTCCAGGGTGATTCGATTTCTGTGATTATCTTTATCTCTGTGTTTGCATATGTCCTTCTTTATGGCCTCAGATGCCAAGCTATATGAGTTACACTGCTGTTGGCTATCATTCATCATACCAATGACATACCATTTGTCTTTATAATTTATTTAGTGCCATTGTAATTGTCTCTTTCTTTGTTATATTCCTTTCTCCACTTTCAGAATATCCTGATTGTTGTTGTTGATATTTTTCCAAAAATTCATTTCTGGAACCAAATGTGCAGAGGTTCCTTTTGTTTTTGTTTTTTTAACCCCCCCCCCCCCGTATGCCTAGTTTATCATGTGAAATTCATTACGGCTTTATTTATGGAAAAAGTTTAAGTTTGCCATGTTAACATTAAGTTCCATTGCAATTACTGCCATATTGATTTAATACATGCTTTACTCCATTCCTGTCTTGTTTGGGCTCTCAAACATTCGAATGCACTTCGTTTTAGTCTTTCCCAACTTAATTCTGAAACTGGAGAACATGCCACGGGATCATATACATAAAGTGGCATGACAGGAAGATTTGAGTGTGCCATAAACATGAAAATTAATTTAAATCAAAGAAGAGGAAGTACTGACTTTTCATGGATAAAAAGAGGGCAAATATGTTAAGCTGAAAGCAGAGCTTTTGATTGGAAAACGGTATAAAAGACGGTTGTGTCATTTCCTGGTTCTACACATACTCAGTGCTCTAGGTTTTACAGATGCCTTTCAATCAGCAGCTGAGGGAACAGGTGATTCAAATTTCCTGTCCAATTTATGACTCAAAATTAATTACAAGCTGAGCCAGAGGCTGTAGCTTGGTTTGGCATTGTAGAGACTGCTGTCCTCAGTCTCCATAGCTGCTTCACAGTAGGATTGCATTGCGGATTGTGCTGATAAGTGATAACACCTTTGAACGCCTTGTGTGTTTTTTTTGTGGCAGGAGGAGGAGGCCCGGGAGAGCAGACTCAGTTTCGCTGCGGGCACCCCTGCCGCCTGCAAAGACGGGGCCATCCCGAAGGCCATCAACAACGCCACCCAGCCGGCCGCGGCCACGCCCGCGTCCTCTGCCAAATCCCACGAGGAGATGAGGAAGCTTTTCATCGACAGGGCCAAAAAGATTGACACCATCTCCCGGGCTGGCTTCCCGTTGGCATTCCTGTTTTTTAACATTTTCTACTGGGTCCTCTACAAGATCCTCAGGCATGAGGATGTACACCAGCAGTGAAGCCCGTGGAAGGGGGGGGGGGGTGCTTGTTCACACGCACTCCTGTCCCGGTGCCAACGAGAACCAGGAACGAACATGTAGGTATGTACAGTGCAGTGCTGTCCAAGTCATCCACCATCAAAGAGAAGCCAAGAGAAGACGCTGAGTTCACTATGCAAAGCCAAAGGACACAGGCCTAAGCTGTTTCCAGTGCTCCGCTACGGACAGGAAGTGACGACCTTCACTACCGCGTTCCGGTCACTTCGATGGACAGGGATCAGGGACTCCGATTGGTCAACTCTTGTGTCTTACAGCTTTACTGCCAATGGTATCCGTAGTGTGTCAATACACCGCTTGTAACGGCACCCGTTAAATTTCAAATGTTGATGTCCTTTATACGTTTCAAGCACTTTGGTTGTACAGTACAGTATTTTTACTTTCCAGAGACACAGCAGCAGAGTCAATGATTTTCACAACTGGAACAAAAAAAAAATCCACTCAGAGAAAGCCATATTCCCTTCACACTGAAAACACAAAACGTGGAACCTCTAGATCAATACCCCTCCACATTACAATCCACATCACAGCACAACCGAGGAATCAGCTACTGACAATGCTCAACAAAGGGAATCTTTATAAGGAAATAATGTTATACAAATTTAGTTCTTTACCATAAAACGTGAACACAACAACTGAGAGTCAAATGCTGTGAAATATGTATGCAACTGTATACTGAAATAGTTTCATAGGTAGTTTTGCATCAGGTCCATAAATCTGCTCATTAAACACTTAGTAACTGGGCTTTGGTGCTGCTGCTCTCCTCTTAACAAAAGGGGCTGATTCTCTCCACTCTGCGCATATTCCACATACTTAAATATGACATTTTCTTCAGCTGACACCAAGAGCATCAGAGAACCTACATTCTCCTATGCATACGTAGATTCATACACACCCTGCTGTTAAATGTTATATTGTATGTAGCTGGATGGCAACCACAGGGATGTCACAGATAAGTTTGATTTGAAGACATCCCTTTCTGGCAAACTGCCTAGCTGGCACTGACAGTGGAAGTAGTTGGTTATGACACACTGTTTAAGAATTCCACCAAAAAAAAATATATATATATAATTATATATTAATGTATGTTGTGTCTTACAAATGTCATAGAGTAACTGGTAGCTTCCTTTGACATGCCACAGTGCCCTTAGGATCAGTGAGACGAGATGCTGACACTTTTTATGACTTACTTTGGTTTGTTGCACCAGAGAATCGCTAGAAAGTATACCAACTGTGATGGTACCAACCATCATAGATAAGACCTGACATACCCAGTTCTCTTTTTTTCTGTCATTGCCATACCCCTCTGAAAAAAGATTTAAACCAATTAAAAGGAGAAGAGCTCTTTCAGATGGGTCATGATGGGAGATTGAGGCTTCATGATCCCGAAAATGCTTGGAGCTGCCAATCAGCAATCACATACACCTATGAGAAAAAAAAAAAAAAAAAACCTTCTCTCTCCATGGCAAATCGCTACTATTTGGTCAATCAGTGCGGCACCGAGAGTGCGCTGAAGCTCCGTCCATTCTTGCATTGGCAAAGCCGCACTCAAGTGGCACAGACAGAGATACTGGAGATACTGCTGGTACATCAAAAAAAAAAAATCTGCGGAGTTGGCCCTCAAGTTCTGAGACCACGTGCTCTCACCCTGAACGGCAGCCCCCAGCATCAGAACTGTCTGTGCATCAGCCTGGCTAAGTGTTCTGTTTCTTTGTGGTCACTTGCCAGTCATATCAAATACCCATCACTCACTCAGTAAATCAGATGCTACCACTTTATTCTGACTCATCTCTCATTACCATAACACCAGTGATGTAAAGAGACCTTAATCTGTCGTAAAGTGGATCAAATGCACGCTACCCTGGCCTCAAGTAAAAGGTTCAGAAAGCAAATCAACAAGCTGAACTGCGGCTGAACTTCCTGATAGCCAAATGTGTGCCCAGTGTAGATCAAGTAGAACATAACCCTGGATTGGAGAGAGATGCCAGATTATGATTATTGTATGGCTGATTTAAGTAATTTAACATATACGTAAAAGACAAAATAACAATGATGAGGTGAGCTGGTTTGTACTTCAGATGGTGATTTTGTGTCTTGATTAAATGCATGGGTGAATGGGATTGTCTTGATCGATGCAAATAGTTTATATTTATCTCATTTAAGAAAAAAGTAGGAGCTAAATGTTAACACAAAGTCAGGCCTCATCATAATATAACATAGAATAATTGTCATATAATACAGTCTTCCATTAACTCTTGGAATGAGATGACTGGCTTTATTGCTGTGTAATTATGGAAGCACAATGCAGACATTTGGAAAAAAAAAAAACCTTCAAGGTTCTGAAGTGTATTGAAATGAAAATACTCCAGCATTTGTCTTGACCCTTATATTTCCTCTTCCCTCACCCTTCAGTGTGGTCATGCTGCAGGTGACCACACGTCAGGATGTTCACGTGATCAGCATTCCTGTACTGGGACCAAAGGGATGGCAATGCCATGTACTTAAAGATACTGCCACTTTATTCACTACACTGCTCAGAGTAACAGTTCCCACACTCAAGGTCATAACCCACCAGTGCATCATGGGAAGAGTCTAGGTGATCCCACATCTTAACAAATGATAGTTTACTGGAAAAAGAGGTGGGTCGCAGAAAACAAATTTGCTCGTTAAGTGGGTCATGGACTCGGAAAGTTTGGGAATCCCTAGTTTAGAGTACAGTCCAAAACGAAAGCGTATTAACTGCCATAAATGCACACCCAAAGTATTTTAATATGAAAGTAAATCCCTATGCTTCACCTGGGGAAAAAAAACCCCCACAGCATAACCTTGAATCACTTTCACTGCCAGTATGTGTCTGCTCTGGACCGTACCTTTACATTTAAGCCTGTGGAGTATTTATGACAAAATGAGTTATAACCAAAATGAGTTAGTTAAAGTAAATTAATTAGCTTACTTTTGTTTTTATATGCGTCAATGTCAGGTCTAAGTGACATTGAAACAATATTGTCTGGGTCTAGAAATTATGTGAAACGGTGACAAGGACAATATTACCCAAATATGTCATAGAACTATATACTGTGAAATGAAACAAAGTCAGGATACTACAACAACTACAGAAATACTATGACATTTGCAACAGCCACTTTTTTTAGAATTCTTCACCATCTATTGCCAACAAAATAATATATAGCCTGTTATTTATTAAAATACCAGATGGGCCCAAAAAAACTGCTTCAATTGTACAATGTTTTTAAGAGGGAACATATATTTGGACAAAATGACTAATAGTACACTATTTTAGAATATACCATATTTGTAAGGTATATGAAAATAAGCAAAACTGTGCCATATGTTTGGAATGACATATCAATAAACTCACACATTCCTTAAAACAAAGCTATGATAGTTGTTAGATTTTAATACCACTTCTTCATTTTAATATTTGACACAATTATATCTAGTAACAGTGTTAAGGATGTTTGTGTACAATAAAATAATGTACATTTCTAATGCAAGTGTATTTACATAATTTATTTTGTACAAAAAAGAAAGAGTTATTAAATGTGATGCATGAATTTAAGTCAATTTTGATGTATTTCATTTCTGGACACAGTGTGATTTTGTTTGTTGAAGTGTTGGTCTTGCAGTCATGTGGAACGGCGGGTTGTAGAACCCGCTTTTTCCAATGTACATCTGTAAATACTTTTCATATGATAAATAAAACTCTACAAAAAAGCATAAAAGGAGTGAAAACAAACACCGTTATTCAATTCCTAATGTATGCTTAAATTTGCGTTTTTAAAATCAGTCAGGCCTCGTGTGTGGGGGGGCCGTACTTGCTCGCCTCGCCACAGTGAAGACGCAACGTGAAGTAACATGGCGACAGATTTTTTCTGTTGTTTTGGTGTCTGTCGTTACATCAGGCGGTTAAGTTCAGCGGTGGGGGTTTCGCGAAATGGAATTTCACTCTTCATGTGATAACCACGAAATGGTTCGTGCAGATGTAGCAGCACACTTGTTTTCTTGTTTTGCATCGTCTTCTTATCTCCGGTGATGATATCAACCGTACTTGTTAAAGCGCGCATAGGCATATATGGAAAAATTCGATGCTGTGAATTTATAGTTAGATCTGGAGAATTATCTTCGTATATGATCGTTTTACGCTAAGTATTTTAACTTTGTTTCTCTGCCTGCCCATTAACTAAAACAAACAAAATCAACGGAGATATTGTAAAAAAAAAAAAAAAAAAAAAACGTTAATGATGCATTTCCGTATACCCCATCGTTATAATTTGAACTATGTTATCAAACTTTAATTTTTATAGTCTAAAACTGAACAGACATGACATATGTATTAAAACAAATCTGCAAGCGTTTCCATTTGTCCAAGTTTCTATGGACTTTTCACCTAACAGTGGCCCTATGTACTGTAAAGAATGCGTTCAGATTAACATGACGGCAAAATAAGATATGGGCTAACGGTGTCGAGCTATGCGCCCCACCGCCGCAAATAAGGGTGTTTCTCAGCAAATGTAGACCAAGTCATTAAAGGTTATGTCACATGGTTTCAGACTGCCTCTGATATATCTTTGTTTTCCACAATGCAATGCGTTCTGATGATATTCTAAGAATGCGTGTGTATTGGCAGGAAATGACTCAAACTGGTCTCTTCATTGCCTCTTTGGTCTAGAATGGACAGTTTATTTGAGGTCAGATTAAGCCAGCAGGTCACTGGCATTGCACTCAATAGATCATTACTCTTACTGCGTGCTCTTTATTGTTCAGGTTAATAGATCACATTACAGAATGTGTAACGTGTAAAACTAAGTACAGCCATGCGCCCCTTAATGTCCACGATACGTTATGTGAAATAGGACGTTATGTAATTTGGACGTTGTGCGAACACCATTCTATATACAATATATGGTATACTATGTACTGTACCATTATACGCCTGGCAGCGCAATCGCTTTATTTCCATGAGACATGAGATGAGATAGACGTGTTGCGTGCGGGAAGTGTCGCCTTCACTACGTCCGGTTACGTCCGCTACGTCCCGTTCTGCGATCGGGATTTTTAATCTTTATCATAACTTTATGAGACTACGGACGTATATGCGAATGGACGTTGTCCGGAATGGACGGTAAGCGGCGCATGACTGTAGTGAAATAGATAGGGTACTTTGCAAAATGTGCATAACGTGTGACATGTCCTTTTATTTGAAGGAGTGAGTAATTGCCATTTTCATTATCTGTGCAAGTTTTTAAAAAATTCAGATGACAGAACAGACAAAATCGTGAAAAAAAAATCAATTCACAATAATCCCACCTTTAACTGAATTAGCTCATAGCCCGTAATCCTTGTTAGATCTGTAGATGCAACACATGCCTGTCACCTCTTAGGCTCCAAAACCTCCAGAGGCTTCATACATTCACACAGAATTCTTTCCATCTTATGAGCACCTTTATTCTAGTAAAGTTATTCTTACTGTGAGTGTGACATTGTTCACCACTTACAATCCATTGCCAGCAGACAGCTCTTAACTTTGTCATCTGAAGACCAAAGTTATCACATTTCAGTCATTATCCTGAAATGCCCGAGGCAGATGTTTGGGAAATATCACTGAGGTTCACTGAGTTTTACGTTTCCTTAACTGATTGCTCAGTGTCCTTAGAAGGAGGTATGCTGGACTGGGGTGAATTACATTTGTTTAGTTTTTTTCTTGCAATTGTACACTTCTTAATCATTCAGTTCCACTTGTATATTCCTCATTTCCTTAATTAGACCCGTCCTTAAAATTAGCATTGTCAATGTCCTGAGACAAGACCGGCCAAAACAGCTGCTCTGTGATGGCAGGACATGTGTTTACTGACAGTCTCCTCAAAAATGTGATCACATTTCAGCAGGGCCGGCGCTATGGGGTGCATTGCACCCATAGACGGACCTCAGTGCACCCCCAGTTGTCTCCTTATATCCCGATGTCTAAATGTTTTGTGCACCCCCGTGGATTGCAGTTTCACCCCTCTGTGTTTTCTCCTGGCGCCGATCCTGCAGTTCAGAGACCCTTAAGAGCTAGGTGGGAGTAAAAATGAACTACTTACAAGCAGGACGTTAAACATTACACATAACACATTACGGTTTGCATCAGCAGTGTGCATTAGTGTTTATAAAGCTGACCTGGTGACTACAAGTACAAGTGTATTCAAATCCTGAGTAAATCACTGTCATTTCATGCTTCAGTAAGGACCTTAACATGAAATACGCCGGTAAGTACGCTAATTATGTACCTCATTCTATATGTAAGTCACCCTGGATAAGTCTACTGATAGATAAGTCTATCAACATTAAATAATAAAACAAAATGTAATAAAGTAATAAGTGCAAATCGAGACATATTGTTTGTAAGTGAGAACATATAAGCATATTTCTTTCTTTTTCTTAAGGGAGCATTTGTTGTGGGCTGCGTTCATAACCAGTAGGTAACAAGTTTTATTCCCCGGTGCGCGACTGCCTTCGTACAATTCAGTAATAGGCTACTTTATGTGCGGTGCTTCATCAAATATCTAGCAGAAGACTAGAGCGCGAAAGAAGCACAGATACCCCTGTATAATGTTTTGGTTTGTAAAGTTTAACGTGTCTTACATTCTCTAAAAATGTTAAGTTAGAAAGCGAAAGAGACGCCAAATTATTAGCTACCTTTAGGTGACTTGTACGGCGCCACCCGCCCCTTTTGACAGCTGATCGGCTCGGTGATACTTAAAGCCGAGCGTTCGCGGATGAACAGCAAGTATGGCTCTGCAAGGGAAGGTGGCTTTGATAACCGGGGGAGCCCAGGGAATTGGGAGAGCAGTCGCTGAAGCGCTGCTCAGGAACGAGTCAAAGGTAAAGCGATCCGGTAACGTTACTGGGATATTTACGCGCGGGTCCAATTTAGAGTTACCGCTGCGTCTGGCATTGCCAGGATTTCACTTCTGAGGAGTTAACTCGTTTGCGCCTCGTTTCATAGACGGTTGCCCGAAGCTTTGAACAGCATGTGTTCCTAATTCGATTTCCATTTCGCTTATGTGTGCTTTCAGGTTGCGCTTGTTGATCTCAATAAACAAGTTGGGGAAGAATGCAAGAAAGTCTTTGATCAAGACTTTGGAGAAGGGAACTGTATTTTTATTCAGTGTGACGTGACGGACAGAGGGAAACTTAAAGGTAAGGTAGCTTCAGTCTTAGGTAGTTTTACTGACGTTGCGTAGGGTTAAGCGCTGTTTAGTGCAACTTTCTGTTCAGCACCATGCGTTGAAAGGAACAGCAAAAATCTTATCAATTTCACGCATTTAATTTAAAACAGCAACAGCAAAACAGGGTTGCATTGTGTGAAAATGAATTGGATACTATAGGCACGACTTTTCGAAACCGCCGCGGGCAATGTCTTTGGAATGTTCTTGGACGTCTCAAACGTCTTCGCTTTTAAAAGACCATTCATCCAACGCTTAGTACAGTCAATGCTTGACTGAGATTTACGCACAACCTAGCCTATTATACTTTACAAACAGGACATATGTCATTTGTTAATAAAACAGCGAAACCCTGTTGAACTTGTTTCCCTTTCTATGGTTCAGGAGTACAGGATTCACTTCACATATTTATGTAAGATTATTCATTTGATTTGTGGAATGTCACCACACGAAGTCAAGTGATAGCCTCGGCGACCTCTGTGGGAGCAGGATGTTTCAAGACTGAAACTAGATCTAATTCTATTTAGGAAATTAATTAATTAAATAAATAAATAAAAATGTGTGCGCAAATCGACGTGACCACGGCAATTATTTTGTGATTGTAGAAGCTTTTGAGAGCACAGTGGAGAAGTTCGGAAAACTGGACATCGTGATTAACAATGCTGGAATCAACAACGAGAAGAACTGGGAAAAAACCATTGAAGTTAACTTGGTAAATTTTTAAAACTTGGTTCTTAAATTATAGGTTGACCAGTTGAAAACCCATTGACTGTGGTGTGCTGTAAACAAATGATTTCACGGTGAAAAAAAAAACATTCCCAGGATAAATTATATCAAAATCAATCCCATGCCAAATTGTCTACTGAAGATGCAGGAGTCAAGCACTTTCTCAGCTTCTCATAAAATTTATTAAGACTCTAAGATATTAACCATGAGGCACCAATAACATGTGACAATGCTACACAACAGAATTGAGCAATGTGCTTGTAATGCAGTCCTTTTGTTTGATTTGAATCTAATTAAGGTCTTTAAAAGTATTTGAATGGTTATATTTGAATACCATGATTTGACTGCAACAAGATGCCAGTGGATCTGAAACTGAAATCAGCTGATGGAGAAGATACTGTGTTCAATACAGCCCTTTCAGTAGAAACCTAAGCTTCTTTTTTTCCTTCCTAGACGTCAGTCATAAAAGGCACCTACCTGGCTCTGGACCATATGAGCAAAGAACATGGCAAAGAAGGGGGTGTGATCATTAATGTCTCGTCTATGGCAGGTAAGTCAATAAAAGTGAGTAGTCAACGCATTAGAGCGGCTGTCAGAACAGCTCGCCGCTGTTGAGTGACACGGGCTTGTAAGGGAAACAGCTGCTGCGTTTCGCAACACACAGTAATGCTTCACCAGAGACGAAAATTTGTGCTCATCTTCGTTAAAGCTTTTTACAACAGCCATGCATTTTCACCCTGGGGAGGTAAGCCTCAGCTTGAATCCCCCCTTTTATTTACTTAACCGGGCACCCGCTGAGAAAATAAGCAAGATAAAGTAATTCCCACCCAGCTTGTTTGAAAAGTGATTAAGCATTTATTTTTGGCACAGGCCTGAAACGTTTCGGGGGACTGCGCATGTTTTACAAGTGTGACGATGGAGTGAGATTGCATGTTAGATAGAAAGAGTGATGATTAAATAGCTTGCACTCGGAGCTGAACTGCACTAATCTTTTTCATCTGTAGTTCAGCTTGTATCGCTAATGAAGGCAACCTCAGTGCACTAAATACAGAGAAACAATATCACAATACTTAGCAGCCGGCAGCTTTACAGTCAGATGGAGGTAATGATTTGACTCAGTGCTGCAACACGACCACTTAACCCTTCATCTTTCAAACTCAAAAAAAAGCATTTCAACCCTCTACACATAATTTACCGTGAACCAATATGTGTTAAATGCAAATAGAAACAGGTCCCTGTGGATAGTGTGTAAAACTGGGTAGAGCTGTGTTGGTTACTGTCTGTGAGATTAGGGGCCTTATAATTAACTAAACAAAAGCAGTTTTTACCACTTTGTACGAGAAGCTGTCTTTCTTGAAAGTGGACCTCACTTTTTCCACTTTTCACTTTTTCTCACTGTTCCTAAAAGCTAAACCTTTTATGTGCCTGGCTGCTCAAACAACTGCAGATTTTAGTCAGTGAGCTGCGGTCCAAGCTGATGCATGTTTAGATCTCTCTGTGTGATGTAAACATGACCTATATTTCAGTTTGTTTGCCTTTTTCTTTCACTTGTTGATTTAATCTACACTTAAAGTGCCTTGTTCTTTGCTTTTAGAGGGCTGCACCCAGACAATGGGACAATGGCCCTGCGTTGACTTTCATTCATTTTCAGGCCCTTATCTGTTGTCTGAAAACCAGAACCATGTGGTCATGAAACTGCTTTTATCAGATACAGAGAGACAAGAGGCTCATTTGCAAAATTTCCTTGCATAGTTGCAATGTCAGTTGCACTCATGCCAGTCATCCCTTATAGGTCAACATTAATGCCACTCAACAGGCAGCCAATAATAAATCAGATCTAGACAGTAAGAACACAAATAATTTATATATGTAGACAAGTGCAAAAATTAATAACTAGCTGTGGGAACTGCTGGGGATTGCTGTTCCTGCAAAACACCTTCTTTCGACATGCTCAGCCTTTGGCTCTCGGGCGTCTATCATAGTCTGAGGCCTGGAAATGTTAAACAACCATCTTCCTCTGCTGGCAAACTGCATGGAGATTTACCATTGATCAGTCTCTCATGACAACCTGAGGTTTCACCCGGCATGTCCTCCTGGAAAACGGCGACAACAACACATGCAAGGGGGCTGCCTTCTCTATACAGCACCTCCGAGTGTGCCAGTTGGCAGGCCTCTCTACCTCTGTAAGAATCCTTTGAAACCTGCAGTATCGGTCTGTGGTCCCGACTGCTGCTCTAGCCATGAACCCGTGGCGTCCTCTGGCAACATTCCCTACTGTATGAAACTGAAATGTAATCGACCGCTTCCCAAAGCGGTTAGCAGGGAGGTTTGCACTATAAACTATGGAAGTTTATTGCTGTTCACAAAACAGCTATTTCTGTGTGTTGTACCACGTGTCCAGAAATAAAATTGTGATTAACAGTTCAAGAGGGCAATCAATCCAACACTTCCTTATTCAAACGGCAAAAGCCCTTTTGCTGTGTTAAATACATTCAGAGCTGTAAATCTCATGGCAAGCATTATGATAAAACCATATTCTTGATAAGGTCTTACAGGAAAAGTGTAGTCTCTGAAGGGCAAGAGTAGTCACCAAGCTCATAATGTGGTTTTAGAAACCAAAGAGAGCTGGACAAAGGAAGAAAGACGTTAGTCCAAAAAGCTGCAGGTTGTTCTGCAAGACAAAAGGTAAGACTTGTTTAAATTCAATAAATAGCGAAAATAGCAATGAGGACAGATTGACTTCTCAGCATTTCACTTCCTCCTTTTCTTTTCCACTTCAGTTTTTTTTTTTTCCTTTTCTGAGACACAGCGGAGTGAACCAAGCCAGCAACTCCACATTTCCTAGAGTTTAGCTACTAGAGTAGAGATCTATCACCCAGTACTCAACCATGCAGAGGCATGCCAAGAAGTTTCCAGATGTCATAAATCAGAAGGAACTACTCCTGTGAACTCAATCTCTTGTAGTGCTTTGTGGACTTCGAGCTGTATCAAAAATACATGACCCCATCCAGATACAGTTTTACAAACTGATAGCAAATCTTATCAGTAACATGCAGTAATGAAATGCTGGATTGCTTCGGCAGCGTGAATGTGAATAGCAGAATGAGAAGCAGTTTGGGCCACTGAGCATGACTGTGTGTGACTCCACTGTCCAGGAAGCTCCCCATATTTACTGTCATTTCCTGGAATATGTTGAATGGTTTGAACTTGCCAAATATCTAGCAGTTTTATTGTCATCAATCATCATCATCATCATTTATTGTAGTATTGCTAGCAAATACAGAGAAATAATACAGTCCCATGACCCCATCCTGATAAAGTTTTGCCCTACAAACCCTCCACATTTAAGAAATTTTATTTACAGCAATGGAAAGTACTTGTCTTAAACCCTTTGCATATCAGTAGGGTGGACTCCTCATGTGAAACCTTGTGAGAGCCCATTAACTGGTTTATCCCCATCACTTAATATTACATTCTGTTTTTTTTTTTTTTTTTTAATTTTCCTGCCAAATATGGTCCTTATGTTTACCTGACAATGCCCAGATTATAATTAATTAGGACTCCTTTTTTTCCCCAAGAAAACAGCTTCCAAGAAAACACAGATGCGGAATTGAATAATTCATTCTACTGAGTCCAATGTGGTTCCTTAACCACTAGGAGAATCTAGCAAAACCATCACCAGCAAAGAGGTGATACCCTCTGCCGCAGCGCTAGCTGGTGCTCCACACATAAAAGAGCAAAAGCATTTCTTTAACTAAAACAAAAAGTTTATTCCAAAGCTTATTTCAAGCTCATTTCAGCAAAACTCTGCAACCAGCCTTAGCAGCACCTCAACCAAACCAGCTGCTCAAAAAGCAGCCCCTACTCGCAAGCTGCATACCTGTGTTTAATGAACATTCAATTGGCCAGGTGGGGCTCGTTAGCCAATGGCTGGCTACCAGACAGAATCGCACACAGGCAGTTACAATCAAGCTGATGGAAGGAGATCTGTTATTTGGAGAGATGGTAGATGGAAACTAATTGAGGATCCTCAAACATTTAACACAGTTTAGAATACAATTAACATGCACTAGTATAATACTAACATATTAACATAATATATTATAACAATAACAATACAACATAATACATTAACATACTAATAATATTGTTAAAGTCAGCAGTTTTGGGACAAGTGAAGGCTCACCTTTGCATTGTCTTTCCCCCTCTCCCAGTTTTTCACACTGGGTGCCAATACCAAAAATCAACGTGTGAAATTTTGGGAGAGGTCCATGGGTGGGCCCAGGAGCACTGACGGAGGCATAGGAGTTGCAGCATTTCCTTTGTTTATGACCACATGTCCACACTTTTCCTGCACCGTGCCACCCACAGAAGAGAATCTGCCCTACTTCTGACCAGATTGCACCCCTCTGGTCACCCATGATTTTAAACGCATCCTAAAGTCACATTATATAGCGCTGGTCATTTTTCACCCACAGTTACGTGCACTCGGCACGCAGAGTGAAGAACGACGGCCCAAAAGGCAAACCGGAAACTGGGTTAGGCCTGGTCAAAGCAGAGCCATGAGCCGGGGACTGAAACAACCAGTGTGATGCAAATTAAATCGGACCGGTGTTTTTTTTTGTGTGTGTCGCTTGAAAAACCCGAGCAAAGATGGCGTGTTGCGGAAAAACCTGCACCACAGGCTATTTCTTTACAATAGCAGAGCTGATTATTTGCTTTTCTTTTGTTTGCCTCCTGTCAGGGTGGTGTCAGGCGTCTCTCTCTCTCTCTCCCTCTCTTGCATTTAATTAATCAAACGTCGCCTTTGTGCGGAGTGTTTGACTTCGGGGAACTCAAACGCAAATGCCACAGGCAAACATACATCAAAGCAGGGGCATGTTTCAATCGCTTAGAAATGAGGGGTTGTGGGAAAAAGAGGGTAGGAAGAGATCTGTTCAGCTCCCCTGCAAAATTATATTTGTTGATGAATGGTTCATTCTAATGTGGCGTCTAATCTCAGTGATCTTCGATTTTATGGATGTTTAATAGAAAATTGTATTCCACAAAGCAATGCTGTTGACACTCAATTGGTAGAAATAAATAGGAATTCAGTTTTTTTAATAAATTTCCATCCAATCACAGCATGAATGTTGCATTGATATAATTACAGCAGTGCTTTGATTTGGCTTGAAGTCCGATGTCACACCTGGTCATGGGCTGAGATTGTTGACCCCTCGTGTAGACATCGTAATCAAGGAAAAGGGAGGTGGTGTGGAGGAGGGATGCCACAAACAGCTGATGCAGAAAGGAAGTGGTGAATAGGATTTTTATAGTCATGGATGGGACTAGTTTGTCTCAGGTTGGTTAATTACTTAGGGATCATCTGTAAATTCTTTTCCTGAATCCTTGATTGGAACTTCAGCAGGTCAAAACGTTCAGTTGTCTTAACTCGCTGTCGCTCTGGATAAGAGTGTTGTTGGCACATGGAATTTTACGTGATGCTACAACTTTCTTATTTCTTCCCTCTGTAAGCTGTCAACCCCACTTTGTACTGCTTTATCACTAGATGTGGATATACATGCTTCCTCAATGCTCAACAATTATGCCAAAAATTTAGAGATATCTCCTGTTGCCTTGTACTCAGAGACCAGGAATGGGGTAAAGCTATGCAAAACAAAATGGGCCATTCCTAGAACATGCCTGTGGGAATGGCAGACAAAACAAACCAAGACGACAGAAAAATGAAGGCAAAGATACAGAATCAGAATGAATGAGGAGGATGACAAAAAAGTCTGCTATGTTACAATTTTTTTTTTTTTTTTTTTTTACTGTATATGAAAATTTTTCATGTAGTTTCGAACAGTGCAGGAATTCTACATTATTTAAAGGGACACATGCAGACAGAAAAGTCCTACAGCCTGTGCATTCTTTGGTCGCAGTGTAAATAAGTCTCGTAATTATGCGTTTTAATCTCCAGCACACAAATGGAAAAAATGAGAAGGGAAAAAGACAGATGTGTTTGATTATACACAAGAGGAGGAATTTTGTTTATGGCTTCTTTCCATTTCCACAGCTTGACAGCAATTTCTCCTCTCCACCTTAGCAGATAACCTTCCCTTGTACCACTGGGAGATGAATACGGCATTGTCTGTGCTTTCATGTAACCTGGTATTAGAACACCATTTATGTTGAATGCTTAAATCCAGCCTCTGACAGCTGGTTTAGCTAAAAAAAAAAAAAAAAAAAAACTGGAATGTAGGTAGACTCGCTGTGTCAAATGTTTGCTGTTCTGGCAGGTTATGTAATGACAGACAGGGCCTTTGCCCCAAATGCCTTATGGAGATTGCCTCATCGCTGTTTTGCTTTTACAAGCAAGAGGAAGCAAACACAGAATTACCGTTGGGGCTGCTTAGTAAACATTGTAGCTTCTTGCACAGGTTTCAAGACCAGGTTAGTGCACAAGATGCAATAAAAGCTGCTGTTGCATAAAGACTTGGGGGGAGACTTCAGCCCTTTCCCAACAGCGTGTGTCTGGTATTTAAAACCAAACAGTGAACCACCTGTGAAAGAAATCACATCACCAAAAAATGGTTTAATAGTTCAGGTTTACCATTCTGTGCTGTAAAATGGAAGCCAACAGCAAAAGGTGTTAGCTTTGTTATGTTCGTAGAGCCCCCTCAGGGCACATATGACCTATCTCTCTGAGAAATGATTAGTAGTTTACCTTACAGGTACCATTTAGCATGTGTGCATTTTTTTTCCTTGAGAGAGGGTCAATATGTGCAGAAAATGAGCCACAAGTTTTTAGTCAGATATACAGTCAAAGCCCAATGGGCCTTACAAGGCTAGCAAATGTTTCTGGTTACCAACCATACAAACCATACAGGTTTCATCATTGAGTGTTTTTTATTTGTGTATTTTATTATTATTATTATTAAAAAGAGTACCAGTCAAAAGTTTGGACACACCTGATAATGGGAAACATGCGTTTAAAGACATTTTGATCTAAAGATGTATGTCTAAATGCTTGAAATTTGTTTCTTAGACAAATATAAATAGTGAAGGTGGTGCCTATGTATGAATTTCTTTCCAAAAATGTCCAAAATTTTTTAAAATATTTTTTTGCTACTTTGAAGAATCTATTGCACACAGTATATATAAATAGATTTATTTAACACTTTTTTGGTCACTGCATAATTCCATTTGCTTTCATTTATACATTTGATGTCTACTTACTACTTACTATTATTACTATTATTACTATTAATCAAAAATGTGGAAAATAGTAAAAATAAAGACTAAAAGTTGTATCCAAACTTTTGACTGGTACTGTAGCAAACAGTCATACTGTACTACTTGAAATTTTATTGACTAGGAGCTTGCATGGAGCTTGGATGACTTAGTCTGATAAATACACAAAATGATACAAAACGCACTGTGTGGTGAATGCAGTCGCAGAAAGTGGCTTCACACTCTGTGAATTCCTGGACAGAGCTCCACTCTAAACAGTTATGACAGCCAGTGGATTTTGTTGTTTATTCAAAATAACTGAAGTGAAGCCTGTTGCCTCAAAGGGATCAGAGTTTTTTCCATAACAAGGATAGTGAGTCTCATTACTGTTGGTCTTCCAGGCCCTGAATTTTGCCTTCAAACAGAGGTGAAGCAACTCTTAGTGGCCTTAGGGTGATTTAGACCACCCTCTGGATATATCATTAGCAAGAGGGAAAAGGTGTGGGAAATGAGTTTTTGTTAAACCCTTGGCTGAATACCTCCAGCTTGGGTTAAACATCAGCCGCACTGTCTGCACTATGAGGGCAAATTGGGGTGCATCTAAATTCTGATGACACGCATGAAAGGTCTCCAAACCTGTCCAACTGCAGACACCGCCTGCAGTAATTCCTTAATCCCCTGCACTCGGAGGTGCTGATTCCTTTTTGAAAATATATCTGAAACGATAGATTCAGCGTCTGTCACAGTACTGTGGAAGTGTAAAATGCCAAGCACTTTGTCAGGAGTCGCAGATTGGATTATAAAGAAAACCATATCCTTCATCAAATCATCTTTGCTGCGCTCCTGAAAATGATCAATGCATAGATCAATGCACAGGTGGAGAGGTCTCTGTTTGCCAATGTTTGATGCATATTTTATAGGCCTTTATTGTGTTTAATGACTGCCCTTTAAATGGAATAGGCTGCATGGATGTTTATGGAAACTTGACAATCGGAGGACTTTAATTAGATATCTGTGATCACAGCATAAGTCATTTGTGATTCCTGTATGATTTTTTTTATTTCAGCTTTCCTGAGTTCCCCACATCAGCCTGTGTACACAGCCACCAAGCACGGAGTGATTGGATTCACCAGAGCCATGGCTGTGAGTTTGCCCTCCGTGTGCTTACAGTATGTACGTACACACACATATGCTCCTGACGTGTGATGAGCTGAGAGTGTACATTAGGTTAAAGGTATTATTTGTGTCCGCTAAATTGAGCACTTCCAAGTTAAAAGTTCCGTTCCCTTTTTAAAATATATATTTCTGTGTAAATCGCGCCTGTATTATATCCACTGCGTCACCTCAGATAAAGCTTTCTGATGAAAGAGGAGGAAGAAGAGCAATGTCTGTCTGCTGTTCTGGCAAATTGCCGTCATAACCACTGATAGAACCGAACAAGATGAGGTTAAGATTTCCCCTCGATTGGATGTGGTTCAGCATGCCGACACCAATCGAAATGGCGGGACCAAATGGCCTTTCTCCCCGGGCGGGGGCGATTAATCCCACGACATAATGTAACTGCTGTACGTCTTGTGTTAGTAATCATTTGTTAGTAGATGGGTCAAAACTGCCACTGGGCCGCACCTTTTGTATCTGAAATTCCCGGCGAATTTCTTTTGGTTTCTGCTGTGTCTTTATCTCATGTGCCGATCTGATGTTTGCACAAAGGCGTGTAAATGAGGGAAGCAACACAATCTAAAGCAGGCGCTTCCCTGCGTCTTTACAGCAGCTGAGGACCTTGTATTAGTACAGCCTGCAAGACTTATTTATTCCTCATCACACAAACGAAGACAGTTGTGCAGGTTTAAAATTGAAGAACTGCTGTTGTCAGGCCCAATATAACACAAATGCACAGATGAGTAATGATTGTCTGAAGTACCAAGATGTCCCTATGTACACTATTCGCCGTCTCTACTTTACTCTTTAAAATCTAGATTCGGTCCCTGGCCCAAGATGTTCCAGCACTGCAACTCCACTCCGCAGTAACTTAAACAGCAACTGGCACCGCTCAGCTGAAAGGAGAGGGAATAAAGAGTGTCTAGTTTCCCCAGTAATTCAAGCTCTGCTGTGATTAGCCATAGTTTGCTATCAGCAGGCAACTACATTAATGAAAAATCTTCATTAAAAATGATTATTCAGTAGATATTAATACAATCCATGTAATCATATGTGAAGCTTGCATTTGATGTGGTTTTGGTGGTGCTTTGTTTGGCTTGGAGTTTGACAAGGAGACTGCATCTGGCCATGGGCCGAGATCGTTCATAGATATCATAAACAGCGAACAGAAAGGGGGAGGTAGGGTGAACAGCTAACACAGAAAAGAAGTGGCAAGTTTGATTTCATAGCTGTGGACAGGACCGGTTTGTCTAGGTTTGGTTAATTGCATAGGGACTGTCTGTAAATTCTCCTCCCAAATCAACTCCCAAATTATCTGCAACTTCAGTTATTAAAATTCAAATCTTTTGGCACACTGCCAATGTCAGTAAAATGGAATTATTCTGCTGGCAATCTCTGAGACATCACCATAAGCGTACATGGTACCTCGAGATTGGCAATGGTAACTTGAGTGGAACTGCCAATCTCTGTCCAATCCATATCCATTAAAACGGTTTGTGATATCTAATCCAAAAAGAATGGAAGGTTGTCATTGGAAGGGGATAATTCCCTTATCTAGGCTGTAGGTAAAAAAAAAAAAAAAAAACATGCACATGGATGAAAAAATTCTTGTGACTACAAAATATCCACACTAGAGGTTTTTTGAATTGTTCTATTTAAACAGGCTAAGGTCCAACATTTCAGCATCCCCGCTTCGTCAGTGAAAAGCTCTTTTATTCTTTGTGGCACTGGATTTCAGCAAACAAAATGCTGTGTAGCATTCCAGAAAGATATTTAAAGGAGGTGCAGTTCCAAGGCAGAGGCTGTGGAGTAACTCTGAACTAGCTCAGGACTTCACCTCCCATCATTCCCCTATGCAAAGCATTTGTCTGCTGAAATTATCCCCCTTTTACACTTTTTATTTCTCTTTGAGCACAGTGCACTCTTTGCTCTTATTGGTCTAAGCACCCCCATGTGACACATCAGGACCAATCACTGGCACATGTGGATTGTATGTAAGGACAAAAGCAGCCCACCTGATGCCTTGATTTAACAGGATGCCGCTGAGCAAGAAGACTATGGCGTTAGGATCAATGCACTGTGCCCGGCCTTTGTGGACACCCCCCTCCTCCAGTCCATTGAGCAAGAGGACAACATGGGGAAATTCGTCAAGTTCAAGGACGAGCTGAAGCAGAAAATGCACAAGTTTGGAGTACTGAAGTAAGTGTAATCTGCCTTATTATTATTGCTGATATTAGGGGTCTAAGAATCAAAGTTTCTGGAGTCCAGTTGTTACTTTGGGCAAGTTGTCTAAAAATTAGATTACATTATTGTCATTTAGCAGATGCTCTTATTCAGAGCTACTTACATTTATTTAGAGGTTTATTTTTTTACATGTTATCCATTTATACAGCTGGATATTTCGGGAAAGCAATTGTGGGTTAACTACCTTGCCGAAGGGTACAACAGCAGCGCCCCAGTGGGGAATTGAACCTGCAACCTTTTGGTTACAAGGCCTGCTCCTTACCACCTAGCTACACTGCCACCATAGCCATAACCACCATCGCCATAAACGTAAAGTTGTGCCTGGTCACAAATTTCGGTTTACAGTGTTATGTCCATCATCTTGGCATTTACATGCCCCTGTGGCCATTTTCCAAAAGTCAAAAGTGCGTCATTGAATTGGATGACTTATGAGCACTACCATAGAGCAGCGTATGTATAGCACTTGTCTGGGCACACTGCCCACCTACACTCAAAAGATGAGTAAGACCCATAGTTTTCACCTCAGCCCAACAGCTTCTGACTCTGAACCTTTCATAAGGTAAGTGAAAGTGGGGTCCTCTTTGCGGAGAGAGGTGTTCTGACATCACAGGGTTTCTAAGCTGTGCTCTCCCCTGAGCTGGTTAGCCGAAGCCCTGCGTCGTTACTGAGCGGCGTTTCACCGAGCGGCAGGAAAGCGGACGTGTTTGAGCACTGAGCGCGTGCGAGTCATGGGTAGAAAAGAGTCAGACAGCGCTCGTGGCCTTATCAGTGCTTTGCGGCGTGTAGAGAAGCTGGCCACCACTTCTCTCATAAATGAGCCATAAAAAAAAGTTAAAAACCAATAATTTATTTTAAAATCCAAACAGACAAAGAAACCAGCCTATACAAGCCCACAGCAGGGACAAAGTGAACCTTTCTCCTGCTCTCAAGCCACACCTGTATTTAAACCACTTCCCGTTAGTCAGGTGTGGCTCGTTACCCAATAGGCTGGATCCCCAACAAATTGCCAACATGTGCACGTAATTAACAAATGATTGATACACAACTGACAGTTAACAATTAGCATTTAGTCCAAGGAGGAAGCGGTGAAGGCTCTCCTTCACACGGCGGCTGTGCAGTGCTGTCTTCAGCCTCTCTGGGGGGAGGGGGGTGGAGGCGATGTTAGCATTCTTTCCTCTTCCACTCCCTTAACGAAGTCCTCGATAGAGAGCTCAGATGACATCACCACGGCGATGCCTTTCTCCTCGCGTGTTTGCTCCCAGCCCACACAGTAACGATCTTACTCTGCTGTTTCGCTGTGTACCCTTCTTTCCTCGGGGGCCTGGAGATCTTGAGATGGGCCACCGGATCACGGCGGTTTCGTTACGAAGCTGCTTGCACACAACTTGCAGCCGCATCTACAGTGTTTGACAAAATGCGTTCAAACACTTGTGATTACTGAGCCATCATCTTCAGTGGCTATCACACAAAATCAAATCTGAGCTTTGGATGTCGTAACCCGTTTCTCAGAGTTGTGCTTGATGCAGATAACTTCCTGCACAAACTATCTTGCAATTCAGATGTCATTGTCGCTTACCCTGCCAACAATCCAGAGCCAGGTTTCTGTTAGTGTAAACCAGAAAAGCTATTCCGAATTAGGTGTCAGCAATTACAACCAACAACAATGAAAATACTTGAATATAATGAATGTGACTGAGGCTACCAAATGTTGCTGAGCCAGTGTGTGTGGTTAGCGGGGTTGATGACACATTTTCTTTGAAGTTTGTGTTCAAACGCTTAACTGCCTTTACACTTTGGAGTCACACTTTAAAGACTATGCTTATAATGTGAGAAAACATTTAACACATATGCTCATAATTATAAAATTAAGTATGACTTTGGCTGATGGGAATTTGCTAAATTGTAGTTGTTATACTCATCCATTAATTCAAAACAACAAAAGTGAAGTGTGAGAAATGCATTTTTTAATTTCTAAGTAGTTTCACAATGAAATTGTACCATTATTAGCTGTCAACTATCTGGTCACTGTCTTTTATAATGGCTTTAATTGGTCAGAATTAATAGACATCAATGTATTTGTCAGTAGTATGGGTTTGTTTTTTTCTTCAGAGAATAGCATTAGGTGGACTTTAAACTATTTGGACTACAGCCCAATCGGGATGGAAGTCCTTCAGAGTGCCAGGATAAGATTGTTAGGCATGAGAGAAGACTTCCTCACGTCTCTGAGGTCAGGGCTCGACTTCCTG
This sequence comes from Megalops cyprinoides, assembly GCF_013368585.1. Lineage (NCBI taxonomy): Eukaryota > Metazoa > Chordata > Actinopteri > Elopiformes > Megalopidae > Megalops > Megalops cyprinoides. The sequence goes on from NC_050604.1 coordinate 22,564,177, forward strand.
TCGTGCAGGGTCAGAGGGACAGAGCGTTTCTGGACATGACGGTCACTGTCTGGCTTCTGTCTTTTTTATTTTCTTTCAGACCGTCGCTGATCGCCGAGGGGATGCTGAGACTCATAACCGACAGCAGCCTGAACGGGGCCATCATGAAGATAACCTGCTCCAAAGGGATTCACTTCCACACCTACGAGCCGCTGTCAGCCTGAGCCTCCACAGCGCCCCCTGGTGCTAATCCAACCACCTTGCGTTTTGTCCTTAAAACCGAGAAACATTATAAAGCAGGTATTTTGTACGTGGTGGTTTTTTTTTTTTTTTTTTTTCTTTTGCTTGTTACCCGCCCAACCGGTCTTAATTCATTTCATGAAGTCATGACTCATATAGTGACCGTGAGGAGACAGCACGTTGGCCAGGTAGGAGAGCATGTTCCTCAAAGAGAGAGTGAAGGATGGTCCAGCCATGCTGTCAGATTCAGTTGCAGCCTTGGTTTAAAAGCAAAACAAACAGAAACTGTCCTCTGTTAAGCGCCACGCGAGAAGTGACTGGTACTGGATCTGCCCATGCTGTCTTTTCTATTATGAAATGTGTAGAAGGATATTTTAATGAAATATGTTGCATTTGCATAATCATTTTTTCTTGATATTTATTGATCTCAGTGAATGTCCAGATTACCATATATTACTTTAGCATCCTGCCCAAGTCATCAGTGGAAAGGTGTAACATAATACCAAATGAAATGAATTAAAACGCTCCAAAATGGCCAATATATTGAGATCTCACTGGCATATAAAGCCATCATACAGGATCCTTTGAAAGTATACTTTTTAGATGTTTTTATTGTAACCATAACGATGAACCTGTAAATCAGAGACAAACCGTTTGATGTCCATGATTTTGTTGTGCTATTTTGTACGTCTCAGTCTGAAATAAATGATATTCACTGCATGAACTGGTAGTTTTTTTTATAAAGGTATTCCCCAGTGCTAGACCGGGGCCAGGGAGAGAGCACAGAGGTGCGTAAATGCACCGGCGCCACGGGGGCCTGGCGGGAGGCGTGAGGAGCGTCGGCAGCGCGTCAAAGGGCTCCCTGCAGTGAAAGTGTGTGACGGGAAGCCATGTGCCCCCTCTGTGCAGAAACACGGCCATTCTCACACAGAGGACATGCCAGGAGTGCACAGCTCCGCTCCGTCACCACACAGCTGTGTTTACCGTCGCTCACCAGGGAGGGGTGTGTGTGTGTGTGTGTGTGTGCGCGCACGCGTGTGTGCGTGTGCATGTGCGTGTGCGTGTGCGTGTGTGTGTGTGTGTGTGTGTGCGTGCGCGTGTGTGTGTGCGTGTGCGCGTGCACGTGTGCGTGTGTGTGTGTGGTGATCCACCTTCTTCACAGGGTACAGTCAGGTGAAGCACATTACCTATAATCCCCTTTTGTCTGAACCTGCAGAGTCTGAATGAGACCTATGCTAGGTGTCTGGGTGAGGACGTCCTAAAGTCCTTCTACCTCGTCCATTTACCCTCTGTTTTTAAACTTACTATTTAATGTCTAATGAAGAAGGCTCAATTCAGCCCAACCACAAACTATTTGCACCTGAACTTGAAATATCAAATGTAAGCATGTCTTTCAATTGTATTTTTATGTCTCATTTCTTTATATATGCATATCTCTACATATATTTCTGCTAGCTGCCAAATTTATGCTGGAAGGCAAACAAAAAGACTGTTAAACCTATCACTTCAATTGAATTAAGCACCTTTATTATTGACACAGGAGGAACCTGCAATGCAAGCATTTTATTTCTCATGACTCTTAAGGGCACCTACAGTGCCTAAGTCAAAAGGTACAGTTCATTTATAAGTATTAAAATACATATCTTTTAGTTGTCAGTTTTTGTAAGCTGACTTTTTTGGTTTGCATTTCACATATTAAACGAATGGTTCTCCCTTCGGCCGCACTCATTTTCACCAAGTACACCTGAGTGAACCTCTTCCCTCAGAGTGGTCACTGTGACCTCAAGGGAAGGCAGCCAAAGAAGCTGGGCGTCAGTCAGTCACAGATCCTTATAAAGCCATGGGCATGTTTGTGTCGGACCTCCTTCGAGTCTCAAGAGCCCACGCTTCCTCTTAATTTACGCAGAGTATGAGAACAGGTCCTGTCAGCCTCACACCCAGGCACGCTCGCGTTTTCCTCCGGGCAAATTACGCCTTCATCTGTAGGACTTTGACGTCACATTAGGAAACTAATAAAGACGTCCCTGAGGGGAAGGCCAAATTTGTTCCACAGAGTGATTTATTCTGTGGAAGTCTTGGCCGTGCGGCACGCAGGCTGTATTTCCTGCCTTGTTGGAAGGGTTGCGTGTAGCTGACGTGAAAATGAAAATGTCCGAGCAGCCGGTACACGCTGGGACACGCTAAAACAGTATGCCAGGATGGGCCAAAGCCCAGAGGAAATCTTTATTGGGGGCAAATGATGGTAGAGTCAGGCTTAATGAACCCTGTAATGCCTGGAGTTAACATATACTGTCAATCATTGATTGGGATTCCCTCTATAGCAAAGCACTATGATTGGTTGAAATCATTGAGTCACTGACAAAGCATGATGGCTCCGCCCATTCTGGTGTTCATGAGGCCTCACACTCCTGATCTATATGAAACCCAGAAATGAAGACTATATATTTTATTATGGCAATTCATATGGCAAATATTATAAATATATTCATTACTAAAATTTAACACATATATTGAATATTGCGCAATGTGTGATTTTGCACTACATCCTACAGCATATCTGTAAAACTACATACATATATCAAAATGGCAAAATATATCTTCTAATTCCTCTGGTATAATTGAATCTATATGTATAGTCTATCTATAGGCATAGTTTTTGCTTTGAAAAGTATATTACTTCTTCATATGGAAAGATGGAGTGAGCACAGATTCATGATAGTGCTTTAACTGACATCATTGAGAAAGAAAAAATGATGACCAGAAGAGGATCTCCTTGCAGAGTGGTGTTCCCTTATATGAAGCATAGACAGAGTATTATGGGCTGCTGTTGCACAAGATTAGGTTTCCGTGGAGCTGAATTCCATCAATTAGCTAAGAGACATCTTGAATCTCAGGCTGTCTTATCTTGGAGTGTGTTGCTGCAGGTATCTCTCTGAAAAGAGCCTCACCAGAATGGCCACAATCCTGACAACACCCAAGGAACACTTTAGCTGTAGATATTTGTCATTTACAATGCTTACTTCCTCAGCATGTGTAACCTTGCCGAAATAGCTTATAGTTGTCCTGTGTTTATATAGCTAGTTATTTTACTAAGGCAAGTCAGGTTATGATTCTTGCCTAAGGGTACAATCACAGAGCCCAACCCAAACCAGTGGGTAATTTTTGTTATTACTAAACAGATTAGTCATGGATATGCATGTTTCATTGTTCAAATGAAATCAAAGCAAAGTTCAAATCTCAGTCTGTGAGTACATAGAAGTATCTGGTACATGCCCAGTCAACCAATGGGAAGCGGTTCTGTAGCTCTAAGAGGCAATGTTTTAATTTTTCTAGGTGCTAAATGGGTGGAATTATAACGTACTTATGAGATGGTCTTCAGTTGTCATTCTATAAAAAATGGGGCAGTCCTGTGACATAAATGATTATGCTCATGGTGTGAAATTCCTTGGAAATATTTGAAGTATGAGCAATTATTTGTTCAAGGTTTTCCTCTGCAAACTGACAACGCAGAACATCTTACTATGCCTGGACTCCATACGATTCACTTCAAAAGCCATTGGGGGAGAGCTCTTTAATGTTTTTAGCTACCCAAAACCACGCCCACCCTGGACAAACCTTTACACAATTTGTCAACTTACCCTGACAACGTGGTGCATCTTGTGCTGCCAGCTTGCCAAGTAACACAGGCAATGGTGTTTTTTATCACCGATTTCCACTCTTTCCTTCTCTCTGACTTGTGAGGTCATCCCTGTGTGTGATAGAGAGAGAGAGAGAGAGGCTGAGAGAGGAAAGAGGGAGAGAGGACCCACTGTGTTTTAATCCGGCCTGGACTGTGAACTGAGTCACCAGCAAATGGGGAGTCCGTCCTTGAGTGTTCCATGATTCATTACATAACAAGGCCAGCAGCAAAAGCATCCCGGGCAGTGTGTGTGAACGTGAGCTGACATGTGTGTGTGTGTGTGTGCGCGTGTGTGTGTAAGAGTGTGTGTGAATGTGTGTGTGTGTGTGCAGCAGGCGTGTGTGTGTGTGTGTGTGTGTGTGTGTGTGTGTGTGTGTGTGTGTGTGTGTGTGTGTGTGTGTGTGCGTGCGTGTGTGTGTGTGCGTGTGTGTGTGTGTGTGCGTGTGTGTGTGTGTGTGAGTGTGTGTGTGTGTGTGTGTGTGTGTGTGTGTGTGTGTGTGTGTGTGTGTGTGTGCATGTGTGTGTGTGTGTATGCAGCGAGCGGACGTGTGTGTGTGTGTGTATGAGTGTGTGTGTGTGTGTGTGTGTGTGTGTGTGTGTGTGTGTGTGTGTGTGATTCTGAGGAAGCTCGCTGGGAGCAGAGGGATGACGCCAGACGTGGTCGCGTCTGACCCACTAAACAACACCCCCAGCTGACACCGCGTGCAGAGTGAGACAGCGCCACCTGGTGGTCTCCCCCCACCCCCCAAATCAGCTCCACTGACATCTGTGAGACACAGCAGAGCCCCATGAATTCCTTTATCCCCCAGTGATCCAAACATTTACTTGTGTAATATCTAATCTCATTTCAACACACTGCTAATGTAGCTGGGAATGCAAAAAGAAAGAGTTGCTGTGAAGCTGAAACAGTACGTGTTGCCCAGCCCCCCTGCAGTGAATGATTTGGAGGAGGTGTAGCTCTACGTTTGGGCGCCTCTCTCTCCAGAGCTGTGTTGGAGCTGGCAGGAGATTCGCGTCTATTCATTTGGCATTTAAAAAATAAAAATGGATTTTGTCATTGTTTACAGTGACAATCTTCTTAACCTACATAGCTGCGCAGGTTGCAGTGAGCCGCACGCTGCATCAGGTGAACGTTGCTACGTGAGGCGATGTGATCCAGGCCAACACGTGGGCGGCCGCAGCGCAAACAGATGGGACCATGTGAACAGAGAGCCGGGAGCGGCAGGGAGTGTGAAGTTACCACGAAAACCCCCAGAGAGCCTCGCAGACGCAGAACGCAGGCCTCTCAGGTGTGCGTGATACAGATCTCCTCTTGGATGGTGTCACTACAGCTGCTGGTCTGAAACACAGGTGTTCATTCCTCCTGCTTCCCTAGGGCCTCTCCCGGTACTCCCCGTCAAAACCCGAAAGGTCACGTGAAATTATGTCAAAGACAACGTCTCCCTTCATTCTTTGTAACGCATGCTTGCTGCATTGATCTGGAACCACTTCCTGGACCTCAGCGACTTCTCTCTCATGGTCACGAGTCATACCCTTCCCTGTAGGGGAAATCCTTGTGGCTTACAGCCCTTGCGGGTCTTTGCAGAGTGAAGCGATTTTGGCTTTGCTGTTAAGTGCCCCAATGTGACCTTCAAAGGCGTGTATTTGTTAATGCAGCGCCCTTATCAGATGAAAGAGGCAGCCGGTACACTGAGCCAGATAAAAGCTCTCAGGTGGGTTCGTAGAAGAGCTCAGGAAATCGCATTCCAAACGTACCGAAACCGTGGAAACAATCATTCATCTGATAAGCGAGTACCATCAAAAGAATGCCATCTGCAAAGTGAAAACCGGAAAAAAAAAAAGAACTCAGACCCCAGGCCTCACAAATACTACACGGCAGCGCTGTCAGTGGAGGTGCAGCGGTGTAGTAATGTAGTGATTTCCCTGCATATTCTGGCGCAGCTGAGATTAAGGAAGCGGGATTACAGGTCACCCCTGACACAGAGGACGTGGGAGGTCCGAGAGGAGTTCATTCCTACCCCTGGCTTAATGAGAGAGTCGGTCATGCGCTGTTGGAGCTGCCAGAGCCGTGGTCAGAGCAAAGACAAATCCCCCTTCTCAAAGAGCTCAAAGCAGCTCAGATCAATGGTTCTGAACGGGTGGTTGCTGCCTCCGAGGGGGCTCTGATGGAGGGATCGGGCCCAGTGCTTTCCCCCCTGCCTGACGGCCCACGTCTGAGACCTGATCAAACCAAACCCAATCCCGCTTTTTTACAGACAGTGCAATTTAACAATCCAATTATGGGGTGTACTGTCTTCAAATTAATTAATGAATTCATTACATTTTAGCATATAGTGGAAACCCAGAACATCGGTCCCTGTCCCTCTCTTTAAAAAATGATCGAGTCAGAGTCATGACTCATGGAAAAGAGTTGGGGGGGGGGGGGGGGAGTGCAAATTAATAAACAAAATTAACATACTGAACACAGATGCTCATTTAATAGATTAAAGCCGTGATGAGTGCTGCTGCCTGCTGTTCTGGATTCAGTGATAAGCGCATTAGAAGCAGAGGTACACAAAGAGTAATGGATACGAGCCCTGAAGATTTCCCAGGATTACTGCTCCCTCATAATTGTCTTAATTACATGCATTTGCTATGCGTTTGAGTCAATGGGTGGGTGTCGTCTTGTACAATAGCTCTCTTCGTTACCCTCTGCTTTGAAGTTCACATATCCCTCAGGTTTCAAACCGCCATTCCCTGTGAATAGCGTGAATTTTCAGCACACGTGTGATTGGATCCTTAAAGGACCTCTCACACACCTCACACACCCATTAGGACTTAGGAATAACACAGCCTATACACAATTTCCTCTGCTCGCTCTGACCGCAATGTGCTCGACTTTGAGTGATACAGTTAGTAAAGTGCTGGCTTTTTCTTTTGACTTACCTTTAGGTATTCAGATTTAATGAGCTTAGGAATCGCTATAGTTGAAAGTTGCCATGTTAACTCCTTATATGGCTATTTGCTTGTGTTGTACTCTGCCTCACTTGTAAGTCGCTTTGGATAAAAGCATCTACCAAATGAATGAATGTAAATGTAGATGCAAACGTACTGTAGGTCAAAGCTCCTTGTGATTAGATTGAATTAAGACTGAAGTAAATTAAGTCTCTGTTAAAACCCCTGGAGAGCTAAGAAGATCTCAGTTTTCGTTCCCCCCTCGGCACACCTCACGCACAGGGGTGAGAAGCCTCCCTCAGCAGTGCTACGGGGCGGGCGTGAAGCCGCTACTCTGGAAGCGCTAACACGCTTACTCCTTCCTCTCTTTCACCACTTTTTCCACACAGCTTTTTGTCCTGCAGAGGGCATCGGGTGGTTATGGAAACAGAGCGGACGGCGTTAGCGCCCGTAGGCTGCTGACCAGAGGAAGTTCACAAACAGTTGGTTATTGTTAAGGAGGGAGTCCAAAATGGGAGATAAGAGGGGGGTTAGTTCATATATTTGTGCGAACTATGGTGGGAAAGCACACAATGTTCCGTGCGCAGCCTATTCCAGCGTCGCGGAGTTGAATATATCTTCAATGTAAATAAACGGGAGGGCACGATTTGGTTCATTGTCTCGTGAACTCTGTAAACCCAGGCTTGGCAGACATGCTCCAAAACTTTATCTTCCGTGAGAGTTAGAGGGGTATAAGTGAGCTTACTAAAACAGAGTGGTTAGATCTCTGGGGAGAACGTGGCATAAATATGGCTAAATCTACAGGTGCATTCATCGAGCGTCTTTATTAGAAATCTGGGAAATTTGGAACTTGGGAAAATTACCCTTGTCAGAGCTCTGTAATACAATTCACAATTAAACACAATGTAAAGAATGAATGAATGCTCTGTTGTTGAACAGTGATGAATGATGAGGCATGACTTCTTCAGTCCAGTGCCTGTGTTTCTGTCCGTGCCCCTACCACAGGTAGCTGGAGATCTCATCAGCTGAGGGTTTATTTTTGAACAACATCTCTGAGTGGCCCCAGCGCTCACAAATGTGCTCATTCTGACTGATAAGATGTTATTGTATGACTTCCCATAGGCCAATGAAAACTTCTGAGGAATGAGGCCTTGGCTCCGGGCCTAAAATAACAGCTTGGCTCCTATTGGAAAGACCAAAAAAAAGCGGGAGACTGAAGAAAGTTTGTAATCAGGAATTTGGAACAGAACTTATTTAATTGTATTGTTCAAAGATAACACGGAGAGAACTCATGGATGACTATTTTTCTTCTCATGGTGTAATTTACATTATTGTGTTACTAGACAATAGATTTTGCAGTGGGGTGAAACACTAACATCACCAGCTTCCATAAACAATATAATCAACCACTGCATTTTCAAACTACAGAAAATAGTATTCAACTTCAGTATAGTTTGGGTTAGCATGCAACACTCAGTTCTCTACTGATGGAGAATGGGAGCGGTCATTTTCCAGTCGCGGATTTGTTCAAAGGGCAAGTGTGATTAGTGAAAATCAAGTAATTTGGGTGGACAGGGCAAGTTATGAACAGTGCATATCCAGGTAGTCTGGGTAAAACACAGTCAAACATGAACAGTGAATATTCGGATATTCAGGTAGTTTGCGTACACAGGACAAGGTGTGTGCTCCTTTGCCTGGACTGAGGGCTGTAGTCTCCTGCTGCAGCCCGAGCAGTTCTTTCTTTTTTTTTTTTTTTGGTCATCCATCACAAAGTCTCATTATCATGACTGATTGCCTTAATTAGCGGTGCAGCGAGCGGACTCCCGGGCTCCCCGGGCCTCCACCAGTCAGGAAGGTAAAGAGTTCAGTGACATGCTTGAGGTCCGGCTAATTAGGACAAAAATGAGGTTTAATGCAGTTCGGAACACGGTCCTGCCGGAGCGGCGGGGGGGCGGGGGCCCTGGGGGGGAAGCGGGGGAACCGGAGAACCAGCGCGGCCTGGATCCGGGTCCGACCGGGGCGGCCGCTGTTTTTTTCCGCTGCCCACTCGCCTCCCGCCGCTCACGGCTGTCGTGATTGATGGCGGCCTGCGAACGGGAGAACCCGGAGTCGGAGGCAGCGGGAACGACGCGGCCATGCGCTGCGGTCCCAATCAGGAGGCGCTAATGACACTCTGGCCCTGGCTCAGCCACAGACTCATTTTCTGCTGTTACTATTAATGCTCCTATTATTGCGAGCAGTCCCCCCCCACTGAGCATGGAGTGCCCCTGAGCTCTCTTACAACACATTGTAATTACAGCATGAATCATAATTTTGGCAGAGAAAGCTCCGGGTAGCTGCACTTGCATAAAACTCGAGAGTAACAGACGATGGGACAAATTTGCTATTTTTACAGCTGGGTCCTATTGGCAAACTCGGAGTGGCCAGCAGTCCCTTCGGCGTGACTGTGCAGACTTGTGCTCCGTCTTCCATTTGCCACAGAATCAGACATGCACTTTGCTTGCAGCTACCAGTATTCATTCTGCGTACAGGAACCGAGAGGGCAGTCTGAGTCCTCTCGGAGAAGCAAAGCGAAAATGGCATCTGCCAGGCTGCTGCACACAGGCTCTCTCATTACTAAGCAAAAAGGCTTTGGCTCAATAACCCCAGGACACACTGCATTAATGTATTTACTCTGAGTAGTGGTGAGAAGTGATGGGCTAACAAAGGAAGGACGGAATAACAGGCTAACTTCACAAAGGGGGACAGAATCACAGGCCAGCATCACAAAGGGAGACGGAATCACAGGCTAGCATCACAAAGGAGAATGGGATCACACGCTAACATCACAAAAAGGGATGGAATCACAGGCTAGCATCACAAAGGGGTATGGAATCAATTTCATTCATTACAGGCCCAGCAGCGTCACAGTGCAGCTCCCACTCAATAACATCGGCATGAAAAGTGCATCGACTTCTGAGCCACATTTCTCCATTCCTCTACCACATTCCCCAGTGGGTGGTGATGATTCGCCTAGCTCTGATATGTCCTTACTCCTTAACAGTGTTGCAATCATATTTCATAGCCCATACGGCACTAAACATATTTTCAATCCATGAAAATGCCTAAGGTAGATATGGGAATTGCCCTCCATTTTTTTAAATGCTGGTTTATTCTAGTTTCTTCTATTGCTAGTTTCTTCCCTCAACCATTCAATTTAAAGACAGTGCAACGTCTCATAAACACGCATAGATCATGGAAGAACAAACATTAAAATGCCTCAGCAAATATACAGTAGGAAACGGAGAAGCAAAAAACATATCTAACCTGTGCAATTATCATGATATACCCTAGACATTTCAGACTACAGACAGCCTTCTGACAGCCAGACGTGGACCAATGGGGTTCTGTCAAGAGCCAAAGAGCTTGTCCTGTCTGCTGTATGGTCTTATTTGGGTAGAAAACTCCCAGAGGGCCTGCCAGTCTTCCCAATCAATCTCAGTCAATCCTCTGTACCCATTTAACATGATCCGCACTGAGGTTCAACCTTTCTACCAGGGTCAGGGTGACTGCCCGCCAGCTCAACACAGCAAGCCTTACGCCAGATCCTTGAGCATACTTAACCCATCTCGGTACTGAAGATAGCCCACTGTCAGGGAATGTTATGGCAAGTTTTCATAGGCTGACAATACTAACGTGTTTTCATAGAAAACTATTATATAAACGTGGAATTCCACTAAGTTAAGGGTGCTGTTTGAAAGCAACACTAATCTAGACAGAATGTTCTAGAATGTTGGAATGTGCAGACAACACAGTACTTCCCTCAGGAACCTAGACTGTGTTGTCTCCATTAGAGCAGCTCTGTGTTTAAATAGATGGGCGTAAGCTCCAAAGATGGAATTTGAAGCAAAGGACACAGAGACAGAACTTGCACTGTAAAGTACAGTGTTCAAAATCAAGGATGAAGACAACCACACCAGTGTGGTGTCATTATTATTGCAGATCTGAAAGGGGTAATTATGCTTGTGTATTCTGCTAGTCCGAGCACAGGTGTGCTGTCATGGTCGTGAGACGCAGTGATCACCAGTCACTTTAAACAATTAATTCCTGGGTTTTCTGACTAATCAATTACTCTGCCTTTCTGAATAATCAATTACATGCTCTGTGAGTGATCAATTATTTCCCCAAAACAATCAATCACAGAACGCCGAAAACCATGAAGCGAGCCTTGTAATTTATTCAATTATACAGTCGATCGCGCAGACAGTAAGGATGATCCAATTAAGACCCACCACTCACTGAAGACGAAGCCGAAAACAAGTTACTGACTGCACGACTCCTCTGTGAATATTCTGCATGCAATTTCAGTAAAGTAAGATTGATTTGAAAGGTCTAACGTCATTTGCAATGAAAATATATTTACTTAATGTGCTTTAAAATGGGCAGTCAGGTGCTACATGTACTTTCCCTCTAGATTTGATGTAGAAATACCATCAACTAATTTACAGTGCCTCTCCTGCGGTATTAAAAAATATTGAACCACTGAAGCAAGCTATTGGGTCATATTTTTAACTAAACTACTTAACTATTTCTCTATTGTGTGTGTTTGGGCACGTGTGAGAAGAAGAACGATTAAGAAAACATTCAACCATTTCTTATTACTCTGTGCGATAAACACCAGCGTTATACCCACAGTGACCCGCAGAGGGCGACAACGCTGCACAAACTGACGAACAGACTGCTCTTGGGTCACAGTGACCTCTGCAGGAAAGCAGAAAGTACTTTTCAGAAGTAAGGACTGACAGGTATTTTAGGCCTCCAATAGCTGATCCAGGATTGCTTTAGACCACCCCTGAACCTGCCCCCAGATATTAAGCAAAAAAAAAAAAAGACTCAGACTGACCCAGGGCCAGACCATCGGGCAGAATCGATCCACAGTACACCTACGCAGGATGCGAGAAATCAATAGGTCCACAGTGGTTTCTTTAAACTGCATCACAGACACATCTCACACAAAAGGCTTAGACATTTTATCTTTTTTACAATTATCTTTATTTATGGATTCAAACATGAGCCAACATACAAACATACTTCATTCCCTGGACAAAACAATGGATGTGTTTACATGGAGGGCTCCCCACTTTTCAGAAGGCTGGTCGTGTCCTCCATCCTGAGAAAACGGGTTGAGAGAAAGACGTCAGAAGTGCCGTTTAGGCCCGTGATGCACAAACCGCTGGATTAAGACAACCGTCTATACAGGCAGTCACCACGGAATGCCTAACATTGCCACGTGCCTTCCCCAGTGCATGCTGGGTGTCAACTTACAGTCTGGCTATTCTTTCCAGTCTCTCCGTAATGTTCTCCTGCAAGAGAGGACAAACAGCAGGGTTCATGGAGTCTCTAACTGACACTGGTACTCTGGTACTGGCCTCCTGAGAATCTGGAGTGAATGCGCACTCTTCTGTACCAGTAAAATTTATTTTGCGATGCTTTCATTGTTTCTCTTGTACAGCACTTTGAGCTGCATTCCATGATATGAAAGGTGCTATATAAATAAAGTTTATTATCATTATTATTATTATCATTATTATTATTAGTTAGAGGTATTGTTAGAGGTTATACTTTGTAAATATGCTTTTTTTCCACTAAAATCATTTTTATTACAGCATATCTGCATGAACACACTCATCAAATTGACCCCACCCCCACAATATATTTATCTAAAATAATCTGATTGGCCACACGGTAAGTCAGGGTGCTGTTCTCAAAGGGAGGTCAGGTGTGGGATGCAGGCTTTGGTAGGGGGGGGAGAAGCACCGTGGCAAAACAAGCTACTACAAAATTATGTCCTTAAGCTGCATCCTGTAGCATTAATGCGGACTGATGGCATATCTTTGCATAAAATACATCGTGTCATTTCCTCTGTGCACTGCTAGCAAGGGGGAGGAGGGAGGAGGGAGGAGGGAGGAGGGAGGAGGGGGGGCTTTAAAGCCTGTGATTATTTGGGTTTGCGAGACGCTTGTGCAGCGCGGTGGCTGACGGCCGGCCGCTTCCTGGCAGAGTATCTGACGGCGGCGTGCGCTCCTCGGCGTGACCCCACGCAGGAATGCGGGGCCGGCCCCCGCTGGCGGCCGCGGGCTCACCTTTGGAACCGCTGTCAAAACACGGGGATTGATGGCGGCAGCGTGGGGGGACGCGCCGGCCCCGCCCGCAGGAAGGCCCTCTGGCGTCTCGGCGCTCGTCTCTGTGGCGGGAGAGCGCGAAACAAACCCCCCCCCCCCACCCCCCCCCAAAAAAAAAAAAAAAAAAAAAAAAAGGACAGAGACCGTTAATGGCTCCTTTTGTTTAGGTTCGTGTCAGTGTCCTCCTCCTCTTTTCTGCTGAGGGCTGCGATTTACTGCCTTCATGCTGGAGTCGGCCGTTCCCTCGCCACCGGTAGCCGTCCGCCGCGCGGGACGTGATTGATAAATGGCGCATGCGATTTCAGCTAATGATACGTTCCACGTACTGAGGGTGTAATTATTTACCGGTTGGTTCCTGGCTTGCTGCATCAGCTCCTTCGTGATTTGCGGTACCGCTGAGCAGCGAGGAGGGTTTCTGGAAGGGGGAGAAATGAGTAGTAGTGAGCTTCCCCTTCGTGATGCCTGAGATCCCCCTCTTTATCGTCACCATGTGAAGGCAAGTGATCTTTACGACTTATCTTACCAATCTCCCATCACAGAACACCAAAAATGGCAATCGGAGAAATCAACAAGTACTCCAAAGATGTGTTTAAACTGGCCTCTCCATTCGGCTTAAGTCAAAATGAAAGTTTTTTTTTTTATTAGCTTATTTGCATTTCATTTTCATTTTAAACAGATATGTGGCTATTGTCATTTTCATTTTTACTCACCTGCCAGATGCCTTATCTAGGGCAACTTACAAAGCAACTATGTCAAACAAGCCAGTATACTATATTCTGTAGAATACATCACTGCGCTTCTAACATTGCTAGAAGGAATGGTGTTGAATGCAGGAGTTTACAGCACACTTCTTCATCTGTATCATAGCACATTTGCAGTCAAGACTTTACAAACAGCCCATCAAAGACCCTTCTATCTTGATTTCCTCCGGGGCCCTGCATGTGGAGTCAGTGTTAGCCTGGTCTTCACATACTCCCTGAGGGAGGTGTATCAGTACTGAGGTCAGCATCAGCCCAGTCTCCAAATATTCCTCGAGGGAGGTCTATCTGTACTGGGGTCAGCCTCAGCCTGATCTACACATATTCCCTGAGGGAGGTATACCTGTACTGGGGTCAGTGCCAGCCTGGTCTCCAGCAGCAGCACCCGGCTCTCCAGGTTCTCCCAGTCCTGCCGGTCGATGACGATCTTCCCGGCCATGTCCCGCTCCAGGTGTTCCAGCCTCCCCTTCAACACCTGCAGCATCCCCAGCTTCCGCTGACACTCCTGCAGCTGGAGCTCCAGGGCCTGCAGCCTCTGCTCCACGGCCGGGTCCGCCTGCAGCAGCCCGCAGCACCCCAGGGCACTCACAGTTAATGCTACTACTGTAGGTATCCATGCCATTAAGAGCAGCCTTGTACCACGCATCCCCCACGTGTAAAGGATATATATCAACGAAAAAACACCAAACATTACTGTCATTTAGCACGACGATCTTATCCAAAGCGACTTACAAAGGTTACAATTTCTTCCATTTATATGGCTGGATATTTACTGAGGCAATTGTGGGTTAAGTACGTTGCCTAAGGGTACAACAGCAAAGTCCTATCGGGGAATCAAACCAACAAGCTTTTGGTTAAAAGCCCTGATCCCCACCACTACACCACATTGTTGCCCAACGCCTCAACAACTAAAATATTTTTGTAGAAATAGTGACCATCCATTCAAAATTACACAAAGGGAAACCAAAACTACTGGAATGGTATAAACCAAGTTCTTGTTGCTTTGCATCTCTGATCCATTAGCCAATTCCCATGATGCTCTATCCTGAAGATGAGCCCTTATTATTCTGAGCTGCCTGTTAAATGGGACCTTTTGAAGCTGGCAGACAGAGGGGCTTGTACCTGTGTGTGTGTGTGTGTGTGTGTGTGTGTGTGTGTGTGTGTGTGTGTGTGTGTGTGTGTGTGTGTTTGGGGGAGCATGCGTTTGCATCTTCATGTGAGTTAAAAAAAAAAAAAAAATCATTCACAAAGTCACGCAGGGTAGCATGTGGCTGGTGTTGCTGCCAGCATGCGCCTGTCTTTATGTGTGCGTTTAACAGGCAGAAGGAGCATATGCAGGTGCTCACCGGACCCGCGGTGAAGCGTGCAGAGATCACTTCTGCTTCAGAGCCTTCGTCCGCCTCTTCCTCTTCCTCCTCCTCCTCCTCCCCATCCGGCTCCCCGGAGGCCGACTCGTCTGAGGAGGTGCGGGGCCGAGCTGGCAGGCTGAAACCCACGTGCCTCTCCACCAGGGGCTTCTTCTGCCAGGGCCACAGAGGCACAGGGCCCACAGCAGGTTTCACACATGCACACAGAACAGAGCGGGTCAATCTAACACAAAGAACCAGCTCAATGCATCAGAAACAAAGCTTCAGCGGATCTGTAAGGCTCTGGCTTCTCCTCCTGGAATGACGCCTTGTTGCCCATCTTAATCGTTCACTCCCTTCCCGGAAATTTCAAACACTGGCCTTTGGACACTGATTAATCTGACACTGTCAACAGCATGAATGAGTTGCTGAGCTCCTAATTAGATGCCAAAGCAGGATGAAGCCAGGGCTGACAGTGAAGATATAATTATGAGAGGAAATCACCCCCCCCCCCCTCCCCCCCGCCTCACAGCGGAAGGTGAAAAATGAGCTCTACTCCAAACACCAATATGTTCTTACAGGGGGTCGCTCTGGCAGTGCCGTGGACGTTACAAAGTCAGGCTCAAGAGCGGGACCCTCGGGTACAGAGCGTGGATTAGAGGATGGCAAATGGGGCTTCCTCTTAGGCTGAAAATTATACAGGAGGGAAAAAAAAATAATAATAAATCAATCAATCAACACTGTATGCACTGTGAGCTGTTCCAGAATCTGTTCCGGAATCCAGAGCCGAGTTCCCTTTCAGCTCCGGAACTAAATTGGTCAAACAAAGAACAGTAGGGCCGCAACACAGAGATAACAGCAGCATTTCAGTTTTACAGCTGTACAGTGTGTGAGCGTGGACTGCAGGCAGTTGTCCTGTCCTCAGTCCACACATCCTCTCTTCCTCGAGTGCGGGCGGGTGAGCGGGTGAAAGGTTTACATTAAACAGCTAATGAGTGCAGCTCGTGTTATTTATCTGTCTGGACATGGTGTCTTTCCCTCAGCCCGCCTCAGGCCAAGACTTGGCCCATCTCAAAGAAAAATGGTCCCTTCACAGGAGAAAAATGTGACCGTGAGTATATACACATAATTTATAAGCCAGACTGATATTATCAGTAATAACTAAAGGGCAAAGAAGTAACCTGGTGGAAGAGAAAGAGGCAGTGTTCACTGAGTGTGGGGACCATATAAATGTAAGAACAGCCTATTAAAGATAAAGATGTTGTCTAAATAAAAGCCATTTACAGTTACTCCATGGATAAACTAACACTTAACATGCAATAAAAATCAAGACTTTGATATACACCCATGCTTGATTTTACTTAAGTCAGAATTCTTTAGGGCTCAGAATTTAGAATAACTGCTATTTCACAACGTCAACAAGCTGGATATGAATGCTTAAAGTGACTATTTTACATTAACGTATTCAAAACGATAATGTTCTGAATGCAAACAGCGTCAACAGCAACTGATGTTTGTTCTCGAATTGTATTTTTTTGATGTCAGTGTGATAATCGTGCTTATGTGAAAGGGTTTAACAAAGATGATTTTATGTTTCCGACGAGACAATTAACACACAGTACCTTGTTGGTTTTACAGAGCTCTCTGTGCTTTTCGGTCACAAAGCCAATGATGTCACAGAGAATGCTGATCTTTCGTTCCGAAAAACCGAACTGCAGAAACTGCTCCTTGGTCAGAAGCGGCTTGTAATTGAAGAGGTCCCGCAGCACCTGTATTGAAAGACGATTGCTTATCTGCGGTCCAATGAAAAGCGTGTTAAACCACACCAGGAGTCCTGATCTGTGACAAAAGTAAGTGTGTACATCTGGATTGTTGCTTGCCAATGTATGGACGCATGTTCTTAAGGTTCATTAGTCACCGGAACGTGGCTCTTGGGGTATCGATATAATTGACCCTGATCAAAAGTGTCTTGGAGGTGCCGTGTCTCACCCTCCAAATAACATTAGAGCGTAATTCAAACTAGATAACACTCTGCTAAGGACAAATACTCGATTTCACAGTCCAAAGCAAATCTTTGGACCAAGGAACGTGTTAACACGAGACGACATGTGGTTAAGTGCATGTAATTTTATTACGAATAGAAAAAAAACCAACATAAATTCAACATGAATTCCATCGCTTGCCAAAAATCTAGTGAATAACCACATCACATTGTGATTTTGGTATCATAGATGGACATGAATCGACAGGTTTCGACGCACCTATTAAAGGCCGCCTCCCTGCAGACCTTAATTCATAGCAAATGCGGTCGGCCCTCTGCATACCGTCTTGTGAACGGGCCGACCCTATCTGCACAATCTGCCCCCCTCCCCTGCTCGGCTCCGCCGGATGCGGTCGCACGGAGCGGTCAGACGAAACGAGGGAACACTGACAAATAGCTCCTCGCACTCACAGTCAAACTAAAAATTCGCAGCAAAAGATCCGAGATGAGAACTTGGAAGGAGATGAAGGCTCCTTTTTAAGACGCGGCAGGAAATGTGAATCCCAAAGTAATTACTCGAGGACAGCGCAACTGGCTGCCAATTGGAACGGCGCGTGACAGGGCCGCGCAGGGCCCACAGATGCTCCGCATCACTGCGCCTTTTGCAATATTCAGCTTTTCTGATCTTAAAAAACGAAAGCTGGAGGATATGGACATGAAAAGCAATTTGTAGATTAAGGAAAATAAGCGATATACTAAGTGTTATGAGAGCAATGTAATATGAATGAAATGGGCATGTGCTGTAGGCCTACTTATGAAGACTGTATGAGACAAAAAAGCGTGCGCGTAGGATAGAGTATTTTATCTTATCATTCAATTATATCTGCAGTTGTATCTTGAAATGTTTAAGGTCCTCTAGCAAGTCTGTATTTGACCATTAAACCCACATGAAGTGTTTGCCGTCCCAAGCCCACAGTAATTAGCTGGCCCTTACGAAAATGATTTTGAAAATCTGCATGTCAAACCACTCATTCCCGGAGTTTGATCCCGTCAGAGACTGACCCTAGGTGCCTTTTGGTTTTTGCAGTTGTATTCCTGCTCACGTATGCTTTTGATTATATAACCAACGTCTAAAGCGAGAACTGAGTCACTTCTGGGGCGGGAGACCCCAGGAATGAAGTTCAGAACTTTCCTAAAACTCTGTGAGGCACAAGCTGGAAGCACTTTGCCATATTGAATCATTAAAAGATAACCAAATGAAGGCGGATAAAAAGGAGTCGGGATGTTTTAGCAAAAATTGCTGTTTAAGAGACCGATGACAAGAGAAATGAAGGCGGAAATCCCGTAAAACTATAGCACCGCAAGTAATGTTAACGCAGCGATCGGGAAGGCAATATACATTCGGTCAGCGGAGGACAAAAACGGTATTCGGTTCAAGAATAAAAGGAAAAACACCGTTCATAACACCTGCTGTTCATTTCATCCTAACCTCTTGAGCACTTATGAAATTATTTCCTATAGTAAACCTCGCGAGTGGGGTCACGTGGATTTCAGCATAAATGTATCATTATGTTACCAACTCATTCTTAAAAATGGATCAAAGTTTTGATTTGACCTGGGTCTGCAGTCGCTGTATATGATGTGACTTTCATTGCCTTTTGAACAAACTTCAAAAGCAGCACTGACAAAGCATATCAAAGCCTTGCAATTAACAGGATTACATCTGCCTCAAAACACAGTCTTCTAATTTAGATCATATGGGCATATTTAAAAATCATCTGGGGAAAAAAGAACCAATACAATGATCTCTGTTCTAATATTAAATCCCTTTCGACCAATGACACCCAAACCACAGTAATTTCAAGTGATTCTGGTTCAGTGTTTTGTTTTGAAATAAATCTGTTTTTCCACACTGAGTGAAATAGGACTGTTTACCTTGTAGACAGATTCAACAAACCGATGGTCGTTCTTCCCAGCAAGTTCCGCTCCAAATTCTACTAGATGCTCAGCAACACATGATGAATAGGATACAAAGGCGTAACTCACAATGGGTAAAAAGGCTGATGGATCACCTTTGGCCAAACTGTGAACAAAAATGACAAAATAGTCAAAACTGTGATGTTAAATTTTATACACTGCAGAGTAACTATGAAAACATTATCTAAACACCCCTTATAAGTTTGTAATAAGCTGAAAAACATCTCCCTTTAAAACTACCTAGGAAAACTGGTGGAATTTCTCTCTCAGATCCATGTGTTTGCTAGCTGTAGATACAAAATATTTAAAAGTGGCTGAATGATGGATTCACAAGTTTTGCTTTGTTTTGTTTTGGGTGTACCAGGTATTGAAATTAGTCAAAAAATGTAACACCTTTTTCATTTCATTTTACAAACGTGCAACAGAATATGAGCAAGACTTTCATGGCCATAGTAACATTCTGGCTTCATTGCAAATTAAACCTCCACAAATCAAACCATTCCATCCGTTGCCTTATCACAACACAAGAGAGAGCAAGCGTGTGCGAGAGAGAGCGAGAGAGAGAGCGAGAGCGAGAGAGCGAGAGAGAGCGAGAGAGAGAGAGCGAGAGAGGAGGGGGGGGCGCTTCTTTGAACTTGTGTGCTTCTTTACATCTACAAAAAATATGGTAGCCCTCCAGCCTTATCGTCCACATATATGAGCCAGAAGTATTTTAGTCAATACTCAAGTGCGCTGCCTCCAATGCATCTTACTTCAAACACGTTTGCGTGCGTATGATCTGCACGTCGGGCCTGCTCACATGATGGAGCTGGTTAATGTAAGCTTGTTTACAAAACAGTCCAGTACGGTCGGGGCTCCGGACACCCCTTTTGCTCCCAAGACTTCAAAACAAATATGGGAAATGAAACGCTGCAAAGGCTAAAACCGGCTGTTTACAGAAGTCAAGATGTTTAGACTCTGAGCCAGAACATTGTCTCATAAATTACACAGCGTACACACTGCTGCGGTCGGCTGCAAATGAAAATGAATTTAAAGGGAATGCGAATCATAACATTGCAGGCCAAGAGATCATCTTGTGCCCACAAAAAAAAAAAAAAAAAAAAAAAAGTCACTTTGTTTTGGTGATTAGATTTCACCCATGGCAGAATATTCCCATTTTGGAATTTGTGTGTGGCTGCCAGCTTGATCTGCATGTGTTTGTATACACCTAGAATTTTTATCTTCTGCAATGGTCAGATAAAGAAGAGATGTCCCACACCAAAACTTCATGTGAGGGGGGGAAAAAACTACTTACACAATATCATACTGCACCGAGGTCTACAAGATTGATTTTTAATATTAGATAATTTACACAATGGGACAATTACACTTCACCATAACAGCCAAAAGTCCTTCCTCTTAAGAAGCTGTGACCCCCCACAACCTACAAACGCTTAAAACGCAAAACGAAACGAAAAAATGACATCGGAAACAAACATCAACAAACTTACACCAGACGCGACACGCGCTGATCGTAAACAGAAGTCGCCCGTCACACCTTTCATACCCTCACGGCAATGTAAAGACTCTCTACCTCATTAACACAGTAAGGCCTCATTTGCTAAGCCTTCGCATCTGATGCCGATGTCCTTTCAGGGCATTTGATTGTCAAACTGATGCAGGAAAACCAATTCCGTATGTGACTCACTCTGCTGACAATCACAATAATGCTACACAAAGGGCCTCATAATTAAAAATGGATGCTGGTCATAGCCTCCAGTGTTCTGCAATTCCACTGTTGATTTGCATGCTGTGTAAATGTGATGCTTCTCTTCTCTTTGTCTGAACGACACACTGCAGGGTGTTGAAGGAGGTGACCTAGCTTTGTAACAGTCACCACTCGCTTGGTACTTACGGTCTCTCTTTCAAAGTCCCATTTATAAAGTACCTTTCACAACGTACTAACAGCTAACACACACTAGAACAGCGGCATATATTGAACAAACGAAGGAAGTGTGGGTGTAATTGTGTACCTTTAATTATTAATATTCAGTCATCACGTGGCTTGTGATGGCAAACAAATGAAATGTTGATTGTCGTGGGAAAAACTGTTGTTAAGGATAAAGTGTCGCTTACAACGTTATTTTTGCACAGTGCGCACTGCTAACACAGCAGTCTTGGCGCAGACAGCGGTATATGGTATTATCAATAGGCCTGGATGTTTGTCTTGTCACTTTAAACATTCGCCATCGCAGCGCTTGAGACTTTGTGAAGTTCAGATCTTGCCCCCGTCTACCGAGCACTACAATGGCGTGAGGGTTGGAATAGGGCCCCCATGTGGCTATCGGGAGAAGTGCAGTAGAGTGCACAGGCGAGCTGTAGTTAGCGAAGATGTGCAAAGGTTACAGTATTGGGGAGCTACATTCGGTATGGAGCAGTTATGTGCTGCCTTGGGACCCTTTAATCTTTTATTACTCTTCGCTGCCGTCGCACAGCGTTCTGAACGACAAAGTATCGTAGAGGGCTGTTACATGGACGTAACATAGATTGTCGTAAATGCTTTCTAATCCTTCCAATACTGGTTAGTGGGATTTCAGAAGTAGCTAAGCGATTCATCAAAATTTGCCTCTCTTTATCTATTACGTAAAAGCGACATATTGTGTCAGTCCATTCAGAACACCAACAGGCAGACAGCTTGACGTTGCGAGTCCATTTGGCTAGTCACCTCAAAAGCTTGAAAGCTAAATTATCAATAATGGCAGGCAAACTAGCTAGTTAACTACCGTCACACTGCTGTAGCCAGGTTTGAAACCTTACCCAGCGTAATCAGCCTCTTTGGGATACTTCAGGGAGCGGAGATGGAATTCCAGTTTCCGGAGACATCCCCTCAAATCACCCGTTGCCATTTCGCTTACCGTGGCTATTTGTGGCAGTCAGATAGCTAGCTAAATAACGTTATTTAACCGCGATTCAAATAGAAATGAATCACAATACAAGAACTCTCAAAGTGTGTTCGCAGAAAGCCAGACTCTCTAAGAAGCTACTGCTTGCTAAACAATTTAAAACCTCCGATTAATGGCTAAGTTAACTGTTTAATTTAAAGCAAGTCAATGTATACAAGAACATAACCTCATCGAGCAAAGTAAGTTAGCGACAAGATAGTTTGCTAAATTAGCTGTTAGCTAGTAGCTACTTTTTATGTTAAGAAGACTAGCCTAACTAGCTAACGATAGCTATCTTTTGTCAGGTAGCTGCTTAGCTGGCTAGTTAGCTACTACTCTCAAAATACATGTCGGCAGACGTCGTAGGTTAAATTAGTTAACTTGTAACTGCATTTTTTTACATTCACAGTTGAATACACTGGCTAAGTAGACAACTAACGTAGTTTATTCTCCACTTTGGTTTTGCCGGCTAAAGACTGTTGATTGCCGCGATTGGTTAGTACGACATAGAATGGGTGGCCAGATTGGTGTGCGTTTCCTCTCAACATGTCAAAGTTATTGCTATTTTGATAGATATCTCTATCCGCCTCAAAAGTAAAAATGAGCTGAATTAAGGTATTTAGACAAATGTCCTGCGTGTAAGACTATTTAAGCATCAGAAACACCTGCTGGTTACTTAGTTAGCTGTAAATGTAATGGTTGGTTGTCATGTTAGTTGGCAAATAAAATATGTACAAATGTCAGTTCTTAGAAGCATCTCTGTGAGTGTGATGATTTAGGTGGCCATCATGACAGATAGTGATTTTGGGTTGTGTTTTTGGAATTTAATGTGCATGCATGCACAGAGAGCCTCACCATATCTCATTGGTAGAAAAGATTACAGAAAGATG
Source organism: Megalops cyprinoides (assembly GCF_013368585.1). NCBI lineage: Eukaryota > Metazoa > Chordata > Actinopteri > Elopiformes > Megalopidae > Megalops > Megalops cyprinoides. The sequence continues at coordinate 22,587,043 of NC_050604.1, forward strand.
TACCCGAAGTTAATTGATCATGTTTTCATTAAAAATAATTACAATATCTTCCCTGGATTAGATTAATTCCCTCGTTTAAAAATATACACGTTCTTCCGTCTATTCCCCATTTTTTTACCCATCCCGCTTGAAATCTCTCGCTGAACGCAAGTAGCACCCAATCTGGCATTGCTACAAACCATCTGTGAATTTGGAAGAGCACTTTCGACAGAATAGCTAATGGTACCTACACGGATTTTAGAAACGGTGAAATTCAAGCAGGAGCTGGCTATCTGGCTATGCCTCATAACATACTGTGGTAGGTCATACTTTGGTAGGTCAGCTAAATTAATAAGATCAGTCTAACAACCTGACGTAGATATTACTGTAACTCATACGAGATACAAAATGTGTTTATAGCACTCTGCATTTTTCCCGAGCGGACTCCGCTCATTAGCTATAGCTAGCTGACTATCCAGATGAATTTACTCAGAGCTCGTACGTCATTTCCACCAAAAACAAGAGACGTCAAACTCGACAACAGTGCGTGCGACACGGGGATGAGGCTGGAGGAGGTGGAGTAGAGGAAGCCCCAACGAGGACTGGCAGGGGAGGATTAAGTCTTTCGTGTCGCCGTGCTTGTTCCTTGCACGACGGAGGTGACCGGGGAGCCATTGTTCGTGTTTTAATTTGAGATGAGCGCGCCCTGAATCCGATAAAGCAAGGAGAACTATTCTTGCAAAAAAGTTGTTGTCGGGCTTCGCTGTGTCGTCGCGGCGGCGGTAGAATTATTTCATTAAAACAGGTAGGTGGCGCTGGTTTTAGTGGCTAACAAAAGTCAATCTAACATAAAGTACCGTAGCTTTTTGAGTGTCACTCGATCGAGCCAATCGAAGGTGGTGTTTAGCACTTGAAGACACTGCCTAACCAATAACGTTAGAGAGAGTCGCGCGTCAATCTATCTTGATGGTAAAATATGTTCCTCCACAGCTTTGAAAGGTCCGATAACCCTAACAAAACTCAAAAATTGGTATTTACACCATGTTATGGATAAGCATTTGTACAGCGCGACACAGCTACGAAGGATTTAACTAAACCAGATTTGTATGAATGCTGACGACTGAATTCAGAGGATGTCATAACTCCGGCCAGCTTCAGTACCTAGACTGTCTTTTGTTTGGGAGCAACAACATTCTAATACTAGCATGCAACAATTTGTTTATTTTCAGGGTTGTTGGTGCACTGTTATAAAACAACAAACCTATATTTTAGTGATATGCATTGTACCCTTTTGCGTTTTTTTTTAAATTACGGGTATTCACCATAACATTATTATGAGTCTTCATGACTGTTTATGAATATACATAACTTAAGTTCCTGGATAGGTCTCTCACTGATGTCAAGGCCAGACATACCAATTTCAGCACCATGGCTGAAAATAATTGATCATAATGTCTATGTGGTATATAGTCTATCTGTGACACTATTCATTTATTTTAAATTTTACTGTTTTATACATTCTGTCTAGTTCTCTGTGGTAAATTAATTCTGATCTAGCGCTTAGATTACCATGTTTTGCAAGAATACTGCACAGACACAGCTAAACAGCAGAAATCCCATACAACACATTCAACAAAATGATTTATACTGTATTAGCTTGCCTGAAAAGGCCTTCCCTGCCGAGTCTTCAGATCAGGACAGTGGCCAGGACTACTCAATCACGCCTGTGTGTCAGGGGTAATTCATAAGTCTCACATGACATCTCATAAAAGCACTGGATGAAGAAAAAAATGTGTTCGTACTGCGCTGATTTGTTTCCTTTGTTACAAACACGTCACTCTTGTATTGTGTTACAAGTTAGATCACCGTATATGAAATTAGACAATCATATTCACAGGTTTTTTTTGTTTGTTTTTGTTTTGTTTTTTTTTTTTTTTTAGCAGCCAGAAAGTCTTTCCTGGACACAGTAAACTAAGTAACTTATGTTTTTCAAAATGGCCACCACCTAGGAGCCAAGTTCCAGGACATTCAGAGGACAGTGCACGTCACCCCTAGTTTATGCTTTGGAGTCACAACACCAGCATTATTGACAGTTTTGACATCAGTCCCGGGGAAGCGGCTCTATTTTGTGCCTTGCATGAATGAAGGCAGCAGTGGGAATATTATTCAGGCCGCTGCCCATTCCCTCTTGTGGAGAATGTTGAATAACCGGCAAAATGACATTGCAGCAACGTTCTGGCAAACATGCCCACATCACATGGGGAACAATTGAAAACATGTGAGGAATTCCAGCGTGGGTAACTGGGTAATTCAAATGCAGGGCAGAGAGAGAGGAACGAGAAACCCAGGCTGAACAATTCAAAAATGCAGTTACGCAAGTTTTTAAAAAAAAAAAAAAAAAAAAAAAAAAGCTCAGACCGAGCTGTGTTTACTGTATGAAACCTGTGATTTGGGTTTAATGTATATTGCTAAGAGGATTAATGATACTGGCCTGGAAATAAATCTGCTGCTCACCGTGTGCTCTCCAAGTGGAGGCAAAAGGCCCATCATTGCTATTAAAAGAGGTAGGCCTAAGTGGATTAGCCTCGATACTCATCTGTGATGTAAGAAAATGAATGTAGAAAGGGGCATTAAAAGGGCAGTGCAAGCGTGTGGGCAAAAAGCAGAGATCAGCTGTGCATAGGCCTACAGGCAAATTAAGAGCGCACATTCTGTGAGGTTGGAGAAGCGTACTCAAGAACTACTATGATAAACTACTCAACAAAAAAGACATTAAAACAAAGGCAATGAAAGTGACAGTGTTCACGAAGAAAAATCACATTAAAAGGTTTATGGTCGGAGGCAACCAATGCATTTCAGTCAGACCTGACATCAGCAGGCTTCATACAGGAATAATTTAGGCCAGCGTTGCAGCTGTACTCCAGCACTTCTGTATGCTTCGCCAGCCGCTGTCTTGTTTAGACTGGCCATTAGGTGATGCATTGTGAAGACTGCCGGAAATGCACAGCCGCATCACTGAAATGCCATTGCAGCAATGGAGCGTCCCATTCTGATTCTGGCGGCAGTGTAGCATAGTGGTTAAGGAGCAGGACTCGTAACCGAAAGGTTGCCGGTTCGATCCCCGCTGGGACACTGCTGCTGTACCCTTGGGCAAGGTACTTAACCCGCAATTGCCTCAGTAAATATCCAGCTGTATAAATGGATAACATTGTAAAGAACTGTAACCTATGTAAGTCGCTTTGGATAAAAGCGTCTGCTAAATGAATAAATGTAAATGTAAATGATTCAGCTTAGCTGTGTTTGTTGTGGATGTAGCCTGTTCGCCTGTGACCCTGTGAAGGCAGGCACAGACATCAGCGTTCGGCGTGCTAGCAGCGTAATTTGTGGAAGTGTTCTTGCTGAGAAGAAGAGAGAGAGAGAAAAAAATAAAAAAAAGGAGTGGGCACGTCTCCAACCAAAGCTGTCTGACATATTTGCATCATTCGAGGTTGGCAGAGCTGCTGACAGTGAGGGAATGGGGAAACCTCTGAGTGATGTCAGCGTTTGTACAAGTCATTAAGAGGGCTCAGCTACCTCTTATTGCAACAGTGAACGTGTTGACTCAAGTTTGTGGAAGTCAATGGCCTGAGAATGCTAAATTCAGGAGCACTCTGTGACCAATTGTGGAGCATACAGGGCCTCATTCCTGATATTACTTAAGTCAGGAAGTGCAGAGAACATCACCCCACTGTTCATTTCGTCCCCATAGCAAATTAAGCTTTTATTTTTGAAGGACTGGCTGTGTAGCATTGACCCCACCCCAGGTCAAAAAACCCCACCACTGACTCATCTATTACATACTTGTTTAAAGTTTTGTGTCGCACTGAAGGAAACTGTGGAGTCTAATGCATTTTCCCTCTTGAATGTGTTTACTTTAACACACGTTACACATGTCCTCACAGGCAAATTTGCTGCACCGCCGCAGGGCCACTTTAGCTGCAGCGGAGGAGTGGATTTAATGCGGCTTCCTACTCCTTTTGGGGGGAGCACTTTCTGGAAAAGCACCAGCCCCTTTTTCATGAATAGGGCCCCCTCCTTAATTAGAAACATCAGATCGATCCAGGCCCTTCATTCAACGGAGCTCTGAGCAAAGGTGCACGTCCTTTTGGTGATTCACTCGGCCTGTGGTGGTTATGGATGATGTAGTCAGATTATTTAACGTTTTCCAATCCCGCAGTCTCGGCCAGACCAGAGGAGGAAATAGTCATAATGAGACACTTATTACGATAAGCTTTGCCCATTATGATAAGCTCTGTCCTCGTAAAGTGATAAATCTCTGGGTCCATCTATATTGTCAGTGTTGAGCTTGAGTTGTAGATTGCTTGATAAGTGGACAATCTCTCACTGTCTGTCTCATCCAGCTCCTGATAAAACCATGAAGGAATTGTCTTTTTCACTAGAACATGCAGATAGAGAGACACTGGATTTTCCCTTATGGTTAGACTGTTCTGAGTGCAGATTTTTAAACTGTTTAAAGGCTGATTCCTTGGACAGTTTTGGTATTTAACCTTGTGGGCAGAAGATAGATTTTCTCTCAGCATTTTGGTGTAGATACTATGTCTGTGTTCATTTGAAGATATGTCATCTGGAGGTTGGAGCGCACAAGCATAGTTTCCGCACTTCAGACAGCTGCAATGTTCAAGTATAGATTCCTCCTCTAATTGAGCGTTTGAAGGGACATTCCCTGTCTGACAGGACTGTTTGAGGTCAGATTCTTCCTTTTCGTGACCGTGGACTGACTTCTCCTCTGGTTTGAGGGTGAAGACCTCCCCTGACAGTTAGACCGTTTGAGGGTGAAGACGTCCCCTGACAGTTGGACTGTTTTAGGTCAGATTCTTCCTTATCGTGACCAGGGGCTGACTCCTCCTCTGACAGTTGGATGGTTTGAGGGTGCAGACCTCCCCTGACGGTTGGACGGTTTGAGGGTGCAGACCTCCCCTGACGGTTGGACGGTTTGAGGGTGCAGACCTCCTCTGACGGTAGGGGTTGTGTTCCAGCTCCGCAGATGGGTCAGGGTCTCTGGAGGGTGGCGCGGAACCAGCAGCTGCAGCAGGAATACGGCGACCAGTGCTACCTCCCCCGGGAGAGGGGGGGCAGGAGGATGGCGGACAACCTCAACAACCCCCGCCGGCACTGCCCGGGCCAGGGCGGCACCGACATCTACCAGCTGCTCCGCGCCCGCAAGGGCAAGGAGGAGCGGGGCTTCATCGACCTCGAAATGCTGCCCCCCGAGCTCGGCATCACCATCCTGTCCTACCTGAACGCCACCGACCTGTGCCTGGCCTCCTGCGTGTGGCAGGAGCTGGGCAACGACGAGTACCTCTGGCAGGGGTGAGTCGGCACACTTATTTTGCTGTTTAGAAGCTGCCCTCTTTCAAGGAAGCCCGGGCCTTTCAGCAAGCGTTACTTTTTTTGGTTCTTACACAATGTCAGCTTGTCTTTTTGAATGAAAGGAACACGTTACTTACTGTTATATGTTACATAACAAGCACATACTAACTTTGAGTAAGTTAAGCATGGAGCACATTGCTGTTAGACTGAGTCTTAGGTGTGCTTTCAGTCCTGTCACAATGTGGGTTGCCCTTATTATTGAATAGCAGTTTAAAGGAATTGAAGGAATTGGCCTTTTATTATATACACAGTGCTTCTCTGTGTCCTTCACAATAGTCTAACTCTGTGTCATGCAGGTGGAAAACACAGTCATATGTGCTTATTTCCAGTAATCAAAGTTAATGTCTTTCTGTAATAAGGGTAGATGAAATGCAGGTGGTAGTGTATGAGGTAGCAGCAGTAGAATATGAAACCAAATCCAAGAACCTCAATTAGAAAATAATGCAGGTAATACACGTTAAAGTGGGAATATGACTTTACTTTTGAGACTGAAAATAATGTTCATAGCTAAAAAAGGTTTAGGTGTCATTGTAGCTTGTGCTAGAGTAAATAAACAGTTTGATTTCATAAATTGTGTGTGTTAAGCATGGTGTTCATATGTACTTTTCTAGTTTATGTTGATGAAACTTGTGGGATTGGTTTGTATTCTGTTGGTTTGCAGCCATTTCTGTGCTTATTTCAGTCTCGTCTGTGTTTCTCCTCAGTAATCGTGTTGCGTATCCGTCCTGTCCGATTCAGGTTGTGCAAATCCACTTGGGGTCACTGTTCCATATACAACAGGAGACTTCCCCCTGGGTTCTCCTATAGGAAGCTCTACATGCAGCTCGATGAAGGGAGTCTGACTTTCAACGCTAACCCACAGGAGGTGAATACGGTGCACTCCAGCGCTGCTTCTGCCTTAAGCCATCTTCTTTTTACGCTGCGTACAGATGACCTATCATGGCGGCTCGCAGGCTTTTTTTATTGCACATTCTGTTTGGTATTCCGATGTCACGCATGTACCTTCTCGTGCACATTGGTATTGAATTAATGCTTGCAAATTTTCTTATTTGCATGGCAGATGCCCTTAACCAGGGCAACGTAACTAGCTTACATATGACCCGCGCGTACTGAATATTGGTTGTAATAAGGTTAAGATTCTTGCTTGTGGGAAAGCAGGGCCCCACTTGAGATTCAGAGCTGAAACCCTGAGGTCAATGCGCACTGCACTGCCATGCACCAAGCCTCACAGCCACCACAGCCAAGTACCACTGACTTACAGACAGGCGTTAACAATGGACATGAACCATCAAGGCATGGAAAGCAGGTTTACATTTAAGGTTAATCTTTGCAAGCTGACCGTTTGTCATGAAGTGAATTATCACCCATCTGACCGTCACTCAGAGGACACAAGGAGGCTGTGGTTCAGAGCAGATAACTGCTGATTACGTCTCAGATAACAGTCATGGGTGCCCTTCAGTGTCAGGGATATCTGATGATCTCTGATCTCTTCTTTCAGTTCTGTCCGTCTCCTAGCATAGGTCTCACACATTCATATTTTTATTGCATAACAGAAATATAACAGCTTTTCCCTGTGCGTCATGAAGTTACATGTCACCATTCTAACTGTTGCTCAGGATGTGGCTTAGCTGTGGTTTGCAGTAGATAGTGACAGAGGCTTCTGCAAATTCTCCTGCCTCTCCTTAATTCTGGCTGCTTGTCTGATCTGTGTTTGCGGGCTTCAGGGGATGGGCTACTTCATGTCCAAGGGCATCCTGGTGGACCATCCAAAGGAAGTGGCCAAGTTTATATTCTACACAAGAACACTGAATTGGAAGATGCTGAGGATTTACCTGGACGAAAGGTATGTTCTGCCTTCCGCCCGCCAGTCTTGTGTCTGTGTGTCTGTGTGTGGTGTGTCTGATGAGGTTTATGCCCCCCTTCCCCACTCAGGAGGGACGTCCTGGACGAGCTGGTCACGCTGCACAACTTCAGTAACCAGTTCCTACCCAACGCCCTGCGGGACTTCTTCAGGCACATCCACGCCCCCGAGGAGCGCGGCGAGTACCTGGAGACCCTCATCACCAAGTTCTCCCACCGCTTCTGCGCCTGCAACCCCACGCTGGTGCGGGAGATGGGGCTCAGTCCAGGTGAGAGAGCTGGGGTGGGTCGTTCAGTGTTTTTGGGCCTGCAACCCCTGCAATGGTGTGGGAAGTGGGTACAGCTCAGTTAAGAGAGTGACATTACAGTAAAATGAGGAGGGGGGGGGGGGGGGAGAGATCACTGTGACAACATGAGATGAGGAGGAGTAACCTTCACAGAATGAAGGAGGTCAGGCCTCAGTCCAGGTGAAAGCAGGGCATGCCGGGATATGAAGCGTATCGTAATGCTCTGGAACATTTCTCTCATAAAGTCAAGTTGCTTTACATTCAGAGAGGGTTTGAAGCTGTAACCTGAAGGCTGTAGATGTGGTTTTTAGGTGAGCCACTGTTGTGGAATACTTGAATTAGGTTCTTTACCTGAGCTGCGTCATTCTGTGATCAGCTGTATTTATAAATAATAGAATCTGTGAAGCAAATGACTATTGCAAAAAAAATAATAGTAATAATAATAATAATAATAATAAAGGTCATCTGTTGGAATCCTCTGTTAGTCTATGATCATGACTGTCCTTTCACTTGTCCGCTACAGTTGGCCTCGGTTGAAGGCTAACACTAATCAAATCATATAGGGTTCTGTTTAAACTGCAAACTATGGGGTTTGGATTCTGTAGATTCGCTTTAGCTTCTCTGAACTGCAATCTTCACACAGGCCATGAAGTGCGGGCATCGAGAGCTGTCCTTGCGCTGAATAAAACGTGTGAGAAATCCTTGTACTAACAACTGTCAGTGGCCTCTAAAGCTACAGTAATCTCAGAGGCTTAAAGTGTTAGTAGAGGAGTGCAGCGCTCCAACCAATCAAAGTGGTTTATTGTAATAACATCTGGCATAGCCCCGGCCGTAGCAGTCATTCCGGAGGAAAATGTGGGTGATTTATTGTAAACTTGCGATAAAATGGATGCTGCGGGGCTCCGCTCTTCACGCGATGTGTATCTTCCCCACCTCGCGCCAGTGGAAAGTGCTTGGTCATTTTCCCATAGCGGGGTATGAGCTTGGTGCTCTCAGGCTCTGGGCTCAGCCTCGCCGCATTCAGGTTTGCGCCTAATGTGGAACAATGAAAGTAAGTGGGTGTTAATGCAGCTGTTTACGCAACGTTATGCTGCGGGTCTAACAGTCACTGAAAATGTCATGTAACCGGTGGAAAAATGGTTTGGGAAATTATTGGAAAGTAAGGTGTGAATGGTAGAAAAAAAAGGTAGCGCTAGCTTAAACTGTGGTTTTAACTTAAATGGATACACTTATGTTCTATTGTGCTGGAAGGCGCTCTGGATAAAGAGTGTCTGCTAAATGCATGCAATGTAATGTAAAGACAAAATGCAATGCATTGTGGGTAGGCCGAATCCAGGTCTCCTGCTAACACGCTAACTGCATCCCCCTTGTGTGCGCGTTCCCAGATGCTGTGTACGTGCTGTGCTACTCCCTCATCCTGCTCTCCATCGACCTCACCAGCCCGCACGTGAAAAACAAAATGTCCAAGAGGGAGTTCATCCGCAACACCCGCCGCGCCGCCCAGAACATCAGCGAGGACTTCGTGGGCCACCTCTACGACAACATTTACCTGATCGGCCACGTAGCGGCTTAGCAGGGGGGGGGAGGGGCCAGGGCCTCTTGCACTCAACCCAACTACGTAATATCAGCGACTGAATGATTCTGCTCACGAGCGAGGCGTTGGAACGCTACCAACCATCCTAACCGAAGTCACACAAGTGATCACGTTGCCACGGCGCCCGTGGTCTCCCCACCACACGGCGCTCGGCCTACCTGTTGGATATACCTGTGCATGTTACATCAGAGCATCAGGTTGGATTCACGTAGTACAGTCCATATCCACAAAAGGTTAGCGCATAAAACAACTGATCACTTTGTATTTACTACTCAAAACCTTAGCTACATACAGACCAATACCGAAACATATGCTATAAAATCAGTTAGAAAAGAATATTACCACAAGCGATATTATCATATATGGGGCATATATGCTTTTCTATTGGGAACACTACATTGATTTCTGCTTATGGATATTCTCTATAGCTTATTTTCACAGATCTTTATGGTTTGGTTTGTCATTAATTTTAAGATAGCACATTAAAACCGCTGATTCTTAGCAAAGAGGAAAGTTTAGTTGGTCAATGAAGACTTATGTTTGTTTACCTTTGGTTCCCTTACCCCCGTTTGTGATGAAGAACTCGCTGCCCCTTACAGAAGAAGCACTTAACTCCTCACCTGGTAAAATATTGAATGTGTTCTTTCCCATCATCCTTTGCAGACCAGGTTACGTTTGTGAGTGTTTGTATGTGTGGATTTTTTTCGAGATGGTGGACTAACAACCCTAGCATCTTTGAAGCAGTTTTTCCAAGTCCATACTCTTCTGCTGTGACTTGACGACAATCCATAATGCTTCCGTTTCCACCTCTCTCTCTGTCTCTCTCTCTGTCTCACCCCCTCCCTCTCTCCCCCCTCCTTCTCCCTGTCTCTCTCCATATCTCCCTCCATCCCTCTCCCTCAGTGCACTTACACAGTGGCTTGATTCTATAAGCTGCGGGGGAAAAAAAGACCACTCTGTGCTAACAGCATCATGGACACTTCTCTACTTCTACTACTGTTCTGTAGGCCGTTTGGCAAACAGGATTCTGGGTGATGTGTTTGTAATTAAACAAACCTGGGGACACATTAAAAAAAATGTGCACATTTCTACCATGTTAGTTAGCTGTTGCATGTCTGACTCTTCACCTCCACTTGTGGATCTGTCTTTGTCTATGTTCTTCTGTGTTGCACAGTAACGTGCCAATAAGTCAAATAACAAAAGGAGAAAACTGACAGGAAATGGATAATATTGGCTCGCAATTAATTAATTAAACCCATTTTATTTGCACATCATGTATATATTTAAGTATAGAAATTTATAAATGTATAATTTTATTTTGAGGTATTTTATCTAAAAGATGTTTTCTCTATAAATTGAGTGAAATGTTTCTTTTTGCACTTCTATGACATTTGTTACCAGGATACAATTATTTGAGCACCCAAACATATACAAATACTTGTTTCTTTTCAGTTTTCAACCACCATTATGAATTAAATTGTGATTATTAGCATATTTTAAAGTTAGTGAAGGTAGACCTAATGTCCTAAGATGGTATACTTTGAGACGTAATAATTGTTTGATTTGATTGAGTTTTAAAACCTTTAAAATCTTTGCATAGGGTCATTTCAAAGTCCTTCACGTATGATATAAACAAGGTGTTTACTCAAACTTTTGTCTAATTTATTTCATCTAAACCAACTAGCAAAAAAGTACAATGTGACTGGTGGGTTTCTGAAATAAGACACTGGAACAAAAACATCTAGATTGTAAACGAAAATGATAAATAAAACCATGAGACAAAGTCCCATTTGTGGAGAACCATGTTTGTTGTCTGATTAACCTTGGATGTGTTCATTTAGGCCCATACTAAATACAACTGCAGTTCTCTTAGCCCTTGATTTAAAGTTTTTTCCATCAATTTAAGGACAATGTTTCTTGTTTCCATCACAACATTGTGAGTTTAGAAGTCCCTGTAACTAAGGAAAAATGTTTTCATAAGACAAGGGGGAAAAAAGCATTTGCTTGAATTAATTGTGTGAAGTTAAGGACAAAGTGTTGTGCAGTTAGATTGAATAGAGGCCTTAGATGTGATCTGTCAGTCAATGTGCATGTCCCTGACTTTCCCTTTGCAGAGGCTACTACGGCTGTGCTTTCAGCGTGTTCAGGTTCATCCTTCTTTGTCTTCTCTACACTCCAGTGTGCAGTAAATTCACTGGACAATAATCTAGTCAGAGCTGAAACTGGAACTCAGATCTCCACCTCTGCAAAAAAAAAAAACATGACATTAAGACAATTAAGTCAAATATCTACGTGCGTGCAGTTGTGAAACCCAGGTTCTGCTCTTACCAAAGCCCAGGATCCTTTCTCCTTGGATACACATATCTATATATCACAGGTTTGTGAATCTGCCTGAGTACAGACAGAGTTTCCCTCTCCCACAGACAATGAAAATACATGATCAGATTGTAGATTCATGAGCATGGATGAGATGGTTTGATGTCATGACATTGGGAGTTTACGTCTGGCACTCTCGGTTGGAGGTTGAGGCTGGCCTGGTCCTTATTTGGCGTTTAGTGAGGAGTGTGATCTTATGCACGGTGATGAATTCGCCCTTTGGTCTGACGGCAGATGACAGTGTTTTGGGAATCCCTGGCCGTCTGTACTCCCCTGTTATGTTTCATTTCTTCTTGAGAAAAAATTATTTTGCTGGATCTGGCAGTGAAGTAAGCAGACTTTGAAGAGGTTACTGCAGGTCATTGGTTTGTAGTCTAGTCATTACCTATAATACCACATGATCTTATTTTTTAGATGTTTACCAAAGCATAAAGCTTTGACATTTTACATGTAAATCCACACTACTCTACTTAGTCATATGATGAACTACCAGCTTCTATAAACCTGTATGCTTATAAAATGGAAGGAACATAGGCCTACTAGCCCTACAGTGCCTGTAAGCAATGCAATTGTGGTATGGAAGAAAATATTGCATGAATATTTTACTTGTATTTATCTGTCTATGCCCACGTTTTGTCTGTACCTAAGTGCACCAATCTGAAACACGGAGTTGAAAGCCCTTGTGTGATCCTGCGCACGGACGCAATAAGGCCTTTTACATGGACGTCCGCAGCGAGATATATATATATATGCGAAAGCCGTTCCCAGACACAACATGACTCTTGACCCCGGAGCGGCTCTCGCTTTAAGTGCTATTAGTTAAATGGATGCGCGTTCTGAAGCAGACAGCCATTAGATAAAAGGTCCTGACGACACTATCTGGCTGGCACGCGGCTTTATGTTTTAAGGAAAACAAGTATCTGTAAAGGAGCCAGTGAAGTGGGCAGCGTTGCACCCCAATAGCTCCACCCTTCTGCGATAGCAGAATGATGTCGGACTCAATGCGTTTCCACGCAACGGGAAAAGGAGGGAAAACGGTGGCGGCCAAACGTATTATTCACTTACGGTTAATGGCCCTTGAGAACGTAATGTATGTCAGTATGTTCTTAACTGTTAATTATGCGAAATATAAGGTGTATGTCTTTTTAGTTAAACACATATCAAGTATTTAAAAATATGCAGTGACTTTCGAGTTAATTAATGCATTTTGCTGAACTGTGTAGGTCAACGCTAGAGCTATTCCGTAAGGTTGATAGGCCTACAAAAATTAATTACCTTTAATTATACAATATGTACCGAATTTTAGTGATGAAGGGGATTGCGGATTAATTTTAAATATAGCCTATATATTTATAAAAACAATGGGTTGAAACAGATATAAGAATTCGTCGTATTATGACAACCAACGTTCATTTAAAGCTCTTTCACAAATATTTGAATTTCGAACAGGCGACGCAACGCGATAACATGTCAATCAAATAAAATTTTAACAAGGCACTTAACAGGAACTTTAAATGATTTTTTCTCCCCACAACCTATGCTTTGCAGTCTTTTTTGTCCAGTGTGAATTAGCGATTGCTTGGTCAGAATTTATCGTTTTAACATATTTGGTATCGAGATTTTCCTTTATTGTTATGATGGGTCTTAAAGACATTGCTATATCTTAGGATTTATAGTGTTAAGTTAAATAGGAGCCAAGTCCATAAACTATCATTTGGACCATACGGAGCCTGCTTTCAAAATGTTATTAGTTTTGCTTGACAGATCAAATTAATTTTGTGTATAATCAGTGTACATTGATATCCGCATCCTTACAATCATAATGGCACTCAGTGGCTCAGGTAAAACCATTGATCAGCACTCATACACAGTGGACCAGTATCAAGGCTATTTTAATTATATGGCGGATTTTTTCCCAAATGTATCATAACAGTGACGCCAAATGTCAACACTTTCGCTGGTCAAAATAAGCGAACCCATTTAATTGTTCTAAAGTTAGTTTTAATGCCCTTTTATAATAGATCATCTTAAATATGTTACGTTTGTCAAATTGGTATTATATTAAAATATCACAGAATGACATGCAGTAGGAATGTTCTGTCATAGTCAGATATATTTATTCAGAAGAATATCATATTGTCAATAACCGGCAATTTAACATAGGTTAGTGAATTATAAACACACACATACATCCCACTAATTCATTTATACAGCCATTTACCACTTATTTAAGAAAACATATATAACAATAAAAATGTTATTTCAGCGTCTTTTTCTGTTTTATAAAACACTGGAGTTCAGCTTTTATGGTCCAGTGTAATTTAGTCTGCCTACTTTTGACCGCTTATTATTGTTATTGCTATTACATTTTAATATACTTTGTTCTTGCATTTTTTTTTTCTTTAGTGAAACAGAGTTGTCAGCTACTGCGGTAGATGGATATTGTTTATACAGGTAACATTATTTTGCTCGGTATGGCTGACACGGAGGCTGGGGTTTAATTTGGCGTGATTGATGAGCCTCAGCGCATGTCCTTGCGTTCGGCATCACTGCAGTTTGTCAACACAACAACCTGGTCGAGCGCGACGCCTCTCTGTCGCCTGCAAATTCCTATCCGAGATAAAAACAAACCAAGAATTCGGTGCCAGGTACATGTCAATGAAAATGCCCCCATGCCTTTTGACAGCTTGTTTCATGTGAAATTTGAATATTCAGAGTAGAATGTCCACGAAAGATAGCCTAGTCTTCCGTGATGTTTCTAAATGTGCAGGCTATATGCTCAATAACGGAAATAACAGTAATAAATTTATACTTGTTAAACGTTTAAAGGAAAACTACATCACAAGAGTCGCGCATCCATGAAATAAAAATAAAAATACGATCCAACATTTGAAATGACATGCGTTCAGATCAAAAACAGAAAAATAATGTATATATATTGGATGTAAATTGTCTGGACTTGAACATCTTGTAGTAGGGCTATATGCAATTTTCTTTAATAGTATGGTTTATACATACACGTTATTTAAAACGTGTCACTTTGAGTAAGATTGACTACAGTGTAACCAAAAACTAATCCCACGAGTTGCACATAGTAGAAGAAACCTTATAAGAAGTGAAAAGTATGATGAATTAATTCAGCTTTGAATCTCTTTTCGACGTACACTTACTTTTTTTATTTGGTGCATTTATTTAGTATGAAATTGCCTCTGGTGGATAAACCGGCTGGTAAAACGCAATTCACTGAACCCGGCAAAGAGGCTGAAAGCTATATGGACTACTTGACAAAAGGCAATGTTACATTCATATTACTAATACTGTATATAGGCTATTGCTCGAAAATCGTTTCGAATTTCTCATGTCGTTTAAATGTATAAACTTTTCGGGTGTTCATGCCATAAACGGTAAATAAACATCACCATATGCTTAAAGTAAGTGCTATTTGGAAGAATTGGAGTGGATAGCCTATCATGCTGGAGTGGATTTTCAATTAAAAAAAAAAAAAAAAAAAAAAAAACGAGAAACATTAACAACAACAACCACTACTACTCGCCCAATAGTACTAATAATAATAACGACAACAAATAATAAATCAGCATTATTATTATTATTATTATTATTATTATGGTCATGTTTTATATCACTTGCCAATAGTAAATGCATAGCTGAACAGAATGCAGTCTTCAAAGTGGCCGCAAATAGGCTTAAAGGTGTTTCGTTGCCTTTGATCAATAGATATCATGAAGAATGTTGTATTTGAAACGTTATCAGAACGTAAGTGAAATAGACCGTGCCCCGAATGGTGAACAGAGCAATAACGTTGGCAGGTCAAACTCCTTTGTTATAAATGTAAAAATCCTAATGGATTATCTTTTTACATACATACTTGGACTATAATGATGCTATGAATTCGTATTTAAACAAGAATTTCTATGGATATATGATGTGTTTTGTGTTTGTTTTGTTGTCGCTTTCCGTTTTTAGGGTTAACATTTTAACGCAAGGGTTACACTAAGGTGACGCCACATGTTTTTAGGCATACCAACTGTGGTGAACTGACCATCAAGATCTAAATGTCATCATCCTGCCTTAATTTCCATAATCAGAAACAACTGATATTTTTTGCAGTATATCGATGACATCATTGTCGAAACATAGGGAAATTGCACCACATGCATCTTCATTTCATTATTTGGTAAAGGGCCGTTTTAATGGTTTATTCCAACGGTTTTAACCGCGCTTTGGTGTTTTTATTGGTGTTACTCTCACGCAATAGATCGACATAACTCGGATGTCAGGCAGACCACAAAGCTGGAGATAGTCTGGAATTTAACGGCTCTCCTCTTCCAACTGTTGCCCTTTTAAAAATTCATGGCAATATGAGCTTTAGTTGGAGTGGTTATGGTCCCGTTGGAGAATATTAACAATTTACTGTTTGAGGATATAGACCGTTTGAAATATCTGTGTTTCATTTGAATTCTAAAGATTTCGCAGTCATTGTTAACAGAAATCATGTCATCGTTCGAATTTATGCAGTAGCCATTGACATTTTTGTTTTTCAGTTTTTTGTTGAAGTTGTTGTTAGGGTTCGTGTCTCTATCATGGTTAACAGTTCTTAAAAATCTCTGGAAATATTGGCAATGTGTATTCAAACGTGAGATTATGACTAGGCCTACATGTACCAAGGAGTAAAAACGTCCGCTCAAATGCATTAGCTCAGAGAACACCCTGACACATATGGAACAGCAGCCTGACGAGCTCTAAAAAATCTATTCTATTAGACAAAATCAGACAAAGGTTTACTGCTAAAACTGTCCAACAGGGTGTTCTCATTAGACATTGTTTTTTTCAACGAATAACCTTAAAGTTTTCATCCTGGCTAGTGTGTGTCCGACAAAAACCTTTCTGCTATTTAGAATGCCGTGCCACTCTTGGTGTCTTTCTTCATAATCTCTACGTAATCCAGAGACAGACGGTAAAGAGAGAGTGCCTCTGTTTGTTTAATTGTTTCCTGTACCCTCAACAACCACGGTCTATATTGCAGTCTACCTTTAGGACTGAATTACTGTTTAGGTTGGATTACTTCCCCAGCCATAGATCATTGTAATGAAAATGAAACGCCGCCAATGCCAGGCGTGCCCGTATCTACTTTTGGAATGCCATAGCATCCGGAAATGCTATTTTGATAAATGGGTTGCGTCGCCATTGTTCTGCGAGAACTGAATGGAAATACGCAAAATATACAGTGATAGCTATATTACTACAGAGGGTTACAGTGAATTGTAGTAGTTCAGCTTCGCAAAAGACACTTATTGTGTAAAGATTTTTTTCTCGTTTTATATCAATACTTCAAGTACATCTTGCGTAAAGTTCATTTTTATAGGTCAGTTACTTGCTGTAAAAGTTCTAAGAATTTGTAGGCTACTCTTCTCTTTGAAATGGTTTTCAACGAAACCTGAAAATTATAGGCAAGGAATGTAGCAAAATATTAAAGATCAAGCTGCATATGACATTAAGTGAGAATCTTCAAATGGTTTGATGATTGCAGCATGTGTTTCTATATTGGCAATAAATTCTGCACATACATACAGGTGATTGCAGTCATGTAGGCCGATCATTTGAAAGCTTTAGTAATCCTATTTATAACTATACATACACACACACACACACACACACACACACACACCAGTGCTTTGAAATCATGACATATATCCCAAAATTCAAGATGAGGGATAACATGAGTCATTGGCTTAATATTAAACATTGGCTCAGACAAAGGAATTGTTTTTTTATGCGAAGGTGCCAACCAGATATGCTAACCAGAAGGCATATAATATACATGGAAGCTAAAAATATACAAATAGGTATCTGCGTACAGAACCAAACCATTGCTTGAAAACAAGCAGCCAATAGGGTCGTATTCGGTTCTTAAATGGTTTTATTTATGACTGCACATTATAGGGTCATTCTTTATATAACAGGGAGATGAAGCTTTGAGAGTGCAGTTTGCCGAGTCGTTGCGCCGCATATGATAGAAGCTATGCATAAAAGAGAGCAGGGGTTGCCCCTTCCCTCACCCCTGTCTTCTCCAGTCTAAGTGGTCTTGTGGAGTCAGGCTTTGGCACATCTCACAGCTCCTTGCAGCTGCGGAACAGCTGTTTTGGAATGTCTCAGTCGGTATACGCTTAAACCCATCAAAGAAGACAACCATGGGCCGATTCTTTACCTGCTTGAGGTATTCATCCATAAGTAGATCCTTGACTGCGTTTGCTTGAGCTAAGGGTAGACAACTGCACCAGCTCTTGGCATGTGGGTTGATGTTTTCATTGAACGTCTTTTGTTCTATCATATGGAAATTATCCTTTTTTTTATTATTTTTTTTTTTTAAAGAAAAGGTGCACCAATGAGAATATGTATTTGAAATGAGTGGATTGACTGGGCATGTCTTTCACTTGGGTTTTTGCTTCTTTATTATGTGTGCACTACTTAAGGGCCTGGGATGAATCCTGAATAAGCAGTTTATGAGGTAAGCGCTGTGAACATATTTTACGATATGTTTAGAATGGAATTATATATCTTTCTGACAACTCCGCAAGGCTTCTCCCCACCACATCACCATGAGGGGAGAACGCTCCCGGACTCCAGTGATGTTCTGTGGTGGCTGACACTTGTAGGATTAGGGAAAGAATCATTCTGCGGCTGCTGAGCATTTCCATGGAATTCAGTTATAATCAGTGTTCTTATACATCACTTTGCTCCAGTGTGGCAAATGGAAAGCGTGGTAGCAAAGCAGAATAGAATAGGATATAATAGAATAGAATAAAATGGAATAGAACAGAACAGAAATTAATCTGCATCTGTCATTAATTGGTCTCCTATATTCAGAGCCTAAGGCAACATAATTTACATACATAGACATGTACGTTTTAAACACAAGGATCGAATTGGCCATAAACTCGCATGCATCAAACGCGCATAAAACGACAGCCTCCTTGCAGTCTGACTGCGGTGCCTTTTGACCTTAACTGTTGCCATTTTTAGCAATAAATGTTTGTTGAATTTAACGCACAGGATTCTTCATTACTTCCAGCTACCCCCTGAACTGACGATGCGGTGCAAGAGTTGAAGAAGGTAAGAGTACTTCTTCAACACTCACACACGTAAGGACAAACGCAGACTTAAGGTCAAAGCACAAGGAGGTCAGATTGAACACAGGCCTACATCAGTTACACACATGACGGGTGGGAAGGATGGCAGTCCTCTCTTTAGTACTACTCTCTTTTTTTTCCCCCTGTTCAGAAAGGGAATGCTTTTTAGTGCGAAAGAGGTCACAGCTCTTTTTTGTCCTAGCTAGAGGCGTTGAGTACTGGCAACATGTGGGCAGATGTATATTTACAGAGTGCAGGGGTCGGATGGGCGTACCAGCCACTCTTCGGGTGAGATTCGGGCTGTGTTGTTCATACTCTGATGCTTGGGAATAAACCACTGGCAGCTTTGCTGTCTGCATCTACTCTCCTGTGCAGTTTGTTTTTATTTCAGACTTACCGAGATTTCCTCCCCGGCAGCGAGTGCTAAAATCAAGGCCCTCAGCACAGGGCATCTGTAGAAGGTATCCTCTGCTATTCATGTGCTTGTCTTACATCAATGCTGGGAAGTGCCTGCTCTCACAGGCTCTCTCTCACAAGCACCTCGTATGATCAAGGGGGTACTCTGGGTGTTTTCAGAACTACAAATCCGGTGAGATTTAGAGCACAATCTTTCTGAAACTCACGCGGGCTTAAGTTACCAAATATTGTGTGTTTGTTCCATGAATGGCCCGCATTAGCACTATATTGTATCGGCGGCAGAATATGAACCGGGTCTGCTCGGCTCTCTTCCAGCCGAAGGTCCGGTCCGGAAGTACTTTAGAAACATGGGAAATCCAATCCACCGTTTGATTCGCTTTTTAATCTGTAACAGTTTTCTTCCCCCGAAGGGCAGATGGGATGCATCTACATAAACTATATATTAACTTTAAAAGCGAACAAGAAAAAGAGACATGATACGGCTTCCACAACTGTCAAAGGAAAGAAAATCGTCTCATTATTATTAACATTATTTTTTTTGCAGTAATTCGGCAGCAAACTGCATCTTGGCGACCCGAGCGTTTGGCAGCGTCCATTGACCGTGGATGTCGACCCCCTAAAACCGAGCATGTTTATCAACAGCGTTAGCCCCCTCTGGACCAAAAAAAAACTCTCATTGGAAGAAGCGCCAGCCTTAAGACCCTTCTCGTGGGGAAAGAGTCGGTTCCTCGCGCCCTCTGGCTAAAATAATATCCAGTGGCTCCGGCGCTGAGCCTGGTTAATGCATCTGTCCGAGGAGCGTAATTACTTGGTCATAACATTCCGCGGCCACCATCCAGCACACCAATCAAGATCCCCCTTCTAACAGCGCACTTTTCGGCAATGTCAAACCGTTTGATCTTTAGGGGTAATATAGTTTGAGAAACATGGACGCAGTCCCGACTGAGAGATGTATTTTGTCTTTTACCTCTCAAGTGCTCACCCTCTCTATGTGCTTCCTGTGTATTAGCTCATATTTCTTGAGTTTTGTTTTTTTTTTTTTTGGCTAAAATATTACCCAAATATCGCTCACACATAAAAAAAGGTTGCAGAAATGGTTACGTCAGGTAGTCAAATTAGAATATATTGGAATTTTAATTTTGCCTCATATTTTACTGCAAATTCATGGAGGTACTTCTGAGTTTATTACGTTTTCTGTTGTCGTCTACTGCTTTAATTATCGGAAGAGCTAAAATTAGTTGCCTGGTCATTTTTAGAGGCTTTGTCTGAAAAAAAGTAGCCTACAATCATTAGTTTGCACGAGTTTAAGGCTCGTTTCTTTCTGGTTTGCTCTAACGTTGGTAATGCGGTAAGCATTAATGAAGCATGTTCCTTTAGCTTGTTTAATATTTGTATTAAAGCTTTATGGATGAGGTGCAGGATGTGGAACATTGGAGGATATTCAGCGCTGGCGTCTGGCTACCGAAATACATAAAACGGACTGTGATTAATTGTGCCATTACGGGGCGATTTCCCCTTATCGGTAAAAGCCTAAGAAGTGATTTGCTCTCGTTCTAATTGGCTTTGGTCAAAACCAGGCCCACCTTAATTTCACACATTACTACATTGTAAAAAAGGAAGGTGTGTTAATAAAAACGCAGAGGTGAGCGCAATTACAAAATGCACACATTTACATTGAGCTACATCAAAGGGTCCGGGTTTTGTGTGTTGTTTCAAATTATGCCGCCTTTGCGGCTTATGCGAGCACGTGTTGTTTCAGTTAATCGTATTGATCTAAATCAGAAGGGAAAACATCTGATTTGTTCACCAGCGTTTATTATTCTGTGCATTTACAAACCTTTTTTTACGGGTGGTTCTATTAAACTGAAAAATACAATATTAAATTCACACTCGAGACTTCCCACATTTTAGATTAAAAAAATAATAGTTATTTGTTGCTCATGCGCGTATGAGACTCAGTCTGCCACGAGCTTCGGTGGCCTACCTATCGTCGTAAAGTACGCCGCTCTCAAACAGGTCCGCTCCAGGGCCGAAAAGTGGATGAGCAATCAGTCACTGCGCCATGACCGGTCAGTGCGGGTCATTCCCACCGCCGGACCCTGGGTTCTCCAGGGTATGGTGACAAAGAACAGGTACCCCGGTTCCCCCCTTGAAAATTTCGCCCTTGTTGGCTCCGTCTCAGAGGAAGGTGAATTACTGTGTCATGAGTGCCTGGTCTAAAAACATTTATCAACAGCCCGGGAAAAGCGAGCCGGCTAATTTCAACCGTGGACCTAATAATGCAATTTGAGAGACAGACTGCTGAATTACGACGAAGTTAAGAGACAATTACTTATAGGATTTCACAGCTCATCTCGGCCAATTCGGCCTTTCAGTGCGCTGCAGTTTAGATTAAAGTCGGTGAAGTTCACATCTTGAACATTTACATTTGTAAACCTGGGTGCGTATACAGGTCCGAAAAACATTGGTGAATTACGCATGAGAACTGCTCAATAATGGAATCAATAAAGACATGCTAAAATGGAAAGATTTTTTAAACGCCTAAAGCCGCGCGTTAGTACCAAATAAAATCTTCAGTTGTCCACATGACCCAGTCTAAAAAAAGTTGGACCGGCATTTTTTATATTTGCACGGCATATTCTTATTTATCCACCCCTGGCTCGTCACAGCTATTCAAACAAAAGGCGCTCGGGTAATACAAAGTGTATTTGAGCAAATATATAGGTCTAAGGCGTTTGCTTGCAGACACACGAAAACGACTTTTAAATATAGGTCGCTGTCAGCCAACTAACATATTATACTGAAAATACATTATCATTGTTATCTGTAGTAGTATTGGTGCTCTAAGATAAAACAATCCCAACGTAATATTTTGCACATTAAAATGCACGATATTTTAATATTAAATATTTTTATTTTTATTTGCATTCTGATCCGTTACAATATGTATTTTGTTTCACACATTTTTTTCAGATGTGATTACATTTTAAAACTTCCGTTATTATTCTCCTCACCCTTTTTTATTTTAATCGTGTAATATTCTCAAACCCACCACAAAACAATGAAAGATCATTTTACCTCCTCTGAATAATGCCTCTTTGTTTTCACGTTTTCAGTTGTTTTAATCTAATTAGTAGTTCAGCATCAGATTTCAGCTCAATTTATAGATACATATAACTGGCATATTTTATATGATCATTTCTTGACATATTGTAGTATCAACCAACATCAGGAAAATCGCAGCGATATATCGAACAATGTCCAAGAAAACCATGTCTCTGCGTTTCATTTTGCTTAGGATAAACGAAAACTTTATTTCAGCTATACCAGTACAGACACAGTCTTATCGTTATTTTTCCAGCCCGAGAAATAGCAGTACTAATTTCTGCTTGGATGATTCGCAAATGAGCCTCTGGACCGTGAGTGCGCGCGCGCTTTAGAATGGTCTATTTACGATTTTATTTATGTAACATTTATTTTATATTGTATGCTGCAATGATACAATAAACCATTTATATTTGGTAAAAGTAATTTTTGCAATTTTTGCAATTTTACAGTTGTGCTGGTAATGTAAATGACCCCCAATAAAACAGAAAATTGCAAGTGGGTGGTAGCTTCTATTGATCTTTTTTTATATAATAATGCGATCTGCATCTGTTGCATGATATATAAAACAGTTTTTATGGGCTTATGAGCAACAACTCTTGTCTGTCTATAACAGCGAGGACCCTTTCCATAGGGCTGCGTCAACTAAGACTTAAATTACACGCTGGAAGGAAACTGATACAGAGACAGGCCGTGCTTGAAATGCCGCTTGAAATGCCCTTTCATTTTTTAAACAATTTTTCCCGTCGCTACCGGCCTTGTAGAAAACAGTCCCAACACCACGAGTGGCCCATTAGCGGGAGTTATCACAGTTATTATTAGTCCAGTGCCTATGATACCCCGGGTACAATACAGTGGAACCCCTATCCGCTTTCGAGCGCTGAAGCGATTCGATGATTCAAGGCTTCCAGACTCTGCCTGCGCTGTCCAGTTGCCTGACTGGGGCAAATGCCAGAGATTGCTTATACAACGCTAATCAACATGGTAAATTTAGAATATCCGAGAAGAAATTATGATAAATATGCTGCCTCGAGGAGAAAGATAACACATTTACTGGACGAGTCGCAGGTCCCGCAGGCCTAAAACGTTATTTTAATTGCGTCTGAATATTTTTTTGAATTGTTCGATAACACAAAAACTACTAGATTATAAAATGATATAATTTCCGTTCCAGTGTTATAGATAAAAAAACACGCATTCCTTAGACCCATTTAAGTGTTTAATGAATTAAATGTTGGGATAACGGATAAACCAGTTCAGAATATATTGTAATGCTTGACCAGATCTCAAAATAACAGTGATCGTGGTCATTTGTACAAAGAATTCTTTCCATAACATTTGTTTATTTAATGTAGTCAACAAATTGTTAGCGCTTGTTTAAATTGTATTGATTTAAATTGATTTCATTATTATTCTATTATGTGAAGTGAAATAATTCAGTGTTGCGATCTAGGATCATTATGTTATTATTATTATATATAAAAATCTCAAACCTTGGTTAGTTTATCTTCTGTGGGGTAAATATTCTTAAACTACGAAATAAATAAGGATATACTACAGAGAAACAAGACACACATTAAAATATCTTCATTAATTCATGAGCACATTTGGTATCATAGCATCCATAAAAAGGGTTCTCTTTTCAATGAAGACAAAAATTCTTTTCTCACAAATGATGTCGCGAGTTTTCGGAGAGAAATGTTTTCATTAGTGTTGTAGCACGTGCATTCAATTTATCCAAGGGAAAACATTACTATTGATTAAATAAATGGTTCTCTCGTGTTTGAGAGCTTTTTTTAAAAGAGCGTGTGCTACAAAATATTTTAGTTGCGCATGGATTTTTCAAGGCATGAACTCAAACTCTTTGATTCATAGTGTTGGTGACAATGATTTGAACATGCATGTGCGTGGGCTTACACCATATATTACATGCCTACCTGTAGATTTCCTCATTGTACTGTTGCTTTATTGGTCTTTTAAAATTGTTTCGCTGAAGTCACGCCTTCACTTTATTTGAATAGCTTGCTACTTGTGCTTATCTTTGCTTGTAATAGACCCCAAGGAGCAGACCGATCTTCACGATAGGAAGCCATTCTGCTACCACTAGGTGGCGTTATCAACTCCTTTTAAAACATTTTGTGTGTACAACCTATGTGAATATGAACGTCACAGAAAGTTACTAAATGCGATGAATGGAATGACACTGAATGCAAAGACAGCACAAAAATGCAATATTCGTTTGATCTCAAAGAAGATAAAGTCAAAGGCCTCACCCCCTACATGAAGCCTGTGCACCTCAGAAACCCGGTTGCTCCCCTTAACCTGTTCTGCGCTGTCCCCTCTGATCTTGCGTCATAAATTTCCCATCATGCCCTGCACTGACAGGCCTACATGACCATGATGGATCGGCCCTTAATCCCCGGCTCTGATCTCTTTGGCCTGCCACTTCTTCTTCCCTCTCTCCTAATGAATCAGCCTCTGCTGCTGGATCCATGGGAAGAGGCAACCCCCCACCCCCTTCCCCCCTCCCCCACCCCTGGGGGGGCGCCCCGCAGCTGCCGGTGCCCGCCCAGGGACCCCTGCGGGCGAGCCCCAGTCAGACGAGTCCCTCGCCGTGCCCGCAGGAATGCCCGGGCCGCCCGCAGAGGTTGGCAAAGCGTCTGGCAGACGGAGCCGGAGGCCCCGCCTCCCCCTGCCAGGGCATTGTTTAATGTCAGGGACTCCTTCATATGGATGCTTTTACGCACCAATGCGAGGATGTGCTGCACCGCAGCGGACGTATACGCACACACTCCAGCATGAAACCCTTAACATGCGCCAGCACAGAGGGGTTGCATTGAGACCCTGCTTCAAAGTAACGGCAGCGATGGGTGTGGCATACCTAGCACACTAAGAAAAACGAAAACAAGGCGACGCCAGTACTCACACCGGAAATAGAAGTTACCGTCCTCCATTCACTCCTTTATTTAAAGGCCGTAGCATTGAATAGCATTGGCATTTTTTTTGGTATGTTTGTTTTTTGGTGTGTGATGTACTAATGGTTTACAAGGGTGCTCTAATACAGACCTGTTTGTTTTGCAGCTTTGATTATTTTACAGAGCACTGTGTCCATTCTTTGTGCGAATGGCATAAAAGTTCCAACTCCTTGTCATTTGTTTTACTTCTAATTGTCCAGACCTCCCCATGTCAGTTGGCAATTAATGGTACAAAAATTTCAAACCACTTGAAGAGAAATCTAAAATGTCAACACACTGCTGAAATCTCAGAAATTCCCCATTAAGGTCAACATATTTCAAGGCATTTTCAAGTCTGAGCAATTCTGCTCTCCCATGTCTCAAATGTGTCTTCATAAAATTGAATGTGGTGGGAGTAAAATTAGATTTAATTTAATGAGGGAAGAAAATACTGTCACTGCTTGGTACGCATTTGCTGCTTTTTATATCTGTTTCTGTGTGATCCACAACGCAGTCGGTTTCATTTGACTGCCAAACTTTAATTACTGTATTAATTCATTCCTCAAAGTTATGGGTAAAGCACTTTGTGGAAAGACTGATTCTGGGTCTTAGTGAGACAAGTCATACAACTGAAAAAAAGCATTTCAATAAATTTATGCCTTTGATATATCGCTCAACCAGGAATGAATATGTACTAATCAAGTCCTGTATAAAATCCATCATTCTCCAGTTTCAGTGGTCACAGTTTTACTGCTTGTCCAGATGTAGGCCTCCAGAACTTAAAAGTAAACTCACTACCTGGATTATGCCCTTTTGAAGTTTCTCCCTCTTAGAGGGTCCTTTAGTGGAAAAGCACAATCAAAAAGCCCTTTCGCAGTAAAAGACCAGAGCTGGAGGGAGACCACCAACAGCCAGAGAGGGGGCTTTGGCGTTTTTATGGAAGTGGCTGGGGCAGCTAGTAGCCGGGAATATATTTCAACATTGGTAGTGAGACGAAGATAATGGCCCCTTCCTCGAGGGCGAATACATGCATTGTAAATCCTGGCGACCATGATCCTTTTACTGCACGCTGAACATGAATGGATGCGGATTAGGTTTCAAATTAAAGAAAAAAAAAAGTAAAGCAAAAAAAAAAAAAGCATTTCCACTCTGGAGACACTCAGAAGGCAGATCTGCAGATTTTTTTTTGTTGTTGGTTTTGTTTTGTTTTTCAGTCTCAGAGACAAAGGCATCAAAGTTGACGGAAAAATCTGGCAGGAGAGGATCTCTCGATCTGTTTTCCTCCCGAAACAATCGGGTTGTGTACAGCCGCCCGTATCGGTGTGCGGGGAGAGATGACTTCATGTGGACATGGGGGGGAGGGAGGCTTTGAAGTGCGGCAGGCGGGAGGCTGTGTCGTATCGGCGGCGATCGCTATCGGGCCTCCCTAATGGGCACCTCGCTGCCAAAGACCTCGGCCCTCAAGCTGGGCACGGTAGATACCGCGTGCAGGGTCCTCCCGCTCTCGGGGCTCCCTTGTCTCTTCTCCTCACTGATGGCCGTGGTGGAGGATAAGCAGACATGGCCCTCTTTTACCGCTTAACTACACCGAAGAGAGGATGGTGGGGGGGAGGCTTAGCGGTTCACAGAGCCCCATCATCGGCAGGTCACGTGACACACGGTCTACACCGCAGCCAGCCTTGGTTCATTCTGACTCAGATGCTCAAAAAAATATAATTTACAGCACAACGTAACAAAACTACATCCCCCATGAGCCTTTGTGCACAAATGTGAACAGCAGCATTGGAATGGTGCTGTTGAAAGGTGTGGAGGAGACGCCAATGTTAACCAGAGCAGTCTGGGGGGGATGGGGGGGGGGGGGGGGGTGTTAGCACCTGGGTGGTAGAGCAACTTTCCCACGTCACAACAGCATTTGAGATTTATGTCACACCGATTACAAGGCTGTAAAATACTTGAAATAGCACTGTCTTTGCATTGTGATTGGTCACGATACTGCTATTGTTGTCAGCTTAAATGTTGATATATCTCTGCGAGGCATGTAACTGACAGCCAGAAGTACGTGCTGTCATTTCACAACAATGCCGCTACTTCACACAAAGACCCCTTAAAAATCTCCGTTTTACAGGCCTAAGTCATTGGCCTTGTCCCCTTTTAACTGTTTTCAAATAGTATCGTGTCATATCAAGCCCTTCTCCCTCTCAGAGCTTCCCAGCGATGCAGTGGAAGCTACACACTTTTATATTGACAGGCTCCACAGCTTCTTCCTGCACTCTCATTATGTTACTGTGACTTATTAGCAGCGTCGGTGTGGTCTTACTGTCGTAGCCCTCCTGGTAATTACCTCCAGCTAATGGTCACACAGCTAGAGGGGACCACATGTTTGTGAAAAAGAAACACCATCAAAAAAAAAAGGAAAAAAAAAATCCAGGCCGGAGGCAACAGTGCTCCCCCCCCGAAAACAATAAGTCCCCTTTGCTGAAAAAGGTTAGCGTAGGCGCCCTTTAGAAAATGGCTGCCACTAAATGCTCAAGGGTTCCAAAATGCCGTTTGGCAACACGTAGGAAAACATCCAGAGGTCTTGCCGTTACTGTGTAGCTATGGGTTGAAGGACCTAACTCCATTAAAGTCACTTTGGGAAATAAATGTAAAGCAAAACAAAACAAAAAAAACAAAACAAAACAAAACAGTATCTATGTGTGTGTGCGTGTGTGTATAATTGATGACAAATGTGATATTTCACTGAGTTTTACAACCAGGCTGCTGTAGGAACCATTACATTCACACAGACTTTGGTAACAATCTGTAAACCTAATTTTCAAGCCGTTTGATTTTTTTGCTTCGGTTGAGAGGCCGCGCGGCCCTGGTTATCTCTGTCAGGCCGGGCTGGTTTTCGCCATGTTTATAGGGCCGTGCCACACTCTCGGGGAAATACTTCACACCTCATTAGTTAACATAAAATCCCCTCGACCACTGGAGTGTTTGCGGCCAGGGAACCTTTACCGTGTTTTTGAGAAAGGAGGCGAGGCGAGGAGGGCGTTCCTGTTTCGGATGTGTCGTGCAACGCCTTTATTCACCCCTCCACACTCGTCACTTTTGTTAGTATCATTAAAGTTCTTCATTTCCTTCATGGGTAGTTCGGACCAAGGCCTACGTTGCTTTATGTTTTACAGAAACAAGGCCGCTGGATTCATTATCTAAATTTAAACCCGAATGGACAGGAGCAGGAGAAGTAATAGCATCTTATTATTTTCTCCTGTCCTCTTAAACAAAACACAACAAAGACAGCGCATAGAACGGATGTAATTCACCGCTACCTCAGGAAGCCTTAAAAACACAACACATCACGCAAGCTGGAGCCTTACAGCGCCCGTGGGGCTGAAAACAGAAGGATGGCTGAGACTGGAGCACTGTGCCTCGTTACACAGGAAAAAAAAAAAAAAATCCCCCTAAAGAAGGCTGTAATGGTGCTGGCGCTTCATTACGGTGTATTGTATGTGCACTACGTGATGCTCATTTCCTGTGCTATAACCGTGCCCCCCCCCGCCCCATTCCCCCCATCCCCCCACCATACTCTGCCTGTGCACACCCGCGGTTAGGTGCTCACATCCTCCACTCCCGCGCCGGTGGAGGTGGGACAGGCGGACGGGCAAACCGCAATCCCAGGGAGAGAGGACGCCCTGTCTGTCTTGGCGGATTAGCAGTGATTACAAGGTAGAATTAGGGCCCACGGGAAGAGATGAAAAAGCGAATTCAAAGGTAGAAAGCGGCTGATGGAATGAGGGGAGAAGGTATGGGTTGGGCTGGATGGATTGCTCTCTGTCTCTTTCTCTTGCTCTCTCCCCCTCTCCCTCGCCCTCTCGCTCTCTATAGTTTCCATACACACAACAACATTTCCCTCATCGTTGCCACCCAACAATTTCATTTCCTTCATGTACGGACTGGTTTAAAAAAATATCAAGTAGATAGCGTTCTTTACCGCGTTGCAGCCTGTCCTTACCTCAGTCAAAAAGTGTGGGAGTTACTGTCTCATAATTTACACTTCATTTTTATGTCTGTGTTTGCTTCACCAGGACTGATGTATGAAGCCACCAAGCAGGAGAACTGAATGCCACTCTTTTCAGCGTGGGGTCAGAGTTAATGCAGGGATCAGTCTGTATGAGGTACATGCTGTAAGTACAGGGATTTTTCACCATGCGTTCTGTTCAAAAGTTTATGTGATGCTCTGTGTTGCAACTGGTTTTTACTTGTGCCTCCATAGTTTTAAATTGCATTTCTGGACATGTATCATCTAATGTGATTTGCCCTTGATGTTGGTTCCAAATAAAAACAAATCACTTTCCCCGGCAAACGTAATGGATGTCTCCTTTTTTAAAATTTACACAATAGCAATGTCCATTACGGGCTCATTTTACACTGGTAATGCTTTGCTCTTGGCACTGATAAGAATGAGGCTCAGACTCTTAAATTGTTTGCTTCGTCTATTTTTGTCTTTCATTTAAACAGATAACTGGTGTATTCTGTCCGTGGCTTTCCTGGAAGTTGAGCCTAATGGATTTGCCTATCTATCTATTTTGAGTGAAAAAAAAAAAAGCCGTAGATGCTTTTCCAGAAATGCTCAACGCCAACCTGACACCAAAAACCCTTCCCTGTTCAGAAAAGCACATGACCTCTGGGGGAAAAAAATGCATTTTATAAAAATGAGCTTAAAATACTTGTTTGGAAAAAAGATTTCTGCTCTCTGTGATCAATGTTCAGGTCCAAGCAGCATCTTGCAATATCTGGCGCTCGGCGCATGAAAAGATGCCAAGAGCAGCGTGATTGCCAAACAATATGGGAGTCTCTATTTTTAATGGGGCATGGAGATTTAATGTTTTCTAACATGAATTTTAATAAAAGTCTTCATTAAAATAAATAAAACGTTGTGTAATGGTGAACTGCTTTGGAATTTGTTTTCTGCTTTGAGCTTTAGATAGTTTTAAAATATTTAAAAGGATGTTACCAGAACATACCACACACACACACACACACACACACACGTCAGGCTTTGATAACAATAAAATCCTGGACACCATATTATAGCTAAAAAGCTACCTGAAAAAGCTCTTTAGGTAGCCCTAGGTTACCTGAAACCCCTCAGCCTCAGTAGGGCTTTCCACAGTTCATACATATCCTCTGTCCTCAAAGGTGTGGTTTAGTGTTTTAACATCATTAAAGGAAAATTTTAAATGTTGCTGTAGTCATTGTCAGTATGCACATTATTTAACCCATATGCCCCCAAAGACTGTAGATTTCCTTTATTGACATTAAGTTCCAATCCTCTCTTATCTCGGCAGTGCTATCAGAGCACGCCCACCGGTGGTCATCCCCAGCGGTGGGCCGGCGGTGTGGGTCTGCACTGACCCCGGCTTTGATTAGTCATTACAGAGCGCGTCTGTTTCTGGGGGCTAACGCAATTACGCGTTTACGCGGCGGCCTGGCGCTCCGTGGTCCTAAATCACCGGGACCCGCCGGGTTTAAAGCCCAATCTGGACAGCTGGCAGACGCCTGATTGAGGTCATTAACAACCCAAACTGTCAGGGGGGTGACAGCAGGGGGGGGGATAAGGGGGGTGGCCCCCTCCCCAGGGGGTCACAGCTGGACCTCCAACACTTGTTGCCATCTCTCACAGGGGGAGTGGAGGAGGGGGTCAGCAGCGCTGGTTTCCCCTGGAAATGTCAGTCTGCTGGAAGCGAGTGTCACACTGTCCCTGCCGAGGTCACCACCTTCCTCTTAACCCTGTTTGTGCGCACTTTAAAGCCCGGGTTCTGACCTGCCACTGACACGGTTAGCACAGGTCTGCTCACTGCCATCCAGTTTGGGAATCTCAATAGGAATGACTAGCTGCAGTACTTGTTACCTAAAATAAACTTGTGGTTTACAAATCATACATAAAAGTAGTTGTTTAATGACATCTCAAAGAATTATGAATCAGCTGACGTGACCAGATTTTGCAATCTGTTTAGAAAATGATTTAAACGGGATGGATGTAGCTCTTTTAAGTGTTTATGGCTAGCAATGCCATTATCATCATGTAGTTATCAATCATCATCATAATCATAGTCACAATGTTATCATTATCTTCTGGTTTCATTTTTTTAATGTGTGCCTCTTTTCACTGTCATAAATATGATTTGTTTTTCATCCATGCACAAGCACCCATACAGCGTGAACAAGGATGTTGCATTATTTATTTATTTATTTATATATAGTAAATAAAAAAAGTTGCAATGCTGAACATTAAAAAAAAGATTCTCTGATCTCAAGGTACTATGTAATTACATGCTGCATTTTGCATGTAATGGTTTATGGTGTTTCCAGACCAGAGAGGCCCCAGCAAGACCTGCATAAACCCCTCACCAGCCTTTCAGTCCCTATAGCCATTTGAAGTTCATTATGACAGCAAACTCAATGGACAAAACAATGGCAAATTGCTCTCTGGGTTTTTCCATTCCCAATGACTTCAACCACCATCAAAGCTGGACATTTTTTAAAAGGCAATAACAATATTAAATTGTGTGCCGGTTTAATGTTTTATAACTCTGACCAAATTATTGTGTTATTTTTTCTGAGGGTGAGTGGAACAGGCATGGCAGCAAATAAAAAAAAAAAATAAATAAATAATTGACACTTTTCCCATTGTTGAATTGCTTTTGGATACATAGAAAAAGACTAAAGTTCTACCGCCACCTTAAATTTAGCCAGTTATTTTAAAAATGAAATTAATAGCAAAACTTGTAGAGCTTAATTTAAGCAGGATGCCATTTCAGATGTTATTCAAGTAAGGTTGTTCGAGTTTCACTGACTTTTGAGCCATTTGTTTTTCTTTTTTTCACTATTAATTTGAGATGACTGAGGTTTTGTTAAACACTACTGCATGGCATCATAATGTCATGGTAAATATTACATGACATGGAAGTATACAATAATACACATCTTATATGCAAACAGAAGTTTCCATTGTTATCAGACAGGAGGCGGTCATACTGAGATTGTTTCCTGCCTGTCAGGCTTATCAATGTTTAAATACCTGGTCTGGTTTTACAAAAAACTGATTATTTCACTACATTTTTGAAATGCTTTACCTTCTGATGCTGGCTCTCTTGTGTCACTAATTAATGTGAAAACTATTTTTAACAGGTTTTTTTTAATCAACTACGTTACCCTTTACACAGGTTGAATTGAGTGCATCTTGAACAAAATTCCTTTCACACTAGTGAAACCATTTAAAATTACCATCTGGGAAAAAGCAACAATCATGCAGAAATCCATTATTAGTCATTTTCTACTGTGCTTGTGATATTGTGTATTTGACTTTGTGGTTTGGCAGAGTTTTTCGTGGGTTTGTTTGCCAGCTCCTGGATTGTTCAGAAGAATGCATTACTCCCCGTTAGAAACATAAATGACTGCAAAATAACTTACCACCAACTCAGAATGGGGGGTGAACTATGCATGATTTATGTGAGACTATCAAACAGAGGTGTGAGGATACGCTGTACAGCCTTATTGTGTATTCAGTGCAGCTTTGTGCTATATGTAAATGCAAATGACCAGGCAGGTTTGACTCGGGGTTTGCCACAGCACTGACATAGTTGTGTAAGTACAGTTCCCGAAACGAGCGTAACCCACAGGCCAGCCTTTTGTGTCTTTACTCCCCTCTTAATTTGCGCCGACCCACTGAAAGCCCTCGTTGTGATGCTCACCACCACCCTGAGAAACTGAGGCCTTTCTGCTGCGGCCGGGATGCACTGTGTCAGAGGCTGTCTTTGAGATATCCCTCCGAGCCGCGGGAAGCTCGGCCAAAGAGCCATTAAGGATTTCCTAATTGCTGAAGGAAACATTCTCCATCTTTAAATAAATACATTTAGCAGTGGCCCTCTGGTTAGCCATGGCTGATAAGGGGATTGTTTGGTCAATATGACCCTCCCCATACAGTATTCTCGAGCCCAGGGTTACAGGGAAACAGGAAACAATAAATTTGAGGCCTGACTACTGATTGCTGCAGCTAATTAAATCAGACTGCTGCTGGACTTCTCCCTCTGTCACTTTAACCCGATTTCCAGCCAAACAGGCTCGGCAAATTGTCCGCGCTGTGCGCATGCAGAAAATAATAATAATCTTTGGCTATCGCGGCTGACAACAGAGTATGGACCAAAAACATAATCAACAAACAGAGATCGGCTGACGTTCACCAGATACCGAACCAGCCCCAGCGCTAATTCGCTTAGCCCGATCCCCTGCGTGATTTTGCTGCGCCATCGGCTGTTGGTTTTGCTGTGTAAAAAAGGGTTAACTGGATTTGGGGGTTCGTAATTGATGTGCATGTATATGGTTTTTCTTGGAAGGGGATAAGAGGGAGAGGGCTGGCCGTGCCTTTGGGAGACGCGGTTATCTCCGACGCGCATCGATTTCGTCCTGACAAAAGCCAGACGCAGCGATTTTGTGTTTGTGTTTGTGAGCCATTTGATTCTGCATCACGTGCGCAAACTGAAAAATAGGATTCGCTGCGAGATTCAAAAACATTGGTTTCAGTGATTACTTACCATTTGCAGTTCATGCTTATTAGGCTTCTGAGAAACCCATTAAAAAAAAAACTTCAGAACACAGTGATCAGCATTTTCATAGAAATAAAGATATTGAAATACCTGATCTGAATAAAATTATGCATTAATAGCTATGAGGCTTGTTGAGGTGTCGTACTCTATACATACAGACACAGTCCATTTGGGATATTATAAACAGTCAGATTATCCCCACAGGAGAGAAATGGGCTGTTTGACCTCAAGCCAAGATAATCTTACAGAATTAAGAAAGCATATGAAAAGCCATTTAAAGAGTTTGCATAAAAAACACAAGCTACAGAACAAAGAAATGAAGTTTGAGTAAAGGGGGCTGTCTCAACACAATGCGCTTCTTCCTCCGTATTCCAATTATACTTACAATAAACATGGTACATACAAAATAACCAAGCACAAAAGGGCTTACACCTGCATACACTGACTCTCGCACCCTTCGGTGGAATGTAAAATTCACGTTTGTAATTGGAATTGGATTGAGAGTAATCCAAAAAAGTAAAACAATGTTAAAGTGAGCAATCACCGAGCAAAAATGGATTAAATTTATCAAGTAAAAACAGCACATTGGACATATTGGATGAGTGAGGAAATATAGCAATGTGCAACTCACACTGGGATTTGGGACTTCATAATGTTTACAAGAAAACTCTTCCAATGGGCAAGACCACACAGCCAAATACAGGTTAAACGCTTTAGCGAGAGCCTTAGTGGCACTCTGATGCCGCCATGATGTTTGCTAATCAATCAATCTTTTGTTTTTCTCTTTTCACGTCTTGTAATGGAGCAGGATCGTTTGATGAAGTCTATCAAAGTGGCAGCTTCTCGTGATTATTAATAGCAGGAGTTTGTAGTGGCTGTCAGCGGTGTGGGGCAATAGAAAACACAACAGGAAACTGAGCAGCGAATGAGAGTGCAGGAGAGAGAAAGAGAGAGAGGCATTCCACGTTAACCCATTCCTGGAAAATGGTCTTTGTGTGAAACGAAACCTTTCAGGCCTACACTGACTCAAATTAATCAACAGCAGCACATACAGACCCTGGTCACTTCATTACTAAATCAAATGGACTTAGGAGAAAAACTTAGAAGTTGTTTTATTATAACTTCATTTTATTATATTTTATTACATACTTATACAGGCAGTATAGTACAGTACGATAATATTGTTCATTCTTATTATTCATTTACTTATTATTTAGTTTACAAATTCTGGATGTTTATGGATTGTTTAAATTTGATTTGGGCATTTTGTCAGTTCTGCCCACCTTGAACTTTGACAAAGCTGATTAACAATTAACAGATGAAAAACAAAAAAAAGATGGAGAAAAAGAAGAAATTACCTTAGCCTTAAAAAAAAAAAAAGTCTTTAAATGACTGTTCAGTTTTAATCAAACATTACTGAAAACTGAATTTGTATGTGTCATTTAAAGCCATGAAAGAAAAAACAATGGTTAAAATCACTTATTTAATGTTATTTAATTTTCAAAATTAAATCACCAAAGAAATTTATCAAAGAAATTCCTGATGTATTTTGTTGTATTTAAACTGATATTGCTGAGAGTTTTTAAATTTGTATATCTGACTACAACTGATTTTTGGAAAAATTCTCAGGTCTTCGTTTAAAATGAACAATTTTTTTGTTTTGTTTGAAATAATAGATTTTTTTCATTCCTTTTTAATTTTGTTGGTTCCATTAATGAAAGTCGCATTGCTTTTAGTTCAAGTTTGTTTTCAATACACAAACCCAAACCTATTAAACATTATGAACGCAATATAAATACGGAAAATTTCAGCGAGCAACAGAGCGCGGTAACTAAGGAAATATTTATACGTGTGCTGCATTAGCATGGACCGGGGCATGATGCCAATCAGCTAGCCAAGGTCAGGCTGCGCGTGTATGTGTGCCAGGTGTCCCTGCCCACAGCCCAGAAACAGTCGCCTGCACAGGAGGAAGTCATGTACCGTCACAGGTCGTGGACCAGAGTCACATCTGACTGTAGCATTCCCCCTCACAGCTTGTCTGAATGGTACACCTGGATGACACTACTGTGGTTCTTTACCACTAATCTGACTAAATTTTATATTGATAAAGTAGAATTAATCAATTGATGCCCAAATTCTCCAGCAGTCTCCATGCTCTCTTGTGAAAAAAGGGTGTTTTTTTTGGGTTCTCTCTGCTCATTTGGGAAACTGCCGAGAGAGAGAGAGAGAGAGAGAGAGAGAGAGAGAGAGAGAGAGAGAGAGAGAGAGAGAGAGAGAGAGAGAGAGAGAGAGAGAGAGAGAGAGAGAGAGAGAGAGAGAGAGAGAGAGAGAGAGAGAGAGAGAGAGAGAGAGAGAGAGAAGAGAGAGAGAGCGAGAGAGCGACAAAACAAAACACAGGCCAGAGCAAAAACATTTATTCAGATATAGATTATTGCGCAGTCTATCCAGCTTTGTTTTATTTTTCTGCAAAATTCATATTCGTGTCTGCACCCTTACTCTTGCTACTGGGCCCAATGTGAGGTGTGTAGCGCAGATCAGGTGCCCCTGCTGCGGTAAACAGCTTCCAGCACGTGGGGAAGCTTCTCCTGAATTAGGTAGGAAAGCCCTAAATTACTGGGGAGTATTTAAAAGGGCTCCATAATGTGGCAGCCCACCGATATATCGGATGATGCATAATGACATAAGATACTGTAAAAATGCCTCGGTGCGTAATGGTGGAATTAAGGCCAGTTTAGCAGACCGTTATGGACTATTGGGGGGTCAGCCCTGAAGTCTGTTGAATTGGAGGATCTTGGCTGAATGCTGTTGTAACTGCAGCTTGACTCCCTGAGCCAATTTGGATTGAGAATATAGACCGTGAGCGGGGAATATTTGCACAGGTGCCCTGGTTTTTAGGATGAGTAAACCAAACTGAACGCCTCACTAAGAGCTCCTTCTCACCCCCCCGCCTTCCTCTGCCGCACCTGCTGCTGCTTAAAGGCCACCTTGTTTTGGACTCTTACTTCATTCTGGCCTGTTTTCCCCTCAGCCATTACTGCACAGAATCTACTTGAGTACTACTTTGATTTTTTAAAAAATAATTTCCAGTTCATAAAGGGCAGCAGAGTGCATTATTTATTAGTGCAATGACAACACTAACATCACCTGAAATAATCACTTTTCACCTATTGTCTATGTGTGAGGGATACCAACAAACAGTAGTCGATAATCAATAATCAATACACAATAAAAGGAATGACAAGCACCTTGCACATTACCCTGAATACAGTTACATTTACAATATGAAAATATGCAAAAGAATAGCCCGAGAGTCAGGTGTTTTAGGATTGTTTAAAGCAAAAGGTTTCTTTTGAGGACAGCGGCATGGATGCCATGCCCTGCTGTACAACACACACGCAAAGCTGGAGACATCACCCTGGTGAATTCCGCCTGGTGAATTCCGCCCCTAAGCCCTTCAGATCGCAGACCCAAAGGCCACCTGACCAAGGCTGAGAGGCAGAAGAAAGCACCTCGATTGAGCTGTCAGAGACAGTCTGTGGCGAACCCTGGATCTCATTTAGGCGAGACGGCCTGACAGGCAGAGACAGATGCCCAGCGTCACCACGCAGGGCCTAAAAAATGATTTATTCCCGTCATCA
The DNA here is from genome assembly GCF_013368585.1 of Megalops cyprinoides. Taxonomy (NCBI): domain Eukaryota; kingdom Metazoa; phylum Chordata; class Actinopteri; order Elopiformes; family Megalopidae; genus Megalops; species Megalops cyprinoides. Next base: position 22,624,422 of record NC_050604.1, read on the forward strand.
CGGAGAGGGAAAAGGCATAATGTGATTATAATGCGGAATTCTTCTATCACAACAGTTACAGAATCTAATTGAGGGGAAAAAAGGAGGAAAAAAGTCAGGTCAAATATGGTTCCCATTTGCGTTTTTTTTTTCTCCTCTACTTTTTTTTTGGAGTGGGAGTGAGGAGGAAGGAGGTGGATAAACCACTCATGGTGAAAGTTCAGGTGTGCAAACTTTGGGGGGGGGGGGGAAGAGAGAGAGAGAGAGAGAGAGAGAGAGAGAGAGAGAGAGAGAGAGAGAGAGAGAGAGAGAGAGAGAGAGAGAGAGAGAGAGAGAGAGAGAGAGAGAGAGAGAGAGAGAGAGAGAGAGAGAGAGAGAGAGAGAGAGAGAGAGAGAGAGAGAGGTGTGTGTGTGTGTATATGCGTGAGACAGACAGAGGGTGACAGAGAGAAAGAGGGTGAGGGAGAAAGAAAGACTTTTTTATGAAAGCCTGGCACACACTCCGTATTCCCAGACTTTTTTTATGGCCTCCCCTTTCATGATCGTAGCAGAGAAATACCTGGGCTAATTTAGAAATCAATTAGCCCGCGGGGTGATGAGGTGTGGGCCTCTCTCGGCCTGACACCCGCTGTCCCTGCGTTATTGTCAACATTAGTGAGTCTCGCATGCACCTCTGCACACGGCCATCTGGAGGACACATGTCCGCCACAGGCCCCCCCAACCCCGCCAGCCCAGCTAGCATTAATATCAGGGCCTATTGTGGCTGGATTGAACGTCGATATAAAATGCATGGCATTCCCCACCTCCATCCCCCCATTTGATATTACTACCTATGGGAACGCTAAGAGATGGACAAGCATATATGCACAGACGGACATGGGACACATTTTCTTCTAATGAAGGGGAATGAATCAATTCTTTAATAATCTAATAGACTACGTTAAAATGATTCTTAAAACACTTTCTATCTGCTCTTCCTTTAAGGTATAAAGCACTGTGGTAGGAACTGAGAATTTGCTTTAACAATGGACGCAAAGGAAGGCACCCTTAAAAGTCACAGTCCTGTCCTTAACATTATTTGATAGCTGAAAGCTGCCAGTCAAGCAAAGGCATTGTACTTTTCAGCCAAAACACATAATCAAACATGACAGTTGTGCACCATCAAAAAAAATAAATAAAAGCGAGTTTAAATTAAATGAAAAAGCAGGGAGGTAAAAGTTTGAGTAAAGGGGAAGCACTATATGAAGGACTGGTGGTGTTGGTGCTGTGGGGGATCTCACAAGATAAGCAAGAAAAGAATCCTCCACTCTTTCCACAGTGAGGTCACTCCAGCTGTGTGCCCAGGGCCGGCCTTCAGGGGTCCCCAGCTACCACCCCCCATCCCCCACCCCCCCGTTTGGAATAATTTAACCCCGGTGCCCCCAGCCTGCTCCACACCGCTGAGACTGGTAGGAGATTAGAGCAGAGCTAGGTGCCAGTGTTATCTGTGCTAGTGCAGAAAAGGTTACACTACACTAACAAGAATGTCCCCGGTCACTCGTGACAAACTCCAGCTGCTGCACCCTGGGCCCTCGCTCCCAGCAGAAGGTTCCACTTAAAAGCAGGGATGGGGAGGCGGGGGCGGGGGGGGGCGTCTCTGGAGATTAAATAACTCTAACTAGCCGTTTCCACCTCCAAGGAGGAGGAGGAGGAGGAGGAGGAGGAGGAGGAGGAGGAGAATGGACCGGCTCGGTGCTCTGCCGTCGGCCCCTCGCTGGTCACGGCGTACTTGCCAGGCACCCCCGACGATGAAACCCTTTACCTTCATAACCTCCTGAACCATTTCCACACCATCGTGCTGTGTTTGGCAGAAATTGCATTGCTTTGCCAGTGCTTCAGTGTAAAGCTAATCGCAATGATAACATTGTAGACTATAGAAAGATGTACGAGTACTATGTGCAACGCTTGCCTTTAGTTATGTATAAACGATACATTTGGTAAATCTGCATCAAGATTGTAATTTAAAGCCCCTGCTGTCATAATGTTATTAATCCTTTTAGCTGCACATTTGAAAATGAGGTTGTGTAAACCGGCTGAAACATGAGCCCTAAAAATAAAAAGCTTTCTGGGGAACGATCCATGAGATGCTCCAGGGAGTAATGATTCTGAGACCATTTTCTGTGTTTCATTAAATAATTTAGAAAATTTATATGCAACTGAGGAAGACCTATAGTAAATTTCAGGGCTTTGATTATCAGTTGATCAGCCCTTCCCCTCCGACAGCATATGGCATAATTTAAACACGATTCTTTTTTTCCCCATGGACAGTTTAATGATATTCCTATTATTTGCAACATTTGCTTAAACCACAAAAGAATAATTTTTGCAGTGGATTATTTTCGGGCGAGTATTTTTTTTTTTCCGAATTTAAAAGGAGAAAGGGAGAAGAAAACACATAGCCAAAAACAGGCGCGCCTCCAAATGATAGATGCAGGTCCTCTGTCACTCGGGGCAGAGTCCCGCTCCGCCCTATTACGCTGTCAGCCCGGTGTTAATGGGGAAGATTGCTTGTTTAGACTGCGTAGTGTCCCCCTCTTTAATTCGGCCTGGCTCCACGGTGACACCTTTAAATGGCTATCATCGGAAAATCCACATTTTCCAGAAGGGCTAAGCACAACAGGGGCCTTGGCGGGGCCCAAATGATCTCCCTCTTTAGGGCTAATTACCCCCCTCATGTTTAATCTGCAATCCGAACCCAAATCCTTTCCATTTCGGTCCCCACGGCCAAATGATTACCCACTGCTGCAGCCCCCAGCCCAGCACCGGAAATGCAGAAGAGGCGAGTCAGAAAGACGTAAATCACGCAAAAAAAAAAAAAAAAAAAATTATATATGGGTTATATTATATATATGGGTTTGTGGATTATGAAAGGGAGCGGTCAACAATATTCTGTTTTTGGCAGCAAAATATATTGTAACGTCTCAGATCTATGATTTAATCTAATGTCACCACTGAGGTGTTCATCACAATGGGAAACCAGTCTTTTTTTATAATGATTCATCTCCAAATCTGCTTTAATTCTTGCATTTATTTTTATGTTACACACCACATGAAGCAACATCAATATGATTTCTCTGTTTTCCCGTTCTTTTATCCATTTGAAGGTTTATTTGCACTTAACTGCAGTGCTAGGTTTAAGCGAGAATACTCATAAAAAGTTTAAGTGAAACAAAAAGAAAAAAAAATGCACAATGTCAGTGATTTAATACTGTACATACAATCGGAGCTACTGAGGAGAGTGGGAGCACAGTGGTCCTTTTGTCTGGGCTGAAGAGACAGCTTGTTCCCCTTATGCTGTTTGGAGCCCATCATTCCGGGCCCATAAGATCATCTTTGTGGAAATTGTGAAAACTGACAATTTTCTTCTTGTCATATAAATCAGAGTCAATTTGGAAATGCTGAAAAGATGAGGAGCTTTGATCTTTCTGCCACAATGGCCTGCGAGGGGGGTCTCTCCATCAGCGAACAGAATGAATGTCACAGAAGAGCTTTTGCTCTATGGCATTATGTGGACTTTATTATGGACTTGATCCACTTACAGGAAAGCAGAAATATCTGCTTTGTAGCAACCAGTGGAAGAAATAAAAAAAAAAATTTCATATATACACTCTTTGTTGAGAACTTAAAAACTTTAGCATCCCTGCTAATTAAATTCAGTTTCAGCATTTTAGATGCTTGGACTCGATTGGGCCCCAGTAAGCTCAGAGGTCTCTATGAGGCGTGAGATTGGCCTCACACTTTAAGCTAATACCCCTTCCGATGTGGCTGGCTCCCCTGTGGGATGAGGGATTGCCTCCCTGGAGCCAAACCTCGCCCCAGCCAAAAATAGAAGAGTGCTCTGTCCCAGGGCAGAGAGTGAGAGAGAGAGGGGGAGAGAGAGAGGGGTACAGATAGAGAGGAGGGAGAGAGGAAGATGGGGGGGGGGTCCTTGGAAAGGGAGGGAGTAGGAGTTTGATCATGTTGGCAGGTTCTGACCCTGACCCTCTCATGTGTGACTGATATGAACAGATCGACGAGCTTCCATTTCCAGCGCAGAGAGGGAAGTCTCCCTAGCTGGGCTTAATTCAGTGTCCCTGTCAGCTGGAGGCCTCTGTCCCTTTGAAAGTGACAGGGACCCCAAGTCTTTTTCCTGAAAATAACACTGACCCAGAAATTTAAAGATCACGTACAGGAAAAAAAAGACATGGAAAAGCAAACAACGATTTTGTAGATTTACATCCAGAAAATTCCAATGGTCTTTTTTTTTGTTTTTTTACATTTTCCTCACCACTTTCAAAAAAAAAAAAAATTCATTTTCTCATTTTCCATTTTCATTTCAGTAGAGCCATCATACTCCTACGGGTGATGAACGGGTATTTGTTGAACAGGTGGTGTTGAAGCGCTCTATCGGGAGACATCAACTGCAGGAAGCAATGGAGCCATTGCCAGGGTCTTAAATGTGTCTGAGGAACAGACGGAAAATCTCAAAAGGCCAAATAGCTGACTGCATGAGTGTATTCTTCATGTCAATATGGACAAATATAGACAAATAGACAGACAACATGGACAGAAAACATTTTTCTTCATTGGTTGTCCAGTAAATCATAAAAAAATATGCCATTTCATGTTTCAATGCCATGCCGAAAACGCATATGATGACACAACATCATTCCCAATTTCCTCCGCGTGGCATGCTTCTATGTGCTGACGTAAACGCATAACGCAATGGCACCAATGCTATTCCCAGGGCGGGAGACTCGCTGAAAGAAATCGAGCCGTCAGTGACAGCGGCATCATCGCTCTGGTGCCACCAGCTGCCGGGGGAAAGGAAAACTAACGTAAGTGCGCCTCCTATTTTCGAGTCAAACTCCATCTTCCTGGAAACATTTCCACGGACACCTCCTGTGATCATCTGGTCACGCCAAGTTTGTGTTTTCCCACAATTATAACTAATTTTATTAATAACGCTCCAATTTAAATTGTCGTGACAACTCCCCTCTCCTCCTCCCCACCACAACCCCCATGTCATTAGTGGCAAAGTAGTTCCGAGTTCAAGGGGAATTAGGGGGACCTTGCATTGTAAGTGACTCCCGTAATTTCATTATTTTATGAAGAAATAATGACATCAATACATTTGGAAACCGAGAGGAGTACAGATACGTCATTACAGCAGCAGAAGAAAATTGCTTCTTTACATTGTCCGTTGGAAAAATAAACTTTTCCTTTAAATGTTAGAAATAATTACTGGATAACTACTTTTAGACAATGCAATGTTGTTGCAATGCAAATGACATATTAAAGAGATACTTTGAGTGGTTCTAAATGAAAACAATCTTGGATCTGCTTGGAAAACCTTGTGAAAGTGTTTGGTTGAACACAACAACCTAAAGTCTGCTGGGTACACCCAATCGGATACGTTCTCCAAGGTTCTTCCACAAACACTTGAGCAGAAATTGAATTTCAAGTTCTATTAGATAAATGGAGTATAGATACACGTTAAATTGCAGTTAAGATTTATTTTAATAAATCTTAGAGAACAGTTCTTGGAACCCTTTAATGAATACTTTTTTTGCTGGAGAAGGCTCCTCAATTAATAGCTTGGAGGAAAAAAAAAAAAAAAAAAATCACAAGTTTTTTTTTTTCTTGCTGTGCTGTGCAAATGTAACCATCACAAATGAAAAAATCAATGTCATCATCTGTGCTGTAATCGAGCTCTTTCTGGCACCTTTGAGCTGCAAGCATGCTGTCCTATAGCAGCTTGGTGCTGATACTCTGCAAGCAGAAGGCAAGACTGTTACAGTTCAGCACACCTACCGGCCTCGGTGTCGGCTGTATCCTGGAAACACCCACAGTATCTTCATCCATAACTGTCCTCTCACACCACTATATATGCAAACCTGAGCAGCGCTGTTCAACCTCTCTTCTACACGTTACCCTTTAATTATCAGCTCTTCTGTCCCTTTCAGAGTGACGTATGGAAATAAGAGATCAGGAAACAGGCCCAGATCCAATCTAAACAATGCATTTTGACATTAGCCTGCGGTAACAGATTCAAAATTATTCAAATTATTCATTCCAGGATTTATTATTCGAATCATTTCCGTCTGAATGAATCTGGGCCTCAGTTTCTGATGGCAAGCTGCTGGCGCAACCGCTGCCCGCACTGTGTATATTTACATTTAGTCACCCTACTCATGCTGAAGTGTGTAATTTGTGGCCGCATTACTTCCATTTAAATAAGTGAAGCATTCGAAAGCGGTGCTGCCGTGCAGGACAGGGAAAATGATCCAGTCATTTTCTCCACCAAAGAGAGTCATTTAGTCTGATGTGTGCATATTGACACATGAACCAGTACAGTGGCTCAAAAAAATGGAGGGGGGAAAAAAAAAAAATGAACATGTTCAATGTTTGCCAGCACTCCGCTTTTGGCAAGACGTGAAGCTATCACCACCTCTTACGCACACTTTCAGACGCTAATCAAATAGACCCTCCAAATCGCCTGAAAGCAATCCAATGTACATGCATATAACTGCAGAGCAGAGGCCTCAAAGGTTGCTACTGTTCTCCTTGCGCGGTGGAATATTTCTGAGAATATCAAGGAATGAAATGGCATAAATTACAGCCGATTAAAACACTAGCTATGTCCTGCATTCGGCCTTGTCTGCAGTTCCGTCGGCCCATTTTCACTGCATTTTATTTTCTTCGATCTGATTTATAACTCATTTGTCAGCATGATCAAAGAGGAGAAAGCCAGAGGATGAATGGGGTGGGCAAGCCATTTCAATGCTCTCTCAGCGATTTCTCAGGTCCTGCGTCAGCGTTGGCTGTTCAGAAATGAGATCAAAAAAAAAAAAAAAAAAAAAGGCCAAATGCTTTCGGCACACCGACGCGTGACACAGACACCCGCTGCCGTCGTGCTCAGAGATCAAGACAGGAGGCATCCGGCCCACCTTAAATCAGGACTTCAAAGGGGGAGGTGTGGGGGGGGGGGGGGGTGGACGGGGCACCGAGTGCACGCCACAATGCAGTGCATCACAAGGGCCTTATCTTCTGCAGTGATCCCAACCGTCTAATCCTGACAATCTACCCTCCTCGCATTGTGTAATAAATCCCCCCCCCCCCAGCCCTGTGAAGAGACGTGGAGGATCTGTGGGTTTCATCAAAACGGCCTCAATAAAAGCTCCGGAGGAATGTTAATTATTCGCTAATCTCGGAATAATGTTCCAGAAGGTGTTAACGCTGCGGAACGTTAAATGGGCTCTAACAGGGCCCTGCGCCTGCCATTTATGGCCTGTTAAACGTTATAAAACAAACCCTGCTCACTTCTCCGCTTCAGCCTGAACTCCTCTGCCAATGCCCTTCTTGTGATGTCTGCTGTATCGCCGTTTAGTGAATGATGGATCCAAGAAACTTCCGGATGATTCGTCGCTAACCATCCAGAACATAGTTTTCCCTGTATCTTGCTGTCGGTGTACAACACAGATAAACTCAGTGTTTGGTAGAGAGGTGGATGAAATGAAACACTGGATAAATGATACGAAACATTTAATTTTTATGTTTCATTGATAGGATTGGAATGCTTGCAATTTCTCCTCAGTCGGCCATGGCATCTTAAAACCGATTCATATGGGACTGGAGAAGCACTTTTGAGGCAAACTTCATTTCTGTGCACCAAATATAACCACAGTTTTTTTTGTCTTAAATTTGCATGAAGGAAAGTGTGAGGTTCTCTGGCTCTGACAGCTCTGAGTTGAAGAGACAGTGGCAGTGGAAACAGCAGGATTGGTCACTGCGTCTGAGGCTCTGCATCTCTGGCTGCGGTGTGACATAACGTGGGAACCGCAGCGCGGAGAGGAGCGCGTGGGCGGACCGGCAGCTAGGCCTCGGCGGGGCCCCCGGCCGTCTCCCCCACCGGAGACGACGCTAACAAATGAGGGGTCTTAACATTCCTGCGCGGAGCCTCCGTGTAGCACCGCGCGCTCACTGCTCTCCCCCACCCCCCACCCGCCTGCCCGCCATGATTGGAGGTCCCCACGGGTTCCGCCCCCCCCAACCCACCCACCCACCTATGGGCCGCGCGGCGATGACAGGTTAAACCCCTTTCACCTGCAATCCCCCCCGCGCCCCCGGGCTTCCGTGACCCCCGCTGTCTTCTTCAAGGCTGCTGGGAGGTCAGAGGTCACCCGAGACAAGAGGCACGCTGGGTAGCATATGTTCGCGGGCTGCTCAATTATAATAAAACGGCCGATAATGACAGTGATAGACGCCAGTCTGATATCGGGATATTTACAGCCCCCTTTTAATGGGTTCTTTTTAACTTGCTGTTTACGCTTTTTGCAAAATGTGTGTGCTGACAACTGTCACGACAGAAAGCAATGTGCAGGCATAACAATTATTTGGAGGACCAAGGCAATTACCCTTGCAGATTTACTCAGAAACAGTTGTATTAGTAGTCTCTGTAAAATGGACAGTTGGCGGGTTTATACCAAAGAAACCTCAGCCATATTTAAATACAATGTACATGCTTAAAAATGAATTCAATGATGGGATGATGTTAACAGGAGACACTGCGACAGAAACAAGCAAGCAAGCAAGCAAGCAACAAGCAATCACAAGTCGTGCTTGCAAAGTTAAGGAAAAAGCGCATTGCGGTTTGATTGAATCCGGGCCGATGGAATCTCTGCGATTGCGATCCCTGCGAGGGCTTTGCCTAACAGGCAGTGTCAGACGCACACTGACACACACTGATTACGCCATCCATCAGCCCGCAAGTCGACATTTAAAAAAAAAATACAAGCACAGTTTGAGGATGTGAGCGGGAAAGACAAATGATCAATTACGGGCTGGCCTGGACTCCTGCGGCTCAATTTGCTCCTGGCAAGAAGTGCTTTATCACAATTACCAATCAAACCACTGAGGAGGGGGGACACCTTCACGAAACCACGGCGGACTTCCCCTCACAGGACTGTCGCCACGGTGGCCGTGACTGTGGCCGCTGTCGATGGTCTCCAGAGGAAGAACGGTGAGGGAGCTCGCCGTGGGCGGGGGGGGGGGGGGGGGGGGGGGCGGGAATGGCGTTCCGCAGTGGGCTCTGAAAGCGCAGAGCCAGAGGCAGACAGGGACTGACCTTTGACCCCAGCCTTGTGCCTTGTCAAGCGATACCTCCTGTGGGTCATAATTACGGGACTGCCGGGGATCTATTTTGGGATGGCCATAAGCTCCCTGAGTTTAAGATGGATATAAATAGCATGAGTGGTTTCAACACACACAAACAGTGTAGATAAACACACACACACACACACACACACAAAATATGCAATTCATGTTGAAATCTAAGGAATATGTTATTAATGGATGTCAAAACGTACAGCTTATCTATCCCTGCTTGTTAATTGCATATACTCAGTTGTACTGCAGATACTGTGGTATATGTCCATTCATCCAGTGTAGACACAACACTGAAAGTGGAAATGATTTGTGTGTTTTTAAACATAGTGTCTATGTTTTACATGCATGAAAAGTATATTTTTACTTTATGTTGGAACCAATATTTCACCATATACCTACATGTGCTACTTTTGTCATTTGGATGTGGTTTTTTTCCCCCCCATGTAAACAGGGCCAGGGGAGAAAGCTTTCTGTTCCAGGAATATCTAATAAAACTGGCCATTTATTTCTTCTGATTTAGGCTGAGCTGGCTGTAGATAATCAGTTTTAGTCTGGGTTCCTGTGATTCCCTGCCAGCTGTATTGAGAATTGTTTATGTGCTTAAAAGCCCCCGCTGACATACTTTAGAAAGACTCCACTACCATAGACGTACTGACCTCTCTCCTTTCTCCTCTGCTGAATGTTCAACAGAACGTTCGTTATCTGCTGGAATAAAATGTTTATGGTGTGTAGGAACAGCACGTGTTATTTTACAACTGTAAGGTCGCTGCGAAGAGCACCTAGGGAAGTTCCCTGCCAAATGATGACTTGTTTAACTTACAGTTAGGTCGTTTAATATCTCGCGTGTCTATTTTGAGACAGAACTTCAGTTGAAGGTCTTGGGAAAACGGTAGTAACTGCTTGAAAATGGATGAAACTCAGGGAAAACGTTTGGTTAGCCATACAAAGCACACGGCAAGAATATGGCCCTTGCCAGGGGAATTTAAAGATGCTCAGCTTGTCAAACCAAATACTTTCCCTGGGTTTTTTTTTTTTTTTTTTATTTTCCCATGGATGCATCCAAAATATTGACACATAACTAAATGGCATTTTTAAAGCTTGTTTCTCTTTCTGAGCAATCTTACCCCAGCACAGCACTTCACTTGGACGAGCCACAGCTCAGAAGAGATTAAAGCAGTCCACAGGGGACATGCATTTAGCTCCTGTCAACTTAATAATGTGGTCACAATACAACAATTCACTGCAGCGTAGACTCAATTAGACACGCTAATCTCTCATTCGTCATGGGGTTAATGCTGTATAAACTGAGATCCTCTGAAAAAAAATAAAAATAAACCATCAACCTGGGATAGGATGCGAGGGGGCCAGCATTCAGAAAAACCATGTCCCTTTTTTGTGTAATCTTGTTTAGGAGACCCAAAGGGACTAGATGTTTTGATTGGCTTAGCTGCCTGAGGTCAGGCCCATGGCCCGCAGGAACAAAAAGGGACAGTGGTGGGTCTGAAGTCGGCCATTTTGACACGTGCCCACTGCCTGGGCCGGCCAGAGGTCTCATTACCCAAAATTGCATTAAGAAAAGGGGACTGGCTCCCTCACCAAATGATGACAGATAAGACTAGACCAGTAGTGCACTGAGGGATAGGGTTTTTTTTTTTAAAAAAAAAAAAAAAAAAAAAGAGACCACTGCAGCACATGAAACCTGCCCCCCCCCTTCTGAGATTTACTGATAGACGACAATGCTGACGTGCAGTGGCTCAGACACAGACGGCGTCTGCGAGACACCTGCTCGTTTGCGTCACCTGGCAGGGGGACAAATTGGAGCCCCGGCAGTAAATCGCGTTTAGGAAGCTCACCTGCTTATAAGGCACCTGGAGCTGTTCGGTGAAACAGGCATAATGTGTTTGTTTGGATTTACAGAGAGCAAAGAAACCAGGCTGATAAGGCCCATTGGCTCAGTGTGCGTTTGAAT